>NC_052151.1:118122111-118811370 GCF_902713615.1 Scyliorhinus canicula
ACTCACCCCTCACCCCCCCCATACTCACCCCTCACCCCTCACTCACCCCTCACCCCCCCTCACTCACCCCTCACTCACCCCTCACCCCCCCTCACTCCCCTGAATTCATGTCAATCTATTTGAAAGGGCAATACCTGCAGAAGGAATGAGGAGGAGATAGAGTTGACTGAGTATCTACAAGAATCACAAATATAAAAATAGGGTGTTAGCGCGAAAGGCAAGCAAAAAGGACTGGGAATTAAAAAGGTCTATTCTGTGAAGGTAAATGCAGAACTTGCCCCATGTGCTGCACCATGAGAGATCAGCTAGTTTGTATTTCTTAGAAGCTTTATTGCACCAATAGCAACAATAAAATTATTGTTCAGAGTAATTCCCCTCATCGTGTGACCGACCTCAACTTGGATTTATTATAGGTATGGTTCAATAACTGTTGACAGAGATAAGAACATAAGAACTAGGAGCAGGAGTAGGCCATCTGGCCCCTCGAGCCTGCTCCGCCATTCAATGAGATCATGGCTGATCTTTTGTGGACTCAGCTCCACTTTCCGGCCCGAACACCATAACCCTTAATCCCTTTATTCTTCAAAATCTATCTATCTTTACCTTAAAAACATTTAATGAAGGAGCCTCAACTGCTTCACTGGGCAAGGAATTCCATAGATTCACAACCCTTTGGGTGAAGACGTTCCTCCTAAACTCAGTCCTAAATCTACTTCCCCTTATTTTGAGGCTATGCCCCCTAGTTCTGCTTTCACCCACCAGTGGAAACAACCTGCCCGCATCTATCCTATCTATTCCCTTCATAATTTTATATGTTTCTATAAGATCCCCCCTCATCCTTCTAAATTCCAACGAGTACAGTCCCAGTCTACTCAACCTCTCCTCATAATCCAACCCCTTCAGCTCTGGGATTAACCTAGTGAATCTCCTCTGCACACCCTCCAGTGCCAGTATGTCCTTTCTCAAGTAAGGAGACCAAAACTGAGCACAATACTCCAGGTGTGGCCTCACTAACACCTTATACAATTGCAACATAACCTCCCTAGTCTTAAACTCCATCCATCTAGCAATGAAGGACAAAATTCCATTTGCCTTCTTAATCACCTGTTGCACCTGCAAACCAACTTTCTGTGACTCATGCACTAGCACACCCAGGTCTCTCTGCACAGCAGCATGCTTTAATATTTTATCGTTTAAATAATAATCCCGTTTGCTGTTATTCCTACCAAAATGGATAACCTCACATTTGTCAACATTGTATTCCATCTGCCAGACCCTAGCCCATTCACTTAAACTATCCAAATCCCTCTGCAGACTTCCAGTATCCTCTGCACTTTTCGCTTTACCACTCATCTTAGTGTCGTCTGCAAACTTGGACACATTGCCCTTGGTCCCCAACTCCAAATCATCTATGTAAATTGTGAACAATTGTGGGCCCAACACAGATCCCTGAGGGACACCACTAGCTACTGATTGCCAACCAGAGAAACACCCATTAATCCCCACTCTTTGCTTTCTATTAATTAACCAATCCTCTATCCATGCTACTGCTTTGCCCTTAATGCCATGCATCTTTATCTTATGCAGCAACCTTTTGTGTGGCACCTTGTCAAAGGCTTTCTGGAAATCCAGATATACCACATCCATTGGCTCCCCGTTATCTACTGCACTGGTAATGTCCTCAATAAATTCCACTAAATTAATTAGGCACGACCTGCCCTTTATGAACCCATGCTGCGTCTGTCCAATGGGACAATTTCTATCCAGATGCCTCGCTATTTCTTCCTTGATGATAGATTCCAGCACCTTCCCTACTACCGAAATTAAGCTCACTGGACTATAATTACCCGCTCTCTGCCTACCTCCTTTTTTAAACAGTGGTGTCACGTTTGCTAATTTCCAATCCGCCGGGACCACCCCAGAGTCTAGTGAATTTTAGTAAATTATTACTAGTGCATTTGCAATTTCCCTAGCCATCTCTTTTAGCACTCTGGGATGCATTCCATCAGGGCCAAGAGACTTGTCTACCTTTAGCCCCATTAGCTTGCCCATCACTACCTCCTTAGTGGTAACAGTCCTCTCAAGGTCCTCACCTGTCATAGCCTTATTTTTATCAGTCGCTGGCATGTTATTTGTGTCTTCCACTGTGAAGACCGACCCAAAAAACCTGTTCAGCCCAACTGCTAAATAAGAATTATTCTGGTGGCAGACCCATAGAAGGCATGTATTGTGGATCTGCAAATCTGTCTCCAGGTTAAAACAAATTAAGCAATATAAATACCAGCCTTCGGGTATCCTAATTAAAGCAGTGCCAATGAAAAAACAGTTATTGCCAGACCCTTTGAACAAATGCAGAACAATTTAATGCTCTCTCATTGAAGGAGAAAACTAATCATAATTCTCTTTTTTTATTTTGCCAGTTATAATTTAAACAAATTGGAGACCTGGAAATAGTCTTCGTCTTGGCTTAACTAGCAATTTCGGCAGGAAATGCCAAATCACCCAAGAAGGCTGAACAATGACAGTGAATTTTGGTTAACCCTCTACAGCATGCAGTAATACTTCTGCAATGCTCCACCTTTATTTATTTTATTTATTTTTTATAAACTTAGAGTTCCCAATTAATTTTTTTTCCAATTAAGGGCCAATTTAGCATGGCCAATCCACCTACCCTCCCCATCTTTTTGGGTTGTGGGGGTGATACCCACAGACATGGGGAGAATATTCCAACTCCACATGGACAGTGACCCGGGGCTGGGGTTGAACCCGGATCCTACGAGCCATAAGGCAACAGTGCTGACCACCGACACCGTGCTGCCCGTATATTCCACCTTTTAGATTGAAATCAGTAGCAAGACCCATTACAATGCATTCTGCAAATAATTCTGATAAATCTGACTTAAGTGATCTTGAATTGCAAAGGGAATATTAGCAGCAATAAAGCTAGTTACTGGAAAATACAGCAAATTTTTAAAAATGAAGAATTATAAAAATTACAATATTTTTAAATAGGTCTGTGTGTTTTAATTTCAGGTTTGTGGGAACATTGGGTACAATTACGATTAAATGTAAAGATCTGCGTATCATTCACCTGGACATTCCTGGCATGGAAGAATGTTTAAATATCGCCAGTTCTATTGAGGTGAGATTTTCCTTTCTTGCATTTTCCAAGATGTTGTAGATTATTATTGAAACAAAGCTTTTCTCACGGTTTGAATTAAGTGCTGAGGATCAGACATAGCATGAATTAGATGCAAGTTGAATACTCTTTTTTACCCCAAAGTATGTTTCAATTGTAATGTTCCTGAGCCATGAAAGAAATCAAAATCTGTTAAATCAGATGTTGCATTTTTGCTTATTTAAAAGTGGAGTTGAACCAAAAGATGTCTGTTGTAAATCGCATGATTCACAAATAGTTACAGTTTTTGGAACTCTCTAACAGTTACGGGACAAAAGCTTAACCCTTATTTTTGTGGGATAGCACCTCTCATTGTGAGAACACATTACAAGCAATAAAACCAGCGACCATCAGATGATCATAGCTTTATTGTATACTCAATTCAGAGTTGATCCCAGTCTGGAGTAATTACTTTGTTTGACAGCTCATTCTGCGTCATTTGTGGATTGGCTATTGCCAGATAGAATTGTCAGCTTGTTGTGAAGAGACTTTCATGGGCTTGGGTGATTCATTTGCTGAGGAACAGTTTCAAAACATGTGTAAATTTTGTAACCGGCAACCAAAAATTGTCTACGGTAAGGCCTCAAAATGTGTTCAGCTGATGTCTTTGTTTCATTGTTACCCATGTTTTATTCAGAAAAAGGTAGTGGCCCATTTCTTTCCTAAACTGAGTGTAAGATATATATATGCTCAATTTTGTTCATATCTCGTGTAAATAAACCTCTTGCTAGTTCAAATATGGTGTCCTGGTCCAATAAGATTTTTATTTAGTTGGCCTTCCATAAGGAAAGAAGACAGTGTAACATCCAAGAAGCCAATGTATGGAGTATCTACAAAAGCATGCCAACATTTCTGTGAGTGTTTCTTGAAGCACACATTCTCATGAATCCTTTGGAATGGTTGCTTGTGTTGATTGGTGATCAGAAATCTGTTCCTGCTCACCCATGCAGATAAGCCTGTTTAATATTGGTGAAATTCACTCTTTATGAAAACATTTCAGCATCAATATTTTCTTAAGTTTGTTTTTTCATAACCTGTAATGGGTCCCCAATACCTGCAAAGACAGCAGTTGTAGCTTTGGTTAATGAAACATAAGCATAATATCATTTTAACAGGAAAAGACAGGGTCAGTAAAGATGAACTATTTCCACCAGTTAGAGATTCTAAAACTAGGGGGCATAGTTTAAAAATTAGGGACAGACTGTCCAGGAGAGATGCTAGGAAGCACTTTTTCACTCAAAGGGAGATAGAGGTCGGAACTCTGTCCCACAAACAGCAGTTGAAGCCAAACAGTTATTACATTTTAATCTGAGATGGATAGATGTTTGTTCAGCAGACATAAGAAGAAATATGGAATTAAGCCACAGATCAGATCAGCCGTGATCTCATTGAATGGTAGGACATGCTCTGGTGCTGAATGGCCTACATCGTTCTTATGTTATCATGGCATTCTGGCTCAGTTAGGAACGCACTTGCCTTCATATCAAAGGATATTAAGACATTATGGTGCACTTGAGGACTTGGGCTCAGAATCTGGCAGGTACTCCAGTGCTGAAAATGGGCTGGAATGTTTAAGGTGCCGCTTCTTCAGATAAGACATTAAACTGATGATTAAGATAAAAAATTTGTTTGAAACGATGATGACATTATCTAGTGTACTATTCAGCCCTTGGTCCCAGGTTAATTTCCTTGCTGTACTAGTAAACTATTGCACTGGAGTATGTTGGATTTTGGAATTCAACATTTGGCTTGATATCCATTATACAAATTGACCTGATCCTTGTTCTGATTATTACTGAGTCATTGTGACTGAACAATATGCATGTAGAGGTAAAAAAATAACTGCTGGCACCATGCAAACGCAGGAGGATTTGGTGTGCTCAGATGTGGGGGAATAAAATTAAAAAGTTCGCTTAAAATAAATAACTTAACTTCTTGCTGAATAATCTTGGTAGTGATTATGATTAATTTGTTTTCTCTTCAGGCCTTATCTACCCTTGATTCCACCACATTGATGTATCCTTTCTTTTATCGACCTATGTTTGAGGTCTTGGAAGATGGATGGCACTCCTTCCTTCCTGAACATGAGTTTACTTTGCTTTCTGCAATGGTGAGTCCAAGCTCAAGTAGATATAAATAAAATAGCTAAGTTTGTGCCAACTATTTGTGTATTGAATTTTTGTTATATTTTACACAACCTGTAAGTGCACTGCTGGAAAGTGCAGAAACAATAATAGCAGGGCGGCAAGGTGGCACAGTGGTTAGCACTGCTGCCTCACAGCTCCAGGGACCCGGGTACAATTGAAGCCTCGGGTGACCGTCTGTGTGGAGTTTTCACTTTCTCCCTTTGTCTGCGTGGGTTTCCTCCAGGTGCTCCGGTTTCCTCCCACAGTCCAAAGATGTGCAGGTTAGGTGGATTGGCCATGCTAAATTGCCCTTTGTATCCAAAAAGGTTAGGTGGGGTGGCTGGGTTACAGAGATAGGGTGGAGGCATAGGGGGAGTCATGGGGTTAAGTAGGGTGCTCTTTCCAGGGGCCAGTGCAGACTCGATGGGCTGAATGGCCTCCGTCTGCATTGTAAATTCTGAGTTGGGGATTTCACCTATCTTGATATTAAGTGGGATAAATTCAGTGTAAAAATTCTTAATGTACTTGGGAAAGTTTCTTTTTGGTTGTATGTAGCAAGCCCAACAAGGGAAGGAGCAGTTCCCTCAAAGAAAAAGGGTGGAACATAGTGCTGGAAAGGAGGAAGGGCTAGCCCATGTAATTATGGACCAGTCTACCCAAATTGTATAACATTTTTGTTTGCATGTAAGTTAGAAAGTCATGGATTAAAAAAAATGTTTTTTTAATAACCTTTATTGTCACAAGTTGGCTTACATTAACACTGCAATGAAGTTACTGTGCAAAGCCCCTAGTCGCCACATTCCGTTCGGGTACACAGCGGGAGAATTCAGAATGTCCAATCCACCTAATGGGACTTGTAGGAGAAAACCGGAGCACCCGGAGAAAACCCATGTAGTCACGAGGAGAACGTGCAAACTCCTTACAGACAGTGATCCAAGCTGGGAATCAAACCTGGAATCCTGGCCTTGTGAAGCAACAGTGATAACCACTGTGCTACTATGGATTTTGTAAGAGAATTTTTGTTTTAGCACTAATAAGAGACTAAATTTGATGTAGTCTATATAGATTTTAGCAGTACTTTTCACAAGGTCTCGCGTGACATATTGAGTAAATTAAAAACTTTGGGGATCTATTAGAATGTAGCAACTTTGACCCAAAATTGATAGGAAGCATCAGGTTATGGTTGATGGGTGTTTGTATGATTTGAAGGCTATTTCCAGTGGGATTCAGCACTGGTTCAGCACTGCGGAAAAGTGTGAGGTGGTTTACTTTGGAAGGAGTAACAGGAATGCAGAGTACTGGGCTAATGGCAAGATTCTTGGTAGTGTAGATGAACAGAGAGATCTCGGCATCCAGGTACATAAATCCCTGAAAGTTGCCACCCAGGTTAATAGGGCTGTTAAGAAGGCATATGGTGTGCTAGCCTTTATAAGCAGGGGGATTGAGTTTCGGAACCACAAGGTCATGCTGCAGCTGTACATAACTCTGGTGCGGCCGCACCTGGAGTACTGCGTGCAGTTCTGGTCACCACATTATAGGAAGGATGTGGAAGCTTTGGAAAGGGTTCAGAGGAGATTTACTAGGATGTTGCCTGGTATGGAGGGAAGGTCTTACGAGGAAAGGCTCAGGGAATTGAGGTTGTTTTCGTTAGAGAGGAGAAGGCTGAGAGGTGACTTAATAGAGACATACAAGATAGTCAGAGGGTTAGATAGGGTGGACAGTGAGAGTCTTTTTCCTCGGATGGTGATGACCAACACGAGGGGACATAGCTTTAAATTGAGGGGTGATAGATATAGGACAGATGTCAGAGGCAGTTTCTTTACTCAGAGAGTAGTATGGGTGTGGAACGCCCTGCCTGCAATAGTAGTAGAGTCGCCAACTTTAAGGGCATTTAAGTGGTCACTGGATAGACATATGGATGAAAATGGAATAGTGTAGGTCAGATAGGCTTCAGATGGTTTCACAGGTCGGCGCAACATCGAGGGTCGAAGGGCCCGTACTGCGCTGTAGTGTTCTATGTTCTATGGTTCCTTTGCTATTTGTGGTATATAGTAATGATTTTGACTTATTCATGTCCCCTACATTTGAGAAGCTTGCAGATTGAAAATTGGCCATGTGATTGAAAGGGTAAGAAATCTGCAAGATGGGTAGAAAAGTGGTAAATGAAATTCAATCCGGAGAAGTGTGGGGTAATGCATTTGGGGAGGACAAGCAAGGCAAAGGAAGAAGGATCCTAATTTACATCTCTACGCATCCGTTAAGGCAGCAGGACAGGTAGATTAGTTAGTAAAGAAAACATATGGAATATTTTTCTTTTATTGGCTGAGGCTTACAGTATAAGAGTAGGGAGATTATGCTAGAACTGTATAAAAGACTAGACCGCAGTGAGAATTTTGTGTATAATTCTGGTCGCTGCATTACAGGGAGATGTGATCATAAAGGATTAGAGAAGAGATTTGATGAGAACGTTATCGGGTGTGGGGAGTTTTACTCATGAGAAAAGACTGGGTAGGCTCGGTTTGTTTTCATTGTAACAGAGGAGGCTGAGACGTGATGACTTAGAGTGGATAGGAATGACCTTTTCCATTGGCAGCGAAGTCAATAAACAGGGGACATAGATTTAAGTAATTGATGGACTGAGTTGAGTAATTTTTTTCATCCAGCAGTTGGAACCTGGAACTTGCTGCTCAAAAGGGCTGAAACCCGCATTATATTTAAACAAGCAATACGTACAGGACAATGGGCTAGGAGGTAGATGGTGGGATTTGATTGGTACAGACATGAAGGATCAAACTGCCTCCTTCTGTGGTGTAAATCTTCCTTTGTTTTTATGCAAAGCAAAGGTGCAATCTATTATGACACTAATAGGAATTATTGGAATTTTGCAATGAAGGATTGCTCTTGACAGTAAGTGGCTCAGTGTTTAAGGGTACCACTGCATTGTGTTGGGAAGTTTTGTTTAAAATATAGAGTAACTAATGTGAGGTACTCTTGGAAACACACTCAACTACTTGATTCTGAAATTCAGAATCTCTTGGCTCAACTTCTGGTAATTTTATTGGAAACACAAGTGGATCATTCAGCTTCTTGAGTCATTACTATGTAAACATAGAACATTACAGTGCAGTACAGGCCCTTCGGCCCTCGATGTTGCGCCGACCTGTGAAACCACTCTAAAGCTCAACTATACTATTCCCTTATCATCCATATGTTTATCCAATGACCATTTAAATGCCCTTAATGTTGGTGAGTCCACTACTGTTGCAGGCAGGGCATTCCACGCCCTTACTACTCTCTGAGTAAAGAACTTAACTCTGACATCTGTCCTATATCTATCTCTCCTCAATTTATACCTATGTCCCCTTGTGCTAGCCATCACCATCCGAGGAAAAAGGCTCTCGCTGTCCACCCTATTTAATCCTCTGATCATCTTGTATGCCTCAATTAAGTCACCTCTTAACCACCTTCTCTCTAATGAAAACAGCCTCAAGTCCCTCAGCCTTTCCTCATAAAATCATCCCTCCATACCAGGCAACATCCTGGTAAATCTCCTCTGCACCCTTTCCAATGCTTCCACGTCCTTCCTATAATGCGGCGACCAGAACTGCACGCAATACTCCAAATGCGGCCGCACCAGAGTTTTGTACAGCTGCAACATGACCTTATGGCTCTGAAACTCAATCCCTCTACCAATAAAAGCTAACACACCCTGCGCTGCCTTAACAACCCTATCAACCTGGCTGGCAACTTTCAGGGATCCATGTACATGGGCACCGAGATCTCTCTGCTCATCCACACTACCCAGAATCTTACCATTAGCCCCGTACTCTGTCTTCCTGTTACTCCTTCCAAAATGAATCACCTCACACTTTTCTGCATTAAACTCCATTTGCCACCTCTCAGCCCAGCTCTGCAGCTTATCTATGTCCCTCTGTAACCTGGAACATCCTGCTGCACGTACACAACTCCTCTGACTTTATTGTCATCTGCAAATTTACTCACCCATCCTTCTACGCCCTCCTCCAGGTCATTTATAAAAATGACAAACAGCAGTGGCCCCAAAACAGACCCTTGTGGTACACCACTAATAACTGAACTCCAGTTGAACATTTCCCATCAACCACCACCCTCTGTCTTCTTGTAGCAAGCCAATTTCTTATCCAAACTGCTGCATCACCCTGAATTCCATGTAAACTTTAAAAGATGGGTTTTTTCGCAAACTATTCTTCATTCTCCTGGCAGGTAGCTGGATTTCATGTAATCATAACCTGCAAAACACAAATCGTGACCTGTCAGAGTTGTCGCCTGATTTTTTTGTTTTGTAAGTATTTATCCCCAATGGAGAATGCAGAACTAAAAGACATGCTCTCACGACCAGTGGATGTGCCAGCTGTTGATGTAATTGAAGTCCAGTCACTGTTCTAATGTTGAAAAATTATATCCATTATTAGGACTCCTACAAGCGCTGAAAAGCCGTGCAATACTTGACAACAGCAAGTTGATTGGCTGCTCTTATTTACGCCAGGCTTGCCCAACTTTTTTGTTTTGGATGGGGAGGGGGGGGGGGGGGGGGGCACATTTAAATATGTTTTTCTCACTCAAGAGGCTAATCAACAATTTTCCAAAAAAAAAAAAGCTGTCGCAACACCCTGGACTAGTGAGCACTCAATTCCAGCCCCACTTGACCCAGAGTCACAAGACAGGTGAAATTAGATTTTATTTGAAACATCAAAGGTCTTTGGTTGAGCCCAATAAACTACAGAAGGCCTTTGACATGGTGCCGCGCTGGAGGCTGCTAAATCTGACCAGAGCCCATAGTGTTGGGGGCAAGGTACTGGCATGGATAGCGGATTGGCTGACTGCCAGAAGGCAGAGATTGGGGATCAAGGCGTCTTTTTCAGGATGGCAGCCAGTGACTAGTTTCCGCAGAGGTCAGTGATGGGACCACAGCTATTCACAATATACATTAATAATCTGGAAGGAAAAACTGAGGGCATTGTTGTTAAGTTTGCAGATTATACAAAGATCTGTAGAGGGACAGGTAGTATTGAGGAAGCAGGAAGGCTGCAGAAGGACCTGGATAGGCTAGGAGAGTGGGCAAAGAAGTGGCAGATGGAATGCACTGCATAAAAGTGAGAGATGGTGAACTTTGGTAGGAGGAATAGACTATTCTCTAAATGGGAAAAGGCTACGAAAATCAGAAACACAAAGGGACTTGGGATTCCTAGTTCATGATTCTCTTAAGGTTAACGTGCAGATTCAGTCGGCAGTTAAGGCAAATGCAATGTTGGCATTTATGTTAAGAGGGCTAGAATACAAGAGCAGGGATGGACTTCTGAGGCTGTATAAGGCTCTGGTCAGACCCCTTTTGGAATATTGTGAGCAGTTTTGGGTCCTGTTTCTAAGGAAGGATGTGCTTGAAGAGGATCCAGAGGAGGTTCACAAGAACAATCTCGGGAATGAAGAGCTTGTCATATGAGGACCGATTGAGGACTCTGGGTCTATACTCGATGGAGTTTAGAAGGATGACAGGATTGCAGTGCATCTTACAGAAGACTAAGAGGCCTACATGGAGTGAAAGTGGAGAAGATGTTTCTCCCAGTAGGAGAAACTGGAACTCGAGGGCAAAGCTTCAGACTAAAGAGCCGATCCTTTAAAACAGATGAGGAGGAATTTCTCATTGAAGGGTTAACAATTTACTGTAACTGCATTCAACCACTAGATGGCGATCAAGCGCAGACACGTAGATCCCGTGATACTCTTGATTCGGGGCGAAGATTGTTAAGCGAGGTAGGGAATGGTCGTGTTATCAGAAGCTCTGTAATTAGAACCAAAGTTTTAGTGAATCTAATCTTTTGTATCTTGGCAAGCAAGTCTAATCTATTTAGTTGTAGTGTAAATAAATTAGTTTTGTTCAAAACTTAGCTTGATGTTCTTTGTGGGACACTACACTATATACTTCGAAACCATCCTCATTCAGAAAGCAAAGAACATCACATTGACTACTCCTTTCAGAACTTGCCCGAATCTCTCTCTTCTCCCCTCTACTCCTCTACTCCCCCGCTCCCCTCTACTCTTCCCCCCTCTACTCCTCCCCCTCCCCCCTCCACTCCACACCCCCTCCCTCACACAAGGGGAAAAAGTGGTGTAAAGGGAAACAAAATAATGAGTAATGGTCCTTGATGCACCCACTACGTCTTGCAGAGGGCGGTGAATTTGTGGAACTCACTGCCCCATAGTGCTTTCCCCCCCTCTCTACTTCCCCCTCTCTCCATTCCCCCTTCTCTTTATCCCTCCTTTCCCCCTCTCCTCTTATCTACCCCCCTCTACATTCCCCCCCTTTTCTTCTCTTTCCCCCCCTATCTTTCCCCCTCTCTCCACCCCCCCCCCCCCCCCCCCCCCCCCCCCCCCCACATTCCCCCTCTCTCACGCAAGGGAAAATGTGGTGGAAAGGGAAATAAAATAATGATTAATGGTCCTTGATGCACCCGGATTACATCCAGTCAATGTCTTTCTGCAGTTCAGGCTTTGGTTTTGATGCTTCTTTCTTCTAGGCTTGAGGTGGTTTTCTCTGACAAGGTTGGCTACTTTCTCTGCAGACTATGGATCACTTCAGGATTACAGCAAAGGATATAACAGGCACTTACAGCTTTCAGAACAACAGAGCACTTCAGCAAATGAGAGGGAGGGAGAGAGAAACTTTCTTTCACTTCCGAGGTCACTTTTACTAAGTTCTTACCAATCACTGATCATTGTCATGCAGAACCCTGCCCCAGGCCAACCAGATTTAAAATTGAGATGAGGAGGCACTACTTCTTGCAGAGGGTGGTGAACTTGTGGAACGCTCTGCCCCGTAGTGCAGTGGAGTCCGCATCATTTGATGTTTTCAAGAGAAGATGGATATGTTTCTGATTTTTTTTTTAAAATGGGTACAAGGGATATGGGGACAGGTCTCTTTGATCTGACTGAATGGCGGAGCAGGCTTGGAGGGCTGATTTGCCTACTTCTGCTTCTAAGTCCTATGTTTCAACCACAGGTTTCCAGTTAACCAATCGAACCGAGTGCCTCCAAAGCTAGTTCTAAAGATTCACTTGATGCCGAGGCATCTGACTACTACTTTCCAAAATACAAAACCCAGGAACACACTGTGCTGGCAAGCAGGCTATGTTAACTTCATCTTCTGCTTAAAGGTACATTCCAATAATGGGTCACCGACCAAAATAATAAAAGAGAAGTGGGAACAAAGAAAATACAAAGGAAAGACTCTAACAAAGATTTAGCACAGCAATAATCTAAATTTAAAAAGAAAGTTGAGGTTTTAAGGAAATAATTGCTGAACAAAGTCAAAGTAATGAACTAAAAAAGAGTAAGCAACAGAAATTACCAAAACGTTGGGAGGTCCGTGTTTGTGCATGGGATTGTGTGGGTCAGTGCATGTTTGTGTGTCGGTGTGTAGTGGTGAGTGAGAGTTAGAATACAGACTGGGCGTAAGGCAGACTTGCACTCACCCGCATGCACTCACCCTCTCACTCATCACACACCCATGGGCACCATCATTTATTCACACACTCACACTCACACTCACACTCGCACCCCACTCACACTCACATCCCACTCACACACACACCCCACTCACACACCCACCCTGTTCCGTCCCACCTACCATTACACTGTCTCCTCCGCAGTCTGCCAAAATGCCAAAGCTTAAACCTCCCTGGGACTGACTTGACCACGCTCTTCTCTGTCCTGACATGCCATCGCTTCTCTGGCACACTAGCCTTCAGCAATGTGTTCACTGCTCCATCAATCAGAGACCCTTTCTCTCCCCCAGTTATTGCTGATACCCTCACTAGTCAGCCGATCAACAGACAATGCAGGAGAGAACAAGCCTCTGATTGGAGGAGCAGCTGCAAGCAGAATCTTGCATTAAAACTCAGCGGCTCGACAGAAATTTAGAAAACTGCCTCCAGGGGCAACATTGGGCATGCGGCTCATCTTTGGACAACCCTGATCTGGACTGTAGGGGGCAAGTCGAGGAACTGTTTGATGAAGTGTCTGTTTGGTGGAGAGATGGTGTTAGGAAAGTCACTTGGTGTTCTGTGGTGAGAGATAACAAAAGACACGAGGAAAACTAATTTTAGGCAGAAATGTAATTTAATTATTGGAACCTTATGGAAACTGAAAGAAAATATTGGCATTGATAAAGGAAAACCCATGAATGATTGAATCAGTGTGTTGGTCAATAGGTGGACAGACCAACTGATCAGCAGAACATATAATCAATTGTGACACATTGTTAGGCGGAGGGAGGAATAGAACATTTCATCAACTATTAATGACCAATGGTGCATCTTGGGTGGAGGTGCAAACCAGAGCATGGGTGCCAGGTGAGGAACAGTTTAGGGGATCAGTACTGGAACCAAAATTGAAATATTTGTTAATTTAGCATTAATTTTTGACCAGATGTTCTATTCATTTTAAACTGCTGAAGTGTTGCTGCAAAGGAACATTAAAATAAAAATACTGATTGTAAGCTCACCACCCAGTCATCTACTTTTTTAACATATGTTGACCTCTGAAACCAAGGTGAATTTAACAGGTTCAGAGGGGATGTGAAAAAGGACATGAGAGAGAGGGCGCGATTCTCCCAAAGGGAGACTGAGTGCTGACGCCAGAGTGAAACCCAAAGTGTTTCACTCCGGCGTCGGAGGTCCGGCGTCGGAGGCCGCTCCTCTCTCCCTATTCTCTCTCTTTCTCTCCTCCCCCCCCCCCCCCCCGGGCAAAGGAGCAGCGTTGCACGAATCTCGGGCGCCGGGCCTTGACGCTTGCGTCAAAGCGGCGCGCCGAGAATGATGCGGCCGGCGGCGCCTAAGTGCTGTCAGCCGCACATGCGCAGGTTGGCCGGCTCCAACCAGCGCATACGCGGTTGCCATCTTCCCCTCTGCTGCCCTGCAAGACATGGCGGCTTGATCTTGCGGGGTGGCGGAGGGGAAAGCGTGCGTCTCTTAGAGACGCCATGCTTGGGTTTATTGGTCACCGATCGCGGGCCAGACATCTGACGAGCACGCCCGTGGTGCTCGATCCTCTCTCCGCCCCCCACAGGCCCCACACTTACCTGTCGCGCGATGTTCCGCCGGCAGCGACCAGGTGTGGTTGCCGCCGGCGTGAACCGGTCGGGGTTGTCTGGCCGCTTGGCCCATCCGGGCCGGAGAATCGCCGGTCGCCGGGCTGTGGCGTGATTCGCCTGGCCCTCCCGCGATTCTCCCACCCCGCGTGGGGAGCGGAGAATGGCGCCCAGAGTATGATACCAAAAGGGAATCCAAAAGTCTTCTGATAAGAATATAAAATAGCTAAAAGGAGGAGTGGGGCTAATGAAGGTCGAAAAACGGGTTTTGCACATTGAGATTGAAGTTGTTCAGTTAATACATTGCGTCTGTCTTTGCCAAGAAAGAAGATTTTGCATTCGGTTTGCTGAAAGATGATTCAGACACTTGAATGTTTGAAGTTGGTAATGGTGTTATTAGATAGTCTGTTGACAAAAGTTGATGAGGTGCAAAGATTGGATGCGATACATCCAATGGTACTGATGGAAGTGAGAATGGAATTTCTTTAAGCACTGGCCGCAATGTTTCTTGCCCACCTTACACCCTTATTCGAACAAGGGTGTAAAGATAAGTCCAGCCAGTTATTGCAACGGGATCTTGATCAATTGGGTCAGCAGATGGAGTTTAATTTGGATAAATGTGAGGTGATGCATTTTGGTGGATCGGGGCAGGGCTTACTCAGTTAATGGTAGGGTGTTGGGGAGAGTTTTCGAACAAAGAGATCTAGGATTACAGGTTCATGACTCCTTGAAAGTGGAGTTACAGGTGGACAGGGTGGTAAAGAAGGCATTTGGTATGCTTGGGTTCATTGGTCAGAACATTGAATACAGGAGTTGGGACGTCTTGCTGATGTTGTACAAGACATTAGTATGGCCACACTATTGTAGAAAGAATATTATTAAACTAGAAAGAGTGCTGAGAAGACTTGCTGGGATGCTCCCGGGACTTGATGGTTTGAGTTATAAGGATGTTGGATAGACTGGGACCTTTTTCCCTGGAGCATAGGAGGCTTGGGGGTGATCTTTTGAGGTCTATAAAATAATGAGGAGCAGAGATAAGGTACATTTTCAACATCTTTTTGCAAGGGTAGGGGAGTCTAAAACTAGAAAGTATAGGTTTAAGGTGAGGGGAGAGAAACAAAAGGGTCCAGAGGGACAATTTTTTTCTCACAGGAGGGTGGCGAGTGTTTGGAATGAGATGTCAGAGGAAGTAATAGAGTCAGGTACAAGTTTGTCTTTTTAAAAAGCAGTTGGACAGTTATATGGTAAAGATGAGTATAGAAGGACATGGGCAAAATGCGGGCAATTGGGACTAGCTTAGTGGTTAAAAATTGAGCGGCATGGGTAAGTTGGGCCTTGGGGCCTGTTTTCATGCTGTACATCTCTGACTCTAATCTTGGAAGAAAAATAGTGCAAACAACAGTTTAAAAATTGGAAGTAAAAACAAAAGGATTGCTCTATTTTCATGTTACATAGCATTGTTTTGGCTTTTAGATGAGAATTTGAATGTGTTTGAAAGAAACAGCTTGCATTTTTGTTTGGAAGAGGATCTCTTTTCCTATGTCTGATTTGTCTAAATGTAAGGGTTTTTTTTTAAAGGTTTATTTTACAGAATTTGAGATGGGAGAAAACTACAATGACAACATGGATTTATATAGCACCCCATAACATAGCAAAACGGTCCAAGGAGCTTTACAAGTGCATCAAACAAAAATTGAGGCGGAATCACATAAGGAGTTAGTAGGGCAGGAGACCATAAGCTTGGCCCAAAGAGGTAGGTTTGAGGAGCAGATTAAAGGACAAAAGAAGAGAGACAAAGACATTTGGGGAACGATCCCCAGAGCTTTGGGCCTTGGCAGCCGGTAATATTTTAAAATCTACAAAGGATATTCAATGTAAAAACAGAATGCTGGAAAAAATCAGCAGGTTGGGCAGGAGCCAGGCGAGAGAAATGGAGTTAGTGTTGAGTCTGTATGACTCTTCAGATTCAACACCAACTCTATTTCTCTCTCCACAGATGCTGCCAGATCTGCATTCCAACATTTGTTTTTATTTCAGATTTACGGCATCTGTAGTATTTTGCTTTTGCTGTAAGGATATTCGGTATGCTGTCACTTTTGCTATGCAAGCATAATATTCCCTGAAATTGCCATCTCACGAGTACATACTTAGAACATAGAACGATACAGCGCAGTACAGGCCCTTCGGCCCGCGATGTTGCACCGACATGGGAAGTCAAAAACTAAAGGCCATCTAACCTACACTATGCCATTATCATCCATATGCTTATCCAATAAACTTTTAAATGCCCTCAATGTTGGCGAGCTCACTACTGTTGCAGGTAGGGCATTCCACGGCCTCACCACTCTTTGCGTAAAAAACCTACCTCTGACGTCTGTCCTATATCTATTACCCCTCAATTTAAGGCTATGTCCCCTCGTGCTAGCAACCTCCATCCGCGGGAGAAGGCTCTCACTGTCCACCCTATCTAACCCTCTGATCATTTTGTATGCCTCTATTAAGTCACCTCTTAACCTTCTTCTCTCTAACGAAAACAACCTCAAGTCCATCAGCCTTTCCTCATAAGATTTTCCCTCCATACCAGGCAACATCCTGGTAAATCTCCTCTGCACCCGTTCCAAAGCTTCCACGTCCTTCCTATAATGAGGCGACCAGAACTGTACGCAATACTCCAAATGCGGCCGTACTAGAGTTTTGTACAGCTGCAACATGACCTCATGGCTCCGGAACTCGATCCCTCTACCAATAAAGGCCAACACACCATAGGCCTTCTTCACAACCCTATCAACCTGGGTGGCAACTTTCAGGGATCTATGTACATGGACACCGAGATCCCTCTGCTCATCCACACTGCTAAGAATTTTACCATTAGCCAAATATTCCGCATTCCTGTTATTCTTTCCAAAGTGAATCACCTCACACTTCTCTACATTAAACTCCATTTGCCATCTCTCAGCCCAGCTCTGCAGCTTATCTATGTCCCTCTGTAACCTGCAACATCCTTCCACACTGTCTACAACTCCACCGACTTTAGTGTCGTCTGCAAATTTACTCACCCAACCTTCTGTGCCCTCCTCTAGGTCATTTATAAAAATGATAAACAGCAACGGCCCCAGAACAGATCCTTGTGGTACGCCACTCGTAACTGAACTCCATTCTGAACATTTGCCATCAACCACCACCCTCTGTCTTCTTTCAACTAGCCAATTTCTGATCCACATCTCTAAATCACCCTCAATCCCCAGCCTCCACCCTCAATGCCCACCCTCAATACTTGAGTTTGATTTTTTTTTTTGTAAAGTATAACTTGTCAAAAAGGGTCATAGCTTGCCTAGGAATCTTTTAAAATATGCAGCTTTTGTTGCAAATACGTTGTTCAATCTGTAAGGAAGCATTTTGAATAATAAATATTTGCTAATTTTAAGAAGGGGCTAGTTTAACACACTGGGCTAAATCGCTGGCTTTTAAAGCAGACCAAGGCAGGCCAGCAGCACGGTTCAACTCCCGTACCAGCCTCCCTGAACAGGCGCCGGAATGTGGCGACTAGGGGCTTTTCACAGTAACTTCATTTGAAGCCTACTTGTGACAATAAGCAAATTTAATTTCAATTTAATTTCCATTTTTGTCCTGCGCTCATCAGGACAGATTTGCAAAAAGGCCAGCTGTGAAGGGAACAACAACTTGTACTCCATGAGAAGATAATGTGAAGATGCCGGCGTTGGACTGGGGTGTACACAGTAGGACTGGGGTGAGCACAGTAAGAAGTCTTACAACACCAGGTTAAAGTCCAACAGGTTGGTTTCAAACACTAGCTTTCGGAGCACTGCTCCTTCCTCGGGTTCCTCACGTGAGGAAGAAGCAGTGTCCATGAGAAGAGGTTACTGATTGGTTGGTTGGCAAGTGGAGGTGTTGCTATGGAAAATGCACTAGAAGACTGTCAAATGCCAAGCTTTTATTTGGCTTCATGTCAGGCTGAACTACTCGGGTCAAGGCATAGCCATGGGAAATGGACCAGGGAATGGTTGTTCACCAAGCTTTTGTTTAGTTCAAAAATGTACAATACATGCTCGAGCCTGCAAAGAACAAGGTGCGATATGTGAAATCTGTGCCTTCTAGCACAAATAGGTGGGCCACATTGTGAGGAGATGAGTTCCATTTTAACGACACTATGTATACCCAAATAGGTAGTATTGCCATGCGATCCCGAGGTCTAAGTCCAGCAAACATCTCTGTTAATTTCTGCAGGAATGAAACTTTAAAAAATATATTTTTATTCAGACATTTTCCATTTTACACACCACACCAAAACAACACATAACCACAACCCACCCCCGCCCCCCCAGGCTGCACGGTAGCACAAGTGGATAGCACTGTGGCTTCACAGCGCCAGGGTCCCAGGTTCGATTCCCCGCTGTGTCACTGTCTCTGCGGAGTCTGCACGTACCCCCCCGTGTCTGCGCGGGTTTCCTCCGGGTGCTTCGGTTTCCTCCTGCAGTCCAAAGACGTGCAGGTTAGGTGGATTGGCCATGATAAATTGCCCTTCGTATCCAAAAAAGGTTAGGAGGGGTAATTGGGTTACAGGGATAGGGTGGAAGTGAGGGCATAAGTGGGTTGGTGCAGACTTGATGGGCCGAATGGCCTCCTGCACTGTATGTTCTTGTTCTATGAGAAACTAACATTGACGAGCCCTTTGAAATCCAAAATACATTGCTGCCACCTTCGGTAGAACCCCTCCATTGCTTCCCTCAAGGGTGTACTTTACTTTCTTGAGGTATAGGAACTCCATCAGATATCCCAGCCACACTGAGGCACTGGGTGGATAGGCTCACCTCCATCTGTCAACATTCTCCACTGAGCAATCAGCAAGACGAAGGCCAGAACAACAGCCCCCGAATCCGTTTGCAGCTCCGGCAAATCGGGCACCACAAAAATGGCCAATATGGGACAGGGCTCCAGCTCAATTTTCAGAATTGTCGACATGGTGCTAAAGAAGGAGACCCAGAACCCCACGAGCTTAGGACTCGACCAGAACATGTGTGCCTGATTGATCGCAACCCCTCCACAGCGCTCGCACATGTCCTCCACTCCCACAAAAAAAAACTCATTTTGGACCTAGTCAGGTGAGTCCTGTATAAGCTTTTTTAAGCCAAGCCTTGCACATGAGGACATGAAGTTCACTGTCCGCAGGCTCTCATTCCACTCCCCATCCTCCAACACCAGCCCCAACTACTCCTCCAACCTGGCCTTAACCCCCTCCGGAAGATGATACTGCATCTTCGGACATAATCCTTCCATAGATACCCGAGTTATTCCCCTCCTCCGACCCTGCAAGGAAAAGAACCCCCTCTGTCAACTAGGTTGGCGACGCCGCAGGGAATATTGGAAAGATCCATTTTGCAAAATTGTGAAATTGGAGGTATCTGATCAAGTGCGACCTTGAGCCCAAATTTCTCCAATTCTTCCAAACTCTCAAATCGTCCCTCCAAGAACAAATCCCCCATTCCTCCCAACCCCTTCTCTTCCCACCTCCCGAAAGTGGTTTCCAACCTCGCCTGTTCAAACATATGATTCACGCTAATACCACTTCTATGCTGCCCCCAATTTAAAATGATACAAAACTTGTCTCCGTAGCTTCAGGGTGGAGACAACCATTGGATTTGACGAATATTTCACTGGCGAGAACGGGAGCGAGGTCATCGTTAGTGCCCTCAAACTTGTTGGGAGTTTAGAAGGATGAGGGGGGGATCTTATTGAAACTTGCAGGATACTGCGAAGTCTGGAAAGAGTGGACGTGGAGAGGATTTTCCACTTCTAGGAAAAACTAGAAGCAGAGGACACCATCTCCAGACTAAAGGGACAATCCTTTAAAACAGAGATGAGGAGGAATTTCTTCAGCCAGAAGAGTGGTGAATCTGTGGAACTCTGCTGCAGATGGCTGTGGAGGCCAAATCACTGAGTGCCTTTAAGACAGATAGATAGGTTCTTGATTAATAAGGGGTTATGGGGAGAAGGCAGGAGAATGGGGATGAGAAAATATCAGCCATGATTGAATGGCAGAGCAGACTCAATGGGCCTAATTCTGCTCCTATATCTTAAGGTCTTGTGGAGGCGTTATTTGAAATAATTGTGAAATCGGTGGCTGGACCTCAGTTTGTATAAAAGCCTTTAAGACAAAGTGAAACTGAAGGGCGAAGGGAACGCATAATTTAGAAGAAGATTTAGAAATGTGACTTTTTGAAAGCGGAATTTGAAATCACTCGTGTTGACCCCAGAGTTCAGTAAGCAAGATAACTCGCGGTATAAGGATCATCTGGGGGAATTCTGAGGAGAAAACCACAGACACGAACTTGGATTCAGAGCGGACTGTATATTTGTTCAGTCATCATATGTACTTAAAAGGGACTTTGTTTTAAGGAGACTATTGTAACCTGCGATGTACTTGGCAATCTGTGTTATTCTTAAAATGTGTGTGTATTTGTTAAGTTCAGGAGGGAGTAAAGTAGTTTGTATCATAATCTAATTTGTTCATGATTAATATTTTTTTCTTGTTAAAACTATTAGTAGTCCTGTGACTCCGTTCATCCACTTTTTAAAATAAAGTAAACGTTACAGTCTTTTGAGCGATGGTACCATTCTGGGATCTTTTCGTCCAGTTATAACATCAAATGGGATCGTAACAAGAACTGGACACAGTACTCCACAAGGCCGAATCGGTGCTCGAGACTAGTTCAACAAAACTTCCTTGCATTTATGCTCTGTGCCTCTATTAATAAGGCCTCTGATGTTGTGTGCTTTATTAACCACCTTCTGTCCTTCTGTCCCACCTTTAATAACTTATCCACATATATACCCAGGTCCCTCAGCTCCTACACACCCTTTCGTATTGTACCCCTTATTTTGTATTGTTTATCCATGTTCTTCCTACCAAAATGCATCAACACACACTGCTCCGCATTGGACTTTATCTGCCCAGTCCATCACCTTGCCTATGTCCTTTTGAATCTCTGCATTGTCCTCCCCATTCAAAAAGCTTCTAGGTTTTGTATCATTTGGAAACTGAAAATTTCTCCTGCATACATCTAGATCATTGAGATATATCAGGAAAAGCAAGGATCCCAACACCAACTCCTGGGGAAAATGATTACAAACCTTCCTCCAGCCTGAAAAATATCTGTTAACCATACTCACTCTTTTTTCTATTACTCAGCCAATTCTGTATTCCAGTTTCCCTTACCCTTTTATTCCATGAGCTATGGAAGGAGGAAGTCCAAAAATGTGCGGGTGAGGTGGAATGGCCATGCTAAATTGCTCTTCGTGTCCAAAAAGGTTAAGTGGGGTTACTGGTTTACGGGGATAGGGTGGAGACATGGGCTTGAGTAGGGTGCTCTTTCCAAGGGCTGGTGCAGACTCGATGGGCCGAATGGCCTCCTTCTGCACTGTAAATTCTATGATTCTATAAATTCTCTCAAGTCTATTTCGTATCTAATACTGTTTTGGAGGTCCATGTGCACCAGATCAACAGCAGTACTCACTACAATCCTTTCTGTTACCTCTTCAGGGGAAAAGAAAAACTCCCAAGTCAGTTAAACATAATTTCCCTTAAGAAAGCAGAGAATTTAC
The DNA here is from genome assembly GCF_902713615.1 of Scyliorhinus canicula. Lineage (NCBI taxonomy): Eukaryota > Metazoa > Chordata > Chondrichthyes > Carcharhiniformes > Scyliorhinidae > Scyliorhinus > Scyliorhinus canicula. The sequence goes on from NC_052151.1 coordinate 118,144,160, forward strand.
AATGCAGAAGGAGGCCATTCGGCCCATCGAGTCTGAGGCTCTTGGAAAGAGCACCCTACTTAAGCTCACATCTCAACCCTATCCCCATACCCCAGTAACCTCACCTTTTTGGACACTAAGGGCAGTTTATCATGGCTAATCCACCTAGCCTGCACATCTTTGGACTGTGGGAAGAAACCGGAGCACCCGGAGAAAACCCATGCAGACACAGGGAGAACGTGCAGACTCTGTATAGTGACCTAAGCCAGGAAGTGAACCTGGGACCCTGGAGCTGTGAAGCAACTGTGCTGCCCAATGTGTTACCGTGCTTGCTACCGTGCTGCCCATGTTCCTAATCAACCCACATTTTTCCATGTAATTAGTAATTCTATTCCAAATAATTGTTTCAAGAAGCTTCCCCACCATTGAAATAGGACTGGCTGGTCTTATCCTTGCTACCTTTTTGAGCAAGGGGTAATGTTTGCAATTTTCCAGTCCTTTGCAGTCTAGGGAAAACTGAAGGATTACAGCCAGTGCCCCTGTAATTTCCACCATCACTTCAGTATCCTTGGATGCATCTCATTTAGTCTTGGTGCCTTGTCAACTTTAATTACCGACAGTTTATCCAATACCACCAGCATCCAACAACAGAGTTACCCCCTCCTCACCATGGCCTGCGATACATCTGCATCCTTGATAAAGGCAGATGCAAAGTATTAATTTAACAACTCTGCCATATGCCCTGCCTCTGTGTATAATCCCTTTTAGGTCCTGAATCAGCCCTACTCCACCTTTGACCAGAATGCAGTATAAATTGTTATTCCCTTTGCAATTGGTATTCTTGAAAATCTGCCCTGATGAGTGCAAGACAAAAAGGTTTGCCATTGTGTCTCCGATGTGCCACAAGTTCTGCACTACCAAACTACTATATGCTCATTTCTCCTCTCAGACAGATGAATGGAGACTAAGCTACATCAATAAAGATTTCACTGTCTGCACCTCCTATCCTCCCATTGTCATCGTGCCAAAATCAATTGACGATGAGACTCTGAAAAAAGTTGCTACATTTCGTCAAGGTGGCCGCTTCCCTGTCCTCAGTTACTACCACAAAAAGAACGGAATGGTGAGTATGAAAGATGATAACGTTTTGTCTCGAATAGTAGTCTGGCAAATACTGTCATCTAGTGTTTTCTGTTAATATTTTTCATTTCTATTCATATACATAGGCTAAACTTTCAGGCTTTGTTAGGGATGTGTGTTGCAGGGTGCTTTAAGATCAGATTTCATTTATCTTTCATACTATACTTTGTGAAGTGCATTCGGATAGGGTCGGGGAGTTCGCGATTAAAAATGTATCAATGTTATGCCATGTAATTTCCATTGTACCTGAAGCTATCCTATACAAAGTAATTTCTTTTTTTTTAATATAATTTTTATTGGAATTTTTTTACAGAAAATATAAAACGTAACGACAAACAATGAAATGCAACAAAATAACCCATAATAACTGTATCACCCCCAGACTGTATCGACGCATGTATCCCATCCCCCACCCCCCCCCAACCCCAATGAACAACAGAAGAACTTAAAAATAAATTTAAATTAAATAAACAAACATAGTCATCGTCCGCCCCCCCCCCCCCCCCCCCACCTTTTCCCTCCCCCCCCCCCCCCGGGGTTGCTGCTGCTACTGTCCCCGTACCCTATCGTTGAGCCAGAAAGTCAAGAAAAGGTTGCCACCGCCTAAAGAACCCTTGTACCGACCCTCTCAGTGCGAATTTGATCTTCCCTAGCTTAATGAAACCCGCCATGTCATTGATCCAGGTCTCCACGCTTGGGGGCCTCGCATCCTTCCATTGTAGCAAGATCCTTCGCCGGGCTACTAGGGACGCAAAGGCCAGCACACCGGCCTCTTTCGCCTCCTGCACTCCCGGCTCTACCCCAACCCCAAAAAGCGCGAGTCCCCATCCTGGCTTGACCCTGGATCCCACCACCCTCGACACCGTCCTCGCCACCCCCTTCCAGAACTCCTCCAGTGCCGGGCATGCCCAGAACATATGGGCATGGTTTGCTGGACTCCCCGAGCACCTGACACACCTGTCTTCACCCCCAAAGAACCTACTCATCCTCGTCCCAGTCATGTGGGCCCGGTGCAGCACCTTGAATTGGATGAGGCTAAGCCGCGCACACGAGGAGGAAGAATTAACCCTCTCCAGGGCATCAGCCCATGTCCCGTCTTCGATCTGTTCCCCCAGTTCCCCCTCCCACTTAGCTTTCAGCTCCTCTACTGACGCCTCCTCCACCTCCTGCATAACCTTGTAGATATCAGATATCTTCCCCTCTCCGACCCAGCCCCCCAAAAGCACCCTGTCGCTCACCCCCCTCGCTAGAAGCGAAGGGAATCCCTCCACCTGCCGCCTAGCAAATGCCTTTACCTGCAGATACCTAAACATGTTCCCCGGGGGGAGCCCAAATTTCTCCTCCAACTCCCCCAGGCTCGCAAACCTCCCATCAATAAACAGGTCCCTCAGCTGTCTGATGCCCGCTCTGTACCAACCCTGAAATCCCCCATCAATGTTCCCTGGGACGAACCTATGGTTCCCCCTTAACGGAGCCTCCATCGAGCCCCCCACTTCTCCCCTATGTCGCCTCCACTGCCCCCAAATCTTGAGGGTAGCCGCCACCACCGGACTCGTGGTATACCTCGTAGGAGGGAGCGGCCACGGCGCCGTTACCAGGGCCCCCAGGCTTGTATCTCCACAGGACGCCCTCTCCATCCGTTTCCATGCTGCCCCCTCCCCCTCCATTACCCACTTGCGCACCATCGACACATTGGCCGCCCAATAATACCCCGAGAGATTGGGTAACGCCAGCCCCCCCCCCCCCCATCTCTACCCCGCTCCAAGAAGACCCTCTTCACCCTCGGGGTCCCATGCGCCCAAACAAAGCTCATGATGCTGCTAGTCACCCTTCTAAAAAAGGCCCTAGGGATAAAGATGGGCAAACACTGAAAAAGGAACAAGAACCTCGGGAGAACTGTCATTTTGACGGACTGCACTCTACCCGCCAACGATAGCGGCACCATGTCCCACCTTTTAAATTCCTCCTCCATCTGTTCCACCAGCCTGGTAAAATTAAGCTTATGGAGAGTCCCCCAACTCCTGGCCACCTGCACCCCCAGGTATCTGAAACTCTTCACTGCCCTCTTAAACGGGAGTCTCCCAATTCCCTCCTCCTGATCACCCGGGTGTACTACAAATACCTCACACTTGCCTAAATTTAACTTATAGCCCGAGAAGCCCCCAAATTCCGCTAACAGCTCCATCACCCCCGGCATTCCCCCTTCTGGATCCGCCACATACAACAGCAGGTCGTCCGCATACAGCGATACACGATGTTCCTCCCCACCCCGCACCAGACCCCTCCATTTCCCTGACTCCCTCAACGCCATAGCCAAAGGTTCAATCGCCAGTGCAAAGAGCAAGGGGGACAGGGGGCGCCCCTGCCTGGTCCCACGGTAGAGCCTAAAGTACTCCGATCTCCTTCCATTGGTAACTACACTTGCCATCGGAGCCGCGTAGAGCAGCCTCGCCCATTTGATGAATCCCTCCCCGAATCCAAACCGCTCCAGCACCTCCCACAGGTACCCCCACTCAACTCTATCAAACGCTTTCTCCGCATCCAGCGCCACCACTATCTCCGCCTCCCCCTCCACTGCCGGCATCATAATAACATTTAGCAGTCTCCGCACATTCGTGTTGAGCTGCCGTCCCTTGACAAATCCTGTCTGATCCTCGTGTATCACCCCTGGCACACAGTCCTCTATCCTGGTGGCCAGGATCTTCGCCAGCAACTTAGCGTCAACATTGAGGAGCGAGATAGGCCTGTATGATCCACACTGCAAGGGGATACAAAGTAATTTCTGAAAGACATTCGGTGACTTGGCCCCCGCAGCCTTCTCACAACATTGAGTTTAGCTTGTTAAAGATTGAGTTGGTGATTTCTTTTATCTCGATTTCTGCAAGTTGCTTCAATTAACTGCACACAGTCATGAACTTAATTATGCATTTGCTTTTAATTTCTAAAGCTCCATAGCATGCACTTTCATAAGCAAATTAAAGAATTTAAACAAAATGTGATATTGTTAATCATACTTGCACTAGAGAAAATAGCATACAAGATCATGTAGACTAATTCCCAAAGAACCCCCAAAACCACCTGCCATTGCTATTCCACTGTCTTCCCTGCTAGGCTCCTTTTCCAATCATCTCCCTCATGTCTTTGTAGTTACCCATATTTAATTGTGAGACCTTAACATCTGACTCCAGCTTCTCCCCCTCAAACTGCATGGTAAATTCTATCATATTGTGGTCACTACTCGCTTAGGGTTCCTTCATCTTAAGATCCCTCATCAAGTCTGCCTCTACACATCACCAAATCTAGAATTGCCTGTTCCCTCGTGGGTTCTACCACAAGCTGCTCCAAAAAATCATCTCTTTAACATTCCACAAATTCCTTTTCTTGGGATCCACTGCTAAGCTGATTTTCCCAGTCCACGTGCATATTGAAGTCATCCATGATTATTGTAATATTGCCTTTTCTATCTCCTGATTTATTTTCTACCCTACATCCTGACTACTGCTAGGCGGCCTGTACCTAACTCCCATCAGGAGTTACCTTTGCGATTCCTCAACTCTACCCACATGGATTATATGCCTTCTGATTCTATATCGCTTCTTGCTATTGATTTAACTTCATTCCTTACTAACAATGCAGCCCTGCCCCCTTTGTCAATCTGCCTGTCCTTTTGATAGGGCACATATCTTTGTATATTCAGAACCCAGCCCTGATCCCCTAGCAGCCACATCTGTGATGCCCATAGACATTGTACAGGCCAATTTCAATGTGTGCAACAAGCTCATTTACTTTGATGCCACTGGACATCTGTTGATCTGTCCCGTGCGCATATTTGCCAGTTCACTTTATGCCCTCATAATTGCTTTTATTTAAGATTAAGATATTACTTTTAAATGCACTGCTCTCCCTCAAATTGAATACAACAAGCATTAACCCCTCAACTCATAAAATTTAAGTATCACATATGCCGCCTTGACTGCCTTATTTACACATCAGTCTCCATCTGGATATGTACTCCAAAGCCCCTCTGTTCTGCTACACTTTACCATTCTAGTCCTGAGCCCAGTGGAAACACTCTTCCAGTCACAGAAAAACCCATCGATCATTATCCTTTACGTCCTTGTTATTCTCTGTTCTTCCAGTATGCTCGTTCCAGACTCCAGATTTCTGAGGATATATTTTGATCCTGTAAAATTAACCTGTGTGAAATGAAGTCCGTACTTTTGAATAATGCATGTTATAAACTGAAAGTAATGTGGCAGTTGCTTGTGTATGTATATAGGAAGCCTAAATATCAGCTTTTGACATGCAACAGATTTTCATGTATTTGTTAACCTATGCAAACACAAAGAGGCCTTGGTATAGTTGATAGAAAAAGAAATGAACAAACAATTTTCTGAAAAACGGACTAGCTTGCTAAGCTAAACCAGGTCCTCCGTTGACAAAAAGTCGTCCACACTCTAAACGTTAGCTCTCTTCTCTCTCCTCAGAAATTGATCAGTATTTTCTGTTTTTGTTTCAAATTCCAGCATCCACAGTCATTTGCTTTTATACTCCTACTGTTTTTAGGAAGAGATATAGAATCATAGAATTTACAGTGCAGAAGGAGGCTATTCGGCCCATCGAGTCTGCACCGGCCCCTGGAAAAGCACCCTACCCAAGCCCACATCTCCACCCTATCCCCATAACCCCACCTAATCTTTTTTTTTTGGATGCTAAGGGCAATTTATCATGGCCAATCCACTTAACCTGCATGTTTTTGGACAGTGGGAGGAAACCGGAGCACCCGGATGAAACCCATGCAGATACTGGGAGAACGAGCAGACTCCGCACAGACAGTGACTCAAGCCGGGAATCTAACATAAGAACTAGGAGCAGGAGTAGGCCATCTGGCCCCTCAAGCCTGCTCCACCATTCAATGAGATCATGGCTGATCTTTTGTGGACTCAGCTCCACTTTCCGGCCCAAACACCATAACCCTTAATCCCTTTATTCTTCAAAAAACTATCTATTTTTATCTTAAAAACATTTAATGAAGGAGCCTCTACTGCTTCACTGGGCAAGGAATTCCATAGATTCACAACCCTATGGATGAAGAAATTCCACCTAAACTCAGTCCTAAATCTACTTCCCCTTATTTTGAGGCTATGCCCCCTAGTTCTGCTTTCACCCGCCAGTGAAAACAACCTGCCCGCATCTATCCTATCTATTCCCTTTATAATTTTAAATGTTTCTATAAGATCCCCCCCCCCCCCCCCAAATCCTTCTAAATTCCAACGAGTACAGTCCCAGTCTACTCAACCTCTCCTCGTAATCCAACTCCTTTAGCTCTGGGATTAACCTAGTGAGTCTCCTCTGCACACCCTCCAGTGCCAGTACGTCCTTTCTCAAGTAAGGAGACCAGAACTGAACACACTACTCCAGGTGTGGCCTCACTAACACCTTATGCAATTGCAGCATAACCTCCCTAGCCTTAAACTCCATCCCTCTAGCAATGAAGGACAAAATTCCATTTGCTGCCTTAATCACCTGTCAACCAACTTTTTGTGACTCATGCCCAAGCACACCCAGGTCTCTCTGCACAGCAGCATGTTTTAATATTTTATCATTTAAATAATAATCCCATTTGCTGTTATTCCTACCAAAATGGATAACCTCACATTTGTCAACATTGTATTCCATCTGCCAGACCCTAGCCCATTCACTTAACCTATCCAAATCCCTCTGCAGACTTCCAGTATCCTCTGCACTTTTTGCTTTAGCACTCATCTTAGTGTCGTCTGCAAACTTGGACACATTGCCCTTGGTCCCCAACTCCAAATCATCTATGTAAATTGTAAACAATTGTGAGCCCAAAACAGATCCCTGAGGGACACCACTAGCTACTGATTGCCAACCAGAGAAACACCCATTAATCCCCACTCTTTGCTTTCTATTAATTAACCAATCCTCTATCCATGCTACTACTTTACCCTTTAATGTCATGCATCTTTATCTTATGCAGCAACCTTTTGTGTGGCACCTTGTCAAAGGCTTCCTGGAAATCCAGATATACCACATCTATTGGCTCCCCATTATCTACCGCACTGGTAATGTCCTCAAAAAATTCCACTAAATTAGTTAGGCACGACCTGCCCTTTATGAACCCATTCTGCGTCTGCCCAATGGGACAATTTCTATCCAGATGCCTCATTATTTCTTCCTTGATGATACATTCCAGCATCTTCCCTACTACTGAAGTTAAGCTCACTGGACTATAATTACCCGCTCTCTGCCTACCTCCTTTTTTAAACAGTGGTGTCACGTTTGCTAATTTCCAATCCGCCGGGACCACCCCAGAGTCTAGTGAATTTTAGTAAATTATTACTAGTGCATTTGCAATTTCCCTAGCCATCTCTTTTAGCACTCTGGGATGCATTCCATCAGGGCCAGGAGACTTGTCGACCTTTATCCCCAATAGCTTGCCCCATCACTACCTCCTTAGTGATAACAATCCTCTCAAGGTCCTCACCTGTCATAGCCTCATTTTCATCAGTCACTGGCATGTTATTTGAATCTTCCACTTGGAAGACTGACCCAAAAAACCTGTTCAGTTCCTCAGCTATTTCCTCATCTCCCATTATTAAAACTCCCTTCTCATCCTCTAAAGGACCAATATTTTCTTAGCCCCTCTTTTTTGCTTTATATATTTGTAGAAACTTTTACTATCTTTTTATATTCTGAGCAAGTTTACTCTCATAATCTATCTTACTCTTCTTTATAGCTTTTTTAGTAGCTTTCTGTTGCCCCCTCAAAGATTTCCCAGTCCTCTAGTCTCCCACTAATCTTTGCCACTTTGTATGCTTTTTCCTTCAATTTGATACTCTCCCTTATTTCCTTAGCTATCCACGGTCAATTTTCCCTCTTTCTACCGTCTTTCCTTTTTGTGGGTATAAACCTTTGCTGAGCACTGTGAAAAATCGCTTGGAAGGTTCTCCACTGTTCCTCAACTGTTCCACCATAAAGTCTTTGCTCCCAGTCTACCTTAGCTAGTTCTTCTCTCATCCCATTGTAATCTCCTTTGTTTAAACACAAAACACTAGTATTTGATTTTACCTTCTCACCCTCCATCTGTATTTTAAATTCCACCATATTGTGATCGCTCCTTCCGAGAGGATCCCTAACTATGAGATCATGAATCAATCCTGTCTCATTACACAGGACAAGATCTAGGACCGCTTCTTCCCTCGTAGGTTCCATTACATACTGTTCTAGGAATCCATTGCGGATACATTCTATAAACTCCTCCTCAAGGCTGCCTTGACCGACATGTAGATTAAAATCCCCCATGATAACTGCTGTACCATTTCTACATGCATCCGTTATTTCTTTGTTTATTGCCTGCCCCACCATAATGTTACTATTTGGTGGACTATAGACTACTTCTATCGGTGACTTTTTCGCCTTACTAGTCCTGATTTCCACCCAAATGAATTTAACCTTATCCTCCATAGCACCAATGTCATCCCTTACTATTGCCCGGATGTCATCCTTAAATAACAGAGCTCCCTTACCATCCTAACCTGGGGTCCTGGAGCTGTGAAGCAACTGTGCTACCCACTGGGCTATCGTGCTGCCATTATGTGATTTAATGAAACTCGTCATAGTTATGTGAAATTGAGATCCTTCGCAGATGCTCTAATTCTTGGCCAAACCTTCTAAAATTCAAATTGTGATTTATAAATCTTCTGGAAAATGAGTTATTCCAATAAATCTATCGGGGCGATGGCTGAAATTAAGTAAGCATCTATTTTAGTTTAATTACCAACACATGGCGTTTTATCATGTCTCTGTCTTTTTTAAGTGGAAATCAAGACTGAAACAGTTGTAAGTTTTCAGCTATAATGTCCCAGCAGGAGCTGGCAAGGTTTATTGTCTGCTGATCAAAAACTGTGAACAATAAAACAGCTTGCGCATTAAAAATGGGATGATCAGTCACTGAACTGAGATAGCTCCCTGCCCTTTCCTTTCATCTCACATTTCATTGCAACCAATTTGCTTCTTTCTGCAGACCAGACTAATATGTTCATTCTATAATTAGATGAGGATGCATTACTATTTCTGAACTTCTGCATCATAGCTATATTTTGTTAGATTTCCTGTTTTTTGAGCATGGGAATATAAAATGCAGGATCAACTTTGGAAGTCCTTTAAATATCATTATCTAATCATAATTCTGTAGCATAAAGTACAACACAATCAAATATATTTTTAGTTGTGTATTAATTGGTTACATCAGCCCTTGGTTGGTTGAGGGTGACCTGTTAGCTTGTATTACATTGAGAGTGGAGATACCTTTTCTTACAGAGAAGCTTTGACTCCAAACAATAATGTTCTTCTATCATAGAATAGGCATAATTTTTAAAAATGTTTTTATTGGTTTTTCACATTTTATACTTGACAAGCCGTTTTCTGTTTATATATTTCTAGCTCAAACGTTAAGTTACAGGTGTCATACCCGCGAGTGGTATTTTACAGAAAGCAGGCAGGATGTGGTATTAGATAATACAAAAAAAAAGAACCAAAAGAGATGCATGTTCCAGGAAAACTAGATTTAACGACAGTATTACTGCAAACCAAGAAGAAATTCAAAGTTACAGGACTCATTTATGGCCTTATGCGGTAACTTGTTTGCAACTCCAGTGGACAGTATTCATGTTGTTCATGGAATAACTTCAATCCTCCGTGTTAAAGCATCTTGCATTTCATAGAATCATAGAATTTACAGTGCAGAAGGAGGCTATTTGGCCCATGAGTTTGCACCGGCCCTTGGAAAGAGGACCCTACCCAAGCCCTCATCTCCAGCCTATCCCCATAACCCAGTAACCCCATCTAACCTTTTTGGATAGTTAAGGGCAATTTTAGCATGGCAAATCCACAACTTTGGATTGTGGAGGAAACCCACGCAGACATGGTGAGAACGTGCAGACTCCGGACACAGTGACTCAAGCCGAGAATCGAACCTGGGACACTGGAGCTGTGAAGCAACTGTGCTAATCACTGCTACTGTGCTGCCAATATAAGCCAGTCAGATGAACTTGTATTTTTAGATTTCCACAGACTTCTATTTTCCTTTTGTCATTCTAAAATGATCGCGTATCCAGGGCAAGCGGTGATGTGGTAGTATTATCACTTGACTAGTAATCGAGAGACCCAGAGCATTGGTCGGAGGACCCACGTTCGAATCGCACCATAGAACATGGAAGAAGTCTCATGATGACCTGAAATATTGCCATTAAAACCCCATCTGGTTCACTAATGTGGTTGATGTGGTTCATTCAATGCTTTCTGAAATGAACTAGCACTCAGTTCAAGGGCAATTAGGGATGGGTAATAAATGTCAGCGACACCCACAACCCCTGAATGAATTTCAAAAGTCAAAAAACCAAAAGTTACATTTGTGTTAGCCTTTATTATTGTGCTGTTGAAACAACGAGAAGTGCATCATGTGAGCCCCTTTGAAGTACAGCATCTGTTGTATAACTGTTTTTCAGTAACACTAAATAAATGGACAGCTGACCTGTTTTTTTGTCGTAATATTGGCTGAGTGAGGAATTCCGATGAACAGGCAGGTTTGTTTTGAACAGCGTCATCAGATTTAATGGCACCTGAAACTTGGAGCACGTTTTAGCAACCCAATCAAAGAAAAAAAAACACCCAAAGGTGCAGTGCAGAATATAAATTTGATTCTTTAATTAAATGGTAGGCATGTTTGACAAGGGTATTTGGGCCAGTTTTCTGTCATGTTTGCACACTGATATACCTATAACTGTCATTAAAAAAACAAAACAGGAGATTCAAATATGTGGATACTGGGAACTCAATGCTGCCAAGTGTAAATTTTACCAAACTTTGTTTCTTGAGCACCAGATAGGATTTAATCTGTAATATTTCATATTCCATCATGTTGCATAAATTGTTCGAGTGAACTAGTGTGACTTGCTATTGAGTGCCTCAACATTTGATTTCAAATGGCAATTACTGTTATTGAGACTTCCGGTGGCGGCGATGGCGTAGGAAGCCGCACATTTGGGAGCTCCCATTTTAAAAGGACTTTTCGGCTCTTTTTAGAGCCCAAAACGGACATTTTTCGACGTCTCCCGGTGGGAGAAGGTGTGCTGATCGACTTTCCCCACAGTCCATGACTCGAACTCGGAGTGGAAAGGGGGAAAAAACGGCAGCAGCTCCCCAGAAAAAACAGGGGAAGGAATCCAAGATGGTGGCCGGCGGAGCTCCAGAGGAGTGGAAGCAGTGGGCCCTGGAGCAACAAGCTGCTTTCCTGCGCTGTTTTGCAGACTTCAAGGCTGAGGTACTGAGCTCTCTGCAGGAAATGAACAAAAGGCTCTCGGAGATTCAGACGACCCAGGGTGCTGCAATCAAGGAGTTGCAGACGCAGGCCACTGAACGAGAGGAGGAGGCCGGGATCCTCGTGAGTAAGGTGGAGGGACACGAGGCACTCCACAAGAAGTCGCAGGAACGCTTGGAGGAGCTTGATCACCGCATGAGGCGGAAAAATCTGCGGATCTTGGGCCTTGCGGAGGGGCTGGAGGGGTCGGACCTGACAACCTACGTGGCTACGATGCTGAACTCGCTAGTGGGGGCCGGGTCTTTCCATCTGCCCTTGGAGCTGGAGGGAGCACATAGAGTACTGGCCAGGAGGCCTAAGGAGAATGAACCCCCGCGTGCGGTGCTGGTGAGGTTCCACCGGTTCAGTGATCGGGAGTGTGTGCTGCGCTGGGCCAAGAAGGTGAAGAGCAGCAATTGGGAGAATGAGGTAGTACGGATCTACCAGGATTGGAGTGCGGAGGTGGCTAAGCAGCAGTCCGGATTTAATCTGACGAAAGAGGTGCTTTACAAGAAAAAGATAAAGTTCGGAATGTTGCAACCCATGCGCCTGTGGGAAACTTATTCGGACCGGCATTATTATTTCGATTCCCCGGCGGAGGCGTGGGCCTTCGTGCAGACGGAGAATCTGGACTTGAGCTAGAGGTTGGGGGTTGTGGGGTCGGTTGTAATACTTTATTGCTGGATTCTGCTGTTGCTGTGTTCTCTTTGTTTGTACTTTTGCAATTTTTATATGGTTATTTATGGGGGTGTTGTTCTGTTATGTTTTTTTGCTGTGGGGCATTGTTTGAGTTTTGTATCTTGCGGGGGGGGGGTTGGGGGGGTTTGTTGTATTCTATGTCGGGTTGGGGGTATGGAGTGGGGCTGGTATTTGGGAGCTGCGTCAGAAGGGTGTGGTGCGGCAGTGCGAAAGCACGGGCTTTCCTCTGGTTTCCCGCACTGCGGGGCTGGGGGGTGGAGACGATGATGGGGAGAGGCGGGGCCTTAACTGGTTCTTCCCCACGCTGGAGCGGTGCCTGGAGGAGGGATAGATTGGGGGATGATCCCACTTTGGGAGGGGTCGGGTTATTGGCGGGAGTATCCGGGGTCAGCAGAAGTTAGCTGACCCACGGAAGTACAATGGAGGACGGTTCGCGGCTCGGAGGGTTCCTAGCCTGGGGGGAAGGGGAATACCGGGTTGCTGCTGGTAGGGTCAGGAAGGAGCTGGTGGGGGCTGGGGGGACAGAGGTGAGGTGTTGTCGCTGTGGGGACTGGGGCGGGCAGTCGACGGGTTATGGCTAGTCGAGGGGGGCGGGACGCCCTCTGATTCGGTTGGTCACCTGGAATGCGAGAGGATTGAATGGGCCGGTGAAGCGGCCGAGGGTACTTGCTCATCTGAAGGGGCTAAAGGCAGATGTGGCAATGCTTCAGGAAACGCACCTGAAGGTGGCGGACCAGGTCCGTCTGAGGAAGGGATGGGTGGGGCAGGTTTTCCACTCTGGGTTGGATGTGAAGAACTGGGGAGTAGCGATTCTGGTGGGGAAAAATGTGTCGTTTGAGGCATCGGAGGCGGACAAGGGGGGTAGGTATGTTATGGTTAGGGGCAGGCTACAAGGAGAGAAGGTGGTACTTGCTAGTGTGTATGCCCCAAATTGGGACAATGCGGGCTTTATGAGGCGTATGTTGGGACGGGTCCCGGATCTGGAGGTGTGAGGTCTGATCATGGGGGGGACTTCAATACGGTGTTGGATCCTTCACTGGATCGGTCCAGCTCTAGGATGGGTAGGAGGCCGGCGGCGGCCAAGGTACTGAGAGGGTTTATGGACCAGATGGATGGGGTGGATCCATGGAGGTTTGTGAGGCCGAGGGCACGGGAGTACTCTTTCTTCTCCCACGTACATAGGGTCTACTCTCGGATAGACTTCTTCGTGGTGAGTAGGGGACTGATTCCGAGAGTGGAGGAGGCCGAGTATTCGGCCATTGCAATCTCCGACCACGCTCCGCTTTGGATAGAGTTGGAGATAGGGGAGGTGCGGGACCAGCGCCCGTTGTGGCGGTTGGATGTGGGGTTGTTGGCGGAGGAGGAGGTGTGTAGGAGGGTCCGGGCAAGTATTGAGGGGTACCTCGAGGTGAATGATACGGGGGAGGTTCAGGTGGGGGTGGTCTGGGAAGCCCTGAAGGCAGTGATTCGTGGGGAGCTGATATCCATCCGGGCACACAGGGAGAGGCGTGAGATGGATAGACTGGTGGGAAAGATGCTGGAGGTAGACAGGAGGTCCGCAGAGGCACCAGAGGAGGGATTGTTGGGGGAGAGGCGCAGCCTGCAGGCTAAATTTGGTTTGCTGACCACTAGAAAGGCGGAGGCACAGTGGAGGAAGGCACAAGGGGCAGTGTACGAACATGGTGAAAAGGCGAGTAGGATGCTCGCTCATCAGCTCCGCAAGTGGGATGCGGCTAAGGAAATTGCTGGAGTGAGAGACGAGTGGGAATGTGGTGCGGAAGGGGGTAGAGGTGAATGAGGTCTTCAAGGACTTTTACGGGGAACTGTACCGGTCGGAGCCAACGGGGGAGAGGAGGGGAATGGAGAGGTTCCTCGACGGGCTTTCTTTCCCGAAGGTGCAGGAGGAGCAGGTGGAGGGGTTGGGTGCGCCAATTGAGCTGGAGGAGCTAGTTAAGGGGATCGGGCAGATGCAGTCGGGGAAGGCACCGGGGCCGGATGGGTTCCCGGTGGAATTTTATAAAAAGTTTGTGGACCTAGTGGGCCACTTGCTGGTGCGGACATTTAATGAAGCGTGGGAAGGGGGGACTTTGCCCCCGACGATGTCGCGGGCGCTGATCTCGTTGATTTTAAAGAGGGACAAGGACCCCCAGCAGTGTGGTTCATGTGTGGTTCATACAGGCCCATATCTCTCCTCAACATAGATGCCAAGGTGCTGGCAAAAATCCTGGCCACCAGGATAGAGGACTGTGTGCCAGGGGTTGTACACGAGGACCAGACAGGTTTTGTGAAGGGAAGGCAGCTGAACACGAATGTGTGGAGATTGTTGAATGTCATCATGATGCCGGCGATTGAGGGGGAGGCTGAGATAGTGGTGGCGCTGGATGCGGAGAAGGCCTTCGATAGAGTGGAGTGGGGGTACTTATGGGAGGTGTTGGGGAGGTTTGGATTTGGTGAAGGGTTCATTAGATGGGTACGGCTGCTATATGAGGCCCCGATGGCGTGCGTAGCCACGAATGGGAGGAGGTCGGAGTACTTCCGGCTTTACCGAGGGACCAGGCAGGGTTGCCCCCTGTCCCCCTTGTTGTTTGCACTGGCAATCGAGGCGATGGCGTTGAGGGATTCAGAGAGGTGGAGAGGAACATAGGGTGTCGTATGCCGATGACCTGTTACTGTATGTGGCGGACCCGGTGGGAGGGATGCCGGGGGTGATGGAGCTGCTCGCTGAGTTTGGGACCTTTTCAGGTTATAAACTAAATTTAGGCAAGAGCGAGGTGTTTGTGGTGCACCCTGGAGACCAGGAGGAAGGAATTGGTAGGCTCCCGCTTAGGCGGGCAGGGGAGAGCTTTTGGTACCTGGGGGTTCAGGTGGCCAGGGACTGGGAGACTCTTCACAAACATAATTTCACCAAACTTGTAGACCAGATGGAGGAGGAGTTCAAGAGGTGGGACATGCTGCCATTGTCGTTGGCGGGGAGGGTGCAGTCCGTCAAAATGACGGTGCTTCCGAGGTTCTTGTTCCTCTTTCAGTGCCTGCCCATCTTTATCCCCAGGGCCTTCTTTAGGAGAGTGACTAGCAGTATTTTGAGTTTTGTGTGGGCACAAGAGACTCCGAGAGTGAAGAGGGTGTTCCTGGAGCGAGGGAGGGATAGAGGCGGGCTGGCACTGCCCAACCTTCTGGGGTACTATTGGGTGGCCAATATGTCAATGGTGCATAAATGGGTGATGGAGGGGGGAGGAGCGGCATGGAAAAGAATGGAGATGGCGTCATGTAGAGGTACGAGCCTGGGTGCCATGGTAATGGCACCGTTGCCGCTCTCCCCTAAGAGGTTTACCACGAGCCCGGTGGTGGCGGCGACCCTAAGAATCTGGGGACAGTGGAGACGGCATAGGGGGGGAAACAGGGGGCTCGATGGAGGCTCCATTGGGTGGCAATCATCGGTTCATCCCAGGGAACGGGGATGGGGGATTTAGGGGGTGGCAAAGGGTGAGCATCAGTAAATTGAGGGACCTGTTTATTGACGGGAGGTTTGCGGGCCTGGGGGAACTGGAAGATAAATTTGGGCTTCCCCAAGGGAACATGTTCAGATACTTGCAGGTAAAGGCGTTTGCTAGGCGTCAGGTAGAGGGATTCCCTTTGCTGCCCTTGCGGGGGACGATGGACAGAGTGCTTTCGGGGGGGGGGGGGTCAGAGAGGGGAAGGTGTCTGACATCTATAAGGTGATGCAGGAGGTGGATGAGTCGTCAGTTCAGGAGCTGGGGGCTAAATGGGAGGAGGACCTCGGGGAGCAGATGCCTTGGAGAGAGTCAACTTGGAGAGAGTCAACTCTTCCTCCTCATGTGCGAGGCTTAGTCTCATCCAATTTAAGGTGCTGCACCGGGCCCACATGTCCGGGACTAGGATGAGTAGGTTCTTTGGGGGTGAGGACAGGTGCACCAGATGTTCGGGGAGTCCAGCGAACCACGCCCGTATGTTCTGGGCATGCCCAGCACTGGAAGAATTCTGGAAGGGGGTGGCGGGGACGGTGTCGAGGGTGGTTGGATCCAGGGACAAACCAGGGTGGGGACTTGCAATTTTTGGAGTTGCGGTAGAGCCGGGAGTGCAGGAGGCGAAAGAGGCCGGTGTTGTGGCCTTTGCGTCCCTAGTAGCCCGACGAAGGATCTTGCTACAGTGGAAGGATGCGAGGCCCCCAAGTGTGGAGACCTGGATCAGTGACATGGCGAGATTTATAAAATTGGAAAGGGTCAAATTTGCCCTGAGAGGATCAATACAAGGGTTCTATAAACGATGGCAGCCTTTTCTGGACTTCCTGGCTCAAAGATGGGTTTCTTGGTTAATAGCAGCAGCAACCTGGGGAGGGGGGAGGAGGGGTGTAAGGGGGGGGGGGGGTGTTCCTTCTTGTAGTTTCTATTATGTAACTTAATATTGTGTTAATTTGCGTTGTTAAAATGCTGTGTTCACGGAGGTTGGGCGGATGTTTATGATTGCTAATATTATTGTTATTTTTGGTATTTTATTATGGTTCGTTGTTGTATAAATTCAAAATTTTTAAAAAAAGAATTACTGTTATTGAATTCTACAGTCATTACAACTCTTCCTTTACAGTGGTTGGTGAAGGCCAGTTCAATGTGACCTGTATAAATTATTAGTATGCTTGTATAGTTTCTCTGCATGGACTTCTACCTAAAACATTGTAAAGTAACAGCAGCACAAACTAGTTGCAGTCACCAGTTATAAACATGTTGGCTGGTAGCTGCTGTAAGCTCAAAGTGTCAAGCAGTTCCATTGCACAAGTGTTGTGCAATTAATATTTTGACAGCACTGTACAACTCTGAATATTTTAGTGTCTGTAGACATTTTCCTTTGTACAGAGTTGAAATATTGAGTGATTTATTTTAAACAGTTTATTTTGATTAGTCCAATTCTTTTGTTCTTATTTGGTTTTCTTCCGTAAAGTGAGAATAAGTTGCTTCCCAAAGTGGTGAAATTTCCTGTGGGATAGGAAGAGAAATGGCATGGGAAACTATGCCCATATTGCCAACTTCTGTTTATGCTTAAAATCCAATCTCATTCACTTGTTGCCGGAATGTAAAATCATTGTGCAGTGAGGGAAGATCGCAGTAAGTGGATTCTCCACCCCGCCGCGTCACGTTTCTATTTAACCCCGCTGGGAGGGTGCTCCGTTATGCCAGCCGGTCAATGGGGTTTCTCAGTGTGGGGCAGATTTAAAGAATATACAATTGTGGTAGCACTTCAGTTTTTAACATGACTTGAAATGAAGCTATGAAGTATAGTCGAAGGAGGTGAAGATAGATTTTGTTTTTGTTTAACTGCCTAAAAATAAGAAAACACTAGAAAAATAATTCTATTGCTGTATTTAAAATCCTTTGCTTAATTAAACACCCATTGGGCAGCACGTTAGCACAAATTGATCGCACTGTGGCTTCACAGCGCCAGGGTCCCAGGTTCCATTCCCCGCTGGGTCACTGTCTGTGCAGAGTCTGCACGTTCTCCCTGTATCTGCATGGGTTTCCTCCCACAGTCCAAAGACGTGCAGGTTAGGTGGATTGGCCATGATAAATTGCCCTTGGTGACAAAAAAGGTTAGGAGGAGTTATTGGGTTACGGGAATAGGGTGGAAGTGAGGGCTTAAGTGGGTTGGTGCAGACTCGATGGACCGAATGGCCTTCAGCACTGTATGGTCTATGTCTATACCAGTGTAATCGAAGGAACTGTATATGTATGCCTCTTTAACATAAGAACATAAGAACTAGGAGCAGGAGTAGGCCATCTGGCCCCTCGAGCCTGCTCCGCCATTCAATTAGATTATGGCTGATCTTTTGTGGACTCAGCTCCACATGGAAGCTATAATAGCTCCATGATGGAACTATTATAGCAAACCAGGGAGCGATTGAGTAGGGATTGATATACAGGGGTATTAGCATAAAATGGAAGAAGAAATTTGAGCAAGGCATAACTGGGTGTAAAACCCACTTGCATTTGTGTTTGCTCAATCTTTTACCCAGAATATTTCCTTTACAACCAGATTATGCATATTTCTGGGAGCAAATTGTTAAGAGATCCAAATTTACATTGTTGGCAGGTGGAGGTTGGGAACCACAGGTCCTGACATTCTGTGCGTTTCTGAACATATGCGGATTGGGAGTGAACTGCGTGTGCATAGTCCCAACATTTGGAGTTCCTCAGACCAAGTCCCAGCTCATCTGTGTGCAAGAAGAAAGCACGAAAACCCAATCACTGAAACCAGAATGGGATGCCATCACAAGGAGTTCAAGGGCAGGAGACATTGACCCAGGGTGAGAACACAGAGAGAGAGGGAGAACTGGGGAAGGAGTCACTAATTGGAACCACTGGGGGAGAAGCAAAGAAACAGGCTCCAATCAGTAACAGGGCTGTGGTTGGCAAGCTTCAAGTAATGAGGGGTTTACAAAAGGCAGCAGAGATTAGGTGACTCAGTGCTGTTGACTGCTGCGTATAGATGACCTTTTAGAACAGCAGTATTCTGCTTAGCGTGGCGGAAGAACTCATTTGCTTGAGTTGGTGCGAGAATGCAGATCGGGAATCAATGGGGATGCAGTCCTCGGAGACGAGTTTGAAACCTTGGTTGGTGAGCAGTCGCTGAGGCAGTCTGAGATGGAATGACGTTTAGAGGATTTCAGAGGTCAGATCTTCAACAGTGAAGACTAGAATGTGTGCGAGAGAGACACAGTTTTAAGATCGGTTGACTCAAGTGGTCACTAATGTCTGGGTGACTTGCTGGGAAACCCGTGGGATCCGTCTTGGTCGCATATGCTGTTTATTGTGAGTGTGGTGTGTTCAAACACAGTTTGCATTAACCCTGAATGTTAGAGTACAAGATAGATATTATAAATTATTTTGTTTCATTTGCTGTGTACTTTGAAGTTTTTTTTTGTTCAGATGCAGTGGAGTCTTGTGGCTTTATTATTTTAATAAATACCTTGGATATCAAACTATATCTACTTTAAACAAAAAGTTACTGGCCCCTAACTGAATCATACTGAAATCTCAGGGATTTGGTCCTAGATCACCATAAAATGTGCAGGAGATTTCACCCCTCCAAATACTGTTAAACAGATTACATGAACATTTATTTTGGCACAGTTCATGGAGAGCCCTAATTCTGGTTTGCAGTTTCTGATTTTCCCATTTGTGTAATAAAGAAAATTGTGAAACTAGTACAAACAGGCCTTGCAAATATATCCGTTACACTATTTACCCACTACATTTACAAAACATACCTTTTTGAGTAACATTCTTCTTCCCTTCTCCATTATCTAGATCATGCATATTTCTGGGAACAAAATAATATTTTATCTGATTCAAAAGCCAATTAGGAATTGGAAATGGGATGATTTGCTGATGCTTTTGAGAGATTTTGCTTGGTCAGAGGTGTTGAGAGCATTGTAGTTGTGGTCCTGGGACTTGTATTAATTTGGCATTGTATGTGGACTGCTGTATTGGGATATTCACTAATTTGTGGTTCCTCTGACTTTCTTGAGGAGTGATCTATCTTTTGTATGGAGGGTGTCTGAATTATGTGGTATTCCAGAAATTGCTTAGACTGAGTGATATTTCGCAAGTTCAAAGTAAAATCAAGTTTATCTTAGTATATGTAGCAGATGTTTTATCACAGCCATGTCGGTTAAAAGAGTGCTGGACTTGCCGGTGGCGGCCATGAAGTAGTAGGTCGCACATTTGGTGGCTCCCGCTCCGGTTGGACCTTTGGACCTTTCTTTTCCCCGATTTATTTATTTATTTATTTATTACTTTTTTTTTTAGTTTTATTTTCTTTCTCGGATTTTACTTGGAAAATTGATAGTCGACACGACTGTTGGGAGTTCCACACCAGTGCATGGAGAGGCGGACCAGGAGTGCTCGCAAAGGAAGAAATAGGCGAACAGAGAAGCCCACGACCAGGCTGATCGCATGGAACGTTAAGAGGGCTAAATTGGCCGGTCAAGAGAGCACGCACGTTTGAGGGGATTGAAGGCAGACATGGCAATATTACAGGAGATGTATCTTGGGGTAACCGATCAGACTACATTAAGGAGGGGATGGGTCAAGCAGGTATTTCACTCAGGGCTGGGCTCGAAGACTAGAGGGGTCGCAATCCTAATTAATAAGCGAGTGTCATTCTAGGCGAGGAGGATAGTTGTGGATGTGGTTGGCCGGTACATCATGGTTAGTGGGAAGCTGGAAGGGTTGCCGGTGGTACTCGTGAATGTGTCCGTGCCAAATTGGGATGATGTGGAGTTCAGAAGGAGGATATTGGGGAAGATCCCGGACCTGGACTCGCACAAGTTGGTCATGAGGAGGGGGGGAGACTTCAACACAGTCATTGACCCAAGGCTAGACCGGTCGAGCTCAAGGACAGACAGAGTGCCACAATGGCAAAGGGGTTTATGGAGCAGATGGGGGAGTGGACCCTTGGAGGTTTGGGCGGCTGAGAATGAAGGAGTTATTTTTCTACTCGTGTGCATAAAGTTGCTTGTAGTTGCTATCCATATCCTATGCAATGTGGAAAATTACCCAGGTAGTTTATGTGCAAAGAAAGCAGAACAAATCCAACCTGGCCAATTCCCGCCTCATCGGTCTACTCAAGTGATGGAAGGGTTCATCAACATCACTATCAAGTGGCATATCATTCAGCAAAATCCTGCTCACTAATGCTCAGTTTTGGATCAGCCAGGACCACTCTGCTCTTGACCTCACTACAGCTTTGGCTCAAACATGGACAGAAGAGCTGAACTCCAGAGGCGAGGTGATGATGACTGCACTTGGCATAAAGGCAGCGTTTGGCCAAGTGTGGCATCAAGGGGCATTGACAAAACTGTTGTCAATGGGAATCGGGTCAATTCTCCACTGGTTGGAGTCATATCGAGCATAGAGGAAGATAGCTGTGCTTGTTGGAGGCTAATCAACTCGGCTCCAGGACATCACTGCAGGCGTTCCTCCGGGTAGTATCCTAAGCCCAACCATCTTCAGCTGCTGCATCAATGACCTTCCTTTCATCATAAGGTCAGAGTTGGGGGATATGCGCTGGGGATATTCTTGCACAATATTCAGCACCATTCATAACTCAGATAATGAAGCAGCATGATCAAACACAAGAAGACCTGGATAATATCCAGGCTTGGGCTGGCAAGCTGCAAGTAACAGTTGTCACATTAGCGTCAAGCAGTGACCATTCCAACTAGAGAGAATCCAATGATTGTCCCTTGACATTCAGTGGCATTTCTATCGCTGAATCCCACATCATCAACATCCCAGGGATTTCCATTAACCAGAAACCTGATTGGACGAGCCACATAAATACTTTGGCTACAAGAGTAGGTCAGAGAGGAGAGGAATACTGCAGTGAGTAACTTGCCTTCTGACTAACTTTAAGCCTGTCCGCAATCTACATAGCACAAGTCAGGAGTGCAATGGAATACTGAGCCCTTGCCTGGATGAGTGCAGCTCCAACAACATGCAAGATGCTTAAAACCATCCAGGAAAAAACACCTTGCTTCATTGGCACCAAATTCCCCACTTTAAACATTCAATTCTTCCAACTCCAATGCATAGTGGCAACAGTGTGTACTGTTCGGAAATAGAGATGGCTTTAAGTAATTTATATTTGTATTTGTGTGTAGAATATGTGTTAGAAATGTTCAAGTTTGAGATAATCATATCTGTTTTTTGCATTTGCAAGAAAGGGTTAAATCTTCAGTTTAGCTTCATGTTAAAAACAGATGTATTACGATCCCAGACCAGACCTCAACAGTGGCTAGGAGACCGGAAATAAACCTTAATCATAGAATTTACTATGCAGAAGGAGGCTATTTAGCCCATCGAATGTCTGCACTGGCCCTTAGAAAGAGCACCCTACTTAAGCCCACACTTTCATCCTATCCCTGTAACCTGACCTAACCTTTGGACACTGAGGGAAATTTAGCATGGCCAATCCACCTAACTTGCACATCTTTGGACTGTGGGAGGAAACTGGAGCACTCGGAAGAAACCCACACAGACACTGGGAGAAGGTGCAAACTCCGCACAGACAGTGACCCAGCCATGAATCGAACCTGGGACCCTGGAACTGTGAAGCAATAGTGCTAACCACTATGCTACCTACCGTAAGACTGAGAAAGAATACCTCACTCCGGGAGTGATTTAATGCAAAATAGGGATATGGTATATTAAAACAAACTTTATTACTAACGCAGTATTAAAATATCTTTTCACACAAGAAAAAAAACTTACAATTACTCCCTAAAGACGGTAGCACAGTATCCACTCTGTTCATGCCCCTCATAATCTTCTATCAGGTCACCCCTCAACCTCCATCGTTCCAGTGACAACAAACCAATTTTCTCCAACCTCTCCTCGTAGTTAATGCCATCCATACCAGGCAATAACCTGGTAAATCTTTTCTACTATCTCCAGAATGTGGTGCATCTGACCACATTTTGCTTATTGGTTTGCATGGACTGTGTACTGACTGCGGATGTTCAGATATGTTGTAACTAGTGTTGTCCTTAGAAAGCACTGTATCACTGGGGTGAAGGAGTCATGTATTATAGTTGATCTTTTCTTGTTTAATTGTTTTATTCTTTTGTTAAAAATTAATTGGCAGTCCTGTGACTCTTCATCCATCCACATCTTTAAATAAAAATTAAAAATTGGGATCTATCTTGCTGGGTTCCACTCTGGGACCTGACTATCTTGTTGTCACACCAGTTGGGATCGTAGGAGTACCTTCTACAAGTTGCACTGCAGGAATTAACTAATTCTTCTTCAATCATGCCTTCCAAACCCACAACCGCCATCATCTGGAAGGACAAGGGATGCAGATACATGGGAAAACCACTGTCTGGACCCTCCAAGCCATTCACCATCCTGCCGTTCCTTCACAGTTGCTAGGTTTTATTCATGAAACTGGTTAACAGTACTGTTGGTGTACTGCACCACATGGACTGCAGTAGTTCACTGTTTTCCCCCACCTTCTGAAAGATAATTTGGGATGGGGAATAAATGCTGGCCTAGCCAGTGGTGCCCATATCCTAGGAATTGTTTTTTTAAACATGAAAAAATGAACAGCATTGTTATTTTGATTCAAGTTGTGTGGAAGCTTAACATGAAACGCAAAGTATTTTGGGGTGATTTGATGTGAGAAAAATTATACAAAACCCAATATATTATCAGCTCTCCTGCATTTTGGTGCAATGTGCCGTTTCATATTGTGCACTTTGAATCTGGTCTCGGTTGAGTCAAATTTAATTGTGTATTATTTTTGATTTGCAATTTGTTTACTTAATGTTCCCAAATCACCAGAAGGATTGTTATGACATTTGGTGTCGCATCAGATTTGCAGGAAAACCAAGGTACATTTTGTGAGTTTGTTACGAATTTTCCAGAAATAAAATCTAGCAAAAGTTTGCACATAATAGCAGGAATTTTATAGTTTTCTTTTGTTTTGAAAATACTGCAGTTATTTCCCACAACAAAGCCATGCACCACTGTATGCCTCAGGCAAAAGGTGGGAATTGTTAGAGAAGCTTGAAGAAAATCTCTAATAACCTGCAAACACATTCTTCAGCTTTAGGAGGCGACTGTGACTTTGTGGTAGTATCACTGGACTAAGAGTCCAGGGACCCAGTCTCATACTCTGGGGGATATGGAATTTAAATTTTATTAATAAAATCTGGAATTAAAAGCTTGTCTGAGTAATTGAGACCATTGCTTTGTAAAAACCTATCCGTGTCACTAATGCCCTTTTAGTGGAGGAAATCTGCCATCCTTGCATGTTCTGACCTACATGTGTCTCCACAGATCTACGGCAATGTAGTTAATTCTCATTGCCCTTTGATATGTCCCAGCAAGCCACTCCGATCAAGAGCAGTTAGGGATGGGTCTTGCCAACGATGCCCATGTTTCATGAAATAATTTTTTTTAAAGTAGCAATGGCAGTTCAGAGATGTGACCAAACATTTAATGGTCAGCGAAAATTCTGGATCACTTCTTTGATTATTTAGCTTGCTATTATTGCAGGAGTGTCTTATTTTCACCCTGTTTTTCTCATTGTGGTTGTTGCTGTTTCTCATCTTCAAAATGTACATGGTTAAAATTTGTTTCAACAGTATTTCCCTTTTTATATGCTTCACTCATTGTTTCTTCTCCTTTGTTTATTCATTCCTTGTTTTTTTTTGTGCGTTCAGCTTCCTCTTAATTTCTCCCTTTTATGAATTTTGGACGAAGGCTTTGTTCGGCTCCCTTTGTATTCTCTGGTTGTTTTTCTCCACCAACCGCTTGTGCCCAGCCAGCTGCTGTCAGCCGCTGCATGTCCCCCACACACTCCAGTCTACACCACATCAGGGCAGCTACATCTCAAAGCAGAACCGCTATCGAAGCTCATATCAAAGTAAGACTTTGGGGGTGATGAAAGAGCATGTGGTCAGACAGCATTGAGCCCTGGGGGTGGGAGGAGGAGAGGGTAAATCAGTGGGAGAGTTTGTTACACTCTCTACACAAGGTGTTGCAGTAAAATATATCATTCTTTTTTTAAATTTAGAGTACCCAATTATTTTTTCCAATTAAGGGGCAATTTAGTGTGGCCAATTCACCTAACCTGCACATCTTTGGGTTGTGGGGGCGAAACCCACGCAGACACGGGGAGAATGTGCAAACTTCACACGGACAGTGACCCAGGGCCGGGATTCGTAAAATATATAATAGCTATTTAGCCAAATATGCTCTCAAGTACACAATTTCCCTGAATTAACATGTGACTATCAAAACCATCTGGGCAGGCGCATTTTTTCTCGATGGCCCAGCCTGCTTTGGCATGCAACATGGTGAAACTCCGTTACTGGTCAAAGGCAGCCTACAATTTCATTTCGCTGTAATCCTCATTCTTTCCTTTTAGTAGTCCTATTAATGGTATGGATGTGTGGACATGCTTTGAGTACTAGAGAGAGTTTGGCTTTGATATCCTCCAGGATGCAACACTCCACTGACCACACTAAAAGAATGGTTAATTGGGCTAAAAGAAAGGGGGTTGTATCAATTAAGCCATACAGGAGAATATTGAAGTACAAAAAAAACCCTGAATTATCTTGGCTATGATTATAGAAAATGCCGATGCCTGCAGCATAACTATGAAAATGAGAAGTCCACAAATTTTGCAGCTTTTTAGTTTCTGATAGTAATATGGATGTGGTTTCTTATGATGGGGTTTGGTAATAACTGCCATTATCACACATCAAAAGCATTTTCTTAAAATTGCTTCACCATCACAATTGGTTGGCTCTGTCTGGAGCATTTGATCACGGTGAGGAGCACATCAATGTGGCAATGTGGGAGCTGATGGAAGCATCAGATTACGTTTATCTCGTTTAAGTGCTTTTTGTCTCCTTGGCAGCCCAGATTTTGAGTAGGGAGTATATCCGTCTATGTGATACTAAGCTCTCAGCTAAAAATAAATAAAACCTCCTGAAAGATGAAACCATTGGAAATATTTCCGCTATTAATAGGGTTGTGTTGCCAGTCAGGTTTGTTAGCACTTCTTTCTATATATAATCAATATATACGTAACTTTCAAATTTTGTTTTCTAACTGAGCTGCTTTTAACATTTTCTTAAAAGTTAAGTTTCTTCTTTCCTGTTCAGGTTTAATTAAATATCATTTCGAACTTTTAAGGCCCAGGCAGGTAGTATGGGAAATGCGGGTTTTCAAGCCCACATTTCAGCACCTTTTATGAAGGTAACACTACTTTTAAAGGTAGAATTTAATTCTTAAAATAAGATGCTTCTCACTACTTAAAATCCAGCAGGTGGCGCTGGGTAAGTGCAGCTATGGCAGGAATAAAAACAGAAACTGCTGGAAAAGCTCAGTGGATCTGGCAGCCTCTTTGGAGAGAGGTACAGGTAAAGTTTGAATCCATATGACTTTTCAGAGCTCTGAAGAAGAGTCATACAGGCAGGAAACGTCAGTCCTATTTCTCTTCCACAGATGCTGCCAGACCTGCTGAGCTTGTCCTGAATTTTGTTGTTACTAGAACTGTGGCAGGAGATAGGAGGCTCCATACCACCATGTGCTGAGATGGACCCATTGTGGGTAAATCATGAAAATTAACAGTGAAACTCCTGTTGGAGCATCGCTTTAACGGGGAAGTGGTGCAAGTAAGATTTTTTTTAAAGATTGCTCTACATGTAAGAAATGCTTTTGCAGGAACTTTCAATGGAGTTGGCAGCCCACCGAGGAAGAATATGCCAGTTGATCTCCTGTGACCTCAAGTCAGATTTTAATGTTATTTGGGTACTTCCATTATGAGGAAAGTAGGTTTGGAGGGATGGGAAAGATGAGATAGAACATAGAACAGCACAGCACAGAACAGGCCCTTCGGCCCTCGATGCTGTGCCGAACAATGATCACCCCACTCAAACCCATGTAACCCGTATACCCATAACCCAACAATCCCCTCATTAACCTTACACTACGGGCAATTTAGCATGGCCAATCCACCTAACCCGCACATCTTTGGACTGTGGGAGGAAACCGGAGCACCCGGAGGAAACTCACGCGGAGGACGCGCAGACTCCACACAGACAGTGACCCAGCCGGGAATCGAACCTGGGACCCTGGAGCTGTGAAGCATTGATGCTAACCACCATGCTACCGTGAGATGGTGAGGGGAGATGGAAGGGAGAAGAATAGGAAAAAAATGGAATGGAAAGAATAGGTGGAAAAGATTGGATAAAGAATTGAAGAGGAGGGAGGTGTGCAAGGTGGATGGATGTGTTTAGAGTTCAGTGCAGTGGATGAAGTACAGGTGGGGAAAGACGGTTGATGGCATTGCGATGAGCTAACTATTTTTTTTTGCAGAGGATGGTGGTTGGGAGGTGGAGGGGGAATGGGGAAGAGACATTACCACTGGGTTTCTTGCTGGAGAGTATAGATTACAGTAAGATCTGGAGTTAGTGAAAGTGAGGTGGTTCAATGCTTAAAGCTCATATTTGTTCTAGGGCAGCAAGATCATCTTGGCTGGGGGCAGTACATGGTTATGCAGAGCACTTTGGGAAGCTAAAGAAATTCGTCAAGTTTGATTAAATTACTACTGTTGTCTTAGGGAGAGTAGGTTTTCTGAGAAGCCTGGTTGGGTTGTGGTTCTTGCTTCTCACCTCCAGTTGGGCAAATTAGTCACACCAGTCTTTGAATGATTTTATCTTGTGGCCCTCGGTTAATGTCCTGTCTAGCTGTGTTTTAAGGAATTTTAACCAAAGAAAACCAATTAACTGAGTTTCAAGGTGCAGCAAAGCTATTCATATCAATAGGTTCTGAAGGATTGTGCCGCAATATATAATTTGAGTTGGATAGTTAAGCAGTTTTGGGCTTTAACAGATTATTTGATTCTTGTGGGACTTCAGCCGAAAATTCAAGATGGTAGCCATCTTTAACTTTTTAGTTTTATTATTTGTCAAGATTTTTGATCTATTTATTGTATGGGTAATTTAAATATATGTATTTTTTTAGTCCGAGTCGTGAAGCAGCTGACTGGAGGACAGGAAACGGTAGCAGCTCACATCAGGCTTCAGGCAGGGACCAGTGTAGCATAATGGAAGCAGCTGACGAGGAGGGACTGAAAGCAGCAGTGCCATAGGTTGCAAGATGGGGGCAGCAGAGACTGACAAAAATGTCTAGTAGTTGGCAATTGGAAACCAGTCGCAAGATCAAGACGTGGAGGTGCAATTATTTAAAGGTGGGTGGGTGAAAGATAGTCCAATACATCTTTTTCTTCCAAGAGATTTATGTTGTTGATGTTGTTCTGTGAATTTCACCTCCTGTTGGGCCTGGTGGCGGTACTGATCTCGGAAAGGCAGTGTCAATGAGATTGATAATGCCAACTTGTTTTATTACCATGTCTGTATTCAGCAATGTACATAATTATGCTAGTAAATCAACAAATAGCAAACTCTGAAGACTTGGGGAGCACCTGAGGTCATTTCGTGGACAGTTTGAAAATCTTGTCTAATCTGTGCTTCTTCTTGAGTAAGAGGTAATTTCTGTATGCAGATGAAAGTGCAAAGATTCCTGTTGTGTCCATAAATCTAAAAGTCCATATGCAACTATGCAAAATGGTTAGATTCCCAGAGATAGTTACGTTCTCTTGTCCTGAATGGTTTCGAGATTAGATTCTTTACATAAGGAGGTAGCCATTCTTTCATTTTCAATTTAACAATGAAACTATTTTTTAGGTAATGATGCACAGTGCACAGCCATTGACTGGAACCAATGGAAGACGGTGTAAAGAAGATGAGAAATTGATTAATGCCACTCTGCGGGCAGGAAAACGTGGTTATATCATTGACACAAGATCAGCTAATGCTGCTCAGCAAGCCAGAACCAAAGGAGGTGGTTTTGAACAAGAAGCACATTATCCTCAGTGGAGACGAATTCACAAGTCCATTGAGAGGTAAGCCAAAACCACAGAAGTTAGGTTTATTACTAATTTTTATATCCTTAATTTACTCATACTTGGTGTGTTGCTAAATCTGCTTTAAGTAGAACAGTTTAGACATTAGATTTACAGCATATCTAAATTTTCAATTGAAGTTTTAATTATGTCAAACTATTTCAGCATGGCTTCTTCAAAATGTGCAAAATCTCCAGGATTTAATTAAATTGAACATCATCCCTTACAGCTTTGAATGTTGTTTCCTGACGATCACTGAAGTAAAATTGTGACCCAAGCAGAGATTCATCTTGCTTAATTCAGTATTTTATATATACAATATTAAATCTTCCATGAGGCATGCACTTCCTGTCTGTTAATCATTCTTTTTGTCCCTATTTTTGAATCATATGTTTTATGTGAGCCCTTGTAATGACAGACACGTATATCAACATTGACTCACTGCAATTGTGCACCTTGCAACAGTAGGCACCTTCCAGTTGCAGCAAACATAGAAAATTTACAGCACCGAAGGAGAATGTTCTTCCCCATTCCCTGCTATCACAGAATACACATTCAAGAAACCAAACTACCTTTTGAAAACATTACCTTCACTCTGTTCTTGAAAATGCATTTGAATTAAAATGAGGGCCTCATTACCACCAGCCAGTCCTGTAGCTTTTTTGGTTTAAATGGTTTTGTTCATGGTATCTTTTTCTAAGGCAACGAAGGAGTTCACACTGTGTAGTGCAAAGAAACTTTATCACACGGTAGATCTCTACTGGGTCTGCCTTGCTGTGCCATACAGCTATACATTGTTTAGAGGTCCCCCGCCCCTTTAACAAGGAGCTCGTATTCTGCAAGGATCACTGGAAAGGTAATTGTTCCCACCCAATAAGATTCTCTCGGTTTATAACACTCTCCACCCCAGTCCACCTCCAGTTCGAAGAATCTACCAACATCTGTGGGGAAGGAGGGTGCTGGCCTCTCTTTGCATCAGGCTGTGCAAGGCCTACCCGAGGTGTCTTGGCCCACTTGGGACTCCAGTACGACCTCCTGCAGCATCTGAGTCAGCTAAATGAAAACTTTCCGCTCAAAAAGAAATTTTCGTAGAATTGGTCGTCTGGATCCAATGTGATCGAGGTGCTTTCGCATGATCTGACCTTGGACTTGTACTTGAAAGGAAACCGGCCCTGTCAGGTGTAGGATAGTCCCAGAGATCCACTGGGAACTGTCTGCAAAGTTTCGAATATACACCGTGTCACCTGGTACAAAGCATCAGGTTGGTCGACGTCAAACAGGGCAACCCTCTGGCAGCTCCTGATTGTGGTGCACTCTCACACCAATGTCAGGGAAAATCTTACTAAGGTGGCTTTGAAGCTTATGACCCATCAGTATTTCACCCTGGCCACTGCGTGTGAGGTGGTCCTGCAGCAAAACAAGAAATTAGCCAGCCTGGTGTCCATTGAACCAGGAAACTGCTTCTTGAGGCCTCTTAAATATCTGTACTGCAAGCTCCGCTAAACTAATAAAAGTTGGGTGGTACGGGGCATTACGGATTTGCTGTACCCCATCCACCTTCTAACACCCAGAGAACTCCTCACTCGTAGAGGGAGGCCCGTTATCTGTAATGAGCAGATATGCCATGTTGGCTGAACTATAATCACGACTTCAGTGGTTGCCCAGTAGTTCATTACTGCTATCTTGTGGACCTCCAGCTATTTTGAATGGGCATCAATCAATAGGAGGAACATTGAACCCTGAAACAAACTGGCAAAATTGGCATGCAATCGTGATCACGGCCATCCTCGCCATTCCCATGGGGTGAAGGGACGCAGCTGGTGAGGGCATCCAGGCCTGGCCACCAGACGTAACTGCATGCCAGCATCTTCGTTTTGGACAGCCTGGGCGTTCATTGTCGAGGTCCTTCAATATCAACTCCTGGCCTTTTTTTTGGAATGATGACACGCATATCCATCCTAAACTCAGGCTGTTCTGATGATTCGCCTGGTAGTTGTTGATGTTGACCTCAAACTTTTGTGAGAATGTAGCCTGTCTGAGTCCATTCACGGATCTGCGACACGGTGATTGGTGAAGAATCCATGATATTTAGAGTGCCGACCACTTTGTCTGTCCTGGGGGCAATGATGGACTGGTAGGTAAAGGCAAACCGCTCAGCACATCAGCGTTCGCCTCCTGGGTCACTGATGCTCAAATTAATATTCGTGGAGGGCCCATTGGATCCTCGTGGAAGCAATGGACGAGATCGACTTGTCCTCTTTAAAAAGACTAAGTAAAGGTTTTAGTTGCGTGTTAGTAAGTGGTGGGCGTAGACGTACTGGTGAAATTCTTTCACTGTGTAAACCATCACCGGACCCCCCTCCTCGATCTGTGCATATTTTCCTTCTGCTGCAGCCAGCATACGGGAGGCGAGTGGTTCCCTGCTAATCTCCATCAGATGTGAGAGGGCGGCCCTGAAATCGTCAAGGGGAGATGGTTAGTGTTCTCATTGAAAATGGCCATCACCTGGCACTTGTGTGGTGCAAATGTTACTTTCCACTTATCAGCCTAAGCCTGTATGGTGTCTTACTGGATATGCGCACATACCACTTCAGCATCTGAAGAGTTGTGAATGGTGCTGAAAACTGTGGAATTATAAGCCAATGTACAAGTCAACTTCTGATCTTTTTATGATGTAATGAAGGTAATTGCAGGAGCCCCTGCAGCACAGTGGTTAGCGTTGCTACCTCACAGCACCAGTGACCTGGGTTCAAATCCAACCTCTGATGACTGTGTCGATTTTGCACATTATCCCTGCGTGTATGTGGGTTTCCTGCGGGTGCCCCGGTTTACTCCCACAGTCCAAAGATGTGCATTTTAGGTGGATTGGTCATGCTAAATTGTCCCTTTTAATGTCCAACGGTTCGGTACGGTTATAGAGTTACATAGGGTGGGGAATGGGCCTAGGTAGGATGCTCTTTCAGAGGGTCAGTGCAGACGCGATGGACCAAGTGGCCTCTGTTTCTTTCTATGATTCAATATCCTGGGGTTGACATGATTGTCCTGCAACAACCACAGCCATCTTTTCTGCAAGGTATGCCTCCAAACAACAGTAGAGAATTTTCCTCCCAATTCTCATTGACTTTGATTTTGCTGCATTCCTTGATACCACACGGTCTAATGCTGCCTTGGATGTCAAAGGCGGTCACTCTTTCTGTCTTAGTTAAGCTTTTTTGGCCACGTTTGGGTCAAGGTTGGAATGAGGTGAGGAGCTGAGTGGCCCTGGAGGAACCCAAACTGAGCAGGTTATTGTTGAGTAAGTGTTGCTTGATAGCAATGTCAACAGAATCTTCTATTGAGAATAGACTGACGGTGTGGTAATTAACTAAATGCAGTTTGTCCTGCTTTGATGAGCAAGCCATTCCTGGGCAAGTTTCATTGTCTTGACAATGCCAGGTTTGTAGCTGCACTGGATCATCTTGGATAGAGGCGTGTGGGTAGTTCTGGAGCACAAGTCCTCAGTGGTACTACTAGGATATTGTCAGGGTGCATAGCCTTTGCAATATCCAGTGCTTTCAGCCACTTCTTGATATCTTGTATAGTAAACTGAATTGTCTAGAGACTGTTATCTGTGTGATGCTGGAACCTCGGGAAGAGGATCACCTACTTGGTACTTTTGCCTGAAGTTGATTTCCCAGTCTTGCACTGATGTGCTGGGCTGCCCCCTAATTGAGGATGGAGATATTTGTGAAGCCATGTCCTCCGGTTAGATGCAAGTCCACCACCATTTAATGAATGGAAGTAGCTGCGTATTAGAGCTTTACCAGGTTGACGCTTCAATTTTGGGTGTGACTGTTGCTGCTCCTACACCTTTTATTGTATCAGCAATTCTGTAATTTTTTGAGCTTGCAGTGTCCTGAAAATTCCATGCTTATCTTGGGATATTTGAGCTGTTTCACAAGTGAGTTAAACATCAAAACCTCCTCAAGACCAAAAACCTTAAGATGTACCTGAATGATGAAAGGGATTAATACTGCAATTATTTGCCTTGTCGACAAGAATGTCAATGGTATTTTCTTAGCAACTTAAATTCCCTTGGAAGGAAAAAATAATACATATAATAATAATAATAATAGCATTCAGTTAATAGATTCGGGAAAAAACTGGTAGATTTTGGGCGTATTTAATTATTTTTAAGCCACATTGTGCAAGCCATATTATCTGACATATTTTGCTTCGCTTTTGTGTAACTACAAAATTCACATCCAGTAATATGGTCTGACACCATGCTGCTTTGTCTTTTTGGAGTAGGTAGGAGTGCACACTGGTCAATTGGTGCAGCTGCAGCAGCAGAAATTTGATAGTCTGATATAATGCTTCATGTATCTAAACGAGCTATCGCATGTCTGAAAATGAGGGTTCCAAGAACAGATGTTTTTTTTCCGATTTGTATTTGAGGACTTTGAAATTCAACTCTAACTGTTGTCATTAATAATGCTGTACACTTAATTACATATAATGGACGGAAAGTGATTTACTAGTGTCACAAGTAGGCTTACGTTAACACTGCAATGAAGTTACTGTGAAAAGCCCCTAATCGCCAAACTGCGGTGCCTGTTCGGGTACACAGAGGGATAATTCAGAATGTCCAATTCCCCCAACAAGCATGTATTTTGTGACTTGTGGGAGGAAACCACGCAAACACTGGGAGAACGTGCAGATGTTGCTAATTGGCACCAGAGTCCCCAATAATGTTGCTCTTTTTAACTGGATGCTGATATGACAGTTACTAATGATATTGCTTTTCAGAGTCGCCAGGTATCAAATGATACCACCCAAGGTTTTACCGATATCGATCAAAGACCAAACACCCAGTTAGTTAGTTCAAGTTCAATGATAGTTTATTTACACACAAGAATTACTTCGGCATGCAATATAAAACACTACAAGCCAAAATACACCTTTCACTACAACAGCCTGTACTTAACTTCAGGCACCCGGCTTCATGCAGAGGAACAAGGCCTTTGTTCGTACCTTGCGTGGCTAGGCCTGGAGAAGTGACTTTGTTTCTGCTGGGCTCATCCATCTGGTAGCGATCGTTGGTCTTGAATTTGTCTTCTGGCGTGATGCT
Organism: Scyliorhinus canicula; assembly: GCF_902713615.1. Lineage (NCBI taxonomy): Eukaryota > Metazoa > Chordata > Chondrichthyes > Carcharhiniformes > Scyliorhinidae > Scyliorhinus > Scyliorhinus canicula. Next base: position 118,177,960 of record NC_052151.1, read on the forward strand.
ACACTTCATTTTAGGCGTAGGTCGGGGCCAAGAGAGATGGAACACATGGCAGTGTCTCGCTTTATCCTTCTGGGGTTTTGCGCTCTTTTGGGTGGTCCTTAGCTTTGGACCCAATAATTTGGCAGGCTTCGATTACTGCCTTCGATTTTGGCCAATAAAAGGGCGGGTACCTTGACGGTGGGGAGTGTCCCGAGCGGTCATTGACCTTGGCTTTTTGGGCTCCCTGAGCAAAGGGAGTGGCGCCGATGAGTCTGTTTCTCTATCTGTTACCTGAGTACAGATCTTTTGTTCTGGTGAAATGGGCCATTAGAATGCAAAGTAGCTGGGGGTCTCGATAGCGTTTAGTTATGTTAGTTGCCAATATACATGAGCTCTGAACGTCTGAGTCCTGGGTTGACCATATTTCCCATGGTCCTTTGCAGGTGGCCATATTTCCCGGGAACCTTTGTAAGTGGCCATCCCAGGTAGCTACACAGACTCCGCACAGACAGTGGCCCGAGCCGGGAATCGAACCTGGGACCCTGGTGCTGTGAAACAACAGTGGGAACCACTGTGCTACCATGCCGCCCATATCACTGCAGTGTATTTTGTTAAATGTTGCAATCTGCTGGAAATGTTTTAGCCCTTCTCCAAATGTTCTGTGCGACAGTTTCACAATGGAAGACTTGTTTTTGAAGGTTTGCATCGTTATTTATCTATATAAGCTAGAGGATGAAATAGTCATTGATAATGTAATTGGATTGGGATGCTGGTAGTCATAACGTGTCATGGATGTATCCAAAATGGAAATTTCCATTATTCTATGGACAAAGCTAAAACTTAGGCTAATGGGAATACTTGAGACTTTTTTCAGTCATTCGTGGGGACAAAAAAGCATGTGCAATTGCATCCTTAAGCCTGTTTTGCCTTTCAATGAGATCTGTGACTTAGCACATGCTTCATAATATTACTCCTGACTGGCCTGGCTCCAATTTTTAAGACTGTGTCCCTTGGTTTTTGACTCCTCAACAGGAAAATAGTTTCTGTCAACTCTATATGGCCTCCTTAAGATCTTGAAAATGGGACATGGCTGTTGCTGGAAAACCAGCATTCACCCATGATGGTGAGCAGTCTTTTGAACTGCTGCCCTCCAGGTGGGGAAGGTGTTCTCTCGTGTTTTGAGGGAGAAACTCCCAGAATGTTGAAGGTATGCTGAAGGAACAACAATTTATTTCCGCATCAGGATGGATTGTGACTTGGAATGGGTATTCCGAGGCGATGGTGTTCTTATGTGCCTGCTACTCCTAGGTGGTATAAGGTGACTGGTCTGCAGATGCTGCCAAAATAGACTGTGGCAAGTTGCTGCAGGGCATCTTTAAATTAATGCCAGCAAAACTAAAGAGCTGGTCATTGACTTCAGGAAGCAAAGTACTGTACACACCCCTGTCTGCATCAACGGGGCCGGGGTGGAGATGGTTGACAGCTTCAAATTCCTAGGCGTGCACATAACCAAAAATCTGTCCTGGTCCACCCAGATCAATGCTACGACCAAGAAAGCACAACAGTGCCTATACTTCCTCGGGAAACGAAGGAAATACAGCAAGTTCACATTGACTCTCTCCAACTTTTGCAGATGCACCATAAAAAGCATCCTATCTGGCTGTGTCACAGCCTGGTATGGCAATGGCTCGGCCCAAGACTACAGAGTCTTAAGCACAGCCCAGTCCATCGCACATACCTGGCTCCCGACTCTATCTGCACCTCCCGCTGCCTTGGGAAAGCGAGCAGCACAAACAAAGACTCCTACCATCTGACTGACTCACTCTTCCAACTTCTTCCATCGGGCAGGAGATATTAAAGTCTGAAAACACGCATGAACAGATTCAAAAACAGCTTTTTCCCCGCTGTTACCAGACTCCTAATTAACTCTCCTATGGGCCGATCTGATTAATACTGCAGTCCTGTATGCTTCACCTGCTGCCTGTGTCTATGTATTCACATTGTGTACCTTGTGTTGCCCTTTTACGTATTTTACATAAGTACAGAATAACTAGGAGTAGGCTATCGTGTCCCTCTAGCCTGCTCCACTATTCAGTAAGATCATGGCTGACCTTTTGTAGACTTGGCTCCACCTACCCGACCATAACATCATAAACCACAGGAACAGAATTAGGCCACTCCGCCCATAGAGTCTGCTCCGCCATTCAATCATGGCTGATATTTTCTCATCCCCATTCTCCTGCCTTCTCCCCACAACCCCTGATCCCCTTATTAATCAAGAACCTATCTATCTGTCTTAAAGACACTCAGTGATTTGGCCTCCACAGCCATCTGCGGCAAAGAGTTCCACAAATTCACCATCCTCTGGCTGAAGAAATTCCTCCTCGCTGTTTTAAAAGATTGTCCCTTTAGCCTGAGATGGTGTCCCCTGGTTCTAGTTTATCCTACAAGTGGAAACATCCTCTCCACGTCCACACTATCCAGGATTAACAGTATCCTGTAAGTTTCAATAAGATTCTCTTCCCCCCCCCCCCCCCCCATTCTAAACTCCAACGAGTACAGACCCAGAGTCCTCAACCGTTCCTCATACGACAAGTTCTTCATTCCAGGGATCATTCTTATGAACCTCCTCTGGACCCTTTCCAAGGCCAGCACATCCTTCCTTAGATACGGGGCCCAAAACTGCTCACAATACTCCAAATGGGGTCTGACCAGATCCTTCTACAGCCTTGGCCCTCTTGACATGAATGCGAGCACTGCCTTTGCCTTCTTAACTGCACATTAACCTGCACATTAACCTTAAGAGAATCGTGAATAAGGACTCCCAAGTCCCTTTGTACTTCTGATTTCCTCAGCATTTCCCCATTTAGAAAATAGTCTATGCCTAAATTGCTCCTTCCAAAATGCATAACTTCACACTTTTCCACATTGTATTTCATTTGGCACTTCGTTGCCCACTCTCCTGGCTTGTCCAAATTCTTCTGCAGCCCCCTTGCTTTCTCAATACTACCTGTCCCTCTACAGATCTTTGTATCATCTGCAAACTTAGCAACAGTGCCTGCAGTTCCTTCTTCCAGATCATTAATGTATATTGTGAAAAGTTGTGGTCCAGCACAGACCCCTGAGGCACACCACTAGTCATCAGTTGCCACCTTGAAAAAGACCCCTTTATTCCCACTCTCTGCCTTCTGTCAGTCAGCCAATCGTCTATCCATGCCAGGATCTTGCCCTTAACACGATGAGATCTTAACTTATTTAACAATCTCCTATGCGGCACCTTGTCAAAGCCTTCTGGAAATCTAAATAAATCACGTCCACTGGTTCTCCTTCGTCTAACCTCCTTGTTACCTCCTCAAAGAACTCTAACAGATTTGTCAGACACGACCTCCCTTTGACAAAGCTGTGCTGACTTGGTCCGATTTTACCATGCACGTCCAAGTACTTTGCGATCTCATCTGTAATAACAGACTCCAAAATCTTGCCAATGACCGATGTCAGGCTAACCGGCCTATAATTCCCCGTCTTCTGCCTCCCTTCCTTCTCAAACAGCTGTGTTACGTTAGACAATTTCCAGTCCTCTGGAACCCTTGCTGCCTCCAGTGATTCCTGAAAGATCACCACCAATGCCTCCACAATTTCCTCAGCTATCTCTTTTAGGACCCTGGGATGTAGACCATCTGGTCCAGGACTTTCAGACCTTTCAGTTTCCCCGGAACCTTCTCCTTAGTGATGGCCACTGCACTCACCTCTGCCCCCCGCTTCTCCTGGAGCTCTGGCATCCCACTGGTGTCTTCCACCATGAAGACTGATGGAAAGTAACTATTCAGTTCATCTGCCATTTCTTTGTTTCCTATTATTACTTCTCCAGCCATGTTTTCCAGTGGTCTAATGTCTATTTTTTGCCTTTCTTACCTTTTATGTATTGAAGAAAACTCTTCCTATCTTCTTTTATATTACTAGCTAACTTGCACTCATATTTCATTTTCTCTCCCCTTATTGCTTTTTAAGTTGTCCTCTGCTCGCTTTTAAATGATTCCCAATCATCTGGCTTCCCACTAATCCATGCCAACTAGTCATTTCTCATAACTACAGATATATTTCTTGCCCCTCACAATCCAGTGCCTTCTGAACTGTTATTTTACTGAAAAGCAATTTGTTCTGGTTCGCAGTTTCCTCTGTCCCGTTAACTCCACACTTCTTGGAAACTTCTCTAATTGCCTTAACTAAGTGGACTTTAGGAAAGTAGGAGCAGAATAGCAATCCAACTCTGATTGTAGCTCCGCAAAATCTTTTGTGGACTGTTGTACTGTTAAGGTTCAAGTGTACAGGGAGTTGCGTGCATATGATTGACAGTCTTGGTTTTTGCTTCAAGGGCACAGTTTCTACCCCTTTCATTTCCAGCATGACATGGAGAATGAGCAGAGGCAACTCATGAGGATGGGGAGAAGAGAGGAACTCTTGTCAGCAGTCCATATATGTCTGTCTTCCGGGAACAATTCTTTACCTGAGCCAAAAGAAGTGTCCGCACTAACTCCATTTTGTTAGGGAGCCACCTTCAATAAATCACTTTTGATCAAAGGTTCTGAACAGAAGAAATTTATTTCATTGTACTGCATAGATCGGCTCAAATGTTTTTTGTAATTTAACTATGAATCCTGCTATCTATTGTAGGCAGACCAACAGTTTGAGCAGGGCAAAGATGGCATTGCCATGAAGGTGACTGTGCTGATGAACACCTTAATTGTGCTTGTTCCAGACTGGAGCAGGTGACATCACCATCATCTTGCAGTTCATTTTCCATAGATGCTGAAGGGAGATGATTGATACTCTATGCAACAAGAGGGGAATAGGTTAACTTCCATAGAGAAGCAGGTGACACGTACAAGTAGCTTTCCCAGAACATTAGGCTTCCCAAATGAATGTCTAAGCTGGTTGACGTGGTGCTAACCAAGCAGGCGGTTTTCTCCAGGATGGTATCAAGCTGCTGCAGTTATTTTCGATCGCACTCCTCATTTGTACCTTGTCAATAAGAGTACAGGCTTTGAGAAGTTAGAAGGTGAATTACTCGCCACAGAATTTCTTGGCCATAGACCTGCTCTTGTAGCCACAGTATTCATATGGCTAGTCTAGTTACGTTTCTGGTCAATAGTAAGCCCCAGGATATTGATGGTGGGAGATTCAGCGATGGTAATTTCATTGAATGTCAAGGGCAATGGTTGGATTGTTTCTTGTTGGGGCTGGTGGTTACCTGACACTTGCTGTTAATTGCTGCTTTGCAGTCCAAGCCTGAATGTTGCCCTGGTTTTCCTGCATGTCGGCATTGACTGAGTATCTGAGCTGTTGGCCGTTGCTCATGGTACTGAACACTACAGCAAATATCCCCAATTCAGACCCCCTGCTGGAGGGAGTTCATTCAATTAAAGTTTTTTTTTGATAACTTCGTCACTGGCCCTTTCAGCCTGCTGTGCCGTTCAGAATAATCATGGCGTATTCTTCAGAAGAATTTGTGGATTTAGGGGAAAGTGGGATGTGAAAGGAATTTATGCAAGGGTGCACCATAATCTTTGTCCTTGAGTTCTCTCTCATCCATGTGCCATTTCTATGTCTTTCCCAAGTCAAAATCAGTCCCAAAAAGACTTCCAGTCCCTGCTGCAGTCAAAATGTTCCACCCCTTTTTAAGAGGTGCAAGTAGACTTGAACATGTGCTATCCTCTTTTTGCATCTCCTGCTCAGGCTTTCAACCACCTTTAAAAGCATGCTGTATACTGGCTGCCTGCATTGGAAACAACAGCCGCAAGGTAATTTGTCATGATTCCTGTGTCAGCTTATCGGCATTAACCAGCTCTAAAACCCAAAATCTAAAGCAGAAAATGTAAATTGCATTTGAATCTTGTGTAGAAATTAAAATCAAGTTTTGGAAATGTAGATCACATTAAGGGAGAGAGATAGAAAAATGGGGAAAAAATTAATGTTGAAATATTACCACAATTTTTCTTGGGGAATAGACTCCACATTTATAAAGTTTTATGTTTTTGGGGCCAGAGGTTGGTTATGTAATTAATACTTTTCAAGCTGGTGGGGATAGGGTGCAAAATCGTAACTTGCTCACTCCTGAATGTATCAGCCGTAAAGTGAGGAATCTTCAGCAAGTGCAGCAAATGACTAGTGTTGCAGTTCTTTCCATGCTGAGTTTATTGCCAGTGTGTGAACACAGTCTGGTGGAGCTGGATATCTCTGACAGCAACTTCGATTTTCACTTTGTGTATTTGCTTTGTTTGGCCCCTTGTTCCGCACGGTAACCAATCACTGTTTGTTGATTTGCCATTTGTTCAATGTTCTCTGTTGATTATTCTTTTTGTCTACTATGTACGTACTGTGTGCGTTCCCTCGGCCGCAGAAAAATACTTTTCACTGTACTTCGGTACATGTGACAATAAATCAAATCAACTACAAATGCGTATATACCAGAAGTTGCAATCTGCTTTACCCCGGTACAACTATGAGCAAAATTACCCTCACTGTTACTTTTTTCATAAACTCTGATACTCTGTCAAGCAACAGTAGTCAAACAACTATTTCGTTGTAGTAAATTTTTGACATAGGAAGCTTGCTTGAAATGAAAATCACTTATCGTCACAAGTAGGCTTCAAATGAAGTTACCCCTAGTCGCCACATTCCACGCCTGTTCGGGGAGGCTGGTATGAGAATTGAACCCGCGCTGCTGGCCTTGTTCTGCTTTACAAGCCAACTTTTTAGCCCAGTGTTCTTGCTGGCTTATCAATAAAAGTAATGTTTCGAGAATTAATTTCTTTGATTTTTTTAATTTTTATTTATTTATTTATTTATTCAAAATTGAATTGTTAAATGTTACTATTATTATCTTGGTATTACAAATATTTAAAAATGCCTCATTCTAAGTACAAGAAACTTGCATGATTACTTGTATTGCTTTTTTTTAAAACCAGGTACCACATTCTTCAAGAAAGCTTAATTAAACTGGTTGAAGCTTCCAATGATCAATCCCACAACATGGATAGATGGCTCAGCAAATTGGAAGCTTCTAGTTGGCTGACCCATGTTAAAGAAATATTAACCACTTCTTGTCTGGCTGCACAGTGTATCGACAGGTAAGGACTTGTATAAAAGGATTGGCTTGCTTCTGTGTTCATTTCAGCACTGCCAGTCTCGGCTCTCTAGTAGAGCCATCCAACTCATCCCACTCCCTTATCTTTTACCGTAGTCCCCCGGAAGTATTTTCCCTTCAAGCATCTATCCAATTCTCTTTCGAATGTTGCCATTGAATATGGTTCCATGACCTTTTAGCCAGTGCATTCGAGATCGCAACAGCTCAGTTTTTTTTTACTTTCTTGTGTTATCTCTTGACTGATCAACTTGCTGTGTGGCTACTGGCTCTTCTACTGGAAGCAGAAAAGGAGATCAGGCATGATTTTGAACCTCACCACTAAATTTCATCTTTCTCGGCTTTAAGGAGGACAACTGCAGCTTCCTCTACCTCTCCCCATATCTGATGTCCCACCATTCCTGGTACCATTCTAGTAGGTCTCCTCTGCACCCTCTGTAAGGCCTACACATCCTTCCTGAAGTACAGTTCCCAAATTTCAATGAGTACTCCATTTGAACCCTAATCAAAAATTTCATAAAAATCGAAGAGTTTTCGCCCTGATTCCTATTGACTCCAATTTTGCAAGGGTTCCTTGATGCAATTTGGTCAAATGCAGTCTTGACACCCAGGGCAGTCATTCATCTCACTATTTTTTTTCTTCTGCTGGCCATGAGCTGAGCAGTCATGAAAAACGTGGCTGTCATCCAGGAGCTTCAGTTTAGGCCTTTCAACCCCACAAAAGGGGCACCAAAAGGACGACAAGTTCCCTAAACTAACCTGCCATCCACTGCTGTGCCAGCTAAAATGTCAAAGAACCAGCAATCCAGCCGTAAAGGCAGTAAAAGCAGGGAGAGGGAAACCTCAACCTTTAAGCAGGGAATTCCGTGTGGCAGCACGGAACTAGCCATGGCCACCCCCACAGAATCGCCAGTGCAGACCCAAGCAATGATGCAAAAGCTGGTGTTTATTACTGCTGAGCTCCAGAGGCACAGGGGAGCAATGATGGAGGACCTTGTAGTAGTAGTGGGGTTTGCAGAAGAGACTGTGATGGCCCCCACAAAGAAAGCAATGGGCAGAATGGAGCGGAGGCCAAGAAGCCATGGCGCTCTACCTAGAAAAAGCTGCCAAGTACAAGGAGGGGGTACGGAGGGGGAAGAACCCCATAAAGTACTTAGCAGCAATGCTTGGAAACCTGGTTGGAGAGGAAAAGGGGTAGACCGCATCCACAGGTCACTGTGGCAGTGGCCCAAGGCAGGGGAACCACTCTGGACTCCATAGGTTCCAAGGCAAAGAGCGGATCCTGAGGTGGGCTAGAACACGAGCAAGGAGGAAAAGACATACTATCTGCATGTACAAAGATATCGGAGCTGACCTGGCCAAACGGCAGGCAGAATAATAGTGCTAAATCCGCATTGTTGGATAGTAAGGTGTGGTTTAGTATGCTCTACCCCGCTGGACTATGGATCACCTACCAGGGTAAGGAATATTTATTTTTTTCCCAGGAAGAGAGCAACAATTTTGATTGGAAGAACAAACTCTAGAAACATCAGCAAAAGGAAGCAGACTAAATAAGGACATTAACAATCCAGAGGGGAATTGTTTCTCGGCCTTTTGACTAAGATGAGCGTGAGGGCAGATGTAATGCTTTGACCTGGTATGTCAACCATGAATTGGATTCAATTTGAATTGGTTTTTGGAGCAGGCTAGGAGATGGATTAGGGGTTTGGCCCTGTCCGCACACTCAGCTCTGGGTTTGTAATTCTGATAAAGTAATAAAACAATCCAGAGGGGACAGGGAAAACCATACCTGGGGCCTTGGGAGTGTGTGTGGGGTGGGGAAACCAGATGGAGTTGCAAATGAGAACTCGTATCTTTAGGAGGAGCTGGTGTGCCTAAGTTTTTTTTTTTAAAAAGGGGGGGCTGGGGAGCAACAAGTCACTGCTGACGAGGGTCGCACGTGGAGAAGAGGGTGAAGTTGGCGGCCATCTCAAATGGCTCAAGGGCAGGCCTGGGCAAGCATGACCATGCCCACATGGTGAGTATGGCTGACACCACTGGAGTGGGGGTGGAGTGGGAGGGTTATGCAACTTTTTTGCCCCCCCCCCCCCACCAGGAAATTCACCGAGAATGTGAGGTATCTCAATGGGCTGGTGAACAGGTCCAGAGTCTTTGGCATCTCAAAGGCCAAGGCTGTGGTTGGATGTGGCCTTCCAAAAAGAGGCTTGCCTGGGCAAGAGGGACAGACTGATGGTAAGGAAAAGCTGGGTAGACTTCTTCTTAGGGAAAACGGTGCTTCCAGAGAGCGGATTACTCCGTGATGGTGATCTCTGACTCTGCTCCACCCTGCATAGACATCAGGTTGATGGTGAGGCGTTCTGTGAAAGAACATCACAAGCCATCAGTTATGTCACCTGCAACCAGAACGGTCACCCTCCACGTTCTGGGAGGCACTGAAGGTGGTGGTGGTCGGGGGGGGGGAAATAATCACCCATAGGGCATTTCAGGATAGGAAGGAGAATGTGGCTAGGCAGCAGCTTATGGACTCCATATTGGAGGTGGATCGGCGGTACTCCATGGCCCAACTCTGGAATTACTGCCGGAGAGGAAATAATTTCAAATGGAGTTTAACCTGCTCTCCACTTGGAAAGCAGTGTACCAGCTCCGCCAGTCACGGAGGGCCTTCTATTGAAGATGAGGCCAGCGGGGGGCTGACACACCAACTGAGTATGCAGGCTGCCTCAGGGTAAATAATACAGTTAAAGGATGAGAACGGGAAGACGGTCGCAACCCCAAGTGAGATCAATGGAGCCTTAAACGTCTACCAGGGCCTGTACTGGGATATACCAGTTGTGGGAGAAGACTGTAAACTGGCTCGAAGCACCGCTAAGGCTGGATGAGGTCATGAGTGCATTAACTCCATGCAGTCAAGTAAGGCACTAGGACCGGACAAAACGTTCATAGCAGCGTTGGCCCCATGCCTGCAGGACATGTAAAATATCTGCTTTCAAAAGTGTCCCTGCCACCCAAGCTGACACGGGCCTTGATCTCGCTGATCCCCAAAAATGACAGTAACCCAACATAGTGCAGGTCATATAGGCACATTTCACTCCTGAACACTGACACTAAAGTCCTGACGAAAGCTCTGGTGAGGCAACTGGAGAGGTGCTTGCCAGAAACGATCGCAGAAGATCAGACCGGATTTGTTAAGGGCAGATAGAACATAGAACATAGAACGATACAGCGCAGTACAGGCCCTTCGGCCCTCGATGTTGCACCGACATGGAAAAAAAACTAAAGGCCATCTCACCTACACTATGCCCTTATCATCCATATGCTTATCCAATAAATTTTTAAATGCCCTCAATGTTGGCGAGTTCACTACTGTTGCAGGTAGGGCATTCCACGGCCTCACCACTCTTTGCGTAAAAAACCCACCTCTGACCTCTGTCCTATATCTATTACCCCTCAATTTAAGGCTATGTCCCCTCGTGCTAGCCACCTCCATCCGCGGGAGAAGGCTCTCACTGTCCACCCTATCTAACCCTCTGATCATTTTGTATGCCTCTATTAAGTCACCTCTTAACCTTCTTCTCTCTAACGAAAACAACCTCAAGTCCATCAGCCTTTCCTCATAAGATTTTTCCCTCCATACCAGGCAACATCCTGGTAAATCTCCTCTGCACCCGTTCCAAAGCTTCCACGTCCTTCCTATAATGAGGCGACCAGAACTGTACGCAATACTCCAAATGCGGCCGTACTAGAGTTTTGTACAACTGCAACATGACCTCATGGCTCCGGAACTCAATCCCTCTACCAATAAAGGCCAACACACCATAGGCCTTCTTCACAACCCTATCAACCTGGGTGGCAACTTTCAGGGATCTATGTACATGGACACCGAGATCCCTCTGCTCATCCACACTACCAAGAATTTTACCATTAGCCAAATATTCCGCATTCCTGTTATTCTTTCCAAAGTGAATCACCTCACACTTCTCCACATTAAACTCCATTTGCCACCTCTCAGCCCAGCTCTGCAGCTTATCTATGTCCCTCTGTAACCTGCAACATCCTTCCGCACTGTCTACAACTCCACCGACTTTAGTGTCGTCTGCAAATTTACTCACCCATCCTTCTGCGCCCTCCTCTAGGTCATTTATAAAAATGACAAACAGCAACGGCCCCAGAACAGATCCTTGTGGTACGCCACTCGTAACTGAACTCCATTCTGAACATTTCCCATCAACTACCACTCTCTGTCTTCTTTCAACTAGCCAATTTCTGATCCACATCTCTAAATCACCCTCAATCCCCAGCCTCCGTATTTTCTGCAATAGCCGACCGTGGGGAACCTTATCAAACGCTTTACTGAAATCCATATACACCACATCAACTGCTCTACCCTCGTCTACCTGTTCAGTCACCTTCTCAAAGAACTCAATAAGGTTTGTGAGGCATGACCTACCCTTCACAAAACCATGCTGACTATCCCTAATCATATTATTCCTATCTAGATGATTATAAATCGTATCTTTTATAATCCTCTCCAAGACCTTACCCACCACAGACGTTAGGCTCACTGGCCTATAGTTACCGGGGTTACCTCTACTCCCCTTCTTGAACAAAGGGACCACATTTGCTATCCTCCAGTCCTCTGGCACTATTCCTGTAGCCAATGATGACATAAAAATCAAAGCCAAAGGCTCAGCAATCTCTTCCCTGGCTTCCCAGAGAATCCTAGGATAAATCCCATCCGGCCCCGGGGACTTATCTATTTTCACCTTGTCCAGAATTGCCAACACTTCTTCCCTATGCACCTCAATGCCATCTATTCTAATAGCCTGGGTCTCAGCATTCTCCTCCACAATATTATCTTTTTCTTGAGTGAATACTGACGAAAAGTATTCATTTAGTATCTCGCTTATCTCCTCAGCCTCCACACACAACTTCCCACCACTGTCCTTGACTGGCCCTACTCTTACCCTAGTCATTCTTTTATTCCTGACATACCTATAGAAAGCTTTTGGGTTTTCCTTGATCCTACCTGCCAAAGACTTCTCATGTCCCCTCCTTGCTCGTCTCAGCTCTCTCTTTAGATCCTTCCTCGCTTCCTTGTAACTATCAAGCGCCCCAACTGAAACTTCATGCCTCATCTTCGCATAGGCCGCCTCCTTCCTCTTAACAAGAGATTCCACTTCTTTGGTAAACCACGGTTCCCTCGCTCGACCCCTTCCTCCCTGCCTGACTGGTACGTACTTATCAGGAACATGCAATAGCTGTTCCTAGCCAACGGCAAACATCAGGCACCTGCTGAAAATGAATATGACTACGCTGGGGAGAGGACACTGCATGAGATGCTCTCCCTGGATGCTGAGAAAGCTTTCAATCGAGTAGAATGAAGGTACTTGTGGAGGTTCTTGCATATTTTGGGTTTGGACCGGGGTTCACCTCGTGGGTAAAACTACTGTACGGTGCTCACATGGTGAGCTTGCGGATGAATGCCACCAGCTCTGAGCACTTTGTGCTGCACAGAGGCATGAGGCAGGGATGCCCCCTGTCCCCACTACTGTTCGCACTGGCAATTGAGCCACTGGCCTTCGCTCTTAGATCGGCGACGGGGGCCATTTGGAGAGTGGGCAGGGAGCACAGAGTTTCCCTCTAAGCAGATGATCTGCTTTTCTACGTGTCAGACCCTCTGGTCCGCATGCGTAAGGTAACGGAACGCCTGAGGGAGTTGCAGCCTTCTCCAGTGACAAATACATCCTGGGTAAGTGAAATCTTCCCGGTGAACCCCAGGGGAGGAGCAGAGCTGAAAGGTGCTACTGACCTGGATCAAAGTCAAGTACTTGGGGCTTCCGGGCCACCCCCTACTGGATGTGATACCAACACTAGACTGGCTAGAGGGGGGCAAATGTGGCGACTTATACAGACTACTTTTGGAAGAGGTCAGGACCCCACTGGATGAAACTTGTCAGAAATAAGGGGAGCTAGGAATGGGGATGGCGGGAGGATCTAGGCCCTGCATAGGATCAACTCATCATCCTCCTCCTCCTTCTGCACAAGTCTGAGCTTAATGCAGAGCACAGAGCGCACCTAAGACACGTTTGAGTAGATTCTTTCCGGAGGTGGAGGATAGATGCGAGCGGTGTCAGGGGGCCCAGCCAACCACGCCCACATGTTCTGGTCTGCCTTTCCAGGCCATGTCCATGATTGATTTATTTGGTACTGTAAATTGCTACATGACGTAATATTTTGAATTGTGCTGTGTGGCAAAAATTAATTGCTACCACTTGGTTGTCGGGTCTGATTGCCGAGCACAAAATTCATCTTGTCCTTTATACCAACCATAGTAAGTAATGTGTTTTTTGAGGAACAGTGGAAATGAGTCTATGGTATTCAACATGCAATTTCCCTTCAGGTATTGGGCAGTACAAACTCTCCCCGTTCTACACACGTTTTAACGGTGTTCGTACTTTTCCTCCTGTTTTAGGGAAGGTGCGTCCGTGTTGGTTCATGGCAGTGAAGGGATTGACTCCACTTTGCAAGTCACTTCTCTTGCCCACATTATCCTAGATCCAGAGTCCAGAACAATTAATGGTTTTGAGGCCTTGGTTGAGCGTGAATGGTTACAGGTAAGTGCTGGAAACGGGATCAATTTTATTGGGCTACCTGGCTAATGAAATTATTGTAATTTAAAAATGTTGACCAGAATAGTGCAGTAAGTTATGATGGTTAGGTTATAAGTGAAGGGAATTAGAAAAACATCAACTAGTGTCTGAAACATATATACGACTCAAATTCATGTGATGTTACTGTGTTATTTGTTGAGAAGAAGGTTCATCATTTCTTTTCTGCTGCCTGCACTCCTTGAATATAAAGAAATTGTCTGAACCATATTTTTTGTCTCACTTTACAAAAAGGTAGGGTACCACATGCTAATAGATTTGCTTATGAGGGATAGTTAAAAGCAGAAATATAACCAATCACACAATTTTACTCCACATTTGCTGGTACTGGGGATGGGAAGCAAAAGCAGGCCTGCCTCTACGTTAGAAATCACATCAAATCAACCTCTCCTTGCTATGAAACATTTTTTCAAAATTTGAATCTGCACTCCAATCAACTTGATGCAACGCTGCACGGTGGCCCAGTGGTTAACACTGCTGCTCACAGCGCCAGGGACCCAGGTTCAGTTCCGGCCGTGGGTGACTGTGGAGTTGGCGCTTTCTCCCAGTGTCTGTGCAGGTTTCCTTCTGCAGTCAAAGATGTGCAGGTTCATTTGTTCCATGATATAAATTGCCATTTAGTGTCCAGGTATATACAGGTCCCGTGGGGTTACGGGGATAGGACAGAAGAATGGGCCAAGGCAGGGTGCTCTTTCAGTGGGTCAGTGCAGACTTGATGGGCCGAATTACCTCCTTCTGCACTGTAGTGATTCTATAACAGTACATTACTTTCAGGTGGATCTCTCCAATTGTGCAGAGTATCTTCATGTACAATAACGGTATTGAATTGAGATGATTGGAGAATTCTGTGTAAGGTACCTCTTATTATGGTCAATAATATATCATTAATTTAATTCTGTGTGTTTTTGAGATTAATATTAAGTTCAGTTAGTTCTTACAATGAACGCCAGCTTCTCTGTGTCATGGTCACCATCTAAATGAAATAGTTTTTCATTGTTTACTCCTGTCACTTAGTCGCACTTCTCTTGGGGAAAATTGTATTCACGTTGGTTTGTTTGTTCCAGGCTGGTCATCCATTCCAGCAGCGATGTGCTCAATCGGCCTATTCCAATTCCAAACAGAAGAATGAAGCTCCTACATTTCTTCTCTTTCTGGATTGCTGCTGGCAGATGCAGCGCCAATTCCCATGCTCTTTTGAATTTAATGAACAGTTCCTGATTGTGTTGTTTGAACATGCTTATGCCTCTCAGTTTGGATCTTTCTTGGGGAACAATGAAAATGAGAGGTTGGTAATGTTGCCTATATCATTGCTTTTTTCAATATTTTTATTCAAGGCATTTTCATATTTACAAACAAAATCAGAAGAACAGCCAAACAACTCGATAAACAACCACCCCCCCCCCCCCCTTCTAACATCATGCCTTCCCCATTTTAAACCCCCCCCCCTTTTGGCATCTCCGAATCCCCCATCTGAGCAAGATCCGTCTCCGGGCTAAGGGAGGCAAAGGCCAAAACATAAGCATCTCTTGCCCCCTGGACACCCGGGTCTTCCAACACCCCAAATATCGCCACCTGTGAACTCAGGTCCACACCCAGCACCTGAGACATCCTGTCCATGAACCCCTGCCAGTACCCCCTCAATCTTGCCCCCCCCCCCCCAGCACGACGGCCACACCTATCTTCTACCCCCGCAAAGAACCTACTCATCCTAGCCGCCGTCATATGCGCCCAAGGTACCACTTTGAAATGGATGAGGCTTAGCCTCGCACACGAGGACGCGTCCACCTACGCAAAGCCTCTGCCCACGACTCGGCCCCCACTTCCCGTCCAGCTCCTCCTGCCACTTGCGCTTAATTTCCCCCACCAGGGCTCCCTCCCATTCCATCAACTCCTCACAGACATTTGACAACTTCCCCTCCCCTATTTCGTCCCTCGAGGACACCATGTCCTGCAACCCCAGGGGCGGCTGCCCAGGAAAGGATGGCATTTTGTCCTTGCAAAGTCCCTGACCTGCAGGTATCTAAAGCCCTTGGGCAACTCGTACTCGTCCTCCAACTTCCCAAATTTGCCCCCTATAAACAAATCGGCAAAGTGTTCATTACCTGCCGTTTCCACCCCCAAAACCTTGCGTCCATCCACGCCGCTGCAAACCTTTGGTTCTTGCAGATCGGTGCCCGCACAGAGAAACCCTCCAGCCCCAAATGCTGCCCCCACACCCATAGGATCGACAACACCACTGGGCTCACAGAGTAACTGGCTGGCGCCAGCAACAAAGCCCTTAAACATGTTCCGCTACAGGATGCTGCTCCGATCCATCCCCACGCCAACCCCTCCCCTCCACGGCCCACTTCCTCACCATCACCCAGTAGTAATTCATCATATTCAGTAGGGTCAGCCCCTCTCCCCTGCTCCAAGAAAGCCCTCCTAACCCGTGGGGTCCTCCCCACCCAAATCCAGAGATCAGCTCATTAACCTTTGACTTGACAAAGCAGTTTGGGAGGTTCTGAAATATATACAGAAACCTTGGCAGCACCGTCATTTTTACTGTTTGCACCCGCCCTGCCAGCGACAGCACATCCACACCTTGAAATCCATTTTCATGAACTTCCGGGGGCGGCCATGGAGGAGTAGGTCGCACGTTTGATTGCTCCCGCCTGTAACGAACTTTTGGATCATTTTCCCCTGTTTTTCTTCGGATTTATGGGATAAAGCAGTGAAGAGTGTGACAGTAAGGAGAAATCCCCCTCCGGTGTATGGAGAATTGGACCAGAAGTGGCCGTGTGAGATGACAAAGTCCTATAAGGGAGACGCAAGCAGAGCTGGTAACACAGGACAGCATGGCAGAGAGCAAGGGCTGCGGGGAGACGGCACAGTGGTCAACGGAGCAGCTGGTGAAGTTTTTCGAGGATTGCTTTGCCAAGCTGAAGAAGGACACGCTGGACCCGATTTAAGGCTTCGATTGATCAAGTGGTTCAGAATCAGGAAACCCACTGGAGAGCGATCCAGGAGGTGGGACAAAAGGTGTCCGAGCACGAGGCGTATGTAACCGTGCTGGAAAGCAAGGTGGGGATGATGAACGACCACCAGAAAAGAATGCAGGAGAAGCTGGACGACCTGGAGAATAGGTCCAGGAGGCAGAATCTCAGGAGGGTGTGCAGAGGAGATTCACTAGGTTAATCCCAGAGTTGAAGGGGTTGGATTATGAGGAGAGGTTGAGTAGACTGGGACTGTACTCGTTGGAATTTAGAAGGATGAGGGGGGATCTTATAGAAACATATAAAATTATGAAGGGAATAGATAGGATAGATGCGGGCAGGTTGTTTCCACTGGTGGGTGAAAGCAGAACTAGGGGACATAGCCTCAAAATAAGGGGAAGTAGATTTAGGACTGAGTTTAGGAGGAACTTCTTCACCCAAAGGGTTGTGAATCTATGGAATTCCTTGCCCAGTGAAGCAGTTGAGGCTCCTTCATTACATGTTTTTAAGGTAAAGATAGATCGTTTTTTGAAGAATAAAGGGATTAAGGGTTATGGTGTTCGGGCTGGAAAGTGGAGCTGAGTCGACAATGAATGGCGGAGCAGGCTCGAGGGGCCAGATGGCCTACTCCTGCTCCTAGTTCTTATGTTCTTAATTGTCGGTCTCCCTGAAGGCAGTGAGGGATCGGATGCGAGGGCCTATCTGACGGACATGTTGGAGAAGTTGATGGGGGCTGGGGTGTTCCCTCGGCCCCTGGAATTGGACAGAGTGCACAGAGCCCTCGCGAGGAAGCCCAGCGCGAACGAGCCGCTGAGGGAATCTGCAAGTAGACATTTGAAGTTCATTTGAAATTAAGGATGTTTTTGTTAGAATTTTGTGGTGTTTTCAGCGTTACAAATATGATTTCTTGATGGATGGGGTAGTTCAGAAATGGCTACTTGCAGATTCATCAACTGTGAAACTTTCCTTTTGGTATCTGATTGAAGTCTAATAGGTTAGAAACAGTAGCATTGAAACATTGAGTTCACGTAAGAAGCCCTCAAATTCAGAGTCATTACAAGCTTGCTCAGTGGCCTTACTGTTATCAACACTGTTGTTCAGTCAAAGAGGATATCGCAAATGTTAGGAAACCCGCCAAATAAGTAATCAAAGTAGGATTATTTATAAATAAATACACAAATAAAACAGCTGGAGAGGAAGAGGTCTGCAGTGAAAGCTTCAAATTGAGCATATTGTATTGCTCTTCGAGATCATGTAACCTTTGGAACGTTTTGCCCCTCCAGCCAGTTCTGCCAAAGTGAAGTTCACAAAGGGGTAGAAGTGGTTGTCTGCTTCCAGCAGAGGGAGCCATTTAGTTGTGATTTTAAAGTTTTTGTACAAGTAGTGAATCTTTCACCAGGTTCTCTCTGGCCTCAATCTCTCAATTTTTCACACGTCATAAAGTTTTATGAAATTAAATTATTTTATCAACAACATTGAAAGTCAGTACGGTGGTGCAGTGGTTAGCACTGCTGTGTCTCTGCATCAAGGGCCCGGGTTCGATCCCGGCGCCGGATCACTTTGTGTGGTGTTCGCACATCCTCCCTGTTTTTCAAAGGTCTCACCCCCACAATCCAAAAAAATGTGCAGGGTAGGTGAATTGGCCACGCTAAGTTGCCCCTTAATTGGAGAAGGAAAATTGGGTACTCTAAATTTTAAAAAAAAAGCAATATTGCACAGCAAGCAGCTATTTTAATTGACGATCCATCAATGCATTCAAAATAACTATTACTGCATTTGTGATGTTAAATCTTTATGGCTTGTTTATTTGCCTAGGACTTCAATAGATAAAGCTCCATGACCTTCCTCTAATCTTGTGTTTATGTAATATATTAGTTGAGTGCTTGTTTTGAATGAAGCTCAAGGGTAAGTGGTGCACTTAATGAATGCTGTTAAATCAGGTGAAGCAAGCTTTTGAACAGTGTTAGTGGGAGCCTTATTCTGGATTTGTTTCATGTTTTGCCTAACTTTTGCTGAAGACTTGTGCTCCAAAGCTAGTTGTTGTTTGAACCAAGCTGTTCCAGTGCAGCTACAACACAGGTGCCTACTCGAACAAAGTATAAAATTGCCCAGGGATGGCCTATCCACAAAAAGGTCCAATTCAGTCTGACCAATTTACGACCCAATTAGCCTATTCTAAGTCATCAGTGACGTGATAGCAGGTATCCTTAATCGTGCTGTCAAACAGTACTTACTCACCAGTAACCTGCTCACCAATATTCGGTTTGAGTTTTGTCCTGACCGATTGACTCCAGACCTCATTGCATCCTCGATCCAAGAGCTGAACTCGGTGAGATTTTAGTAACAGCCCTTCACATCAAGGCTGAATTTCAAGTGTAACATCAAAAAGCCCAGGTAAAATTCAAGTCAGTGGGTATCAAAGAAAACTCAGCAATGCTGGAGTCATACCTAATGCAAAAGAAGATGGTTCTGTCTCAGTTGCTTCATCAATGATCTTGCCAGCATCATGAGGTCAGAAGTGGAATGTTAGCAGATGCTTGCAATGTATTCCGTTCCATTTGTAACTCCCAGACTAATGAATAATCCTTGACTGCATGTAGCAAGAATTTTTTATTTCTTCATCCTTGGGATGTGGTTAGGCTGGCATTTATTGCCCATCCCATATTTCCTTGAGCAGCTGGTGGCCTTCTTGAACTGTTGCAGTCCATGTGGTGTAGGCACTCCCACAGTGCTGTTGGGGTGGGAGTTCCAGGGTTTTGACCTAACAACAATGAAGGAAAGAGATATTTCCAAGTCAGGGGTGTCGAATATGACATGGTACTGTACTAAATTAAGACTTGTGAGCAGGAATTACCAAGAACTACTAAAATGAATTCATATTTTCAATATAGCAAAACTGTGGCAAGTGAATTATTTTATGGTCGCTTGATGTGCTTTTTGCTGAAGAATGGGAAATGAAAGTTATTTTTCTTGCATTCTAGGCGAAAACTTAAACTTCAACAGAAAACAGTATCTCTGTGGTCATGGATAAATAGACCAAAAGAACTGGAGAAATACTTGAATCCCCTCTATGAAGCGAACAGCCTTGTTATCTGGCCTTCTGTGGCACCTCAAAGCTTGCAGCTGTGGGAAGGTGAGGGAACGATTGTGTTCACTTTTCACTACAGACAGATACCCTTTTGCTTCATTTCTTTTAAGAACCTCACCTTCATAAAAGTGTTTAGCACATGTTCTGTTTCTTTACACACGAGTGGTGTTTGCAACGCAATATTGTATCAAGTTATTACTTGTCTGATGCTTTTATCCAAATTCAACACCCTCAGTATGCTCCCAATAGAGTTGTTTATAAGTTCACATCCGATGCCCAAATCTTGGATTTGACGGGGTGAGGGGCAGAATTAATCTATTCCAGGTACCAATATTTACATATGATGCACCTTCCGCAAATTCACAACTTCATGTCAGATTAAACACTACAATTACAACAATGTCCATCGTTCAACAACTCGATGATTTGAGTCCATTGTATTACATTTAAAACTAGGCTGCAACTCTCGTATCTTGCCACAACTTTTTCTTGCTAACCCCAAAGTACAAATAACCTTGTAACTGAGGGCGTTGTTCTGTGAAGTGCACTGGTAGCGGGAAGATATGTACGAATGTGGTTCTTCAATCTTAAAATAAATTGTAATGAACCATCCAGGGGTGTGTTCTGAATCAGTCTGCCTCAGTTTATTGATGTAAGGAGTTGAACGGTGGGGTTACATTTAAGAAATATTAGCCAATTAGATTCAGATTGATAAAGGGAAAGAACAGTCAAAGATTTACTGATTCACGTCTTAAGGAGAATAGGCCAAGCAAGTTCTATAGAGCAATTTTAAGAAATTAAAATTCCCCAAATGCTTCATAAGATCTTTGAGATATGCCAAAAGTCACCAGGAGATACTCTGGCAGATGAAGCTTGACCCTGGTTCTAAATTGTAATGCTGTGCCAGGTGGGTTCCCGGTCGAGTTATACAAGACAAGTTGGCGCTGCTGATAATGGAAATGTTTGATGATGCGATGGCGAAGGGATGGGTTACCTTAGATTGAGGCGGGCATCTATTTCATTGTTACTGAAAAAGGAGAAGTATCTGGTGGAGTGTGGGTCGTATTGGCCCATTCCCCTACTGAATGTGGATGGCAAGATATTGGCGAACGTGCTGGCGGTGAGGCTGGAGAGGTGTCTTCTGAAGGTGGTGGGGGAGATTCAGACTGGTTTCGACAAGGGCAGGCAGCTGTCGTCGAATATGCGGCAGCTACTGAATGTGATGCTTTCTCCAGCTGAGGGGAGGGAGGTAGAGGTGGTGGTGACTTTGGATGTAGGGAAAGCATTTGGCAGATTGAAGTGGAGGTATCCGTTTGGGATTGGGCCCAAGTTTGAGGTTTGAGTAAAATTGCTATATAAGGATCAGACAGCTTTTGTGCAGATGAATGAGACAGTCGGAGTACTTCCCACTATTCATGGGAACAAGACAGGAGTGCCTCATGTCCCCCCACAATACCAGAACATGATAGAATTTAACCTGCAGTTTGAGAGGGAGAAGCTGGAATCGGATGTAAATAAGGGTAACTACAAAGACATGAGGGAGGAGCTGGCCAGAGTTGATTGGAAAAGGAGCCTAGCAGGGAAGACAGTGGAACAGCAATGGCAGGAGTTTTTGGGGGCTATTAGGAAGGCACAACAGAAATTCATCCCAAGGAGCAGGAAACATGCTAAGGGGAGGACAAGGCATCCATGGCTGACGGAAGTCAAGGGCAGCATAAAAGCAAAAGAAAAAGCATACAAAGTGGTGAGGATTAGTGGGAAGCCAGAGGATTGGGAAGCCTTTAAAAGCGAGCAGAGGAAAAGTAAAAAAGCAATAAGGAGGGAGAAGATGAAGTATGAGTGCAAGCTAGATAGTAATATAAAAGCTAGCTAGTAATATAAAAGAAGATAGGAAGAGTTTTTTTCAATATATAAAAGGTAAGAGAGAGGCAAAAATAGACATTGGACCACTAGAAAATGTGGCTGGAGAAGTAATGATAGGAAAGAAAGAAATGGCAGACGAACTGAATAGTTACTTTGCAACTGTCTTCACGGTGGAAGACATCAGTGGGATGCCAGAGCTCAGGGAGAATCGGGGCAGATGTGAGTGCAGTGACCATTACGAAGGAAAAGGTTCTGGGGAAACTGAAAGGCCTGAAGGTGGATAAATCACCTGGACTGGATGGACCACACCCCAGGGTTTGAAAATAGATCACTTAGTGTCTTTAAGACAGAGATAGATAGATTCTTGATTAATAAGGTGATTTGGGGTTGTTCTTGATTAATAAGGGGATCAAGGGTTATGGGGAGAAGGCAGGCGAATAGAGATGAGAAAGATATCTGCTATAATTGAATGGCGGAGCAGAACCAATGGGCCGAGTGGCCTAATTCTGCTCCTATGTTTATGGAGTCTATCAGCTGCTGCATGGCTGCCTTTTCCCTCTTGTTCCTGTGAGCCTTATGCACTATTATTATCATCATCATCATTCTCCCCCCTCCTTCCCGGGAATCACTGCTCTGAAAGAGGAGAAATATTAACGAGAGGTCACCAATATAAGAAATCCAATAGGGAATTTAGAATAAACTTGTTTACCCGAAAAAATACCGTGCATATGAAACTTACTATCACAGGAAGTCGTTGAAGTGCAAAGTATATATGCATTTAAACAAAGGCTAGAGAAGCAGATGGGGGAGAATTAAATGGAGGGTTTTAGTGATTCTTGGATGAGGAAGTATAGGAAAAGACTCGAATGGAGCGAATACACTGGCAGTAACTCGTTGGGCCAAATTACTTGTTTCAGTGCATTATATATTGTATGTAACATGAAATATAGTTGATACAAAACTGTTACTTAGATGAAAAGTATAATGAAATCCTTCTGAACTAACCAACACCTCCCAGCTCCTCAATCTTTTCTCCTAAGACTGCATCCCACAGAGTTGACCAGGCTGCACCCCAGCATCTAATCACCAGCATGAACCCAGCTTGCAAGCTACAAAGAGCAGCCAATTGCACTTCATACATAAAATTCATAAAATCTCTACAGTGCGGTGTCTGCACTGATCCTCAGAAAGAGCACCTTACCCAAGCCCTATTCCCATAACCCCACCTAACCTGGAGAAATCCAGAGGAAGACCACGCAGAAACAAAAAGAACGTGCAAACCCCATGCAGACTGACCCCAAAGGCTGGAATCTACCGTCGGTCCCTGGCGCTGTGAGGCAACTGTGCAAGCCACCGTGCTGCCCCTTTGCTACACTGAGCTGACAGTTGTTCCTCAGTGGCTCACTCCCATGCCCCATCTGCACTGAGCCAACCACTACCCTCCATATTCTTCAGCTCGAACTATTTTCCGAACATGGGCTAGCATTTGTGCCACACGCCAGTCCCCATGGTTGTGTTTTCATAAACCATCACCTTCCACGGTCAGCACAGTGGTGCAGTGGTTTGCACTGCAGCCTCATGGTGCTGAGATCCTTAGTTCGATCCTGGCCCTGGGTCACTGTCCGTGTGCAATTTGCACATTCTCCCTGTGTTTACGTGGGTTTTGCCCCCACAACCCAAAGATATGCAGGGTAGGTGGATTAGCCATGCTAAATTGCCCCATAATTGGAAAAAAATGAATTGGGTACTCTAAATTTAGTTTTTTTTTAAATCACCTTCCATGGGCACAATTCTACTTGCAAGCAAACCAATTTAAAATGACCGACCCCCTTAATTGTTCAATTAAATAATTGATGAATTCTGTTTTTGTGTTCCATGTTCAGTTGTCCATTTTTCAAAATTCTTGTGTGTATCTTGATCTGATACTTGGTGCTGTACTTCCCACGCTGGGATGTAGAATAATTATAATACAAGTGGGAAATTTGTATCTGGATATCTATGTCTAGACCTTAACTAATCTGCAGCTTGATATTTTCACAATATTTGCATTAAAGCGTACTTCATTTTTGTGGTGTACATGAAAATAGAACTTTTGCATATTAATGGTACAAGTTACAGTGTCATATGCTGAAGGAACTTTCACTGTTTCATTTGTATCGGTAAACTGAATTGATGTGGAAACCTCGGAGACAAAACTTCAGAGTTTAAGTGGCCTCCATATCAACAATTTAAAATCTACGCCCTTGATAAAAACTAATGTGTCTTTGGGTTTCCACCCACAAGTCCCAAAAGACGTGCTGTTAGCTAATTTGGACATTCTGATTTCTCCCTGGAATGTGGCGCCTAGGGGCTTTTCACAGTAACTTCTTTTCAGTGTTAATGTAAGCTTACTTGTGATAATAAATATTATTATTATGTTTGAATTTGATCATACTTGAATGTGTTTTCACTTTGCAGCCTTAAAGGGCTTTGGCCTAAGTAATACATTATTATTGTGGAGTGGGCAGGGCATATACTCTAATTTGTTACGATACAGTGGGAATAGGGAACATGCTGTATAAATGCAGGTTTCTTCTTGAAGATCAAACTTAAAGCTCATGCTTTTAAATGCAAAGATTTGGTTTAGCACTCAGTACAGAATTTACTGCAGTTTTACAATGTTACTATAAACTTAAAGATGTGTCCAACTACTTTTAGGAGGTAATGCAGTATATGCTAACTCTGGAGCTGTAAGCTAAAATGGCTATACTTGCGCATACCCAATGATATGCCCACAGATCAGGCGTATTGAAATTCTTCTGTTGTTTGATGTAGCCCACTAAATACTCAAGCTTTAAAACAAAACATGGGGCTGAATTAGAAAATGTCATCACAGCAAATCATATGGAATATGAAATAATTGATGAGAGATGGCTGATGGCACCACAGTGTGCATTATGATTTCCAGTGCATTCTGTAACTGGTAAATCTTGTTTTTGTGTTGATCATAGTGTATGACTCAAAAGATTGGGGGAAGTTGAATACGTGCCTCAAGTTTTGGTGTGAGAGAAATGGCTTTTGATTCATGGAGCACTGGGGAAAGTAGGAACTGTACCGTTTGGGAAAGTCTTCATCTGAACCATGCTGAGACCAGGTGTTCTGGTGACTTGTATAACTTGAGTGGCGGACAGAGCTTTAAAATAAATAGGGTTGGGGAGGGGCGTAAGTTTAACGAGAAGGGACAAAATATTAGAGCAGGGTAGCATATGGGTAATAACCAGTGTGTGGCAAGAAGGGACAGGATACAAATTTGAGTGCATCGGAAGGTAAGGCCAGTGATTACAAAAACATGAAAATAGACAGGTAAAGTTTTCTATCTGCATGTAAGCAGCATTTATAACAAAATAGATGAATTGTTGGCACAGAGAAATAAATATGACCTGGTAGCCATTCCAAAGAAGTGGCTGCAAGACGACTGAGCTTGTGGCCTAAATATCCTGGGGTATTCTACACTTCTAAGGACAGAAAGTTAGGAAAAAGGTACCTCTGTTAATTAAGGATAGTGTTAATGTCATAGTGAAAGATGATCTTGGTTTAGAAGATCAAGTGTACAATCAGTTTGGGTAGGGAAAAGAAATAGCAATGATAAGAAGTCACTTGGAGTAGATTATAGGTCCCCTAACAGGAGCTACACTGTAGGACAGAGTTTACAGGGAGTAATGATGGGAGCTTGTTAGAAAGATCCTGCAATAATTTAATCTTACAGATAGGATGAAACAAATTGACAAAGGGAGTCTGGGAGATGAGTTTGTAGTTTATTCGGGACAATTCTTTAGAGCAATGCATTCCAGTAGCAACTAGGCAGTAGGCTATTTTAGACCTGGCGATGTGTAATGAAACAGGGTTCGTTAAGGAACCTCAAGGCACAGTGATTATAACAGAATCCCATATTCCATATGGGTCTAAGACTAGTGCATTTAACTTAAATAAAAGGCAATTAGAAGAATATGAAAACAGTTGGCTAAAATGAACTTGGAAAATAGAGTAAATAGGTAGAGGAACCAATATTTAAGAGATATTTCCCAACTCAGCAATCATTGGTTATTTTAAGAAAGAACAACTGAGAAAGATACACCAAGCATGGATAGCTAACAAAGATGAGGGTAGTATCCAGTTAAAAGAAAAAAGCATGCAATACTGCAAAGATTAGTGGTAAATCTGAAGATTGGACAGATTTTAGAAACCAGCAGAGATTAAGTAAATTATCCCAATGAATGTGATAAATTAGTGTATGAGAGTAATCTAGGTAGACATATAATAGCAATATAAAAACAGTTGGCAAGAGTTTCTGTGATGTTTTGAAAAGGAAAAGAATATCAAAAGTGAAAGTTTGTCCCTTGGAGGGCGAGACTGGGGCGATAATTAGTAGAAAACCAGGAAATGGCAGAAACGTTGAAAGTAATTGTGTCACTGTAGAAGACATAAAAAAAACATCAGGAATGTTTGAAAATCAGAGTTAAAGGGAAGGAAGAACTCAAATTAATTACGATCACTAGGGAAAGGTCACTGAGAAAATCATTAGAAGTAACTGCCCACAATTCTCTTGGTTTCTTTTGACCTGCATTCTCGGGTCTTAAAAGAAGTGGGCTGAAGTTTCCCGAGATTTTGGAATGGTGGTACAGAGGGAACTGGGTGTCATAAAATATTTATATGCAGATACAGTAAGGGATCAGGAAGGCAAATAGAATGTTGGTGTTTATTGTAAGGGAAATAGAGTAGAAGAGTGTTACTGCAGCTGTCCAGATGAGAAACCCGATCTAGGGTACTGTGTACAGATAGATCTCCTTATTTATATAATTACATTAGAAACAGTTCAGAGAAGGTCCGCTGAACTAATTCCTGGGATGAGGAAAGGTGGCACAGGTTGGGCCCAAACCCATTGCATTTGAGAAGAATAACAAGTGATCTTATTGAAACATAAGATCCTTAAGGTACTTGACAAGGTGGAAGCTGCAGATGTTTCCCATGTGGGCCAAGTCTAGGAATCACCGTTTAAAATTAGGGTTTCCCACTCGAGGCTGAGATCAGGATTTTCTTTCCTCTGAAGTTCATGGAATTCTCTCTTCCCAGAGAACAGAAGGAGCTGGATCGTGGAACATATTCAAGGCTGAGTTAGATTTTTGGTCACAAGGTAACGGGATGCAGGGGCAGACAAGTAGGTGGAGTTCAGGCTACAATCAAATCAGCCAGGATCTTGCCTCATGACACAGCAGGCTCGGGGGTCACATGGCCTACTCCTGCTCCTAATTCCTGTGTCGTGTTCTGTTATTGTGTTTTCAGTTCTCTCTTCCCCTTCCCCCACCCCCCAATATTGTCATGTTTACGTCAATTATTTAATTGATACATAAGGGGGGGGGAAAGAAGTTAGCATAAAGGAGAGATGGGTGAAGGGCAGCACGGTAGCACAAGTGATTAGCACTGTGGCTTCACAGCACCAAGGTCCCAGTTTCGATTCCCTGCTGGATCACTATCTGTGCGGAGTCTGCACGCTCTCCCGTGTCTGCGTGGGTTTCCTCCAGGTACTCTGGTTTCCTCCCACAGTCTAAAGACGTGCAGGTTAGGTGGATTGGCCATGATAAATTGCCCTTAGTGACCAAAAAAGGTAAGGAGGTGTTAATGGGTTACCGGGATAGGGTGGGTGAGGGCTTAAGTAGGTCGGTGCAGACTCTATGGGCCTAATGGCCTCCTTCTGCACTGTATGTTCTATGAAAGATGGAGGCCACTTGGCTGGCTGCAACAGGTCACACATGACTTAAAACAACATGGCGCTGCAAGCAACCACTTTGGAGGGTCTCTGGACAAAGTGAAACCCCGGAGTGCAGGGGGGAGAACAGTGATCGTGGCCACCTTGGAATGCCCCCTAACAAAGGGGAACGCTTAACAGTTACGTACGGTCAATCCTGCAGGAACGGGAGACATAAAACACCCATCAGGATAGTTGCTGACGTCAGGGGACTTATGGCCCAGTGAAAGATCCAGAGTCTTCACCCACCTGAAAATCATGAAAGCCGACAGAGTCTTCCCCCAAGACGAGCACCTGAGGGAGAACCACAGACTGTGGGTAAGGAAGGGCTGGGTGGGACAGACCTACCATTCCTGCTACGAGACGAGGGCCAGGGGGGGTAGCCATTTTGCTAAATAAGAGGACGATGTTCACGGCAACGAAGATGGTTACGGACCCAGAGGGACGGTACGTCATGGTCTGCAGTGTCCTGGACTGGGCACCGGTGCGTACGCTCCCAACTGGGACTACACTGAATTTATAAAGAAGACCATGGCGGAATCCCCGACATAGATACACACCAACTGATAATGGGGCGGGGGGACTTTAGCTGTGTATAGGTGTCAGGGTCGGACAGGTCGAACCCAAAATGGTAAAGACCTCCAAAACGGCGAAGGAACTCCGTCTATTCATGGAGCAGATGGGGGCAGTGGACCCACGACGATTCACCCACTCGGGAGAAGGAGTTCCCTTCTTCTCCCAAGTACATAACATCTATTCACAGAACAACTTCTTTCTAGTGGGAAAATTGGTGCTTCCAGGGTTACCAAGGGCGAATACTCCGTGATCATAATCTCCGACAACACTCCATGTTACATGGAGGTGAGGTTGGAGACGAGCCCTGCCCCCTCACATGGAGGTTGGGCACGGCCCTCCTGGCCGATTAGGCTCTGCGAGAAAATATCATGGGCCATATACGAGTATAGCACGAATAACCAGAATGGGGAGGTCTCGCCCTCCACGTTATAGAAGGTGCTGAAGGCTGTGATCAGGGAAGAAATTATCGCTTATAAAGCACAAAGATGGGGAAGAGAAGGGTGGCTAAGCAACAGTTGGTCGACTCCATACTGGAGGTAGCGGAGCCGGGCAAGGTCAACAAGGTGTTTGAGACCTTCCACCAGGGGCTGTAAACCTAAGAGCCCCCATCAGGGGACTTGGGGATGATGTTTCTTGATGGACTGGACATGCCAGTTGTGGGGGCGGACAGGAAACGGGACCTGGATGCACCTCTGGAACTGAGAGATCGTGGAGAGTATTAGCTCCATGCAGGCGTGGAAGGCGCTGGGACCAGGAGGTTTCCTGGCGAACTTCTACAAAGTATACCCGACGGCACTAGCCCCGCACCTGCGGGAGATGTTCAGACTCGCTGGTGAGAGGCACCCTGCCGCCTGTGCTAGCACAAGCCTCAATCTTGCAGATACCTAGAAAAGACAAAGACCCAGCAGAATGTGGTTCCCATAGACCCATCTCGCTACTAAACGTAGACATGAAGATATTGGCCAAGATCGCAGCCAAGAGGCTGGAAGACTGCATACCAGAGGTGGTAGCAGAAGACCAGAGAGGCTTTGTCAAGGGTAGGCATCGAACATCAGGCGCCTGCTGAACATGATCATGACTCCATCCGGGGAGATGAGCTGTGTTGATCGTTTTACTGGATGCCGAAAGGGCCTTCGACATAGTTGAATGAAAGTATCTCTTAGAGGTACTGGAACAGTTCAGGCTAGGAACAGGGTTCACCGTCTGGATAAAAACTGTGCAATGCTGCAATGGCGCGCGTATGGACAAATACCACCAAATCCAACAACTTCCAGCTGCATAGAGGAACAAGGCAGTGATGCCCGTTATCCACTCTGCTCGCCCTACCGATTGAACCATTGCCAATCACGCTGAGGGCAGCAAAGAATTGGAAAGGGATCCGAAGAGGAGACAGAGAGCACAGAGTCTCACTCTATGCAGATGACCTGCTTCTCTACATCGCAGACCCATGAAGCAGCATGGAAGGAATCGGGGGCTTTTGAAAGAGTTTGGAGCCTTCTCGGGCTATAAACTTAAACTGAGGAAAAGCAAGACCTTCCCAGTGAACCCACAAGGGGGTGCTGCAGTTTAAACAGGCCTGACACAAATTCCGCTACCTGGGGATCCAAATCGCTCACATCTGGACAAGGATCCACAAGTGGAACCTGACCAGCCTGACGGATAAAGTGAAAAAAGACCTGCAGAGATGGAATACGCTCCCACTCTCCCTGGCGGGGAGGGTGCAAACGATCAAGATGAACATACTGCTCCGGTTCTTCTTCCTGTTTAGATCCAACCCCGATCTACATCCCCAAGGCCTTTTTCAACTCACTGGACAAGCCGATTATGGCATTTGTGTGGAGCGGGAAGAATACAAGGATCCCAAAGAGAGTACTGCAGGGAACAAGATCCGTGGGTGGCCTAGCCCTCCCAAACCTGTAATGTTACCACTGGGCAACGACGGCGGAAAGAATAAAGGGATGGATAAAGAAGCCAGAAGCCGAGTGGGTGCTTGTGGAGGAGGGTTCCTGAGGAGGGACCACCCTCCAGGCCCCAGCCATGGCAGTTCTCCCATCCCCATCTAAAATAAATATTCATCGAGCAGTGGTGGTAGCAACACTCCCGTTGTAGAAACAACTGGGACAGCATTTTGGACTAACCAAAATGTCCGACAAAGCCCCCATCTGCAACAACCACAGGTTCACGCTGGCAACTATGGACGCCACCTTTGAAAGGTGGAGACAGGACGGGAGAACGCTCAGGGGCTTTTACATCAACAACAGACTAACAACTCTCGAAGAAGTGACAGATTCCAACTGATGGAGGGGGCAACAAACTTGGGTACTTACAAATCAAAAATTTCCTACGAAGGGAAACCAGGACCATCACAACAATCGCTCCTAGAGGACCTGTTAGACATCTTGGGGAAAGGAAACTGTGGAACATGTGCGGGCGACTGCTATGGGGAGCTAACGCACAACTGGACAAGACGAGAAAGAAGTGAGAGGACGACTTGGGGTTTGAAATAGGGTGGGGATTCTGGAACGAAGCACTACACAGGGTCAACTGTACCTCCACATGTCCAAGGCTAAGCTTAATGCAGCTAAAAGTGGTACACAGAGCCCACTTAACCTGAACCCAAATGAGCAGGTTCTTCCCGAAGGTGGAGGGCAGATGTGAACGGTGTCAAGGAGGCCCAGCCAACCATGCCCATATGTTCTGGTCTGCTCCAGACTTGCTGGGTTCTGGATCGCCGCCTTCAACGCAATGTCTAAGGTGGTGGGGAGGAGGATGGAGCCATGCCCGAGAGTGGAAGACTTCGGGGTATCAAAGCAGCCAGGTCGATCATGGGAAGGAGGGCTAGCGCCCTTGCCTTTGCCTCCCCAATCGCCCACCAGAGAATCCTGCTCAGCTGGCAGTCAGCAGCACCACCCAAAGCTGCAGACTGGCTGTCCAACCTGTCAAAATTCCTGAAAACTGAGAAAATTAAACACTCCATACGAGGGTCGGAAGAAGGCTTTCACATAACGTGGGAGCCATTCACTTGGTTGTTCCAAGACCTGTTTGTAGCCAACCACTCTGCAGCCAAAGAGCAGGAGGGGGTAGCCACCACACATTCAGGAGGACTGGTGGGAGGAGGTATGCAGGGGACCACAATTGCCACTGTTAATGCCACAAGGAGGAAAAAGATGGGAAACTGTCATGTATGTATGTAAATAGGTGAAGCCGATATATGTAAATAGTCTTAGTATTACTTTTTATTTTGTTTTTTTTTGTTTCATCTCCTAATGCAAGTTCAGATTCATATACCTGCCCTGTCAACCAAAATAAAAACATTTATTAAAGATCAAAAGCCTGTTTATTAGTCTACTGTTACAGCTGCATTTTATATTGTGGGCTATTGTATCTGGGCAAGTGTACACTAAAGCATAATCAAGCTTATGAACTTAGAAGCCAACAGGTCCATCAAGCGCACTCCACCCAGATACAGTGAAATTATATGTACCATCAGCCTACATCCTCAAGTCATGTGGTATCTTCAAGTCTTACTGACTTGAGCAAAATTCATTCCTTTGTATTAAAAGCCTCGTTTATATTTCAAAGTGTACATTTTCGAAAGATCTCCAGTTCAAATATCCTGAAGACTATTATCGTATTTTTTAATTAATAGGTGTATTTCTCCGATGGAACCGTTCCTCAAAATACTTGGATGAGGCCTGGGATGAAATAATTCACATCATTGAGTACAACAAGGATCTGCAGGCAAAAGTAAATGCACTTCGACGTCAACTAGCCGAGCTACAAACAGAAGATGGAGAACTGGAAAGGCCTTGAATGTGCTTGGCAAATTTTATTTCATTACATTTACTACATTTAGAAGTAACTATGTATGTGATGTGTGCATGTCTTCAACCTCGAGTCTACAGGCACACTGAGTTCTCAACAGTGAGGAACTTTAGTTGAATTCTAGCTGTTAGTAACATGGTGATAATACAAATGAGCTCTAAACGGTTTTGTGGTCACATGATTATCAGTACGGTTTTAAAGTTAAACCATCTTTACAAATTGAGGAGCTCACCATGCTAGGGAATAAATATGCTTTTTACATCTTGCAATTATTTCCAGGATTTAGGACTCTGAATCAAGTATCTCACTTCACCTTAAGACTACACTGTACTTTCACCTAAGGGATATTTCCATTTGGCATCCTTGAGCCCACTATGAACAAATTGCTGAATGGAGATGATTTTCGTATTGTGGGCTCATTGCCACTGACATACATCAATCTTGCTATATAAAACCAATAGGGTGAGACTAGGTAAATGTCAATTCATGTTGTCAAATAGAAAATTCATCTAATTTATTCTCATTTGTTGAATTTAATAACACATTGAAACAATTTATCCATCAGCATTGCTTTATAGTTAAATAATTATGGTTCAGAAATTATACTGTGGAATGCTATTGTGCACTTTGTTTGAAGCTGCAGAGACATGGAAAGTAATTGGGTTAACAATTCTACCAACACTGGATTGTCAAATTCAACACAAATAAGAGTACCTCAAGGCCTGAATCATTGGCTAATATGCCGAGGATGTTACTGATTCTAGTTTAGGCTGTGTTAGTTATTAAATTGTATCTGGCAGAAGCAGCTTTCCTTAGAAATTGTGATTTGATGAGAGGCAGTTGAAAATTTCTCCTCTGGAAACACTCCACCCACCCACAACGTGTCACAAGCCAAGGTCACTGCAAATATTGTCAGATAGTTGTCTATGTCTCCTCAGAAACACTCATTGTAACAGTCCATTTACTAAAATATGGAAGAGCTCAGAATGTGAAGGGTGAACCAAATCCTGATCCTGTTGGAATGTATTTTGCAAATAGAATTTTTCACTCTGGCATGTGTCAATTGTAAATGGTTTGTGATTGGCCCCAAGTACATTTGTAACACAAATGAAATTAAACAATCAGATCATTTTTTTTGTGGGGGATTGAAGAGGGCCAAATTCGTCCCTAAGCTGGGAAAGTGATAACCTTACCTTTTCTTAACGCACAGTAATAGCAGTATAAATGATAGAGAAACTGTGCCTCTCTAGAATATTAAACATTGTCCATCAAATGAACTAAGACATCCAAATGCTTAGATCTGATCTGAGATTTGAGTTCTGATACCATTGTCTGCACCTAATGAAGAATATACATGATCCTTTATATTGCCTGATAACACTGTTCTATGAACCTATTTCTGAATTTCTTTAAACCTAAAAATTATAACTACCTTGTGTGGAGTATATTTTCAAGATTTACCAATAGATTTAACAATTTAACTGAGCTGCACTGTTTTGTTTACTTTTAATGATTAAAGAGGTTGCAGTTCGAAATCTGAATTTAAAATATTACCAAGTTTATGCTGGTAACTAAACAGAATTGTTTCCAGTCCTTATTTGCAGTTGCACTTTAAATCCTTCCACCAGATAAGATCCTTTTGCATTTGAGGGCATTGTTACTTGCATGGGCTAATGCTTGAAGTATTAGCCACCGATGTGATTGAGCTTTCGGCACAGGAAATTAATCAATATAGATCCTAGTTCTGCACATGCTTGTACAGGTATTGTACTCTTAGACCTTGTGTAAAATACACAATCTTGCCAACTTTTTAAACTATATATCAATTACACTACGTTGTTAAAAATGTCTTTTGGAATGGAACAGATGAAGTTAATGAAATGAAACATGTCCTTGATGGTTTTTAAGTTTTGTTGTATTGGGGTAGGACACAGCCTTCTTGTTTCAGGACGTTGTGCACCAGACGAGTGATTTAAGTGCCAGAATGGAAAACTTATCTAGTTTAAGCAAGAGAGGGAATTAGTGGTTTTGGTAACCTCAATAAATGTTGAGGGATATCTGCAGTTCAAAAGCGAGTGCCTTTCACACTTGTTCTTACCCCCAAATCCCTCTGCACCTCTCGAGGGAGAAAACACTGTAGCGCTTTGTCTTAAGGCAACAATTCTGAATGTTGTCAGATTTTTGTGCCGCAAGTACATTTAAAACGTTTAGCCGCCTTCTATGCTAAATATAGGTGTGTTGTTGCTACGCAATTTTGTGATGGACTAGATTTATGCTTTTAGTAAGGTGGCATCACATCTAACTTCCATCAAAGCTAGGGTACAATTTGTCTGTGCCATTGATGCCGTTGGTTTAATGCTGGTGACATAAATGCTAGTTGCTTCAGAAAAGTGGTGTTCTACCAATTTGGCCCTTTCCCATTCTTCAATAACATTGATTAAATTCACTTACCAGTGTCAATGGAAAATCTGTAGAAGCGTGTAATTTATTCCTAATAACTCATTCATGGACAAGAAAAACTGGTATTAAGCGTGTTGCACTGTCATAATATCATGCATTGTTGGAACATTTTTTACTAAGCCTGGTAATGGCTTTCAATCATTCTGTATTACAGGACTTGCGTTGCCGTGCCTGTGTACTAAAACTTCAATCTGTCTGATTATGTGAACCAGATGTTTTTGGGTGTATTTAGAAACAAATCAAAATTAAAAACCTTACTTCACTTTCTTCTCTAATATGAAAATTGTAAGCTTTAGGCAATGAAGTACAGGAATCATGAGAGGTGCTGCGTGAACTGCTATAATTCACTGTGTGCTGTATAAATTGCCCAGTGTATGCATTAGCTTGAGATTTTGTACTTTTAGTGACATTGAACATTTGAGTACATGGGCCCCATCTGCTGTGCTCACTAACTCTTGTGTCAAGCAAAATCACCATGCATTGTTTTAATTTGACTTTTTTTTGAAATAAAGTTTAATATTATGCTCTGAAGTTGCATGTATATTACTTTTAACGGTAATGGAATCATTAAATGGTTACAGCACGGAAGAAAACCACTCTGCTCATTTTATACACAGTTCTTTGCAAGAACACCTCAGCTAGACACGCTTGCCCACTCTTTCTCCACATCTTTACAAATCTTTCCCTATGTTCTTGTCCAATTGAAAGCCTCCACTACTATTTTATTTCATGCTTCCAGGTCCTTGCCACTTGCTGTGCATTTCAGGGGGAAGGGGGGAAAATTCCTCATGCCACTTTTGGTTGTTTTGCCAATGACCGCAAATTGGTATCATTTGACTCCTGACCCTCCTGCCAAAGGGAACATTTTTTCTGGTGTGATGACTGGAAGATTAGGAATATTGAATTCTAAATATTGGGCAATTCAAGGGTTAAAAGCATGGTGTAAGAGGGTGTTTGACTGCAGTGGTCATGTTTGTATAAACATAATTTTAGTTTGCAGAGCATGGGTGCTTTTAGCAGCTAGACGGTGAAATTGACTAATGTGTTTTTCGGTCTGGGCTAATGGTTTGTCATTTGACTGGGAAAGTCGCTGGGGAATTAATGTGCTTTGCAGCCTGCAGAGGTCATTAGTTTTTTAGCTTGGCACGGTGAGATCATTGCTGGGTGGAACCAAGGAATGCAGAGAGACATTTTGAACAGCTTTAGAAGACATTTTGAACAGCTTTAGAGAGACATTTTGGAGAGAGCTTTACTGGTACAAGCTTGGAGGGGCAAAAGGCCTGTTCCTGTGCTGTTTTGTTCTTTGGCGAGGCAGGCTTTGGAGAAAGCTTTGGCGGCACGGTAGTACAGCGGTTAGCACTGCTGCTTCATAGTGCCAGGAGCCCGGGTTTGATTCCCGGCCTGGGTCACTGTGTGGAATCTGCACGTTCTCCCAGTGTCTCTGCGGGTTTCCTCCGGAGAAGGGCAGATTTTGGAGAAGGGAAGCTTCCGAGAGGAGTTGATTTCTGATCTGCCTGATGCTAAGTCCACGATTCTCCCACAGTATGAAAGATTGAGAGCTTTATGGTTTTTTTCTCGTAGTTTAATGGGAAATTGTGGTGTAGTAGTGTTTATGGGGTAATTGTACGCTTTTTCAGGTGTGAAGTTTAATATTGTATTCATAATGTTTTGTTTTAGGGCGGCACACAAGCACACTGCCAATTCGTGCGCCGAGCACCCAGGTTCGATCCCAGCCCCAGGACACGGTCTGTGTGGAGTTTGCACATTCTTCCCTGTGGCTGCGTGGGTCTCAGCCCCACAACCCAAAAAGATGTGTAGGGTAGGTGAATTGGCCATGCTAAATTGACCCTTAATTGGATAAAAAGAATTGCACACTAAATTTATTTTAAAAAAATAAAATTTTGTTCTAAAAATAACCAAGCACTCTTTCTTTCCACAATCACTCCTGGAGCGAATCATTCTTCCCGCACAGTCTTGCATATAAACTAAAATATTGGGTATTCGGTCCAGTATCCTAGTTACTGTTGGGGTCTGGCCTGGGATTGTAATAATAGCTTAGACCCCATGGTTTGGAACATTTGAATCCTTGTTTGGAGAAGTTTTAGGCCTTATGTTGCTCATACTGGGCAACTTATTTAGTTATTGAATTTCTTATGAATAATTTCACAATGTAGGTATGGATGGACCTGTGTCACACCATCTCGTTCCCTGTGGTTGTCCATCCTGTGACCCAGGATCACACGGCTCCTGAACCTAGCACTGACCCTCAAAATTAAGGTAACTTTGTCCTTTTTATGCACATCCTATGTTCTGGTCTGTCATGTTTGACTGTTTAAGCTGTTTTAACATGTTTTTCATATTATTGGATGAATTGTAAATCAACTGAAATGGAGTCATTTTTAGTAGCTGATTATTTGGAAGAAACATGGAAACGTTTGTATTAACTGTGGAACTAAATTTTTGCACAATTATAACAGGATCTTTTAAAGGACGTAAATTATTTCTAGCTGAAACATTTTTTTTAGGCATCGCTTTGGGGAACGTGCATGAACTATATGGTAGCACAGTGGTTAGCATTTTTGTTTCACAGTGCCAGGGACCCAGGTTCAACTCGCGGCTTGAGTCACTGTCTGCGGAGTGCACACATTCTCCCCGTGTCTGCATGGGTTTCCTCCAGTGCTCCGGTTTCCTCCCACAAGTCCTGAAAGACGTGCTTGTAAGGTGAATTGGACATTCTAAATTTTCCCTCTGTACCGCAAGCCGACTTGTGATTATTATTATAATTTTAATAGATATGTTTTTTTTAATGTGTATTATTGGGTTTTTTATCCCAGGTATATTTACAGATGTGCACAGAGAAACCGAAATGATTATTATTATTTTTTTTAAGTATGCTTTTTATCTTTTTTATACATGGTATGTTTACAGATGTACGCATAGAGAACCCAAAAAGAGATAACAAAAACACTATATAACTGGGACTTAAGGTGGCGGAGGGCTCCCAGTGGCGGCCAAGGAGTGAAAGGTCAATTATTTGGTAGCTCCTGCTCGTGGTGGACTTTTGGGACCTTTTTACCCAACATATGGGGGATTTGAGTGGTAGAATCGGAGGCTGGTGAAGAAGAGAAGAATTCCCCACCAGTTTATGGAGTTGTGGACCAGAAGTGGTCTGCAAAGAAGAGATTGTTCAACAAAGAAGGGAGTGGAGTCAGCGGCACAAGAAAGCATGGCGGAGGCTCACGGTCTGGGATTGCTTAGGGGTAATGGAGCAGCTGGTGAACTTCCTCCAGGAGAGCTTTGCCAAGGAAAGAGTACCTGCACCCGATTAAGACATGCATTGACCGGGTGGAACAAAGATTGGAAGCCCAGGGACAGGCGATGAAAAAGGTGGAAGAGGCGGTGGCTGAGCACGAGGACCAGCTAACCGCGATGGAGGCGGAGATGGGGCTGATGAGGGACCACCAAAAAAGGCTGCAAGAGAAGGTGGATGATTTGGCGAACAGGTCGCACAGGCAGAACCTGAGGATCGTGGATCTCCCAGGGGGGTATAGAGGGATCGGACGCAGGGGCATACGTGGTGCGTATGCTTGAAGCTGATGGAAGAAGGTACGTTTACTCTGCCCTCCGAGGTGGACAGGGCGCACAGAGCGCTTGCGAGGAAGCTGCGGATGAAGGAGCCACCGAGGGCGATAGTGGTCCAATTGCACCGGTCCCTGGATACGGAGCAGATTTTGAGGTGGGCCAGGCAGACGAGGAGCTGCAAATGGGAAGACAACGAGCTGCGCATTCACCAGGATTTGGGTACGGAACTGGCTCAGACAAGGGCGAGCTTCAACAAAGTAAAATCAGCCCTCTTGAGGAAGGGGTGAAGTTCGGCATGCTGTACCCAGCTCGGTTGTGGGTCACCTATGCAGGTCAAGAACTCTATTTCACATCATCAGTGGAGGCAATGAACTTTGTGAAAGTCGGGGATCTGGCAGGTGATGGGGTACATTGAACTTGGGAATGGATAATTCTGTACTTGTGCTGCTTAATTTCTTTTCTTTTTGGGTTTTGTATATATTAGTTTTGTACCACATTGTGGGCCGTTGCTCAGTGTTGTATGTGGGTTAACTTTGTTCTAATTGGGGGCTGGTGGGTGGAATTTTCTTGTGTTAATTGGGGATTGTAATTTGCATAGGTCTGTTCGAGCGGGGGGGGGGAGGGGGAGATCAGTGGGGGGTAGAATGCTTGGCGCCATGGGCGGGGGCTACCAGGTTAGCTCACGGAAGCACAGTGGGGGGCTGAGCAGGTGACGTCTTTGTTATGGGGGGTTGAGATGGTTGTTTTGTTGCAGATGGGGGAAACTGTCCTGCTGACGGGAGGGACTGGTGCTTGGAAACATATGGGAGGTCGATGACAGTGGACACCCGAGGGCGGGCCTGAGGTGTAGCATCGACGTGGGTGTACCAGGACAGATTTTTGGAGTTGTGCACTCGTAGGAATTTGAAACTGCTAGCCATCTCCACCTCTGCCCCATTGATACTGACAGGGGTGTGTACAGTACTTTGCTTCCTGAGGTCAATGACCATCTCTTTAGTTTTGCTGGAATTGAGGGAGAGATTGTTATCGCTGCACCACTCCATTGGTTCTTGATCGCCCTCCTGTATTCTGACTCGTCGTTATTCAAGATCTGGCCCACTAGGGTCGTATCGTCAGCAAACCTGTAGATGGCGTGGAACCAAATGGTGCCACGCAGTCGTGTGTGTACAGGGAGTAGAGTAGGGGGGCTAAGTACGCAGCCTTGTGGGGCCCCGGTATTGTAGACTATTGTGGAGGAGGTGTTGTTCATTCTTACTGATTGCGGACTGTGGGTCAGAAATTAGAAGATCCAGTTGCAGAGTGGGGAGCCAAGTCCTAGGTTTTGGAGCTTTGACATGAGCTTGGACAGGTAAGCTTTGGGTAAGCGTTCTCCAAGGCGGTCTTCAGGACGTGCAACAACGCAGAATTGCTGAACAGAAACTTTTCGCCAAGTTCTGTACACATGAGTGCGGCCTCAACCGGGACCTTGGATTCATATTGCATCACATTCACCCACTAACATCTGGCCTGGGCTTGCGAAATCCTATCAACTGTCCTGGCTTGAGACAATTGACACCTCTTTAACCTGGGATTATCCCTCTTTCCAGTTATTCCGTCTGGATCTGTAAAGACTTAATTACCTGCAAAGACTCTCATTCAAAGAATCGTCTTGCATTTTTTACTTTGTCTCTCCCTGAAATTGATTGAAGCTAAACAAGTTCATTTGCCTGACTTCAACCTGGGATATGCTTGCAAACCCACCTTTGTGCCATCAAGAAAACTGCCCATATGCACCACTTTAATATCTGACTCCACCCTGCCACCCGCCAAGAATCTTCCCAATTTTTTTGCAACCCCAAAACATGTGTGCATGATTCATTGGCCCTGCCCACACCTCTCACACTCATCTGCTACCCCCTGAAAGAACCTACTCATTCTTGCCCGAGTCATATGCACCCTGTGCCACCACCTTGAACTGTATCAGGCTCATCCTTGTACAGGAGGGGATCTTGTTTACGCAGTGCCTCGCTCCATACTTCCCAATTGATCTCCATTCCCAACTCCCCTTCCTATTTCTTGATCTTCACCACCCGCTCGCCTCCCTGCCCCTACAGCCACTTGTGTATATATCCCAATTCTTCCCTCCCCTTCCACATCCAGAAGCAGCAGTCGCTCTAGCAGGGTGTATCCCGGGAATCCCCTCCAGAACTTTTGGGCAAAGTCTCTCACCTGCATATACCTGAACTCACTCCCCCTCGGCAGCTCTACTCTCTCCCTTAGCTCCTCAGACAGGTGAACCCTTTCTCTATGATCCCTCACCATGACCAGCCCCACTTCCCTCCTGTATACACTATCCATCTCTCCCCCGCCCCCCCCCCCCCCCCCCTCAAATCCATGATTCTCGCACAGCAGCTTTAACACCAATATCCCATCCACCCTAAAATGACTCCACTGATTCCATATCTTCACTGTGGACTGCACTATCGGTCTCCATGAATACCTACTCGGAGACATTGGCAATGCTCAAACTGGACCCCTTACAAGATTCCTCCTCCATCCTAACCCACTCTACCGCTTCTCCTTCCCACCATCGCCGCATCTTGTCCACATTCGCCGCCCAATAATAATGAAGCAGGTTCGGCAACGCCAACCTCCCCTGCTGCCTCTGCCTCTGTAGCAGGGTCCTCCCCACCCTCGGCGCCTTCCCCGCCCATACAAAGTCCAAAATGATTGTGTCCAATTTCTGAAAAATGGCCTTTGGTTTAAAGATCTGGAGTGCCTGGAAAATAAACCTTGGCAGAATATTCATTTTCACACTTGGACCCTCCCCGCCAACATC
Organism: Scyliorhinus canicula; assembly: GCF_902713615.1. Lineage (NCBI taxonomy): Eukaryota > Metazoa > Chordata > Chondrichthyes > Carcharhiniformes > Scyliorhinidae > Scyliorhinus > Scyliorhinus canicula. The sequence continues at coordinate 118,218,717 of NC_052151.1, forward strand.
AACTGTAGTGTATCCAACCTCTGAGATCCTCCCTGGTTTCCTCCACCAGCTTCGTTAAGTTCCACGTATGGAGCCCCATCCATTCCCTCGCTACCAGAATCCCCAAATACCTAAATCTATCCCTCTCTTCCATAAATGGCATCCCCCTAAATTTGCTTGCTGTCCGAGCTCATTCATCAGGATAATCTTGCTTTTGCCTGCATTCAGTTTATACCCGAGAACCCTCCAAACCTCCCCAGCAGGCCCATAATCATTCCCATACTCTCCAGCGGATCTTAAACATACAGCAACAGGTCATCAGCATAGAGCGACACCCAATGCTCCCTCTGTCCCCTCATAATCCCCTGCCACTCTGCCGAACCCCTGAGAGCCATGGCCAATGGCTCTATGGCCAGCCTAACGGTGACAGCGGGCACCCCTGCCTCGTACCCCTGTGTAAGTCAAAGCTCTGTGAACTCGTATTATTCATCCTCTCTCCATTGGTGCCACATACAGCAACCGCACCCATGCCACACTTCTTGGCTCAAACCTTCCCAAAACCTCAAACAAGTACCGCCACTCGACCCGATCAAATACCGTCTCCGCGTCGATGAACACCACCACCTCTGGTACCAGTGCCCTCGACGGATTCATCACTACATTCAACAGCCATCTTATATTACTCGCGAGCTGCCTGCCCTTCACGAAGCCTGTTTGATCTTCTGCAACCAACTCGGTACACAACCTCCATCCTCCTCGCCAACAACGTAGCCAATACTTTCACACGCGTGTTCATTAGTGATGTGTGTCTATACGACCAACATTCCACCCGGTCCTTCCCCTTTTTTGAATTAGCGTGATTACTGCCTGCATTTTCGTCTCCGGTAGCTCCCCCTTCTCCAGAGCTTCATTAAATGCCCCCAGCAGATGTGGGCCAGGTCTGTCTCTCCTTAAAACCTTGACCACATCGAGCAACTCACTCCTGAATCTTCAATTCTCTGGAGTACAAACCTTAATTTGTGTAATCAATCCTTTGAATTTTTTAAATAAATGATTTTATTCTCCTTTTTCACGTTTTCTCCCAAAATTTACACCCTCCCAACAATAAGCAGTAACGAATACAATGTCAATCCCCATATCTACAACAACAATCCCATCCTCCCACCAAACTCCAAACAGCAGCCCTCATATTAACATAAACAAATAACAAAAAGGAATCAGGAATCACCCATAGTCACCATCAACACATACAACCCCCCCCTAATGTCTGATGTTATCCAATTTTTGAAAGTGCATAATTAATAACTCCCATAAATTGTAGAATCCCTCCATCCTTCCCCTCAGTTCAAACTTAACCTTCTCAAGAGTTAAGAATTCCCACAGGTTCCCCCACCATGCCAGGGCGCAGGATGGAGAGATTGCTCTCCGTCCCATCAGGATCCGCCTTCGGACGATCAACGAGGCGAAGGCTACAATATTTGTCTCCGCACCAGTTTCCAACCCTGGCTGGTCCGACCCCTGAATATGGCCTCCCGAGGGCCCGGGTCCAGTTTCACGTGCACCACTTTAAAGATTACCCTAAAAACCTCCTTCCTGTAATCCCCCCACCTGCAACGTTCACGCACGTCTCTACCCCCTCTAAGAGCCGGCTCATCCTCGCCCTTGTAAGGTACGCTCTATTTACTACCTTCAGCTGTATCAGCCCCAACCTTGCGCACTCTCCGGATCACCTCACACCAGAACCCCTCCTCCATACCCTCTCCCATACCCCCTCCCAACTCTTCCTCCACTTTGCCTTGATCCCTTCCGCGGTGCCGTCTCCTCCTCCAAAATAGCCCTGTAAACCGCCGACACTACCCCTTTCTCCAGTCCCCCTGTCGTCAGCACCTCCTCCAGCAATGTGGAGGCCGTCTCCACCTGGAAGCTCTGTATCTCTTTCCTGGCAAAATCTCAAACCTGCTTGTGTCTAAACATTTCCCCCTGCTCCAGCCCATACTTCGCTCCCAGCTCCTTCAATCCTGCAAACCGACCCCGAATAAACAAATCATTTAGTGTCTTAATCCCCTTCTTCTGGAATCTCCAAAAATTTCCATCCCACTTCCCTGGCTCAAATCTGGTTCCCCCGAATCAGCATTTCCCTGACTCTGCCCCTAGCCTGAAGTGTTGGCGAAACTGCCTCCAAATTCTCAATGAAGCTATTATTACCGCATTCCCTGAGTATTTCCCCTGGGCCATCGGGAGCGGTGCTGTTACTGCCGCCTTCAAACCCGACCCCTACACAAACTAACCTCCATTCTGACCCACTGGGAATCGACCCCTCTGACCCAGCTCCGCATCTTCTCCACATTCGCCGCTCAGTAATAATACATCCGGTTTGGAAGACCCAAACCCCCTGCCTACCTTCCCCTCTGGACCAGCACCTTTCTCACTCCTTCAAATTTAACCACTCCCACAGATGGATCGGTGCCGCCGGGGGCAACTTTTGATCCTCCTGGCACGGTGCAAAACTTTTGGTCAACCACTCTGTCAGCATTGATCCCAGGCCACAGCTGTGGGCCAGTATCTTGGTTTTTGACACCCCATTGTGTCTGTTGTGGAGATCCTACAAAAGTGGGCCACCTCCATGGTCCGGACCACCACCCAAGTCCCCCAAAGAATGAAGCCGTTTTCTACGCTCAGCTCCTCCATCTTTGTCGTGAACACCTTTAAATCAGCTGACAAAGCCCGGTGCTGGATCCATACTGGACAGTGTGGCGGACGCGGCATGAGTTGCGGATCAGCAATGCTGTGACCGGCAAAGAATCCATAAAATAGAGGGCAGCGACGACCTCGTCTGCCAACGTTGATAGTCTGGTGACGACGCAATAATAATCTTTATTAGTGTCACAAGTAAGCTTGCATGAACACTGCAATGAAGTTACTGTGAAAATCCTCTAGTCGCCACATTCCGACGCCTGTTCGGGTACACCAAGGGAGAATTCAGAATGTGCAGTTCACCTAACAGCACACCTTTGGGGAGAGGAAACGGAGCACCCGGAGGAAACCAACGCAGTCACTGGGAGAATGTGCAGACTCTGCAAATGAACAAAGAAAAGTACAGCACAAGAACAGACCCTTCGGTCCTCCAAGCCTGCGCCAAACATGCTGCCTGTCGAAACTAATATCTTCTACACTTCCGCAGTCCACATCCCTCTCTTCCCATCCTATTCATGTATTTGTCAAGATGCCCCTTAAACGTCACTATCGTCCCTGCTTCCACCACCTCCTCCGGCAGCGAGTTCTAGGCACCCACTACCCTGTGTAAAATTGTACATCTCTAAACCTTGCTCCTCGTACCTTAAACCTATGCCCCCTAGTAATTGACCCCTCAACCCTAGGAAAAAGCCTCTGACTATCCACTCTGTCTCATAATTTTGCAGACCTCTATCAGGTCACCCCTCAACCTCCATCTTTCCAGTGAGAACAAACCAAGTTTATTCAACCCCCTCATAGCTAATGCCCTCCATACCAGGCAACATCCTGGTAAATCTCTTCTGCATCCTCTCCAAAGCCTCCACATCCTTCTGTTAGTGTGGCGACCAGAATTGAACACTATACTCCAAGTGTGGCCTAACTAAGGTTCTATATAGCTGCAACATGACTTGCCAATTTTTATACTCAATGCCCCGGCCAATGAAGGCAAGCGTGCCGTATGCCTTCTTGACTACCTTCTCCACCTGTGTTGCCCTTTTCAGTGACCTGTGGACTTGTACACCTAGATCTCTCTGACTGTCAATACTCTTGAGGGTCCTACTATTCACTGTATATTCCCTACCTGTATTAGACCTTCCAAAATGCATTACCTCACATTTGTCCAGATGAAACTCCATTTTCCATCTCTCTGCCCAAGTCTCCAAATGATCTAAATCCTGCTCTATCCTCTGACAGTCCTCATCGCTATCCGCAATTCCACCAAACTTTGTGTCATCCACAAACTTAGTAATCAGATCAGTTACATTTTCCTCCATTTTTATATACTACGCACAGCGAAGGTCCCAGCACTGATCCCTGCAGAACCCAAGCCAGGAATCGAAACTAGGTCCCTGTGAAGTAACAGTGCTAGCCACTGTGCTACAGGGCTGCCCATACATCCACATGGGGGATCTTCAACCTGTTCAATGTTCCAACGTATGTTCATATGTAGCCAACGACAAGGCCCATGCTGGCTGCGGGTGGACGCAATGGTGGGAATCGCCTGATCTTCCTTGTGTAATCCCAACAAGTGTTTATGGTCCATCAGAACCGTAAAAGGATGCTCGTAGACATATTGGTGGAACTTTACCACACCGAAAACGGCAGCCGCTCTGGACACAAAAGCCCCGATCCCGTGAGGCAATGCGTTGCAGGTCAATAGCGGATTGGAGGAGTTGAAATAAGTCAACAGTTAGGTGAATGATAACTGCCATCGTACTTTTGAAAAGACCACCTGTCGGGGCCAGGCTCACTCCCATTGCTGGCCCTTGTCCTCTAATGGCCAGTGAAGGGAGGGCCAGCAGGGTGGCCACATTTGCGATGAACTTCCCATAATTGTTAACCAGCCCTCAGAAAGAACAGAGTTCGATCGGCCCGCCTGAGAGGCCTCCCCTTGTCTTCGATGGGATGCAGGCCATGGTGGTCTACTTGCTAACCGAGGTACGTGACCTCTAACAATATAAGAACTGCACTGCTTGAATGATACCCAGATGCTCCAACAGGTCCAGCTCTGCATCGACCTTCGGCCGCCAGGCATACGGGACTGGTTGGGCGCAAGAGTAGTGCAGTTTCCCCAGGCCTTACTGGAATATGCCCCTGGTAATGATGGCAACTCAACTTTACCCTCATTGCCAGTGTCGTATAGACACCAAAAGAATAAGCATGAACGGCAAGTAGGATGCAAAATGATACTCCTTTTTGTTCTAAAAAGGTACTTTATTCCAAGCAGTTCAACATAGTAACACATCTATATAGTTTGTACATTTTTCTTCGTTTACTTCCCCCCCCCCGCCAACCCCATCCCTCCCCATGCCAAACAGCTCCTCAAATAAAGTCATGTCATGAACAAACGACTTACACCGTACCTCAAAGTCCTCCTCCAATCCCTCAGGGCAAATTTGATTTTCTCCAACCTGAGAAACGAGTACAAGTCTCCCAACCATGCCATGCTCCCTGGCAGCATAGCCAACCATGCCATGCTCCCTGGCAGCGTAGCCAACCATTCCACGCTCCCTGGCAGTGTAGCCGACCATGCCACGCTCCCTGACAGCATAGCCGACCATGCCACGCTCCCTGGCAACGTAGCCAACCTCCAATTCAAAGGTATCCGCCGTCGGGCGATCAGAAAGTGGAAGGCCCTTACGGCATGGAAGCTCAGTGGTTAGCACTGTTGCTTCACAGCGCCAGGGTCCCAGGTTTGAGTCCCGCTTGGGTCACTGTCTGTGTGGAGTCTGCACGTTCCCTCCACTATCTGCGTGGGTTTCCTCCGGGTGCTCCGGTTTCCTCCCACAAGACCCGAAAGACGTGCTGTCAGGTGAATTGGACATTCTGAATTCTCCCTCTGTGACCCGAACAGGCGCCTGAATGTGGTGACTAGGGGATTTTCACAGTAACTTCATTGCAGTGTTAATGTGAGCCTACTTGTGACAATAAAAATTATTTTTTTTTTTAAAAAGAAAGGGGAAGGCCAGGACCTGACCCATTCCCCTCCAGCAGCTCCGGAACTTCTGACACCCTAAAGTTCACTGCCATAGGGTCCAGCTTCACCTCAAACCCTACAATTGTATACCTAGTGTTGCCCTATTAGGTATTTCCTTTTACTCCCTTTTCTTCCCATGTACTTAATGATCTGTGGAGCTGCTCGCAGAAAAATACTTTTCACTGTACCTCGGTACACGTGACAATAAACAAATCCAATCCAATCCTCGATAGTTCCTGAACACTACCTCCCAAAAGTTCTCCAATTCCTCACATCCCAAAATGTATGGGCACGATTCACCGGCCCCCTCTCGCACCCGTCCGCTACCTCTGGGGGAAAAACCCACTCATCCGGGCCCAAGTCACGCGGACACTGCACCACCTTAAATTGTAAGACTCACACTTCCGGTGGTGGTTATGAAGGAGTAGGTCGAAAATTTTGGGGGCTCCCACTCGGGTCGGAACTTTGGGCCTTTTTCCCCGATTTTTTTTTTTCTTTTTTTTTTGGTCGGATCTGAAGTGGAAAATTGATGTTGGATATAACTGTGACGCGGAATCATAGGTGCATGGAGAAGCAGACCAGGAGTTCTCGCAAAGGGAGAAATAGATGAACAGAGAAGGCTTGGGCTGAGGCTGCAACGGGAAAAAGCATGGCGGAGGACCGGGGTCCTGGTTTGACGACCCAGCGGTCGGCAGAGCAGTTGATGCAGTTTATACAGGAGGCCTTCGCCAAGCAGAAACAGGACTGCTTGGACCGATTAAGGAATCGCTTGCGCGGCTGGAACTCAGACTGGATGCTCAAGGTTGGACAATCCAGAAAGTGGAGAAGACACTGACTGAGCAGGAGGAACATCAAACTGCAGTGGAGTTGGAGGTGGGAATGGTGAGAGACCAACAGAAAAGGCTCCAGAAGGAGGTGGAGGACCGAGAGAACAGGTCCCGCCGGCAGAACCTGAGAATCGTGAGTCTCCCAGAGGGATCCGAAGGAACTGACGCTGGGGCATACATAGCGGCTATGTTTGAGACGCTACTGGGGGAGGGGATGTTCCCCCGACCCTTGGAGGTAGACATGCCGCACAGAGCGCTAGCGAGGAAGCTGCGTGTGGATGAACCCCCCCCCCCCCCCCCCCCCGAGAGCAATGGTGATGAGATTCCACAAGTACCTAGACAAGGAGTACATTCTGCGGTGGGCCAGGCAGACGCGGAGCTGCAAATGGGAGAACAGTGTCCTGCATATATATCAGGATCTGAGCGCAGATGCGGCCAGGAGAAGAGCAGGGTTCAACCAGATTAAAATTGACCCTTTTTAAGAAGAAGATAAAGTTTGGACTACGGTACCCGGCCTGTCTTTGGGTTACGCACGAAGAGCAACATTTTCTACTTCGAGTTGCCCGAGGAAGCGATGGACTTCGTGGGAAGGAAAGTGCTGGTAGTGGACTGAGATGTTTGGACTAAACTTTGCTGCAGAGTTCATGTGTTTTTTTTTCCTCTTCTCTTTAGTTTTTTTTTTAAAAGAAAAGTTTTTGTCTTTGGATGTTACTTGTAGTGCTTTTTGTATTGTGTTGGGTCTGCGGACGAGCTGCTTGTTAAAATTAGCAATCGCACTGATGGGGGACGGAGGTGTGAATATTAGATGTTTGATCTTTTTGATTTTCTTTGTGTGTTTCTTTTGGACAATTGGGTTGGGATTGTTTACGTTTGCGTATGTGTGTCCGAGTGTGGTGGGGCGGGGGGAGATAGGAGGAGGGAACAATAGGTGGAAAAATGTCTGGGGCCATGGGCGGGGGCCACCAAGCTAGCTGGGTGGGCTAACTCACAGAAGCACAGTGGGGGGTGGGCAGATGGTATGCTTTTTGGAGGGGGCTGTGTGTATAGTGCTGTTATTGGGGGGGGGGGGGAAGGGGAGGAAATGTTCTGCTGATGGGGGAGGGAGGGACTTTTGCTGTGGGACAGAAAGGAGGTCGGGGGCGGAGGCTGCCTGGGGGTGGGCCTGCAGATAAGTGGGGCGCGGGCTGGAGACTGGCCCAAGAAAGGTGATGGCTGATCGGCGGGGGGGGGGGCGAGAACACACACACCCCCCCCCCCCCCCCCCCCCAAAACCAGGCTGATCACATGGAATGTAAGAGGGCTAAACGGGCTGGTTAAGAGGGCACGTGTGTTCGTGCATTTGAGAGGACTGAAGGCGGACGTGGCAATGTTACAGGAGACACACCTTAGGGTAACTGACCAGGTCAGACTAAGGAAGGGATGGGTCGGATAGGTTTTCCACTCAGGTCTGGACTCTAAGACTAGAGGGGTCGCGATCCTGATTAAAAAGCAAGTGTCATTCGAAGCGGGAAGAATAGTTGTGGACGTGGGGGAGTCGGTACGTTATGGTCAGTGGAAAGCATGGAGGGGCTGCCGGTGGTACTCGTGAATGTGTACGCGCCGAATTGGGATGATGTGGAGTTCATAAGGAGGATGTTGGGGAAGATCCTGGAACTTAGGGCAGCACGGTAGCATGGTGGTTAGCATGAATCCTTCACAGCTCCAGGGTCCCAGGTTCGATTCCCGGCTGGGTCACTGTCTGTGCGGAGTCTGCACGTCCTCCCCGTGTGTGCGTGGGTTTCCTCCGGGTGCTCCGGCTTCCTCCCACAGTCCAAAGATGTGCGGGTTAGGTGGATTGGCTATGCTAAATTGCCCTTAGTGTCCTAAAAAAATAAATAAGGTTAATGGGGGGGGGGGGTTGTTGGGTTACTGGTATAGGGTGGATACGTTGACTTGAGTAGGGTGATCATTGCTCGGCACAACATCAAGGGCCGAAGGGCCCGTTCTGTGCTGTACTTTTCTATGTTCTATGGATTCGCATAAGCTGGTTATGGGGGGGAACTTCAGCACAGTCATTAACCCAGGGCTAGACCGTTCTCGCTCAAGGACAGGCAGGGTCCCAGCAATGGCAAAGGTGCTAAAGGGGTTTATGGAGCAGGTGGGAGGGGGGGGGGGGGGGGGGGGGGGGGGGGGGGGGTGGACCCATGGAGATTTGGGCAGCCGAGAGTGAAGGAGTTTTCCTTCTACTCGCATGTGTACTCCCGTATTGACTTTTTCATCTTGAACAGGGCTTTACTGACGGGGGTAGTGGACACTGAGTACTCAGCGATCACTGCCTCGGATCATGCCCCACACAGGGTGGACCTATAGGTGAGCAAGGGGGGTGGCCAACTCCTGCATTAGAGATTGGATGTTGGACTTTTAGCTGATGAGGAGGTGTGTGTGCGGCTGACAATGTATCCAGAACTACCTGGAAGTCAACGACACGGGGGAAGTTTTGGCTGCTGTGGTCTGGGAGGCGCTGAAGACGGTGGTTAGAGGGGAGCTGATCTCAATACGGGCCCACAGGGAGAAGGCAGACAGAGCAGAGACGGACCGAAGGAAATACTGCAGGTCGACAGGAGGTATGCGGAGACCCCAGAGGCAGGGCTTCTAAGGTTAAGTTTGGTTTGCTAACTACAGGAAAGGCAGTAGAGCAGTTGAGGAAGGTGAGGGGAGCAAACTATAAATATGGGGAGAAGACCAGTAGAATGATTGCGCAACAGCTTAGAAAGTGGGAGGCAGCCAGGAAGATTGGGAAAGTAAGCGACAGAGATGGGAACCTGGTCGGAGATTCAGCTGCCGTCAATAAGACGTTCGAGGAATTCGACAACAGGCTGTATGAGTCGGAACCCCCAGCTGGGCCGGAGGGGATGAGGCAATTCTTAGGGAGGCTGAAGTTCCCGAAGGTTGATGAAGATTTAGTAGAAGGGCTGGGGGCCCCGATCGGGTTGGAAGAGATAGCAGATGGGTTGAAGGCCATGCAGTCGGGTAAAGCCCTGGGACCGGATGGGTACCCCGTGGAGTTTTACAAAAGATTCTCTGGGATGCTGGGGTCACTGCTGATGAGGACATTTAATGAGGCAACGGAAAGGGGGATGCTTCTCCCGATGATGTCACAGGCCACTATCTCATTGATCCTGAAGCGGGATAAGGACCCGGAGTTATGCGAGTCTACTAAAGGTAGACGCCAAATTGTAGGCTAAGACTTTGTCCTCAAGGATTGAGGACTGTGTCCCGAAAATGATTGGGGAGGACCAGACGGGATTTGTTAAGGGGAGGCAGTTGGCGGCCAACGTAAGAAGGCTGTCGAATGTTATCATGATGCCCCCAGACGGTAGGGATGTAGAGGTAGTGGTCGCAAGGGACGCAGAGAAGGCTTTTGAACGGGTGGATTGGGATTATCTGTGGGAGGTACTGGGGCGGTTTGGATTTGGGCAGGGCTTCATTGACTGGGTCAGGCTGCTGTATCAGGTGCCCGTGGCAAATGTACGGACCAACAGGTTATCAGGCTACTTTAGGCTGCACCGGGGGACGGGGCAGGGATGCCCCCTCTCCCCACTGCTGTTTGCGCTGGCCATAGAGCCGCTGGCAATTGCGTTGAGAGCCTCAAAGGGCTGGAAGGGACTGGTCCCGGGGGGGGGGCAGGGCGGGCACAGTCTCGCAAAACGCGGACGATCTGCTCTTATATGTGTCGGACCCATTGGAAGGGATGAAAGAAATTATGCGGATTCTGGGGGAATTTAGCCGGTTTTTGGGCTACAAATTGAACATGGGGAAAAGCGAGATGTTTGCGATCCAGGCAAGGGGGCAGGAGAGGCGATTGCGGGAGCTGCCATTGAGTGTGTTAGGGGGAAGCTTTCTGTACCTAGGCATCCAGGTGGCGCAGGAATGGGAACGGCTGCACAAGCTAAATCTGGCCCGACTAGTAGAACAAATGAGAGAGGATTTACGGAGGTGGGACGTGCTCCTGCTGTCACTGGTTGGGAGGGTACAGACAGTGAAAATGATGGTTCTCCCGAGATTCCTGTTTGTGTCTCAGTGCCTCGCCACTTTATTCCTCGGTCCTTTTTCAAACGGGTCAACAAGGTGATCTCGAGCTTTGTAAGACCCCGCGAGTTTAAAAAGGGAATGTTGGATGGCAGCCTGGGGGAAGGCGGGCTGACACTCCCGAACTTTAGTAATTATTACTGGGCGGCAAATATAGCCATGATTAGGAAGTGGGTGAGGGGGGGGGGGGGGGGGGGGTCGGTGTGGGAGCGAGTAGAGGTGGCATCTTGTAAGGGCATTAGTTTGGGGGCGTTGATAATGGCACCTCTGCCGTTCCCGCCGACACGCTACTCCACCAGCCCCGGGGTGGTCGTGGCCCTGAGAGTCTGGGGGCAGTGGAGGAGACATGTGGGAGCAGAGGTAGCATCGGTCTGGTCCCCCGTTTGCAACAATCACTGGTTTGCCCCGGGGAGGTTAGATGGAGGGTTCCGGAGGTGGCAGAGAGCAGGGATCGAGAGGATGGGAGATATATTTATAGAGGGGAGCTTTCTCAGCCTGAGGGAACCGGAGGTGAAATTTGAACTGAAGGGAGGGAATTAATTCAGGTACCTGCAGGCGCAGGACTTCCTACGTAGGTAGGTCTCAACCTTCCCGCTCCTACCACCAAGGGGGGTATAGGATAGTTTCTAGAGTGTGGATGGGAGAAGTGAGGGTTTCGGACATTTTTAAGGGGCTTATGGGGTCAGAGGGAACAGACCGAGGTGCTGAAAGACAAATGGGAAGAGGAGTTTGGAGGAGAATTAGAGGATGGTCTCTGGGCGGATGAGTTGAGTAGGGTCAGCGCATCCACAACATGTGCCAGGCTCTGCCTGATACAGTTTAAGGTTGTTCACCGGGCACACATGACAGTGGCCCGGATGAGCAGGTTCTTTGGGGTAGAAGACAGGTGCGCAAGGTGTGCGGGGGGACCAGCGAACCATGTTCATATGTTCTGGACGGGTTCGAAGCTTAGGGGATTCTGGCAGGGGTTTGTGGATGTCCTATCCAAAGTATGAAAACAAGGGTGGCGCCGAGTCCAGAGTTGGCGATTTTTGGGGTGTCGGGATGCGGGTTTCCAGGGGGAGAAAGAGGCAGACATTCTGGCCTTTGCCTCTCTGGTAGCCCGGAGATGGATATTATTAGCTTGGAGGGATTCAAAGCCCCCAAAGTCGGAGACCTGGCTTACTGACATGGCTGGCTTTCTCTGTCTGGAGAAAATAAAGTTCGCCTTGAGAGGGTCAATGTTCGGGTTCGTCCGGAGGCAGCGCCGGCCCTAGGGTTGCTGGCGCCCCGGGCAAGCTGAACTTCGGCGCCCTTGGGGGGGGGGGGGGGGCGCGAGGGGGGGGCGGGGCAGGGCCGAGGGGGGGGGGGGCCAAGGGGCGGGGCGGGGCCGGGGGGGGGGGGCGAGGGGCGAGGGGGGGCCGAGGGGGGCGCGGGGGGGGCGGGGCAGGGCCGAGGGGGGGGGCCGAGGGGCGGGGCCGGGGGGGGCGGGGCGGGGCCGAGGGGCGGGGCCGAGGGGGGCGCGGGGGGGGCGGGGCGGGGCGGGGCGGGCGGACCCAAGGGCGGGGGTGGAGGGCGGCCACCGCGCATGCGCTGGTTGGCACCGGCCCAACTGCGCATGCGCGGGACCCGAGTCTCTGGCGCCCCCTAGCACATGGCGCCCCGGGCGACTGCCCGAGTTGCCGGTGCCTTGAGCCGGCCCTGTCCGGAGGTGACAGCCGTTCGTCAACTTCTTTAGGAAAAAATAACTGTCAGCAGGAGGGGGGATGCTGTGGGGGTAGTTTAGTTTAGAGTAGGGGATTAGAAAAGGTGGGACCTGTGAGAGAGGAAGATGGCTTTTGCACTATGTTTATATTTGTATGTACACTGTTTCTTCTGTTATTGTTATAAAACCATAAATACCTCAATAAAATGTTGATAAAACAAAAATTTTGTAAGACTCATCCTGGCACAGAAGGAAGTTGCGGTCGCTCGTTGCATTATTTGGCACCAAAACCCCCATCCTATTTCCCTCAACTCCTCTCCCACTATCACTTCATCCTTTTCACTAAGGTCATGCCCTGCTCTCCCAACCTCCCATATATGTCCCCATCCTACCATCCGAACCTTCATCCGGGAGCAACATTCTCTCCAAAAGCATATATTCCGGTACCTGAGGGAATGAAGGCAGCTCATTCAGGGAATGAACGTCTGCGCCAGCATCGCCGGCAGCTCCCCCTTCTCCACTACTTCATTAAACATGCCCCAAAGGGGCCAACTTTGACACGAACTGCACATAAAGTTCCGCTGGGAATCCATCTGGCCAAAGCACCTTGACTGACTGCATCACGCCAATAAACTCCATCACCTCCTTTAGCCCTAATGGTTCCTCCAGTGCCTGCCTCTTTCCCCTCCTCCAACTCTGCGAAGTCAGCCCACCTAGAAACTGACCCATATCAGCCTCTTTCTTTCCACCAGTAACTCCTTTGTGGGGGCCACAGAGTACCTCCTATCCACCCCAACTACCCCGTCCAACAATTGTCGCTTCTCCTCCCTGCCCGTCCTATCCTTGGGTCTTGAACAAAATTATTTCCCCCCAGGACCACCGCTTTCAAGGCCTCTCAAAACGTGGCTGCCAATACCTCCACATTCTGATTGAGCTGAACATAATTCTAATTGTCACCGTCACCTTCACACACAACTCCTTGTCTGTTAAAAGCCCCAAATCTAATCTCTACCCTGGCCTCTGCCAGATCGTGTGGAGCGTGATCCGAAATCACTATTCTCCCATATTCCATTCCTTCCATTCCCCCCCCCACCCCCCTCCCACCCCCCTCCCACCCCCCTCCCTCATCAGCACCGCCCAGCTCACCACAAAAAGTAAATCCGGGAATATACCCTCTACATATGCAAGAAGGAGGAGTACTCCCTCACTTCCTGGTGCCCAAACCTTCATGGATCCACTATCCTCATCCTCTCCATAAACTCTCCCAGGCCACGAGCCATTCTTGATCTCCCCATCGACTCAGGGCTCGACCTATCCACTCTTGGTTTCAGTACACAATTAACCCCCCCCCCCCCAATAATCAACTGATGAGAGTCCAAGTTCAGGATCGCTCCGAGCAACCTCTTCATGACTCCGGGGTCATCCCGATTAGGTACGTACACATTCACCAGTGCCACCGGAGTCCCCACTAGCACCCAACTCACTATCGCAACCCCCCCCCCTCCCCCCCCCCCCCCTCCCCCCCTCCCCCCCCCCCCCCCCCTCCTCCCCCCCTCTTCCCCCCCCCTCCCCCCCCCCTCTTTCCCCCCCCCCCTCTTTCCCCCCCCCCCCCTCCCCACAAGTCCTGCCCTAGCTCCCTGGACCCTGTAAACCCTGTTTTCTTATTCAACAATATGGCAACCCCCCTCGACTTAGAGTTGAACCCCGAGTAGAACACTTACCCCACCCACCTCTTCCTCAGCCTCATCTGATCTTTGAGGGGACTGGTTTAGCTCAGTGAGCTAGACAGCTGGTTTGTGATGTAGAACAAGGCCAGCAGCGCGGGTTCAATTCCAGTACCAGCTGAGAATTCTGAATTCTCCCTCTGTGTATCCGAACAGGCGCTGGAATGTGGCAACTGGGGGCTTTTCACAGTAACGTCATTACAGTGTTAATGTAAGCCTACTTGTGACAATACATATTATTTAAATATATATTTTTTTCACCCGGAGATGTGTCTCTCACAGGAAAACCACCTCAGCTCTGAAACTTTTCAAATGCTCAAACACCTGGGACCACTTACCGGCCCATTTCGACCACGGATATTCCATGACATGATTCTCACCGGAGGCTTCCACCTCCCCTCCTCCCCCGAGAGTCTGGCATCATCACCCTCTGGCTCTGCATCCCATCCCCACTCTAAATGGGGCCCATCTAAGATGGCCTCCTGCCCTATCCATTGCCAAACTCACCCGACAAACCGCTGCATCACCTCCCCTCCTCCCACACTGGCTAACCCACAGCAGCCCCCTCCCCTCAATGTCACCTGCATTCACGAGCATTTCTTGCTAGCATGGTGACTCCCACCCGAAAGCTCTAACCCCAAGCCCCACTCTCGCCACCCTCTCTATCCAAATCTCCTGTTGCTTCTCTACAGTCCTCCTCCCAGCCCCTCCCCCCCAGCCCCTCCCCCAGTACCCTGCAATGCAAGAAACATCACTCCAAAATGGCATCCTTACAGAACATTCGCAAACCGCCTTGCCGCCCCACACCAACCATAACAACCCCTCATGCACTGTACAGAGCATAACTAACAGCGTGCAATACATTTGAACATTATACCTCCATCACCGAAGGCCCTCCCCCTCTGAAAAACAGCAATTTAACTTCAATCCAAAAACAACATTTTTTAAATATTAAAAAATGGGGGGGTTGGTGGGTGCTACCACCCCAACAACAATGTTTCCCAATCGGTGAACAAAAACATGTCGCAAAACTTAACAGAGACATTCCATTCATGTTCCCCTTTCAGCCCCCCCAGCTGATGTTCCTTAATAAAACCATTCGCCTCCACAGCTGTCCCAAAGTAATTCCTTCCCATTCGCTATCACGCGCCGCTCTGGCCCACCTCAGGATCTTTTACTTATCCTGGAACTTGTGCATAAGCACAACCACCACCCATGGCGGCTGCCCCGCTCTTGGATTATGTCTTGGGGACCTAAGGGCCCGATCGACCTCCGGGGCCTTGTCCAGCACCTTCTTGGCCAGCATCCTTGCATAACCTGCAGAAATGTCCATCCGGGGGAGAAGTGATACCCCTCCACTTTCGCACAACTTTCCCACCGAGATTCACTGAAGTTCGGGTAAAAGGGACCAAAACCAACACCTTCGAGCAGGAGCCACCAGTGTGCGACCACCCACTCCATTAGCGCCTCCGGAAGTCTCAAAACGATACTTTTATTACAATACACAAATCTCCACTCCCCAAAGGGTCTCGTTCCTCGACCTGCACCCAGGGTGGGTTTTTATACTGTGAAAGCTCCCCTCATCAAAGGGCAAGCCCCACCCCGTTACCGGGAAGTTCATATTCATTGGAGGTCACGGGAAACGAGTGGTGCACACCCCATGGCCTCCTTGGGCGGGGGGTTATAACATTTATTTTAATCTTCAAGTTTCGATTTTAGTAATTCAGATGAAATTTTCATTGCATGACTGCATGCTTTGCATCTGCAAACGGAAGCTTCTGGAGATAAAATTTCTTAACTGACCTCAACATAAACAGGATAAAAATTATCGTCTCCACCCTAACGATGATTAGTCTTTGAATAAACTCATGCTTATATGCATTTTCATTTTGTAGCCTTAAAGGAGCCTCTGCGCTTTGCCTCAAAGTAATACAGTGATGGGTTGTTCTGGTGGGGGTAGCTGTACAGCATATGTCGTTATACAATAACGAGTATAAAATAAAAAATAAAATAACGGATAATGAAAATGGCTGTAAAAAAAATGAAAGTTTGTTCTTGAAGATCAAACTTGAAAAGCAGATGCTGCGGTATAGAAAGATCCAATTTACTGTGTTTTAATCCAAAATTTTCTCCTAAGTTTGCAGTGTTGCTTTTAATTTTGTTTCCAGTGTATATCCACTTTTATAAAATGAATCTGGTATGTCTGAGCTCTGGGGCCATGAACCAAGTTGTATTGTACAGAGTATACTTAAAGCAGAACTATATTTCTGTGGATTAAAGATGCCTTGTGCAAAATTAAAATCCTTCTAAATTGCCTGATCGATGAAAAGATCTTTTAAGTACTAAACTGCAGTAAATTGTAACGAAAGACAATAAATTATAATCTCACATTCAATTGTGGAATATGGAGATAATTCAGTTGCTAAAGGCAATGCAGTGCGCAGTAAGGCCTCCAGTGCGTGGCGTAATTGGTAAATCCTTTTTATGTCTCTTTTGGCTCTCCACATTTTGAAATGTTGATTTTAATTATGCAGAAAATGCAAATCTTGATTTGGAGTTGATTATTTTCCCACACTGGAATATTTTTATTTAATTCCTTTACAGGATGTGGATGTCGCTGGGTAGACCAGCATTTATTGCCCATTCCTAGTTGCCTTTGAGGAGGTTGTAGTGAACTGCTGCCTTGAATTGTTAAAGTCCCTGAGATACAGCAATATAGGTACACCCACAGTGCTCTTTGAGAGGGCGTTCCAGGATTTTGACTCAGTGACAGTGAAGGAACAATGATGCATAATTCCAAATCAGGATGGTAAGTGATTTGGAGGAGAAATTGCAGGTGGTCATGTTCCCAGGTATCTGATGCTCTTGTCCTTATAGTTGGCAGTGGCTATGGTGCTGCCCAAGGAGCTTTGGGGAGTTCCTACAGTGCATCTTGTAGATGATACACATGGCTGCCATTGTTCATCAGTGGTGGAGGGAGTAAATGTTTGTGAGAAGGGGTACCAATCAAAAAGACTGCTTTGTCCTAGATTATCTCAAGCTTCTTGTTGATGTGTTATGTACTCTGGGATAACATAGGCTGCAACTGGATGCAGCTTCAACCAAAAGATACTCCAGACCTTGAAGTTAGTTCAATCTGATTTATTGAACCAGTAGCACAGTTAGCACAGTTCTCCATGAGTTCGACTCTCTGCTAACCTAAGTGTGGTTATACTGTCTGACTGAACCAGACTAGCTCATAGCCACGTGCTGGAGATGTGATACTGTAAATATGCCCTGACTCACTCTGTAGATGTTCATCAGTGGAAAGAGGCAGAGTGTGAGTGCCTCGTGCCTTTTATAGTGAGATACCACCCCTGGGTCTCCTGCCTGCTCATTGGTCATGTTCTGTTCTGTGTTCATTAGCTGCCTGTCTGTGCCTGTCTGTATATCATTATCTGCATGTCTGCATATCATGACACTATTGTTGTTTGAACTGTACTCATCCAGGCAAGTATGGAGTATTCCATAACATTCCTGTCTGGTGCCTTGGCAGGCTTTGGACATTTTACTACTAGGTATACTAAATAGATACATTTTATGTTGTGGGCAATGATGCCTAGACATGTATTCTCAAGCTTAATTAATCTATGTACATAGATGCCCACTTGTCCATTAAGCTTGCTCCCTCCAGTCTTTGTAACCGACGTGCATTATCACCCCACATTCTCAAGCCACATAGTCATAGGAACAGGCGCGAGACTTTTCATAGATTCATAGACTGGTTACAGAATATTCCACATCAAGTAATGATTCAGCGCTCTTTTGAAAACCACAATTGAATCTGCCTCAGTGCAGTGATAATGTTAATGAATACTATTGAAATAACAATCAAGAACTGTAGAATAAAGTGCAATATTTTTAAACCTAACAAATGAAATTATTCAAAACACACTTTAATGGCCTTAATTTCCTCTTGTGCTCTCACACACTGGGAAATTAATATTTAATCCTGGAGATTTCAAGACAATCCTGAAGGGTTGGCAATGTTGTCAGATAATACAGCCTAAACATTCATGAAATGTCTTCATTTTAACACAAGGGATAACTCGTGTAGATAGATAAAGGGAACTAGTAGATGCAACATACTTAGATTTCCAAAAAGCACTCGATAAAGTACTGCACTAAAGGTTGGGGTAGTACATTAGCATAGATAGAGGATTGGCTAATTAATAGAAGACAGAGTTGGGATAAGCGAGATATTTACCAGATGGCAACCTGTAATTAGTAGAGTGCCACAGGGATCAACGTCAGGGCCACAATTATTTATAATATATATTAATGACTCAGACAAGGGACGTGAACGTACTATTGCCAAGTTTGTGGATGACACAAAAATAGGTGGGAAGGCAAGTGATGAGGATGACTCAAAGTGGGATATAGGCAGGTTAGGTGAGTGGGCAAAAACTAGGCAGATGGAATATAATGTAGGAAATTACAAAGTTATGCACTTTGGTATGAGGAATAAAGAAGCTGAATATTATGTAAATGGAAAAGTACCGCAGAAAGCTGCAGGACAGAAGGTTTTTTGGTCCTTGTGCAAAAATCACAAAATGCTACAATGCATGTACATCAGATATCAGGAAAGGCAAATGGAATGTTGTCCTTTCTTTCAAAGGGAATGGAACATAAAAATCAGGAAGCTCTACTGTCTGGAGAAGATTCATGAGGTTGATCTTGGGTATGGAGGGATTTTCTTGAGGGGAGAGATTCAGTAGGTTGGGCCTGTACCAATTGTGAGTGCTGCTTTGGCTGAGTGAGTGCATTTCGGAGTTGGGTGGAAACAGGTAAGTAGTAATTAAACTTTGAGTAGCTAAATTAGGTCTTTAATTGGGTAATTTAGCTATTTAGTTGGGTAATTAAAAGCTGTACTCTAGTTAGCTGTGTTCCTGAAACAGGAGTAAGCTGAGTATCACTCAACTTTAGCTCTGGCAGGTTAATTGTTCAGCTGGTTTTAACCAGTTCCAAGACATTGTAATTTGAAACCTATAAAAGCAGAAGCTTCTCAGTGCTGCTTTGGCTGAGTAAGAGTGTATTTTGGAGTTGAGTGGAACTGGGCGAAGGTGAAACTGGCAGCTGAGGCTACAAGGGGGAGAACTGACTGGCAAGTCTCCAGGGAGCTGAGACGGAGAGAGGATTTCCAGACGCTGGTAAGTAACAGAGTAACTGGATAGAAACAAATTACTACGGATGCCTGGAATGGAGAGGTCTTACGAGGAAAGGTTGAGGGTGCTAGGCCTTTTCTCATTAGAACGGAGAAGGATGAAGGGCGACTTGATAGAGGTTTATAAGATGATCAGGGGAATAGATAGAGTAGACAGTCAGAGACTTTTTCCCTGGTGGAACACACCATTACAAGGGGACATAAATTTAAGGTGAATAATGGAAGATATAGGGGGGATGTCAGAGGTAGGTTCTTTACCCAGAGAGTAGTGGGGGCATGGAATGCACTGCCTGTAGAAGTAGTTGAGTCGGAAACATTGGGGACCTTCAAGCGGCTATTGGATAGGTACATGGATTACAGTAGAATGATGGAGTGTAGATTAATTTGTTCTTAAGGGCAACACGGTAGCATTGTGGATAGCACAATTGCTTCACAACTCCTGGGTCCCAGGTTTGATTCCGGCTTGGGTCACTGTGCAGAGTCTGCACATCCTCCCCGTGTGTGCGTAGGTTTCCTCTGGGTGCTCCGGTTTCCTCCCACAGTCCAAAGGTGTGCAGGTTAGGTGGATTGGCCATGATAAATTGCCCTTAGTGTTGGGTGGGGTTACTGGGTTATGGGGAGAGGGTGGAGGTATTGACCTTGGGTGGGGTGCTCTTTCCGGGAGCTGGTGCAGACTCGATGGGCTGGGTGGCCTCCTTCTGCACTGTAAATTCTATGATAATCTATGATTAATCTAGGACGAAGGTTCGGCACAACATCGTGGGCCTGGCGCTGTGAAGCCATAGTGCTATCTACTTGTGCTGCCTGAAAGCGGTGACTTGTTTGGGTGGTAGGGAATCTGCACTCAACCTGAAACTAAAACATTGTTGAACTAATTAAACCTAATTAATGACTTAATAAATCTTAATAATGGGTTCGCTAAACCAAAGGTAGGTGGAAAAAAAGTTGTTTTATAAACTAATTATTGATTGCTTTAACTTTGCTTAAAAAAGAGAGTAAATAATGTGACTAGTTATGGCAGGAGAGCTTGCACCCGTGGTATGCTCCTCCTGTGTTATGTGACAGATCATAGAAACTCCAGTTGTCCCTGGTGGCCACGTGTGCAGGAAGTGTGTCCAACTGCAGCTACTGACTAACCGCATTTCAGAGCTGGAGCTGCGAGTGGATTCACTATGGAGCATCCGCAGTGCTGAGCAGGTCATGGATAGCACGTTCAGTGAGGTGGGCACACCGCAGATGAGGATTGAACAGGCAGTGAGGGTATAGGTGATCACCAGGAAGAGTAGAGGTAGGCAGGTAGTGCGGGAGTCCCCTGTGCCATCCCTCTTTCTAACAGATATACTTTTTTGGATCCCATTGGGGTGGAATGGCTGTACAGAAGAAAAATATGGTAGCCAACCTAATGGCACCATGGGTGGATCTGCTTCACAAGGGGAGGGGGAGGAATGGCAGGACTATAGTGGTAGGGGATTTGTTTGGTAGGGGAACAGATGGGCACTACTGTGGCCATCAATGTGACTCGAGGATGGTGTGTTGCCTCCCTCGTGCCAGGGTCTGGGATGTCACTGAACGGCAAGGTGTTCGAAAGGGGGAGGGTGATCAAGCAGAGGTCATGGTACATGCACCAATGACATAGGTGGAAAGAGAGATG
The DNA here is from genome assembly GCF_902713615.1 of Scyliorhinus canicula. NCBI lineage: Eukaryota > Metazoa > Chordata > Chondrichthyes > Carcharhiniformes > Scyliorhinidae > Scyliorhinus > Scyliorhinus canicula. The sequence goes on from NC_052151.1 coordinate 118,239,563, forward strand.
AGGTCTTGCATCAGGAATTCGGGGAGCTCTGCTGTGGACTTAAAAAGCAGGATCTCTCGGGTTGTGATCTCTGGATTACTCTCCGTGCCCCACACTAGCGAGTATAGAATTAGGAGAATAGCACAGATGAATGCGTGGCTTAAGAGTTGATGCAGGAAGGAATGTTTTAGATTCCTGGACCACTGGGACCGTTTCTGGGAAGGTCAGACCTGTACAAGCGGGACAGCATGTATCTGAACCAGAGCTAATCCTTGCTAGTGGGCTTGCTAGTGCTGTTGGGATGAGTTTAATTTGGCAGGGGATGGGGACGCAGACTGTTGGCAGAATAGGGACACAGCATAACAGAAAAGCAATCAAGTCAGAGGGAATGCAGCGGTAATAGGTTTCAGGAGAGTAAGACAAGACTGGATGGCCTCTACTTTAATGTCCAGAGTATTACAGGTAAAACGGATGAGTTAAGGGTGAGGGTTGACACGTAAAATTGTGATACAGTAGCCATCACAAAGACGTGGTTGAGGGAGGGGCAGGATTGGCAGCTTAACATCCCAGGGTACTGAATCTTCAGGAGGGACAGGGGAGGGGGCAAAAGAGATGGAGGCATTGCAATATTAGTTAAGGAGTCATTTACTGCAGGAAGGAGAATGATATCTTGGGGGTGGCATTAAATGAAGCTTTGTGGGTAGAGCTTGGGAATAAAAAAGGGGCAGTCACATTTCTAGGTGTTTATTATAGACCCCCATATAGTCAGCAGGAAATTGAGGTGCAAATATGGGTGCAATTTGGAGAAGTGTGTTAAAATGATAAGTGTTATGGGCCAGGGTTTAGAGAACCCCAAAGTGTATCATGGAGTTCCCCTGACCCACAACTTTTAATAGATTGTGGTATGGGGGGCACACTCTACAGGTGTGGTACACCAGAAATGGAAAATTATTTTTTAAAGCAAAATAATGTTTATTCTATGAATTCAGGTTAACCTTTTTAAAACATAGTGAACGTCTTAGCAACCATTAATGAAAATACAACCCGCAAAGACTACAATACTAAGTAGTCCTTTAAGCTTTCCTTTTAATATTCATAAGACTTAAAAAAACAAAACCTTTAACAGAAGCACATCAGGTTAAAGTCACTACTGAGAGCAGTTATTAGTTTTAAGTTACCAAAGGATCGATTTACAGTTTTTACATTAGAGAGAGAAAGTCTAATACCCCTTCTGGCTGTGACTGCAGCTATACAGCTCTGAAAACGAAACTAAAACACACCCTGCAGCAAACAGCCTAAAACAAAAGTAAAAAGCTGACAGACAGCCCAGCTCCACCCATTCTCTGACATCACTACAGTGGTAAACACCCATTTCTTAAAGGTACACTCACTACAGATATTTATATACACATTTATAAACACCAATTTCTTAAAGGTACTCTCGTATGACAATAGGATAATTTATTGTGGGTTATTTCAACTTTTTCAACATTAACTAGGATAGTCATTGTGTTCAGGGCTTAGATGGAGCAGAGTTCGTAAAATGTATACAAGAGAACTTTTTAGCGGAAGGGTCCAACAAGGGATGGTGCAGTGCTGGACCTAACGCTGCAGGATGAAGCTGGTCAGGTTGGTGATGTTATGGGGGGGGGGGCATTTTAGTGATAACAACCATAGCATGGTGCAATTTTAAGTTTGTTATGGACAAGGAAATAGACAAATCGCAGAAAAAGGTCTTGAATTGGGGGCGAGCAGACTTTAGTAAAATAAGGACGTATCTGGTCTGGCCAAAGTAGACAAGTTACTGGTGGGGAGATCTACAGAAGAGCAGTGGGGGGTTGTTCAGAGAAGAAATGGGGAGGATACTGGCCCAACATGTTCCCTCTAGGGTAATAGAAAGGTGTAACAAGCCCAGAGAACCATGGATAACCAGAGATATTCCAGATACAATGAGAAGGAAAACAAGGTTTTTAACAGGTACAAGGGGAGCAAATCAACAAAGGCATTAGTGGAAAACAGAAAGTGCCAGAGGGAGCTTAAGAAAGTAATTAGGAGAACAAAGAGGGGATATGAGAAATCTCTAGCTGGTATAAGTATATCAATGGGAAGAGGATAACTAGCTAGGGAAAAGGTATGGCCCATTAGGGACCGGGGGGATCTGTGGGTGGAGCCAGAGGACTTTGGTAGAGTGTCCCAGGTTGCGGCGAGGGAGGAGATTGCCGGGGCTCTGATCCAAATTTTTAATTCCTTTCTGGCCACGGGAGAGGTGCCAGAGGACTGAGAACCGCGAATGTGGTGCCACTATTTAAGAAAGGCTGTACGGATAAGCTAGGTAACTACAGGTCAGTGAGTCTCACGTCAGTGGTGGGGAAACCAATGGAGAAAATTCTAAAGGAGAGAATCTATCACTTGGAGAGGCAAGATTTGATCAGAAATAATCAGCATAGCTTTGTCAGAAGGAGGTCATGCCTGACCAAGTATGTGACTAAGTATGTAGATGAGAGAAGTGCAGTTAATGTAGTTTACATGGCTTTCAGCAAAGCATTTGACAAGGTCCTACACGGGAGACTTGTAACGAAGGCAAATACACCTGGGATGGAGGATAACTTGATAAGATGGATTCAATGCTCGCTGAGCTGTAGGAAACAAAGGGCGATGACAGACGGCTGCTTTAGTGACTAGAAGCCAGTGGCGTACCACAGGGATCTGTACTGGGTCCCCTATTATTCATCATTTATATTGGATGACTATGTGGAGAGTAGAATCAGTAAGTTTGCGGATGACACAAAGATAGGCTGGGTGGTTAACAGTGAGGCTGGGGGAAACACGGTGACACAGTGGTTAGCATTGCTGTCTCACGGCACTGAGGTCCCAGGTTCGATCCCGGCTCTGGGTCACTGTCCGTGTGGAGTTTGCATATTCTCCCCGTGTTTGCGTGGGTTTCGCCCCCACAACCCAAAGATGTGCAGGTTAGGTGGATTGTCCACGCTAAATTGCTGCTAAATTGGAAAAAATGAATTGGATAATCTAAATTTTTTTTAAAACAGTGAGGCTGAGAGTCGTGGGTTACAGGAAGATATAGACGGGATGGTTTAATGAGCAGAAAAATGGCAGATGGAATTTAATCCTGAAATGTATGAGGTGTTACATTTTGGAAGGAAATATTCAATTAATGGCACCACACTGGGAAGTCCTGAGGAACAAAGAGACCAAAGAGACGTAGTGCAGTGCTGCACTGTTCGACTGAAGGCAGAAGGGCAGTTAATAGGGTGGTGGGAAAAAAAGCATATAGTACAATTGCCTTTACTTATCGTGGCATAGATTACAAAAGAAAGGAAGTCATATTGGAGCTGTATTAAACATTAGTGAGGTCACAGCAGGAGTACTGTGTGCAGTTCTGGTCACCACATTCTAGGAAAGATGTGATTGCACTGGAGCGGGTGCAAAGGCGTTACACCAGGATGTTGCCTGGGATGGAACATTTAAAGTTATGAAGAGAGGTTGGATAGGCTTGGGTTGCTTTTGCTGGAGCAGAGAATATTGAGAAGTGACTTGGGAGGGTGATAGAGGCAGGTTGCCTCGCAACCATTAAAAAGTACCTGGATGAGCACTTCACACCTGTGAACATTCGAGGCTATGGGCCAAGTGCTGGCAAATGGGATTAAGATTGGCAGATCAGGTGCCTTTCATGCGGTGGTAAAGACTCGATGGGACAAAGGGCCTTTTCTGCACTGTATTTTTCTGAGAGTCTGAATTTAGAAGAATGAAAGGTGACTTAATTGAGACACATGGGATTCTCAAGGGGCTTGACAGGGTAGATGCTGAGGTTTGATGTTTTCCCTTGTGGGACAGTCTAGGACCAGAGGACATAATCTCGGAGTAAGGATTCGCCCATTTCAGACCGAGGTTAGGGGGAATTTCTTCTCTCGGAAGGTCGTAAATCTTTGGAATTCTTTACCGCAGAGGGGGATGCTGGGTCACTAAGTATGTTCAAGGCTGAGACAGACAGATTTTAATCAGTAAGGAAATCAACGGTTATGGGGATATGGCAGGAAATTGGACTTGAGGATTATCATATCAAATGAGCCATGATCTCATTGAATGGCGGAGCAGGCTCAATGGGCTGAATGGCATACTTCTGATCCTGCATCTTAAGGTCTGTAAACATCCTATTAGATGGATTCAATTACTGCTCAGCACAAAAATCAATGTAGTGCAGTGCTGCACCGTTTGAGGTACAATTTTTCAGATGAAACATTAAATGTAGGGCGAGGAATGGTTGTTGCAGGTGCCGGGGTTTAGATATTTCAGTAAATTCAGGGAAGGTGGTAAGAGAGGGGGAGGGGTGGCATTGTTAGTCAAGGACAATATTACGGTGGCTGAGAGGACATTTGATGAGGACTCGAATACTGGGGTAGTATGGGCTGAGTTAAGAAACAGGAAAGGAGAGGTCACCCTGTTAGGGCTTTTCTATAGGCCTCCGAAAAGTTCCAGAGATGTAGAGGAAAGGATTGCAAAGATGATTCTGGATAGGAGCGAAAATAACAGGGTAGTTGTTATGGGGACTTTAACTTTCCAAATATTGACTGGAAACACTATAGTTCGAGTACTTTAGATGGATCCGTTTTTTGTCCAATGTGTGCAGGAGGGTTTCCTGATGCAGTATGTAGATAGGCCAACAAGAGGCGAGGCCGTATTGGATTTGGTACTGGGTAATGAACCAGGACAGGTGTTAGACTTGGAGGTAGGTGAGCATTTTGGTGATAGTGACCACAATTCGATTACGTTTACTTTAGCGATGGAAAGGGATAGGTATAAACCGCAGGGCAAGAGTTATTCCTGGGGGAAAGGCAATTATGATGCGATGAGGCAAGACTTAGGATGCATCGCCTGGAGAGGAAAACTGCAGGGGATGGACACAATGGAAATGTGGAGCATGTTCAAGGAACAGCTACTGCGTGTCCTTGATAAGTATGTACCTGTTAGGCAGGGAGGAAGTGGTCGAGTGAGGGAACCATGGGTTACTAAAGCAGTTGAATCACTTGTCAAGAGGAAGAAGGAGGCTTATGTGAAAATGAGACGTGATGATTCAGTTGGGTCGCTTGAGAGTTACAAGTTAGCTAGGAAGGCTCTAAAGAGAGAGCTAAGAAGAGCCAAGCGAGGACATGAGAAGTCTTTGGCAGGTAGGATCAAGGATAACCCTAAAGCTTTCTATAGGTATGTCAGGAATAAAAGAATGACTAAGGTAAAAGTAGGGCCAGTCAAGGACAGTAGTGGGAAGTTGTGTGTAGAGTCCGAGGAGATGGGAGAGGTGCTAAATGAGTATTTTTCGTCAGTATTCACACAGGAAAAAGACAAAGTTGTCGAGGAGAATACTGAGATACAGGCTACTAGACTAGAAGGGCTTGAGGTTCATAAGGAGGAGGTGTTAGCGATTCTGGAAAGTGTGAAAATAGATAAGTCCCCTGGGCCGGATGGGATTTATCCTAAGATTCTCTGGGAAGCTCGGGAGGAGATTGCTGAGCCTTTGGCTTTGATCTTTAAGTCATCTTTGTCTACAGGAATAGTGCCAGAGGACTGGAGGATAGCAAATGTTGTCCCCTTGTACAAGAATGGGTGTAGAGATAACCCTGGTAACTACAGACCAGTGAGCCTTACTTCTGTTGTGGGAAAAGTCTTGGAAAGGTTTATAAGAGATAGGATGTATAATCATCTGGAAAGGAATAATCTGATTAGAGATAGTCAACATGGTTTTGTGAAGGGTAGGACGTGCCTCACAAACCTCATTGAGTTCTTCGAGAAGGTGACCAAACAGGTGGATGAGGGTAAAGCAGTTGATGTGGTGTATATGGATTTCAGTAAAGCGTTTGATAAGGTTCCCCATGGTAGGCTATTGCAGAAAATACCGAGGCATGGGATTCAGGGTGATTTAGCAGTTTGGATCAAAAATTGGCTAGCTGAAAGAAGACAGAGTGGTGGTTGATGGGAAATGCTCTGACTGGTGTCCAGTTACTAGTGGTGTGCCACAAGGATCTGTTTTGGGGCCGTTGCTGTTTGTCATTTTTATAAATGACCTGGAGGAGGGCGTAGAAGGATGGGTGAGTAAATTTGCAGATGACACTAAAGTCGGTGGAGTTGTGGACAGTGCAGAAGGATGTTACAAGTTACAGAGGGACATAGATAAGCTGCAGAGCTGGGCTGGCAGGTGGCAAATGGAGTTTAATGCAGAAATGTGTGAGGTGATTCATTTTGGATGGAGTAACAGGAAGGCAGAGTACTGGGCTAATGGTAAGATTCTTGGTAGTGTGGACGAGCAGAGAGATCTCGGTGTCCATGTCCATAGATCCCTGAAAGTTGCCACCCAGGTTGAGAGTGTTGTTAAGAAGGCGTACGGTGTGTTAGCTTTTATTGGTAGAGGAACTGAGTTTCGGAGCCATGAGGTCATGTTGCAGTTGTACAAAACTCTGGTGCGGCCGCATTTGGAGTATTGTGTGCAGTTCTGGTCGCCACATTATAGGAAGGATGTGGAAGCATTGGAAAGGGTACAGAGGAGATTTACAAGAATGTTGCCTGGTATGGAGGGAAGATCATATGAGGAAAGGCTGAAAGACTTGAGGCTGTTTTCGTTCGAGAGAAGAAGGTTAAGAGGGGACTTAATTGAGGCATACAAGATGATCAGAGGATTAGGTAGGGTGGACATTGAGAGCCTTTTTCCTCAGATGGTGATGTCCAGCACGAGGGGACATAGCTTTAAATTGAGGGGAGACAGATATTGGACAGATGTCAGAGGTAGGTTCTTTACTCGGAGAGTAGTAAGGGCGTGGAATGCCCTGCCTGCAACAGTAGTGGACTCGCCAACACTAAACGCATTCAAATGGTCATTGGATAGGCATATGGACGATAAGGGAATAATGTAGAGGGACTTTAGAAGAGTTTCACAGGACGGTGCAACATCGTGGGCCGAAGGGCCTGTACTGCGCTGTAATGTTCTATGGGAATGTTAAAAAAAAACCCTGGCACTATATTGAAGAGGGCAGAGGACCTGGGGCCTGACCAATATTTATTCCTCAATTAACATCATAAAACGTTATCTGGTCATGGTCGTCTGTGGGAGTTTGCCGGCTGCAAAGTTGGCTGCTGAGTTTTTTATATTACAACACAAGACTGCACGTCAAAAATGCTTTATTGGTAAATCACTTTGAGGCATTTGATGGCCATGAAAACTACAACATAAATGCAAGTCTTTTTCGTTCCCACTTCTAGTTATTAGGATGGTCTTTTGAAAGTTTACAGGGCTTGCTTTCTTTACATTGTTTTCTATATTCCTCAGTAGCTCAACTTCAATAGTTAACTTTTAAGACAATAAAAACACTTATAGAATTATTTTGAGTCCTTCTCTGGTTTTGCAATAATTCAGGGGATTGTGGACTCCGTTGGCGGCACATGTTTGGATGCACTAGGTAGCTTCCACCAGGCTACTTGTTTTTGATCCTTTTTGCCCAGTTCCCAGGGTTTTTGTTTATAAATTTAGAGTGTCCAATTCATTTTTCAAACTAAGGGGCAATTTAGCATGGCCAATCCACCTACCCTCAACATCTTTGGGTTGTGGGGGAGAAACCCACGCAGACACGGGGAGAATGTGCAAACTCCAAACGGACAGTGACCCAGAGCTGCGATTGAACCTGGGACCTCGCCGCTGAGGCAGCAGTGCTAACCACTATGCCACCGTGCTGCCCCATTCCCAGGGTTTTTTGCTGGACAAACTCTACCCATAAGACAGTAGACGGGTCTTTATGTGGAGGTATGTCAAAAAAGGCTACAACTAAGAAGTCTGCAGGTGGAAATTCTTCAACCGACTCTTAAGGCTTCGCAGGGATGGTGGCGGCAGCGGCTCCAGCGGTTGCAGCCGCCCTGATCATGGCAAACATGCTAACCGGGGTACTGGCTACTGAATGTGAAAAGCATTTTGAGAGACAATGGAGAGCGATGTTTGACACTCTCCATAAATCAATTGAAGAGGCACTGGGCCCTGTCCGTGAAAGGTTGCAGAGGGCTTCAGAACCTGTGAAGGAGCATGGTGAGGTGTTGAAGGGGTTGGAGATGGCTCTGTTGAGGCACAGCGACCAAATTGCCTCACTGGAAGCCAAGATCTCGGTGATAGTGGAGAAGAATAAGAATCTGAGGGCGAAAGTGGAAGACCTGGAAAATCGACTAAGGGAGCAAAATCTTAGTTGTGGGATTGCCAGAGGGTGAGGAAGCCCAAATCCTACTGTGTATTTCTTGCAGATGTTTGGTCAGATGGGGGAGGATGGGCTGCCGTCCCTTCCAGAGTTGGTCAGGGCCCATCGAACGCTCCAGCAGAAGCGTCCGGCAAATGAGCCACCACGAGTTGTTACAGTCGGATTTCACAGCTTCCAGGAGAAGGAGCGGGTCCTGAAAGGGGCCAAAGAGAATTGTGATTAGAGATGTGGAGGAAGCTACGTTAGAATCTACAAGAATATTGATGCGGGGCTTGCGAAGAAGCAGGCGGCCTTTAAGGCCAAAAGTGACATTGTACAAAAGTGGATTGAGGTTTGGACAAACCTGTGTGTTACCTTTAGGTCAAAGGACTACTTCGACACTTTGGAGAAGACTGAGGCTTTTGTTACAGAGCATGGACTGGGACCAAGTTTAATTGGCTTCATGTGAACTTATTATGGTTGTTTATGGGAAGGATTTTGGGGTATTTTATATATATTTGTTTCTTTATTGGGATGGAATTGTTTTGCGGGGGGATGGGCGGTTAACTGTTCTCTGCGATATTGTTTAAGACAGTATTTTTCTTCTCTTTGGAAATATATGGCTCCTGGTGAGATCTTGCTCTTGGGTTTTTTTAATTTGTTGTATTTTTGTAACTGGGCTGGAGGTCCCATTAGAACCTGCCGAGATTTTGCTTGGTGTTGGGCGGATGTAAATGAGCCTGATGGGTTTCCGGTGGAATTCTATAATAGGTTTGCTGATCAGTCCTGTTGCTGGTAGATATGTTGAATTACTTTGTTCTGGGGATCCCTGCCTGCTATACTCTCTCAGGCCTCTAGTTCCCTTCTGTTGAAGAAGGATAAGGACCCCACGGAGTGTGGGTCATATTGGCCTATCTCGCTGCTAAATGTGGATGCCAAGTTACTGGATTAGCTGTTGGCGGTAAGGCTGGAGCCCTTTCCCCCTGAGGTGATTATGGAGGATCAGGCAGGCTTTGTAAGGGTCGGCAATTGTCAGACAATATTCAGAGGCTGCTGAATGCTGTACCTTTTTTAGAAGTTCTAGAGAGGATTGGTCTGGGGCCAAAATTGATTTCATGGGTACAGTTGTTGGCTATTGTTCATACTAATTCCTTGACTTCAGGGTACTTGCATTTAAATAGGGGGACTGAGCAGGGGTGTCCAATGGCTGCACACACCCCCCCCCCCCCCCCCCCCCCCTCCAATTTGTGTTAACCTTGGCCATAGCTTTGTGGGTTTTGGGCAAGTGGGAGGGGCTAAAGAAGGGCAGGGTGGAGCATAGGGTGTCTATATATATAAATATATATAAATATATAGATATACAATCTGTTGCTTTATGTTACGACCCAATCCGCACTATAGGTGGTATAATGGAACTACTGACGAACTTTGATTCATTTTCGGGTTGCAAGTTGACTCTGGAAAAGAGCGCGTGTTTTCTGGTTAACCCCCCCCCCCAAAGGGAGGGAGGGAAACTTGGGGGTGTTGCCTTTTCTCGTGGCCAGCTCTAGCTTCAGGTATCTGGGTGGCCCATGATTGGGCCTAGCTTAATAAATTGAACTCCGCAAGTCTGGTCGATAAGGTTAAATTAAATCTGCATAAGTGAGACAACCTTTCCCTGTCCCCCATGGGCAGAGTCCAGTCAATTAACATCAATATTCTTCCAAGGTTTTTGTTTCAATGTCTTCCTCCCTAAATCTTTTTTTGTGAAGGTTAATAGGCTGATCTCATCCTTTATATGTACAGGCAAGACCCCAAGGATCAGTAGGGTAGTTCTTCAAAGGGATAGGCAGAAGGGAGGATGGGGAGGGGCTAACATTGCCAAATTTGCTTAATTATTATTGGGCGGCCAATGCAGAGAAGGTGCAGGGTGGTACAGTGACCCCGTTTCCGTTTGGGGGCAGATGGAGGTTGTGTCAGGGATCCAGTTTGGATACACTGCTGACAGTCACGCTTCCACTTTCTCTGGCCTAAGTACTCCTCTCACCCAGTGGTCATGTCCACTTTAAGGATATGGAGACAATTCAGGTGTGAATGTGTCTCTAATTCACTTGTCTCTCAGTCCGGAAGAAACGGGTTCGAACACGTTCGTACTTTAGAATATTCTTTATTGGGCAGCCCTCTAGGTATTCCAAAGAAACACCTCCGAGTGTGCCAAAGTTTTGCCCAAAGCATCCTATTTTATTTTATTTTTTTAAAGGGGCTGTCCCTTACATTCACTTGAGCTTGCCTCCAGTACAGATTACAGCTTGTTTTTACCAACTGTTTAGTACATGATTAATTTGTTATTGTCATATTTTCAATACATAATTTTACAGACATTGAGGTTATCTATTGGCACATGAGCGTATAGCAATTTTAGCAAAACACCAGGTGTCCAGCCATGATTATCAATGGCTCTCACATTGCATATTCCGTCATCCAGCCATCTTCCTTGTTTCTCTATTTGGCTTACAGTCATGAGTCGGCTCACGAATTCAATAACTCCCTTATTAGTAACTTTCCACTAATGTGTCCCATTAATTCTGGAGTGTTCTAGCTATTAACCCTTGCTTCACATTCTCACAGGCAGCACTTTAAGCTTGGATCTATATTGAGGATGGACCCTATCTGAGCTAATCACTTACTTGAGCCGTTGAGATTGGGTGCCATGTTCGTGGTGTGGTAAGGGAAGGGGCTTGAGAGATTTGGTGATTTGTTTGTAGAGGGTCGCTGTTCCAGCTTGGTGGTCTTGTTGGTGAAGTTTGGGCTTGTGGGGTTAAACTCGTTCAGGTACCTCCAGATAAGGAATTTTATACAGGTGGCCTTCCCAACATTTCCCGTGGCAGCACGGATGTCTCTGTTGGAAAGGATCCTTCCACTGGTGGGGTGGAAGGAGTGTAGCACGTCTGGTATTTATGGTTTAATTCTGTCTGAGGATTCGACTCAGCAGATGGGGTGAAGGCGAAGTGGAAGAGGTTGTTGGGGCCTATAATGGATGATGAAGTGTGGAGTAAGGCCCTTCATAAGCCCTTCATTAAAGACCACAGAGACAGGGGCGAGACATCATTAAAGAGCGGAGAGACGGGGGCGAGACTTCATTAAAGACCGCGGAGAGGCGGGGCGAGACATCATTAAAGAGCGCAGAGAGTCAGGGGCGAGACTTCATTAAAGAGCAGAGAGAAAGGGGCGAGACTTCGAAGGTAAGTTTACCTCTTTAAAACTTTAAAAACTTACCTGGAAGAGCGACATCACAGCAAAGCAGAGATCTGATTGGCTGGTAAGGAAAGTGTTCCAATTAGCAGCAGCTGGGAGAAATTTAACTCTTCGTGTGTTGGTAAGTATTGTGATTGGTAAGTAAAATCTTTGTTCCTTTCACTTATTAATTATTTGATAGTATAGTTTGTAGTCAGTTAAGGTAAAGGGTAAAAATGGCAGGAGATCCCAGACCCGTGTTATGCTCCTCGTGCTCAATGTGGGAGTTTAGGGACGCGGCCGATGTCCCTGACTCCTTCATGTGCGCGAAGTGTGTCCAGCTGCAGCTCCTGTTAGACCGCATGACGGCTCTGGAGCTGCGGGTGGACTCACTTTGGAGCATCCGCGATGCTGAGGAGGTCGTGGATAGCACGTTCAGTGAGTTGGTCACACCGCAGATTAGGATTGGTGAGGGAGACAGGGAATGGGTGACCAAAAGGCAGAGAAAGAGCAGGAAGACAGTGCAGGTGTCCCCTGCGGTCATCTCCCTCCAAAACAGGTATACCGTTTTGGATACTGTTGGGGGAGATGACTCACCAGCGGAAAGCAGTAGTAGCCAGGCTCATGGCACTGTGGCTGGCTCTGCTGCACAGAAGGGCGGGAAAAAGACTGGCAGGGATATAGTCATAGGGGATTCAATTGTAAGGCGAGTAGACAGGCGTTTCTGTGGTCGTAAACGAGACTCCCGAATGGTATGTTGCCTCCCGGGTGCTCGGGTCAGGGATGTCTCAGATCGGCTGCAGGACATACTAAAGGGGGAGGGTAAACAGCCAGTTGTCGTGGTGCATATAGGCACCAATGATATAGGTTAAAAAAAAGGATGAGGTCCTACAATCAGAATTTAGGGAGTTGGGAGATAAGTTAAAAAGTAGGACATCAAAGGTAATAATCTCAGGATTGCTACCAGTGCCACGGGACAGTCAGAGTAGAAATTCAAGAATAGTCAGTATGAATACGTGGCTTGAGAGACGGTGCAGGAGGGAGGGGTTCAGATTTTTGGGACATTGGAACCGGTTCTGGGGGCGGTGTGATCATTACAAACCAGATGGTCTACACCTGGGCAGGACTGGAACCAATGTCCTAGGGGGTGCTTTTGCTAACACTGTTGGGGAGGTTTTAAACTAATGTGGTGGGGGGTGGGAACCAGATTAGGAAGTTAGAGGTCAGTAAAGAAGCAGCAACTAAAGCCGGTAAGGTACGAGATAATAAACTCCATGTGACTAAGGGGCAGAGTCGACAGGGAAGAGATGATGAACGCAAAGGGACAGGTGGTCTGTCGTGCATTTGTTTTAATGCGAGAAGTGTAGCAGGTAAGGCAGATGAACTTAGGGCTTGGATCAGTACCTGGGAATATGATGTTATTGGTATTACTGAGACTTGGTTGAGGGAAGGGCAGGACTGGCAACTGAATATCCCAGGGTATAGATGCTTCAGGAGAGATAGAGAGGGAGGTAGAAGGGGTGGAGGAGTTGCATTACTCGTCAGAGATGATATCACAGCTGTGATTAAGGAGGGCACAATAGAGGATTCGAGCACTGAGGCAATATGGGTGGAGCTGAGAAATAGGAAGGGTGCAGTAACATTGTTGGGACCTTACTGCAGGCCTCCCAAAAGTGAGCATGAAGTAGAGGTACAAATATGCAAACAGATTATAGAAAAATGCAGGAGCAATAGGGTGGTTGTGATGGGAGATTTTAACTTCCCCAACATCGAATGGGATTCGTGTCATGTTGGAGGCGTAGATGGAGCAGAGTTTGTAAGGAGCATCCAGGAGAATTTTTTAGAGCAGTATGTAAATAGTCCAACTCGGGAAGGGGCCATACTGGACCTGGTATTGGGGAATGATCCCGGCCAGGTGGTTGATGTTTCAGTCGGTGATTACTTTGGGAATAGCGATCACAATTCCGTAAATTTTAGAATACTCATGGACAAGGATGAGAGTGGTCCGAAAGGAAGAGTGCTAAATTGGGGAAAGGCAGAGTATAACAAAATTCGGCAGGAGCTAGGGAATGTGGATTGGGAGCAGCTGTTTAAGGGTAAATCCACATTTGAAATGTGGGAGTCTTTTGAGGAAAGGTTGATTAGAGTGCAGGACAGACATGCCACTGTGAAAATGAGGGATAGAAATGGCAAGATTAGGGAACCATGGATGACGGGTGGAATTGTGAGACTAGCTAAGATGAAAAAGGAAGCATATGTAAGATCGAGGCGACTCAAAACTGATGAAGCTTTGGAGGAATATCGGGAAAGTAGGACGCGCAATTAAAAGGGGTCATGAAATATCTTTGGCTAACAGGGTTAAGGAAAATCCCAAAGCCTTTTATTCGTATGCAAGGAGCAAGAGGGTAACTAGGGAAAGGATTGGCCCACTCAAAGACAAGAGAGGGAATTTATGCGTGGACTCGGAGGAAATGGGTGAGATTCTTAATGAGTACTTTGCATCGGTATTCACAAAGGAGAGGGACAAGACGGGATGTTGAGGCTAGGGATGGATGTTTAAATACTCTAGGTTAAGTTGTCATACAGAAAGGGGAAGTTTTGTGTATTCTAAAAGATATTAAGGTGGACAAGTCCCCAGGACCGGATGGGATCTATCCCAGGTTCCTGAGGGAAGCGAGGGTCGAAATAGCTGGTGCCTTAACAGATATCTTTGCAGCATCCTTGAGCACGGGTGAGGTCCCGGAGAACTGGAGAATTGCTAATGTTGTCCCTTTGTTTAAGAAGGGTAGCAGGGAAAATCCAGGGAATTACAGACCTGTGAGCTTGATGTCAGCGGTAGGCAAACTGTTGGAGAACATAGAACATAGAACAGTACAGCACAGAACAGGCCCTTCGGCCCTCGATGTTGTGCCGAGCAATGATCACCCTACTCAAACCCACGTATCCACCCTATACCCGTAACCTGGAGCTGTGAAGCATTTATGCTAACCACCATGCTACCGTGCTGCCCAAAGATACTGGAGGGATAGGATCTATTCACATCTGGAAGAAAATAGACTTATCAGTGATAAGCAGCATAGTTTTTTGCAGGGAAGGTCATGTCTTACAAACCTAATAGAATTATTTGAGGAAGTGACAAAGTTAATTGATGAGGGAAGGGCTGTAGATGTCATATACATGGACTTTAGTAAGGCGTTTGATAAGGTTTCCCATGGCAGGTTGATAGCAAAAGTGAAGTCGTATGGGGTTCAGGGTGTACTAGCTAGATGGATAAAGAACTGGCTGGGCAACAGGGGACAGAGTAGTGGTGGAAGGGAGTGTCTCAAAATGGAGAAGGGTGACTAGTGGTGTTCCACAGGGATCCATGCTCGGACCACTGTTGTTTGTGATCTACATAAATGACCTGGAGGAAGGTATAGGTGGTCTGATTAGCAAGTTTGCAGATGATACTAAGATTGGTGGAGTTGCAGATAGCGAGGAGGGCTGTCAGAGAATACAGCAAAATATAGATAGATTGGAGAGTTGGGCAGAGAAATGGCAGATGGAGTTCAATCCAGGCAAATGCGAGGTGATGCATTTTGGAAGATCAAATTCAAGAGCGGACTATATGGTCAATGGAAGGGTCCTGGGGAAAATTGATGTACAGAGAGATCTGAGAGTTCGGGTCCATTGTACCCTGAAGGTGGCAACGCAGATTGATAGAGTGGTCAAGAAGGCATACATCTTGCTTGCCTTCATCGGACGGGGTATTGAGTACAAGAGTTGGCAGGTCATGTTACAGTTGTATAGGACTTTGGTTAGGCCACATTTGGAATACTGCGTGCAGTTCTGGTCGCCACATTACCAGAAGGATGTGGATGCCTTGGAGAGGGTGCAGAGGAGGTTCACCAGGATGTTGCCTGGTATGGAGGGTGCTAGCTATGAAGAAAGGTTAAGCAGATTAGGATTGTTTTTGTTGGAAAGACGGAGGTTGAGGGGGGACCTGATTGAGGTATACAAAATAATGAGAGGAATGGACAGGGTGGATAGCAACAAGCTTTTTCTAAGAGTGGGGGTGTCAGTTACAAGGGGTCACGATTTCAAGGTGAGAGGGGGAAAGTTTAAGGGAGATGTGCGTGGAAAGTTTTTTATGCATAGGGTGGTGGGTGCCTGGAATGCTTTACCAGCGGAGGTGGTAGAGGCGGGAACGATAGCATAATTTAAGAGGCATCTAGACAGGTATATGAACGGGCGGCAACAGAGGGAAGTAGACCTTGGAAAATAGGAGACAGGTTTAGATAAAGGATCTGGATCGGCGCAGGCTGGGAGGGCCGAAGGGCCTGTTCCTGGGCTGTAATTTTCTTTGTTCTTTGTTCATGTGGTGGGGGGGGGGGGGGGGGGGGGGGGGGGGGGGGGGGGGGGGGGGGGGGGGGGGGGGGGGGGGGGGGGGGGGGGGCTAGTTTTGGGTTTTGTTTCATTTTGTTTGTTTTTTGATTTTATTTTCTCTCTTGCTGGGTGGGTATGGCTGATTGGGGTTTTTGTTATGTTGGTTTTGTGTATCATCTGCTGTGGGTAATAAAGTTTTATTGTAAAATGGCAAAGCTCTAGTAAAAATATACATATTTTTAATTGTTCTGGGGATTTTAGAACTTCCTGTAACTTTCCATGATGCTCGGGGAGTATAAATAGAAAACTTTCCCTTCGAACTTTGTTGGCTGCAATGGAGTCACTGATAGCATTTGGAAGGAGCTGGTTTTAAGAGATAACCAGTTGTTTTCCTTCCACTCTCTAAGTTGTAACAAAGACTTCAATTATCATGAAACTAAACCTGATTTTTACAGAACTGGGCACTTCCAGATGACTACACTGGACGAGATATCTTAGCCAAAGGCTTTCCTCATCACACTATTGCAAGAAGAAGGTATAGTGAACATATTTTAAGTCTTGAACAATATTCCGGCTTCGGCTGAACCCTTGTGCTACATCTGCGCCAGACCATTTCCAACAAAAGAGAATAAAGTCATCTCCTCTTTACACTCAACAGCATTATCACCACTGAATTCCCCCACCATCAACATGCTAGCAATCACCAATTTAAAGAAATGTAACTGGAATAGCTGCATAAATACCATGACTCCCAAGAACAAATCAGGGGCTGTCATTTTGCAGCAACAACTCCATTCAGGACTCTCAAAGTCTGTGCATCATCTATAAATACAAATCAGAAGTGTCCCCATGTCTGTCTGAGTGGGTTTCAATCCCACAACCCAAAGATGTGCCGGATAGGAGGATTGGCAACACTAAATTGCCCCTTAATTGGGGAAAAAAATAATTGTGGCCTCAATTTATAAAAATAGCAAATCTGCAGTCATAGATTATCATAGAATTTACAGTGCAGAAGGAGGCCATTCGGCCCATCGAGTCTGCACCGGCTCCTGGAAAGAGCACCCTACCCGAGGTCAACACCTCCACCCTATCCCCATACCCAGTAACCCACCCAACACTAAGGGAAATTTATCATGGCCAATCCACCTAACCTGCACATCTTTGGACTGTGGGAGGAAACCGGAGCACCCGGAGGAAACCCACGCACACACGGGGAGGATGTGCAGACTCCGCACAGACAGTGACCCAATCCGGAATCAAACCTGGAACCCTGTAGCTGTGAAGCAATTGCGCTATCCACAATGCTACCTTGCTGCCCCACCTGCCTTCATTAGCACAGCTGGAACAACACAAAAGAAACTTGGCACAGTCCACGGCACAGCAGCCTACTTGATCATCACCCTATCATCTCTTTCCCCAGTACCTTAAACATTTACTCCCTTTACCATGGGTGCACAGTGGCAGCAGTGTGTACTATTGACACGATGCATTGCAGCAACTCATTGAGGCTCTTTGCCAGCACCTTCTGTACGACAAGTCTCCAGGTGAGGTCCCCAAATTTAACCCGGGTGAGATCCCTTGATTTGTTATCATTCAACTGGGTTATCCCCAAATTGTTATGCCCTGGACGAGAAGGAATGAACTGGCTGCCTTCCTTTATTCAACCCTCTCTGGTTGCAAAAAATATTAATCTACTTTGTGGCTACCTTTTCCCAGTCCCAATATTTATGCTTTAAAAGAAGCCAATTTAACCAGGGTTTCTTAATTTAAAGATAGTGAGTTTATTCACCAAAGATAAGGAATGATCAAGTGCATGCAAATACAGTTATGCAAAGTATATGAAACAGTCCTTGACTCATGAGGAGTAAATGATTGAACATTGAAATTTTGAGGTTCCAGTAACACTGACTACAGCAAGTGAATGGTCTGTTTTGAGATTCTGTTCGGCAGTTTGGCAGAGAAGCTTCCCTGTCTTTGTTTCAACTGTTGTCTTTGCTGACTGGGCTTAATTCAACAATCCGAGAAAGATGTACCTGCAAAAAAGCTTTTGTAGGTTGCTGCTGCTGGCTGGCTTTTTTGATGTCACACACATTCTGAAACCCTAGTGCTGGTTCACACATATACACATATTTGTGGAAGCTTTGCAATTGGCTTTTATTCCAGTGTTTGTATATTCCTGAAAGGTAGAACCCATAAAGATGTCTGGACGGTACCCAGGACCTCTACTACTCAAAAGGACAAGATGTGGAGATGCTGGCGTTGGACTGGGGTGAGCACAGTAAGAAGTCTTACAATACCAGGTTAAAGTCCAACAGGTTTGTTTCGAATCACTAGCTTTTGGAGCACACTCCTTAGGTGAAAAGGACAAGGGCAGCATATGTATGGGAACAACCCACAAAGACTGGGAGAAAGTTCAAACTCTACACAGTCGCCCAAGGCCGGAATTGAACCCGGGTCCCTGGCACTGAGGCAGCACTGCTAACCACTGTGCCATATTTTTATCCACCATTATGCCCCCCCCCCCACACCCACATATTTGGGACCCAACATCTGAAATTTGCTAATTGGCATTCCTATTACTCTATTGCTTCATGTTTTCTTAAAAAACATAAACATCAGGGGGAGGGTGAGCAGCCAGAAGTCGTGGTGCACATTGGTACCAACGACGTAGGTAGGAAAAAGGGTGTGGAGGTAATAAACAAGTTTAGGGAGTTAAGCTGGAAGTTAAAGGCCAGGACAGACAAAGTTGTCATCTCTGGTTTGTTGCCGGTGCCACGTGATAGCGAGGCTAGGAATAGGGAGAGAGTGCATTTGAACACGTGGCTGCAGGGATGGTGTAGGAGGGAGGGCTTCAGGTATTTGGATAATTGGAGCGCATTCTGGGGAAGGTGGGACCTGTACAAGCAGGACGGGTTGCATCTGAACCAGAGGTGCACCAATATCCTGGGGGGGAGGTTTTCTAGTACTCTTCGGGAGGGTTTAAACTAATTTGGCAGGGGAATGGGAACCGGATCTATAGTCCAGCAACTAAGGAAGCCGATATTCAGGACGCCAAAGCAGGTAGTGATGCAGTGGGAAAGGTAACACTGACAAAGGAGAGTACTTGCAGGCAAGGAGATGGGTTGAAGTGTGTATACTTTAATGCAAGAAGCATCAGGAATAAGGTGGGTGAACTTAAGGCATGGATCGGTATTTGGGGCTACGATGTGGTGGCCATCACGGAAACTTGGATAGAAGAGGGGCAGAAATGGTTCTTGGAGGTCCCTGGTTATAGATGTTTCCACAAGATTAGGGAGGATGGTAAAAGAGGTGGGGGGGGGGGGGGGGGGGGTGGCATTGTTAATTAGAGATAGTATAACAGCTGCAGAAAGGCAGTTCGAGGGGGATCTGCCTACTGAGGTAATATGGGTTGAAGTCAGAAATAGGAAAGGAGCAGTCACCTTGTTGGGAGTTTTCTATAGGCCCCCACAATAGCAGCAGAGATGTGGAGGAACAGATTGGGAAACAGATTTTGGAAAGGTGCAGAAGTCACAGGGTAGTAGTCATGGGTGACTTCAACTTCCCAAACATTGAGTGGAAACTCTTTAGATCAAATAGTTTGGATGGGGTAGTGTTTGTGCAGTGTGTCCAGGAAGCTTTCTAACACAGTATGTAGATTGTCCCGACCAGAGGGGAGGCCATATTGGATTTAGTACTTGGTAATGAACCAGGGCAGGTGATAGATTTGTTAGTGGGGGAGCATTTTGGAGGTAGTGACCACAATTCTGTGACTTTCACTTTAGTTATGGAGAGGGATAGGTGCGTGCAACAGGGCAAGGTTTATAATTGGGGGAAGGGTAAATACAATGCTGTCAGACAAGAATTGAAGTGCAGAAGTTGGGAACATAGGCTGTCAGGGAAGGACACAAGTGAAATGTGGAACTTATTCAAGGAACAGGTACTGCGTGTCTTTGATATGTATGTCCCTGTCAGGCAGGGAAGAGATGGTCGAGTGAGGGAACCATGGTTGACAAGAGAGGTTGAATGTCTTGTTAAGAGGAAGAAGGAGACTTGTGTAAGGCTGAAGAAACAAGGTTCAGACAGGGCGCTGGAGGGATACAAGATAGCCAGGAGGGAACTGAAGAAAGGGATTAGGAGAGCTAAGAGAGGGCATGAAAAATCTTTGGCAGGTAGGATCAAGGAAAACCCCAAGGACTTTTACACATATGTGAGAAATATGAGAATGACTAGAGCGAGGGTAGGTCCGATCAAGGACAGTAGCGGGAGATTGTGTATCGAGTCTGAAGAGATAGGAGAGGTCTTGAACAAGTATTTTTCTTCAGTATTTACAAACGAGAGGGGCCATATTGTTGGAGAGGACAGTGTGAAACAGACTGATAAGCTCGAGGAGATACTTGTCAGGAAGGAAGATGTGTTGCGCGTTTTGAAAAACTTGAGGATAGACAAGTCCCCCGGGCCTGACTGGATATATCCAAGGATTCTATGGGAAGCAAGAAATGAAATTGCAGAGCTGTTGGCAATGATCTTTTCGTCCTCGTTGTCAACAGGGGTGGTACCAGAGGATTGGAGAGTGGCGAATGTCGTGCCCCTGTTCAAAAAAGGAAATAGGGATAACCCTGGGAATTATAGGCCAGTTAGTCTTACTTCGGTGGTAGGCAAAGTAATGGAAAGGGTACTGAGGGATGGGATTTCTGAGCATCTGGAAAGGCACTGCTTGATTAGGGATAGTCAGCACGGATTTGTGAGGGGTAGGTCTTGCCTTACAAGTCTTATTGACTTCTTTGAGGAGGTGACCAAGCATGCGGATGAAGGTAAAGCAGTGGATGTAGTCTACATGGATTTTAGTAAGGCATTTGATAAGGTTCCCCATTGTAGGCTTGTGCAGAAAGTAAGGAGGCATGGGATAGTGGGAAATTTGGCCAGTTGGATTACAAACTGGCTAACTGATAGTGGTGGTGGATGGCAAATATTCAGCCTAGAGCCCAGTTATCAGTGGTGTACCGCAGGGATCAGTTCTGGGTCCTCTGCTGTTTGTGATTTTCATTAACGACTTGGATGAGGGAGTTGAAGGGTGGGTCAGTAAATTTGCAGATGATACGAAGATTGGTGGAGTTGTGGATAGTGAGGAGGGCTGTTGTCGGCTTCAAAGAGACATAGATAGAATGCAGAGCTGGGCTGAGAAGTGGCAGATGGAGTTTAACCCTGACAAGTGTGAGGTTGTCCATTGTGGAAGGACAAATATGAATGGGGAATACAGGGTTAACGGTAGGGTTCTTGGCAATGTGGAGGAGCAGAGAGATCTTGGGGTCTATGTTCATAGATCTTTGAAAGTTGCCACTCAAGTGGATAGAGCTGTGAAGAAAGCCTATGGTGTGCTAGCGTTCATTAGCAGAGGGATTGAATTTAAGAGCCGTGAGGTGATGATGCAGCTGTACAAAACCTTGGTCAGGCCACATTTGGAGTACTGTGTGCAGTTCTGGTCGCCTCATTTTAGGAAGGATGTGGAAGCTTTGGAAAAGGTGCAAAGGAGATTTACCAGGATGTTGCCTGGAATGGAGAGTAGGTCATACGAGGAAAGGTTGAGGGTGCTAGGCCTTTTCTCACTAGAATGGAGAAGGATGCGGGGCGACTTAATAGAGGTTTATAAGATGATCAGGGGAATATATAGAGTAGACAGTCAGAGACTTTTTCCCTGGGTGGAACACACCATTACAAGGGGACATAAATTTAAGATAAATGGTGGAAGATATAGGGGGGATGTCAGAGGTAGGTTCTTTACCCAGAGAGTAGTGGGGGCATGGAATGCACTGCCTGTGGAAGTAGTTGAGTCGGAAACGTTAGGGACCTTCAAGAGGCTGTTGGATAGGTACATGGATTAGGGTAGAATAATGGCGTGTAGGTTAACTTCTTAAGGGCAGCACGGTAGCATTGTGGATAGCACAATTGCTTCACAGCTCCAGGGTCCCAAGTTCGATTTCGACTTGGGTCACTGTCTGTGTGGAGTCTGCACGTCCTCCCTGTGACTGCGTGGGTTTCCTCCGGGTACTCCGGTTTCCTCCCACAGTCCAAAGATGTGCAGGTTGGGTGGATTGGCCATGAAAAATTGTCCAAAATTCTATGATTAACCTAGGACAAAAGTTCGGCGCAACATCGTGGGCCGAAGGGCCTGTTCTGTGCTGTATTTCTCTATCTCTATCTATCTATTACCATATTTTGAGCTGTGGTTCCATTCTGGTATCTTCCCGTTCCGTCCAAACGGAACATTCCTATTATCCTGAGCGTGGCAACTCTCTGCGAGCTCTCCCAAACAGATTATCTTTTTCCTTGTGTGGCTCTGTTAAGTATTTTCTTTTTATTTTATTTTCATGTACTTTATGACCTGTTTGAGCTGCTTGCAGAAACATACTTTTCACTGTACCTGCCCAACTCCTCTACCCACCTATCCAACTATAATTAATTGCAGTTCTACTCTTCAGTTCTGTAGAAGGGTCGCCATCATAGACTTGTCAGGATAACTGTTTCTCTCTTCACAGATGCTGCTAAACCTGCTGCCTTTATCCAGCATTCTGTGTTTTGATTTATAATTGTTCATGCGTTTGGCTGGGGGTTACATGATTTGACATGCGAACTAACAGCGAAAATTCATTAATATTATGGACAAATTTCGACATTCTCCTTGCCTAATGCTAAAGCAGTTTTTTAGGAGTGACTCTAGGCGCGGCCGCGTTGGGTCCTGCTGTGATTTACGGGCTGGAGATGGATAACAGTCCTAAAGGATTATTTTAATTGCATCGCTGGTTAAAGCCGAGTGTGGAACCGCTTGACTGGTTTATATAATTCCGAGGTCCTAGAAACTGAATCTCTTTGGTTTGCCTGCCTAAACTTTTCTAATCTGCCGGGGGTGGGTGGGGGGGGGGAGGTGGGAAGGTATCACTTTAGCGCACACACTGACAGCACATCACACAGCCCTGACTGAGTTCGGCGGCGCCACGTGCGGGAACCTGGCTCCTGGTGGCCAGGGGGACCGCGAACTGATTGGCGTCCCCGGCTGATTGACAGGGCAGCACCCCCCGCTGGACCAATGGGACCCCGGTAACGGCGGCGGCCAATCAGCGGCAGAGGGAGCGGCCATCACCGCCCGGCTTCCGGCTCTATAAAGGAGAGCGCAGGGCGGCTGATGCAATCAGCAGGGGCTCGAGACGGCAGGTGCACAGGGCAGCGGGTGAGGACGTTGGAGGAAAGCTCAGGTAGGGCAGGGGGGGAATGGCTGGGACAGGGCTGAACCGGGCCGCGGCCTCCCGCCCCACCGCTTTCACCTCTTCTTGCCCCACCGCTTTCACCTCTTCTTGCCCCACCGCTTTCACCTCTTCTTGCCCCACCGCTTTCACCTCTTCTTGCCCCACCGCTTTCATCCTTCCGCCCCATCGCTTTCATCCTTCCGCCCCCCACCGCTTTCACCCCCCCCCACCGCTTTCACCCCCCCCACCGCTTTCACCCCCCCCCACCGCTTTCACCCCCCCCACCGCTTTCACCCCCCCACCGCTTTCACCCCCCCCACCGCTTTCACCCCCCCCCCACCGCTTTCACCCCCCCCCACCGCTTTCACCCCCCCCACCGCTTTCACCCCCTCCACCGCTTTCACCCCCCCCACCGCTTTCACCCCCCCCACCGCTTTCACCCCCCCCACCGCTTTCACACCCCCCCCCCCACCGCTTTCACCCCCCCCCCCCCCACCGCTTTCACCCCCCCCACCGCTTTCACCCCCCCCACCGCTTTCACCCCCCCCACCGCTTTCACCCCCCCCACCGCTTTCACCCCCTCCACCGCTTTCACCCCCTCCCCCCACCGCTTTCACCCCCTCCCCTCCCACCGCTTTCACCCCCTCCCTCCCCCCCCACCGCTTTCCTCCCCTCCCCCCCCCACCGCTTTCCTCCCCTCCCCCCCCCACCGCTTTCCTCCCCTCCCCCCCCACCGCTTTCCTCCCCTCCCCCCCACCGCTTTCCTCCCCTCCCCCCCCCCCCACCGCTTTCCTCCCCTCCCCCCCCCACCGCTTTCCTCCCCTCCCCCCCCCCACCGCTTTCCTCCCCCCCCACCGCTTTCCTCCCCCCCCCACCGCTTTCCTCCCCCCCCCCACCGCTTTCCTCCCCCCCCCCGCTTTCCTCCCCCCCCCCCCACCGCTTTCCTCCCCCCCCCCCCACCGCTTTCCTCCCCCCCCCCCCCCACCGCTTTCCTCCCCCCCCCCCCCCCCACCGCTTTCCTCCCCCTCCCCCCCCCGATTTCACCCCCTCCCCCCCCCCGATTTTCACCCCCTCCCCCCCCCGATTTCACCCCCTCCCCCCCCCGATTTCACCCCCTCCCCCCCGATTTCACCCCCTCCCCCCCCGATTTCACCCCCTCCCCCCCCCCACCGATTTCACCCCCTCCCCACGGTGGATGCTGAGTGGGGGAAGATGCAGCCTCACCTCGGGTGCTGGCGGGTGGAGGAGGGTCGGGGAGATGCGGAAACCTTGTGCCGCAGCCCCGTTGTGACCGTGCTGACCACCCCCATCTCTCTGATCTGCTTTAACGCATCTCCTGTGGGGCTGTGTAGGTATTGTTGATCATGTACAGCCCCGTGTGTTTCTCCTTCTCTTCGCCATCTAATTAATTTATGGGGCATTTTCTGAACTTGCTCCTCTGGAATTAAACGGGGCAAGGGGTGAAATTCAAACGAAGTTGTGTGTAGGCATGTTCCTGCAGCTTCACAATCATACTCCTCTGTTCAGATGTACTCATTTATAGTTTAATCTCAGTTGAAGGTCAGATCGTGTGTGTGTGTGTTGCCTCCTTATCAGGTGACTTTCCTGGTACTTTTTTAAAGTGCATTAATGTGAAAGGAAGGGAGGAGAATCTACTTAAGGAAGTGTAGCATGACGCACTCCCGTCTGCATCAATGGCTCCCAAGTGTAGATGGTCAGTAGCTTCCTGGGGTCACCATCACCAACAGTCTGGCCTGGTCCACTCGCGTTGATGCGACAGTCAAGAAAGCCCAACAACATCTCTACTTCCTACGGAAGTTAAAGAAATTTGGCATGTCTACATTGACTCTCTCAAACTTCTACAGATGTGCGATAGAGAGCATTCTATCCAACTGCATCACAGCTTGGTATGGCAACTGCCCGGCCCAAGATTGAAAGAAGCTACAGAGTGTGGTGAACTCAGCCCAGCGCATCTCACAAGCTAGCCACCCACACATTAATTCTGTATACACTTCCTGCTTCCTCAGGAAGGCAGACAGCAGTATCAGAGTCCCCTCCCACCCAGGGATTGCCTACTTCCAGACCCTTCCATCAGGCAGAGGGTACAGAAGTCTGAAGACCTGCACATCCAGACATGGGAACAGCTTTTTCCCAGCAGCTACAAGACTCCCCCTCGGACTGATCTGTTCCCTGTAAGAACACTATTCATGAAGGGTCGGGGAAATGCGGAAATTTTGTGCCGCAGCCCCGTTGTGACCGCTCATGTATTTTGTTTTGTTTGGCTCTTGTTCCGCACTGTAACTAATCACTGTTTATTGATATGCCATTTGTCAATGTTCTCTGTTGATGATTCTTTTTGTCTACTGTGTATGTTCCCTCGGCTGCAGAAAAATACTTTTCACTGTACTTCAGTACATATGACAAATCAAATCAAATGGGGGGGGGGCAGTGCTGCTTTCTTGTGTCATCTGTGGCTGACATTTATCATCCTCTATTTAAGGGGAGGCTAGTTTTAAGTGCATGATGATGGAGAAAGGATGTGCAGAAAAGTTTGATTAAGTAGAGTGCGATTAGACATTTTGAAGCAAAAGCTGCCTCAGCTGAATGGCCTGTTTGTGCGTTATTCATTCTGTATATCTTGGAAAATACTTGAAAAACTCACTCCTTCAGTTTTCCAGGTTTCAAACGCCTAGATTTTCAAGATGCGTTCTCATCCACTTCCTTTGTCACCTGACAAATTACTTTTCTCAGCTAAGGTTCTCAAGTAATTGTGGCATGAAGGCTTTAGAGTATATTTGTGAAACTGAACCACCCTTTCAACTCCCAAGTTTTCCAGAACAGCTGCAGGCCATTTCATCCCTCTGCCTTTTTTGTCATTTTGTGAGGAGGCTGATCCTGTGACCTAACACTGTGTACTTGCTGTTTCCCCCATAATCCCCTCAACGTTACCGAGCAGTCATTGACATTTGTGGAAGAACATTCCAATTTTCATCGATCATTTTGAATGTTGAAGTTTTTCCTGGCTTCTTCTGAAAGGCCTGTGTCTAATCTTTAAACTTTACACCCAATTCCTAGATTCCCTGACCAATAGAAATAGGGCAGATCGTCTTAAAATCTTCAATCAATTCAGCCCTCTTGATTCTAGGAAATGCAGCCCTAGTTTGTGTAATCTCTGATTTATCCCTTGGGATACAGGTATTATTCTGCTAACCCCACTGTCTGAGGCAGAACCAAGCTGTCACAACTTTGTTGTCCTATTTGACCCTGAGGTAAACGTATCCGCACTATCATTAAAATGGTTTATTTCCACTACTGCAAAAAGGGCTGATTTTGCCTTATCTCAGCCCTTGCTGAAACCATACATTTTATTACCTCCAGACTTGATCTCTTTAACACACACTATCCTCCATAAACTTGAGATCATCCTAACTCACTGAGTCTAGTTTACAGTGCGTCTCTGCACTGACCCTGTGTCACTGGTTACCACCCTCCAACCTGAGAAAGATCCCCTTATTGCTGCTCTGTTAGTTGGCCAATTCTCTATCCATGCCAGGATATTACCTCCAATACCACAAACCCCTATCTTGCGTAGTAGCTTTTGTGTGGCACTTGTCAAATGCCTTTTGAAACTCCAAATATGCAACATTGACTGGTTCTCTTCTATCAATCTTGGTTGATACTTTCGCAAAGAAATCTAGTAATTTCCCCTTCATGAAACCATGCTGACTCTGCTTGCTCAGATTATTACTTTCCAAATGGTGTTTTCTCCTTAATAATTGGTTCTAGTATTTTCCCAATAACTGAAGTTCAACTAACTAGCCTGTAGTTTCCTGCAATTTGCTTCCTTCCCTTTTTGAACAAGGGCACCACATTGGCAGTTTTCCAATCTTATGCCACAGTTCCAGAATCCAAGGATTTTTGGAAAACGACTAAACGCTACCTCTTTTAAGATCCGCTCCAAGGGACTTGTCAGCCTTTAACCCTATTGGTTTGCCGAACACCAATTCTCTGGTGATGGTGACTGTATTTAATTCCTCTCCCGTGTTATTTAAAACTATTTATGGGTGCTTGTTGTATCCTGTCCGGTAAAGACTTATGCAAAATATCTATTTAATTAACTTCTGCCATTTCCTTGTTCCTCATAATTACTTCCCCAGTTTCATTCTCTTAAGGAGTTGATGCTTTACTTTTACTATTCTTTTCAATGTCCCTAAAAAAGCTTTTATTGACTTTTTGTTTTGTTTCTAGCTAGTTTTCCCTCATAGTTTATTGTGGCTCTTGAATTCACTCAAGACCTCTTGTCCTCCTGTAAGGCACTTCTTAAAACCTACCTCTTTTAACCAAGCTTTTTGTTATCTGACCTAATATCTGCTTGTATGGCTTGTCTTTTGATTATTTTCTGTACCTGTATACAGTATGACATTTAAAAAAAAATTTTTTTTTTGAGATTTTCACAAAATATCAAAAACAGAAAATATCAACAAGAAAACAGCAAAAACAGAAAAAAAAAAGAAAACCCCTCAAAACCAAACCCCCCCCCAGTAATTACAAAAAGAAGTAATAAATTAGCACCCGGCATATTCAACAAACCCATGTACACATTTCTCCCCTCCACCGCGTGGCTGCTGCTGTTGCCGACCTATTTTTCTACCGTTCTGCCAGGAAGTCGAAGAAAGGCTGCCGCCGTCTAAAAACCTTGTACTGATCCCCTCAGGGCAAATTTCACCCTCTCCAATTTGATGAACCCCGTCATAACATTGATCCAGGCCTCCACGCTTGGGGGCTTCGTATCCTTCCACTGAAGCAAAATCCTCCGCGTGGCTACTAGGGACGCAAAGGCCAGAACACCGGCCTCTTTCGTCTCCTGCACTCCCGGCTCCACTGCTACCCCAAATATCGTGAGCCCCCAGCCTGGCTCGACCCTGGATCCTACCACCCTCGACACCGTGTTTGCTACCCCCTTCCAAAATACCCCCAGCGCTGGGCATGCCCAGAACATATGGGCATGGCTCGCTGGGCTCCCCGAGCACCTAGCACCTGTCTTCGCCCCTGAAGAACCTGCTCATCCTCGTCCCGTCATATAAGCCCTATGTAGCACTTTGAACTGTATGAGGCTAAGCCTTGCACAAGAAGAGGAGGAATTCACCCTTTCCAGGGCATCCACCCACGTCCCCTCCTCAGTCTCCTCACCCAACTCCTCTTCCCATTTTCCCTTCAGCTCCTCCACCGAGACCTCGTCTACCACCTGCTTTACGTGGTACACGTCCGAAATCCTCCCTCCTCCAACCCACACCCCCGAGAGCACCAGGTCCCGTACCCCACGTGGGGGCAACAGAGGGAACCCCTCCACTTGCTGCCTGGCAAACGCCATAACCTGCATGTACCTAAACATGTTCCCCGGGGGAGCCCAAACTTCCCCTCTAACTCACCCAAGCTCGCAAACCTCCCATCTACAAACAGGTCCCCGAACCTCCTAATACCTACCCTGTGCCAGCTAAGAAACCCGCCATCAATGCTCCCTGGAACAAACCGGTGGTTCCCCCTATCGGGGACTCTGTTGAGCCTCCCACCTCCCCCCTATGCCGTCTCCATTGCCCCCAAATTTTGAGGGTAGCCGCCACCACCGGGCTCGTGGTATACCTCGTTGGAGGGAGCGCCAACGGCGCCGTTACCAGCGCCTCCAGGCGCATGTCCACACAGGACGCCATCTCCATCCACTTCCATGATGCCCCTTCCCCGTCCATTACCCACTTACGCACCATCGCTGCGTTGGCAGCCCAATAGTACCCACAGAGGTTGGGCAGCGCCAGCCCCCCCTATCCCTGCCCCGCTCCAAAAACACCCGTCTCACCCTTGGAGTCCCATGCGCCCATACAAATCCCGTAATACTCCTGTTGACCCTCCTAAAAAAGGCCTTCAGGATAAGGATGGGGAGGCACTGGAACAGAAACTAAAACCTCGGGAGCACCGTCATCTTGACTGACTGCACCCTGCCCGACAGCGGCAACATGTCCCATCTTTTAAACTCCTCCTCCATTTGCTCCACCAGCCTTGTGAGGTTAAGTTTGTGTAGGGCCCCCCAGCTCCTAGCCACCTGGACTCCCAGGTACCTAAAGCTCCTCCCTGCCCTTTTCAGTGGGAGCCTACCACTCCCCCCCCCCCCCCCCCCCCCCCCCTCCTGATCCCCCGGGTGCACGACGAACGACTCACTCTTACCCAGGTTGAGCTTGTACCCTGAAAAGCCCCCAAATTCCCTGAGAATCTTCTTCACCTCCGGCATTCCCCCCACTGGGTCTGCCACATATAGCAACAAGTCATCTACGTAAAGTGACACTCGGTGCTCCTCCCCACCACGCACCAGACCCCTCCAATTCCCCGACTCCCTGAACGCCATGGCCAGGGGCTCGATTGCCAACGCAAAGAGCAAGGGGGACAGGGGACACCCCTGTCTCGTCCCCCGGTGCAACCAAAAGTACTCCGATCTCCTATTCGTGGCTAAGCTCGCCATCGGGGCCTCGTATAACAGTCTCACCCAACTGGCAAACCCCTCCCCGAACCCAAACCTTTCCAGCACCTCCCACAAGTATCCCCACTCAACCCTATCAAAGGCCTTCTCCGCGTCTAATGCCACCACTATCTCCGCCTCCCCTTCTACGCCGTCATCATTATAACATTCAGAAGCCCACGTATATTGGTGTTCAGCTGCCTTCCCTTCACAAACCCCATCTGGTCCTCATGAATGACCCCCGGCACAGTCCTCTATCCTTGTGGCCAAGATCTTCGCCAACAGCTTGGCATCCACATTTAACAGCGAGATCGGCCTATACGATCCACACTGCAGGGGGTCCTTGTCCCGCTTAAGGATCAAGGAAATCAGCGCCCGTGCATAGTCGGGGGCAAAGCCCCCCCCCCCCCCCCCCTCCCTTGCCTCGTTATAGCTCCTAACCAACAGGGGGCCCAGCAGGTCTACGTACATTTTATAAAATTTGACCGGAAACCCATCCGGTCCCAGCGCCTTCCCCGACTGCATGCTGCCTATCCCAGTGACCAGCTCCTCCAGCTCAATCGGCGCCACCTGCCACTCCTCCACCTTCGGAAATCTCAGCTTGTCCAAAAAGCGCCCCATTCACCCCCCCCCCCCCCAACCGGGGGTTCAGACCGGTACAATTCCCCATAAAAGTCCCTGAAGACCCCGTTAATGTCTACCCCCCTTTGCACCACATTTCCTCCCCTATCCTTCACTCCACCAATCTCCCTGGCCGCGTCCCGCTTACGGAGCTGATGCGCCAGCATCCTACTCGCCTTCTTCCCATATTCGTACACCGCTCCCTGTGCCTTCCTCCACTGAGCTTCCGCCTTTCTGGTGGTCAGTAAGTTGAACTTGGCCTGAAGATTACGCCGCTCCCCCAGCAATCCCTCCTCCGGAGCCTCCGCATATCTCCTGTCCACCCTCCCCATCTCCCCCACCAACCTCTCCCTCTCTCTTTGCTCTCCCCTCTCCCTATGGGCTCGGATGGAAATCAACTCCCCTCTAATCACCGCCTTCAATGCCTCCCAAACCGTCCCCACTCGGACCTTCCCATTATCATTGGCCTCTAAGTACTACTTGATACACCCCGAACTCGCCCGCCCACCTCATCCGCCTGCAGCCCCACCTCCAGGCGCCAGACCGGTCGCTGGTCCCTCTCCTCCCCCAGCTCAAGGTCCACCCAGTGCAGGGCATGATCCGAAATAACTATGGCCGAATACTCGGCATCCTCTACCCTCGAAATCAGCACCCTGCTCAGAACAAAAAATCGATCCGGGAATAGGCTTTATGCACGTGGGAGCAAAATGAATACTCCCTGGCCATCTGCCTCGCGAACCTCTAAGGATCCACCCCTCCCATCTGGTCGATAAACCCCCTCGATACCTTAGCCGTCGCGGGCCTCCTGCCCGTCCTGGACATGGATCGATCCAATGGGGGATCCAGCACTGTATTAAAGTCCCCCCCAATATCAGGCCCCCCGTCTCCAAATCCGGAATGCGGCCCAACATGCGTCGCATAAAACCCGCATCGTCCCAGTTCGGGGCATAGACATTCACCAGCACCACCCGCTCCCCCTGCAGCTTGCCGCTCACCATCACATACCTCCCGCCACTGTCAGCCACCACCTTTGACGCCTCAAACGACACCCTTTTTCCCACCAGGATCGCCACCCCTCGGTTCTTTGCATCCAGCCCTGAATGAAACACTTGGCCTACCCATCCCTTCCTCAGTCTAACCTGGTCCGCCACCTTCAGGTGCGTCTCCTGGAGCATATCCACGTCCGCCTTCAGGTGCGTAAACACCCGGGTCTGCTTGACCGGCCCATTCAGCCCCCTCACATTCCAAGTTATTAGCCGGATCAGAGGGCTCCCTGCCGACTAGCCATAACACATCCCCTGCCCGCCCTAGGCCAGCGATCCCCGCTTGGCCCGTTCCCCACGGCGGCAAACCCCCACCCCGGCCCCCCCTGCATCCTCCAGCTCCTTCCTGGCCATTTCAGCAGCAACCCGGTACCCATCCCAACCCCCCCCCCCCCCCCCTCCCCCCCAAAAAGGCTAGGACCACTCCCAGCCGCGTTACTCCCTCTATAGCACGCCCGTGAGCCAGCTAACTTCATGGGCAGCACGGTAGCATGGTGGTTAGCATAAATGCTTCACAGCTCCAGGGCGCCCAGGTTCGATTCCCGGCTGGGTCACTGTCTGTGCGGAGTCTGCACGTCCTCCCCGTGTGTGCGTGGGTTTCCTCCGGGTGCTCCGGTTTCCTCCCACAGTCCAAAGATGTGCGGGTTAGGTGGATTGGCCATGTTAAATTGCCCGTAGTGTCCTAAAAAGTAAGGTTAAGAGGGGGGTTATTGGGTTACGGGTATAGGGTGGATACGTGGGTTTGAGTAGGGTGATCATTGCTCGGCACAACATCGAGGGCCGAAGGGCCTGTTCTGTGCTGTACTGTTCTATGTTCTATGTTCTAACTTCTGCTGACCCCGGCGACTCCCGCCACACCTCCGACTCCACCCAATGTGGGGCTACTTCTCCTCCATGCCCATCAGCAGACCCTCCTCGTCCCTCGCGCGGGGAAAAAAGCCCGTGCTTCTCAGCTCCGACCCCGCCCCCATCCACCCTCAGCACGGGAAACCAAAGAAAAGCCCGCGCTTTCACCCTGCCTGACCCCACCTCCTCTAGGGTAGCTCCTATTGTCGGCCCCCACCACCAGCTCCCCACACTCCAAGTCTACCCCCCCGACTCGAGCCCATCCACTGAACCCACGCAAAATGACAGCGCCCCACCTGCCCTAGAAACAACACAGAACCAGTATAAAACAGAGAACCTCCCCACCAGAAAGTAGCACAGTTACATACAAACCCCCTCCCCCGACCCTCCGTTAGAGTCCAACTTCTCGGCCTGCACAAAGGCCCACGCCTCCTCCGGGGACTCAAAGTAAAAGTGATGGTCCTTGTAGGTGACCCACAAACGCACCGGCTGTAACATGCCAAACTTCACACTCTTTCTGTGGCGCACCGCCTTCGTCTGGTTGTACCCGGCCCTCCGCTTAGCCACCTCCGCACTCCAGTTCTGGTGGATCTGCACCACCGTGTTCTCCCACTTGCTACTCTGCTCCTTCTTGACCCACCTAAGCACGCACTCTCGGTCAACGAACCGGTGGAACCGCACCAGCACCGCCCATGGTGGCTCATTCGGCTTGGGCCTCCTGGCCAGTATTCTGTGGACCAGCTCCAGGGGCCCCTGGAAGGACCCAGCTCCCATCAGCGAGTTCAGCAAGATGACCACATAGGCCCCCAGGTCTGACCCCTCCAGCCCCTCCGTGAGGCCCAGGATCCGCAAATTCTTCCGCCTCGACCGGTTCTCCATCTCCTCGAACCGCTCCTGCCGCCACTTATGGAGCGCCTTATGCATCTCCACCTTTACCGCGAGGGCCGAGGCCTCATCCTCTCTTTCGGAGGCCTGCTGTCGGATCTCCCGGATTGCCACCCCCTGGGCTGTCTGCGTCTCCAGCAGCTTGTCAGTAGTAGCCTTCAGCGATTCTAGCAGCTCCACTTTGAGCTCCCGAAAGCAGCGCTGGAGAGTCTCCTGCTGCTCTTGCGCCCACTGCCTCCATTCCTCTAGGTCTCCGCCGGCCGCCATCTTGTTTTTCTTCCCCTGCTTTTTCCTAGGCGCTGCCACCGCTATTTTGCTGGCCCCACTCCTGGTCCAGACCATAGAACACTGGGGATCTACTGCTAACACCTTCCCACATCGGGAACCGTCGGTCAAGTACCGCTGGGGGCCCTAAAAAGAGCCCAAAAGTCAGTTCCTGGCGGGAGCTGCCGAACGTGCGGCTTAGCTCCACATAGCCGCAACCGGAAGTCGTATATGACATTTTTAATGGCACATGTACATGGGGTCCCAAATGTATTTAAACTTCCATTCTGTCTGGCTTTTAACCGCTGAGAAAGTACTCTGCTCTTTTTGATCCACAGTGGATGACCTATTTCTCTACATTGAAATCCATTTGCCACAAATATCTCTTTGGAAGTTTCTATTGCAAGACTATCTTTGTGTCATCAGCAAACTAAATATATGGCTTTCTATCTTATCTTCAGTCGTCAATAAATATGACGAGTAGTTGATACCCCAGCACATCCGCCGAATACAACTTTATCAGTAACAGCCAGGACTGCAGATAACTGAAAACAGCACTGAGAAAAATGTGTTTAGTAATTTGCAGTTAATTAAGGATATTCAAGAGCACTTGATGCATGCCAGTGGTGGGGGTGGTTCTTTTTGGAGTAGTCGTGCTGGAGTAGTGGTGATGGAGAGAAACTGCTAGAATAGGCTGGGGGGAACAACAGGGATAGCATAGTGGTTAGCACAGTTGCTCCACAGCTCCAAGGTCCCATGTTTGATTCCCAGCTTAGGTCACCGTCGTGCGGAGTCTGCACGTTTTCCCCATTTCTGCGTGGGTTTCCTCCGGGTGCCCCTCTTTCCACCCACAGTCCAAAGATGTGCAGCTTGGGTGGATTGCCCACCTAAAATTGCCCTTAAGAGTCCAAAAAGGATAGGTGGGGTTACGGGGATAGGCTAGAAGTGTGGTTCTTCTATACATATTGATATTGTCTGTCCCAGTGTGTCTTCTGCTCCCTCCCCGCCATGCCCGGCCTCTCCTTTGGTATCCCCCTTTTTTGTTCAGGATGTACTGTCCCCTGGCTTTCCCCTCCCTCCCCCCTTTCCCTTTTATGTTTTCTGCTGCCTGCCGTGCAGGTTTGAGCTCCCCCCATAGGAAATAGAGAGGAAACATGTGAGGTAACATTAGATGGTGGTTGCAGCTGTGTTTAGTAATCAGGGTCTTTTAAAGAACGGTGAATTGGTGGGGGGATGGGGAAACATATATATTGCAAATATTTGTGGGCGAGGCATAACCTAACTGCTATCTTGTTCAAGATGTCAAAAAGCCAATATGTTCTTTGTACATTGGCATAACATTGTTTCAGTTCAGTTTTAAAACTGTGTCCAAGTTAATCCCTGACTTTATTGTGCAGACGTTGTTCATTAATATGTTGAACTAAAACAAAATACTGAAATAAAACGTAAAATGCTGGGAAATCTGAGATCTGACCGTCTTTTTGCAGAGAAGCAGTTTATGTTTTGAGTCTGTATGATGGAGGGAGAAAAGTGATGAATTTTATAGTGTTTGAGGGGTTCAGATAGGTGAGAACTAGGTGAGATTTGACAATGTTGTGGGCAGAAGACCAGGAAGTGTTAAAAGACTAAAGAAGGTGCTGATACTGGTGTAAAGGTAAGACAGCAGAATATGTTCTGCAGGCAGGCTTTCTTTAACTCCTCCTAGCTCCTTCAATTTTTTTACAAGCACCCTCCTTCCATGTTTTCTTTCATGTAGAGTGCAAGGCAGTTTTTTTCCCCCCACCTTTCTCTCATCCTAAAAAAATATATTTTCCTAATTTTCTCTCTGAAAGTATTTGGACAACCCAAAGACTGGCATCAACTTTCTGATGAGGAATAATGATTCATTCCATTCCTTGAAAATATTGCTCATGTATAAGTCAACCCTCCACTTTTTGCCTTGAACTTTGGTCTGAAAAACTTCCCTTTACCTTATTATATCGGGTAGGTGCTATTCCTGTACTGCCATATCTTAAAAGGCATTGGTCAATATTCTCTACCTCTTATTCAAATTGATGTGTGGATCTGCCTGTCTGCCATTTTTTTTTGTTTGTTTACTGTCCAGATTTCCCCAGTCAGTTTTTACCGACCAGTATTTCACCTTTGTGTTTTTCTCAATGTGTGCCACACATCTATTTTTTTTTTTGCCTGGGGTGCATTTTTACCAACCGGCCAACATTCAGAGGTTTCAAAAATTCACACAGATTACACATGCGAGTGCTTAAATTCCACTTGCCCTGTCCCAGAGGAGAACCACACATAATTTATTTTGTGTGATTGCTGCTGGTGCCTTCTTCCTGGATCTCCGTTTGAAGAACAAGCAAATTGCTGTAATCCCTGTTTATGTAGCTATCACTCCTCTCGGTTATGGTGTCAGCATTAAACTACATGTGGAAGCCAGTGAACTGGTGTTGACTGTCAGCATTGTGACCCGCCATTCCCACCCCTCACACAAACTTCATGTGGCTGCTCTCCATGTCCTTCACGGGCTCCAAAAGTCCCACCACCAGCTCGTTCCTCCTATTCATCTTTGAAAAAGTCACCCAGGCTCCCAACATTAGCTCCTTTTTCTCCACGTGCTGTCAGACCTGCTGAGGTTGTCCAGCACCCACAGTAATTTGCTTTTATCCTCCTATTGGTCAGCGGAACAATTGGACATCGGATGTGATGTTAGGAAAGCTAATCGTCCCATTGGATAATCTGGGTGGCAGTCATAAGGAACAAGCCAAAATGCATTCTCAACCTAAAAGCCGGTCGCGGCTTTTAGGCGCTTCTCCCACGATTGGGAGCGCTACGACCGATTGTTCCGTGACCCTCCCAACACCTGCCCATGACCCTGAGTTTAAAAAACCCTGGTGTAGTGGTATTGGCGCTGGGCTGGTAATCCACACACATCGGGTAATGCTCCGGGGACCCGTTCCCACCATGATGGATGGTGAAATATGACATCCGTGATAATCTGGAATTAAAAGTCTGATGATGACTTGTGAAATTGTCGATTGTAAAAATCCATCTGGTTCACTAATGTTCTTTCGGGAAGGAAATCTGGCATCCTTATCTGGTCTACATGTAACTCCAGATCCAGAACAATATGGTTGACTGTTAATTGCTCTCCCGGATCGGCAGTAATGAGACCCACATCCCATAAGTGAATAAGTGGAACATGCTCCCATAAGTAGCTGTTGAGGCAAATACCACTCCTGAATTTGACAGGATGATATATAATCATGAAATGGTGGAAGGATATGCTCTGACTGCTCCAGTTTCCTCCCACAGTCCAAAGATGTGTGGGTTAGGTGGATTGGTCATGATTACTGCCCCTTCGTGTCCAGGGATGTGCTGGTTAGAATATAAGGTTGTGGGCATAAGGTGGGGTGGACGGGGGAGTGGACATTGGTAGAGTGATTGTTCACAGGATTGGTGCAGACTCAGTGGGCTGAATGTCTTCCTTCTGCACTGTAGAGATTCTAGTTGGGCTGAATAGACACTCAATTAAGTGTGGAAATAAAGATTATTTTAGAATTGAACATTAATTGGAGTATAGTGCTTAACTACTCTGAGTTAAACTTGTATTCTTTCTTTCTCATAGTTGAATGATGCCGGTTTTCAGAAATTTGGCCAAGACTGCCAAAGAGGCGCTACTGATCAATGGTTGTAGTTGCCAGATTCCTGCTATGTCGGTCAGGCTAATGAGCTGGTCCCCAAGGCAAGTCAATGCAGATGCCAGCTTTCATTCCGTGTCTTTTGCTGAATCAGATCATCCCCGTGTTCTTATCACAGGTACGTGTTTCTTCATTTGATACTTTTTGATATATTTGTAAAACAAAAGTCTACATATAACTAAACACTTGTTTTAGTTTTATTTAAAATTCTAATATTGGACTTGTGGTGGTGGGGTGGGGTGGGGGTGGGGGGGGGGGGAGAAGAACATGGCAAACCATCCTGGTGGCTTTAAAAAAAAATTAATTTAGAGTACCCAATTATTTATTCCCAACTAAGGGGCAATTTAGTGTGGCCAATCCACCTAACCCGCATATCTTTGGGTTGTGGGGGTGAAACCCATGCAGACACTGGGAGAATGTGCAAACTCCACACACACTGATCCGGGATCGAACCCTGGTCCTCAGCACCGTGAGGTAGCAGTGCTAACCACTGTGCTGCCCCATCCTGGTGGCTTTTTTGCAGCTTTCAGAAAACCTGGTATGCTCAGCAGGTAGTTACTTTCTAACCCAGCTTTCTGAAGTTATTTATCATGCTTGGAGATGGTTCTACCGATGCCCTCCAACAACCTGCTCACTTTGTTGTCCTTCGAGCATCGAGCTGTAGAAATGACTACTAATAGGATATTTGATTACCCTATTTTGGCATCGTCACATCTGGTGCTGTTCTTGCTTCAAATGCCATAACCATATATGCGTACGTCACTTTGAAATCAGAACTTGGCTTGTACTTTTTAAGCCAACCCAAGGGCACTTGAGAACAATTTTACGAGGGCGTACTACCACCCCAACCAAATACAACTGCTGCAGGGCAGACTGGGTATTAAACATGTCATTAATCATGGGGGAACTGCAATTGTCTGTAAAAATTTACTTGTGAAAATCCCCTAGTCGCCACATTCCAGGGCCTGTTCGGGTACACGGAGGAAGAATTCAGAATGTCCAAATTACCTAACAGCATGTCTTTTGGGACTTCTGGGAGGAAACTGGAGCACCTGGAGGAAACCCACGCAGACATGGGGAGAATGTGCAGACTCCGTTCCGCACAGATAGTGACCCAAGCCAGGAATTGAACCTGGGACCCTGGTGCTGTGAAGCAACAGTGTTCACCACTGTGCTACTGTGCCACCCATGAATCAAACAGCAAAAATGTCTTGAGTACAACTGTTAACAGCACTATATAAAGTAAAATAGAAATCCAAGCAAAAGACAAAACTAATTGTTAGCACTTTAGAATACAACCGAAATTCACTGTGTAGTTCTCTTGGGTCCGGTCTAATAAACTGGCATATACTATATGACCCCCTTGAGCTTCCTCCATCATTCACATTCATCACAGCTAATCTTCCGATGGTGACATGTAGAAGGTTGTCGCACAAACGGCAACTCTCGTCGGAGTCATTGGATTTTGTTTCTTTTTAACCCAGTTCCCGGGGCAATTGGTGGACAGACTTGTTCCATTCGACAGTATTTGGTGCAAGGATGCCAAAAGGCACAAAAACAATATAGTTAAGAAAGGTGGAAGCAGTATCTGTCGGAAGAGCCGAGCAAAATGCAGACCCCAGGAGGACCCAAGATGGCAGAGGCAAGTGCATCGGTTGGGGCCACACCTCTCTCGGTAGACGGGCTGAAGTAATGGCTGTCGAATTTGAGAAACCATTCAGCAAGCATTTCAAGAGGCATGGGGGGCGGGAGAAAATGATGGAGGCCGTTAAAGTCAGTAGATGATGCCTAGGTACCGATAAAGGAGGCGTTGGAAAAGACCTCGAAGAATGTGCGGGAGCATGAGAAGGTGTTGAAAGGAGCAGAGGAGGCCATGTCGTGGCACAGTGATCAGTTAGCCTGGATAAATGCTGATCTGTGGAGGAAAATAGTGGGCGAGAGCAAGGTTCGATGACCTTGAGAACAGGTTGAGGCTGCAGAACCTCGGGATCATGGGGCTGCCTAACGAGGTGGAGGGTCAGAAGCCAACTTTGAGTTGATGTTTATGAAGTTGTTGCGGGAATCAGGGTCTCCCTATGGAGCTGGATCAAGCCCACTGGTTGCCTTGGGCAGGTTAATGAACCACCGCAAACAGTGATGGTGTGCTTTCACAGCTATCGGTCGAAGGAGAGGGTCCTAAGGTAGACCAAGGAGAATCTGGAGGTGCGCTGGGAAGGCAGCAGTACCCGCTGCTATCAAGCCACTGTAGCGGAACTCGCAAGAAGGCGAACTGCGTTTAATAGGGTGAAGTCGGCGTACGGTTTGGCATGGTTTACCCGGCAAGGCTGAGTGTGATTTTCAAGGAGAAAGACCACTTTTTCGGGGCGGCAGAAGTGGAGTCATTTATTAAAGCCAAAGATCTTGGGACTGGACTGAAGGAGTTTGAACTTGGTTGGTGGTTGGGACGGATTTGTACAGGGGCTTTGTAGTGGTAATGGTGTATGTATG
The DNA here is from genome assembly GCF_902713615.1 of Scyliorhinus canicula. Lineage (NCBI taxonomy): Eukaryota > Metazoa > Chordata > Chondrichthyes > Carcharhiniformes > Scyliorhinidae > Scyliorhinus > Scyliorhinus canicula. The sequence goes on from NC_052151.1 coordinate 118,278,929, forward strand.
TATAGTTTTTGTTTCCATTGTTCGCTTTTCCCCATTTTTTTTTTCCCGCAAGTGTTTGTACAGATTTTCTGACAATTGAAATTGATACAGGTTGGCTTGGGAGCTCTTTCCTTTTGTTACATATTTGTATGGGTTTTTTTGTAGGAAGTAGGGCTCGAGGTGTGTTGGCAGTTTTGGATTGCTCTTTCATCAAGTTATCCAAAGTTGTATTTAACCGTTATGTATTGCCTAGGATTGCCGGAATGATTGCATGAATAATGAACTGATCTTGTAGAGATAACTGCACACATTTTGTTCCAACCAAACTGGACTGTTGAAAGGAAATATTATGTTGACCTTTTATTCTAAGCGTTCTGAATTGCAGGTGGCTTAGGACAACTTGGTGTTGGGCTTGCTAACTTGCTAAGGTACGTAAGTGAAACTTTGTATTTGAAATACATAGATGGTGAATGTGCAACAACTGATAAACCTGACCTGCGTTATAAATGTTTGACACTCGCTTGAGATAGTCTCCACCAATAAAATGAATGGAATCTACCAAATCCCAAAGAAGATGGAAGAATTTTAAAACATAAATGGGATCGACCTAAAACCACGTCTGTTGTTTTCCATGATCTTTGTTTAAGATTAGTTAACCTGAATTGGGCCACTACTAATAGAAAAATTAGGAGCAAGGTGAGGCCATTCGATGCTTCAAGCCCACTTCGCCATTCATTATGATCATGGCTGATCGTCCCAACTCAATAGCCTAATCCCGCTTTTCCCCAAAGTCTTTGATTCCCATCACCCCAAGTGCTATATTTAACTGTTTCTTGAAACTATATACAATGTTTTGGACTCCACTACTTCCTGTGATAACGAATTCCACAGGCTCACCACTCTCTGCGTGAAGACGTTTCTGCTTATCTCTGTCCGAAATGGTCTACCCCATATCCTCAGACTGTGACCCCTGGTTCTGGACACACCATTGGGAACCTCCTTCCTGCATCTACCCTGTCCAGTCCTGTTAGAATTTAATAGGTTTCTATGCAATACCCTCTCATTCTTCTGAACTCCAGCGAATATAATTCTAACCGATTCAATCTCTCATAAGTCGGTCCTGCCTCCAGGAATCAGTCTAGTAAACCTTGGCTGCACTCTATAGCTAGAAAACCTTCCTCGGATAAGGACACCAAAACTGCACACAATATTCTAGGTGTGGCCTCATCAAGGCCGTCTAATTCGGCAAGACATCCCTATTCCTGTGCTCGATTCCTCTCTCAATGAAAGCCAGCATACCATTTGCCTTCATTACCACCTTCTGTACCTGTATGTTTACCTTCAGTGATTGGTGTACGAGGACACCAGGTCTCGTTGCATGTTCCCTTCTCTAATTTATGGCCTTCAAACAATAGTCTGTCATCTTGTTTTTGCTACCATAGTGGATAACCTCGCATTTATCCAAATTATACTGCATCTGCCATTCATTTGCCCACTCATTCAACTTGTCCAAATCACACTGAAGAATCTCTGCATCCTCCTCACAGCTCACCCTCGCATCGCATCCTCCTCACAGCTCACCCTCACATCATCTACAAATTTGGAGATATGACATTTTGTATCCTCATCTAAATTATTAATATATATTGTGAATAGCTGGGGTCCAACACCTATCGCTGCGTTGCCCCACTAGTCACTGTCTGTCTGCCAATTTGAAAAAGACCCGTTAATTCCTGCTCTTTGTTTCCTATCTGCCAACCATTTTTCTATCCATCTCAATACACTACCCCAAATCCCATGCGCTATAATTTGACACACTAATCTTTTATGCGGTCACTTTTGTCAAAAGCCTTCTGAAAGTCAAAATATACCACATGCACTAGCTCCCCTTCATCAATTCTACCAGTTACATCCTCAAAATATTCCAGGAGATTTGTCGAGCATGATTTCCCCTTCATAAATCCATGCTGACTCTGTCCGATCCTACCACTGTTTTCTAAGTGCTTTGCTATAAAATCTTTGATAACGGATTCTACAATTTTCCCCACTACAGTCATCATGCTTACTTGGTCTATAATTCCCTGCTTTCTCTCTACCTCCCTTTTTAAATAGTGGAGTTGCATTAGCCACCCTCCAATCTGAAGGAACTGTTCTGCAGTCTATAGAACCTAGAAGATGACCACCAATGCATCCACTATTTCAGAAGCCACCTCCATCAGTACCCTAGGATGTAGATTATCGGGCCCTGGGGATTCATCAACATTCAATCCCATCAATTTCCACAGCACAATTTCTCTACTAATATTGATTATCTTCAGTTCTTTCTTCTCACTAAACCCTGCATTCCCCAACATTTCCAGTATCTCATTTGTGTTGTCATTTGTGAAGTCAGAACCAAAGTATGTATTTAGTTGCTCAGCTAGTCCTTGTTCCCTATAATACATTTCCCTGTTTCTGACTGTAAGGGACCTACATTTGTCTTCACCAATCTTTCTCTTCAGATATCTATAGAATCCTTTACAGCCAGTCTTTTTTAATGTTCCCTGCAAGCTTCCCGTACCAGCCTCCCCGGACAGGCGCCGGAATGTGGTGACTAGGGGCTTTTCACAGTAACTTAATTGAAGCCTACTCGTGACAATAAGCGATTTTAATTTTTTTTTAAAGCTTACTTTCGTACTCTTATTTTCCCCTTAATCAGTCTCTTGGTCCTTATTTGCTGAATTCTAAACGGCTCCCAATCCTCAGACCTGGCGTTTTTCCTGGACAATTTGTATGCTACTTCCTTGGATCAAATACTACCCCTAATTTTCCCTTGTATGCCATGGATTGCCATCGACAACAAGCGATTTTCAATTTTTTTTTCTCGATTGGCCACCTTCCCTGTTTTACTTTTGTGCCAGACAGGAATAAACAATTGTTGCAGTACCTCCATGCGCTCTTTGAATGTTTGCCATTGCCTATCCACTGGCATAACATTCCCCAATCGATCATAGCCAACTCACGCCTCATTTTATCGTAGTTTCCTTTAAGATTCAGGACCCTAGTCTCAGAATCAACTACTTCACTCTCCATTTTGATGAAAAGTTCAACCATATTATGGTCACTCTTCCCCAAAGAGTTGTGCACAACTAGATTGCCAATGGTTCCGTTCTCATTGCACAATACCTGATCTAGGATGGCCTGTTCTCTAGTTGGCTCCTCAACATAGTGATTCAAAAAACCATCCCACATACACTCCAGGAATTCCTCTTCTATGATATTGTGGCTAATTTGATTTTCCCAGTCTATATGCAGATTGAAATCATTCAATTACATTTCCAATATCCTTTATAATGAATTATCGTTGTATATTTATATGCTGCTTGGTCTTAATTGTCAAAAAACAGTTCTATATATATGTAGTAACTTTTTGTGCAAGGATATGGTATACTAATTTTGTAATGCATGTCAAAATGCAACTTTATTAGTTGGGAATTTCTGCCTGTGGCTAACTTGGATGGATTGATTTAGTGATGTGAACATGACATGGAACACAAAATCCATCTTTTTGGGAGGGTGCAGGAATTTTTTAGATTTGTCATGTCCTTTCTGCTGACAATCTTGATAGCATGTTGATATCTTGCACAGGAAACGCTTTGGTAAAAACAACATTATCCTCTCTGATATCAGGAAACCCCCAGATCATGTGTTCCACAGTGGTGAGTGCTCAGAATTTTTAAAAATAAATTTCCAGTATTGAGAAAATGAGGAACCAAACCTGGCTAAATCATGTCTTGTCTATTCAGGTCCATTTATATATTCTGACATCTTGGATTACAAGAATCTACGTGAAATTGTTGTCAACAATCGTATCACATGGCTGATTCACTACAGTGCATTGCTCAGTGCAGTTGGGGAAGCAAATGTACCTCTAGCACGCAATGTCAATATAACAGGTGAGGACTGGGCAGCTATTGTGATTCCTTGAAATATTCTCATTTGGAACAATTGCATTTCAGCTTACTTTGACGTTGTCTCTTCTCAAAACTGGTCATTTAGGTGTATTTTGAATCCTAAATAGCTTAACTATATATGTATTTGCAAACACTAGATTGAACTAGACTTGCATTTCCTGTAATAGAAATGTTAATTTTTGAAAACATGAAGTCTTTAAAAGCTGGTTATTTGCTTGTAGTATATTTAATTGCATGATAGTGATGCTTAAAAGTACTGTGCTAGAGATGCATTTGGTTTTCTTTAATATTGTTTTAAACAAACACTTCTATCATGTGTTAAGTTTTGGGTATGATTTCAATCTATTTACAGGTCTGCATAATGTATTGGATATTGCTGCTGAACATAACCTTCGCCTGTTTGTTCCCAGCACAATTGGTGCATTTGGATCAACTTCCCCCAGAAATCCAACCCCTGATCTCTGTATACAGAGACCTAGGACAATCTATGGCGTTTCCAAGGTGCATGCAGAGTTAATGGGAGAGGTGTGTAGCATTATAGAATAAAGAGCCACTTAAGGTTCAATATCGTCAAAAGCCTTTCCTCTTTACTTCCTTTTATCCTAAGTTGGACTAGAATTAATTATATCCTTTTTTTAAAAAATAATTTAAATACCCAATTCTTTTCTTTTCCAATTAAGGGACAGTTTAGTGTGACCAATCTACCTACCCTGCATGTTTTTTGGATTGTGGGGGTGAGACCCACGCAGACACAGGGAGAATGTGCAAACTTCTCATGGATATTTGCACAGTGACGAGGGGCCAGGATCGAACCTGGGTCCTCAGCGCCATGCAGCAGCAGTGCTAACCACTGCGCCACCGTGCTGTCCTTTTATAATTATTAAGAATATATCTGTTTTTATAAATTGACTCTTGGGGGGGGCGGGAGGGGGGGAATAGGGGGTCAGTCTTCAGTTTTAGTTATTGATAGAGGAATTAACACAAATCTTTCTCTCGTTTTCTGTATAAATTCCTCCTGAATCACTTTTGTCTTCCTCCTGCCCCCAAATTCTCTCCAATCTCTGCTCAGGCTGTCAGTCGATGCTTTATTATGCATCTTACTACTTAGTCTTAGAGGGGCTGGTTTAGCACAGTGGGCTAAACAGCTGGCTTTTAATGCAGAACCATGCCAGCAGTGTGGGCTCAATTCCAGTATCAGCCTCCCTGAACAGGCGCCGGAATGTGGCGACTAGGGGCTTTTCACAGTAACTTCATTGAAGCCTACTTGTGACAATAAGTGATTATTATTAGTCTTAATTTGTGACTGAAGCTGCTACTTAGTCAACTGTTATATGGATTTTTTTTTGTTTACAATCTTTTTTTCTTGTTCATAGTAACCTTACAAATGAAGTTTAATACTAAGAATTGAGAGGAAGTGACACCTGACTTTTGGAATTACAAACAGTTAATCTAAACCAATACTTTACAGAATGTTAGAACTACCTGAAAGGCATAAATTACATAGAAATGTTATTGTGTACATGCATGGAATGTTTTGTGATCCTTCCACCGGAACAATCCCTGCAAGTTTGATTAAATGCCATTACATTTTGTGAACTTCACTACAGTAGCACTTTTTTTAATGTATGAAATGGTGCCAGTGGTGGATCATTTTTCTTCTGAAATATATATATTGAGTTTTGGGTGTGTATTGTGTTTTTTTTTTCAATAGTATTACCATCACAAGTATGGCATGGACTTCCGATGCCTGAGATATCCTGGCATCATTTCTGCAGACACCCTGCCTGGTGGTGGCACAACAGGTATAGTAACTTTGTGGTTTTTAAATTACTGTTTACTGTGTAATATTATGTGCACGTAACTTGTGTTCTCATTATAGTATATTTAAGTGAGATGAAACTGAGTAACAGTATATTGGGGTGTGGAAGGAGCTATCATGCATCAGCAGGTTCAGTTGATAAAGTTTACTGCTGCACTGATCCTCATGATGACATTGCAACAGGATCTAAATCTGAATGTAGCACCACATTTACCTGCCCCCTCCCTTGTCACAGCTGATGCCATGCTATTTAAGTTTTTTTTAAATAGACGGTTTAGGATTTTTATAAAGCACAGTATAACATTGTTTTAGTACTCATTCAGTTAAGAAACTGCAAATTATGCTGTTCAGATAATTGGGAGGTCTGATGCAACTTTCCTCAGTACCTGGAATTGTGCATGATTAACTACTCCTCGCACAGTCCTCATACTTCTCCAAATGCAACCAGTTTATCTTAAGCAATGGTTTCAGTTTTAGTTGTGAATTGATTAAGTTGAGATCTCAAGGATCTCCTTATCCCACTCTTCTATTTTCCTGTCGCTCTTCATTGACATCATTTACAGTTATCAGGTTTGTGTGGAAAGACCTTGCTCCGCCTTCCTACCTGCCATCAAGCCCCAACTGAATAACAGCACCTTCAGTTCAACATGAGGAAAACTATAGCCACTGTCTCAGCTGACGCTACAAATATTATTTTGGTGCATTTGACTTCGCCCATCATCCATCTCCAGTTACATGCTTGTGCAAAGCCATCTGCTTTCTTGAAACACTAACTCCTGTCATCACAAGATGGCCAGTCCTGCACATGTGTGGCATGCCAATTACTTAATTCTGCTGTGTTCAGTCTGCCAGTACACCTTGACACAAGCATAAAAAGCTTTTGTTTCTGTATCGACACGCTACCTGTAATGAATATGGTTAGAAGGCTTGGGTCGCTGTCTGTGCGGAGTCTGCAAATCCTCCCCGTGTGTGCATGGGTTTCCTCCGGGTGCTTCGGTTTCCTTCCACAGTCCAAAGATGTGCAGGTTAGGTGGATTGGCCATGATAAATTGCCCTTAGTGTTGGGTGGGGTTACTGGGTTATGGGGATAGGGTGGAGGTGTTGACCTTGGGTAGGGTGTTCTTTACAAGAGCCGGTGCAGACTCAATGGGCCGAATGGCCTCCTGCACTGTAAATTCTATGATCTGTGATAAGTGTACGTTTAGCTTGAAGAAGAAATGCTTTTTATCAATTAATCTCACATAAATCATAGAATCTACGGCACGGAATCAGGCCCTTCGGCCCAAACTGGTCCATGCCAACCAAAAAGCACAGACCTAAGCCTACCCCATTTGCCTATAGAATCATAGACCCTACCTAATCAGTTGCGTGAAATCACTAGAACCCAAATCGAGCAATAATGACACATGGAGGAATATTTAAATACTTTGTGAAACAGCCCTTTTTCATGGCTGGACTTCAAGCCTACTGTTACAATTTGTGCTTAAAGTACATTCCTATGGAATGTTAAAAAATGGGATGGCTTTGACGGATACCTAAACAGGGGCAGCTGTAATTATTTGAGCAATGCTGCATTTGGTCCTGGTCTTTGCCAAACTAGCTACTCACTATGATATAAGGGAGCAACAGAATTGACTATGCCTGGTGTTGGCAGCAAACACAGCTTTCTTTAAATCCTCTTCCACCCTGTGCAGATGTTGAAACTCTCGGTTCTATTTAGCATTAAGACCATTCCCTTCCTCTCCTGAACAGTGGCTGCATCAGCCTATCTGCGCTGAAACCCATTGTCAACTCCAAATTTGACTACTCTGTAATGTGAGGACATCAACAACTACTTGTATTTATATAGTACCTTTGATGTAATAAAACATCCAATGCACTTAACAGGAACATTTAAAGCAAACTTTGACACAGCTATGTAGGGTAACATTAGGGCAGATGGCTAAAGATTTGTCGAAGATGCAGTTTTTCAAGAATTTCTTAAAGCAGAAAAGTGATTGGAAAGGCATAGGGAGAGAATTACAGAGCCTAAGCAGCTGAAGGCATGGCCACCAATGATGGAGGAATTAAAATCAGGAATTCGATCCGTGCAGATTTGAAGGACTACATGGATATGCTGGGATGAGGCCATGGATTAATTTGAAAATGAGGGTGGCAATTTTAAAATCAAGTATTGCTTAATCAGGAGCCATTTAATCAACAAATATATGGTGATAGATGCAGGACTTGCCATGAGTAATAATCTTTATTGTCACAAGTAGGCTTACATTAACACTGCAATGAAGTTACTGTGAAAATCCCCTAGTCGCCACACTCCGGCGCCTGTTCGGGTACACGGAGGGAGAATTCAGAATATCCAATTCACCTAAAAGAACATCTTGGGATTTGTGGGAAGAAACCCACGCAGACACGGGGAGAACATGCAGACTCCGCATAGATAGTGACCCAAGCTGGGAATCAAACCTGGGTCCCTGGCGATGTGAAGCAAGAGTGCTAACCACTGTGCTACTGTCCTGCCATTAGGGGCGCAGGCAGTATTTTGAATGACATGAATTTTAGTTCATGGAGGGTACAGTGTGGGAACTGGCCACGGGTGCATTAGAATTGTGGAGTATAGATGTAACAAAGGCATGGTTGATGGTTTCAGCATCGGATGAGCTGAGAGTCTGGTAATGTTAAAGAGGTGAAAATAGATGATATGGATATGTGGTCAGAACTTCACCTTGAAGTTAATTGTGACAACACCAAACTGTAAGTAGTCTGGTTGAACCTGAAGGCAGCAGGAGAGGGATGGAGTCGGTGGTGAGGGAACATAGTTTGTAGCAGGGACCAAAGCCAATGACTTTGATCTTCCCAATGTTTCATTGGAGGAAATTTCTGCACCTCCAGTACAAGATATTAAACTAGCAATCTGACAATTTAGTCAGTTGAGGAGTTAAAAAGTGGTAGTGATATTGTGATATAGTGATACAGCTAGATATTGTTAGCATACCAGTGATATCACTGAGGGATTGATATTTGGGGGACACCCAAGGTATCTGTACAGTGGGGAGCGGGGCTCATAATGGCAGATTTAAAAGAGAAAAGAAGAGTACCTGAAGAGAGTTATTAGTAATATCAGCTAATATGAGGACCCGGAAAGGAAGTTGGGTGGTCAGCATTTTAGTGGGAATAGGGTTAAGGGAACAAGAGGCGAGTCTCGTGGTCATGATTGGCTGAGCATTCACTCTCCAAAGTCCGTCACCCCATGCTCCCTGACCACCTAGTATATTAAATTCAAAGTTTGTTCTCCTCTAAATCCCTTATAGCCTTTTTCTATGCTGTCTCTATTACTTTTGATTCAAAAACAGTTTCTTCCCCGCTGTTCAGACTCCTAAACAACCCTCTTATGGACTGACCTGATTAATACTACACTCCTGTATGCTTCACCCAATGCTGGTGTCTTATGTATTTACCGTATATACTCGCGTATCATGCGATCTCGCGTATCATGCGACCCCTACATTTTAGACCCCAAAACATGGTTTTATGCTATACCTCATGTATCATGCGAGTCACTTTTTTGAGACACCAAATGAGATACCAAATTACGCCGTTAACAACCGCCGTAAACAACCAGCTGTTTTGCGGTTTCTAATCACGGTAATAAGCAGTTAACTAACGCGTAACACATAACGGTCGAATACATTCTACCATTAGCCACTATGGAGAAAAGATCTGCCAAGAAATATACTGCCAAATTGAAGCTGCAAGTCGTTGCCGAAGCGGAACACAGCAACAACGTTAAAGCTGCAAAGCTGTTTGGTGTCGGAGAAAGCTGTGTCCGCAACTGGAGAAAACAGAAAGAGAAATTGATGGAAAGTCCTTCCAATAAATGCGCTAATCGTGGGTCGAAATGTCATTGGCCGCAATTAGAAGATAACGTCTCAAAGTGGGTGTCCGAAAATCGGGAAAATGGTTATATTATAACTCGATCTAAAATTAGACTTTATGCTTTACGAGAAGCAAGAAACATGGGCATTCGTGAGTTTACTGCAAGTCCTGGATGGTGTACGCGGTTCATGAAAAGACATGACTTTGTGTTAAGAAGAAAAACAAAAATTGCACAGAGACTCCCAAAAGAATTAGAAGAAAAAGTGACTAGTTTTCAAACATTTGTAATCAAACATCACAAAGCTAACAGCTATCAGTTATCGTGCATTGGCTGAAACACCCGTGAATTTTGATATGCCATCAAACTCAACTGTTAATAAAGTCGGTGAGAAAAGTATTTTTATCAAAACTACAGGGCATGAAAAGACACATTTTACGGTTGTACTAACGTGTATGGCAGATGGGACGAAACTTCCTCCAATGGTTATCTTTAAACGGAAATTAATGCCCAAAGTAAAATTTCTAAATGATATCGTTGTCCATGAAAAAGGTTGGATGAACGATAATGGTTGCAAGATTTGGCTGAAGAGAGTTTGGGAATCAAGAGCAGGTGGTTTACGATGCCCAAAAAGTTACTTGTGTGGGATATGTTCAGTATGACGACTGCCTCGATGAAGAAGAATTCCAAGCTTTATTTGATGATGACACTGATAGCAATGAAAGCGAATTTGATGAATTTTAGTTAACCTGCAAAAGTTTGTTTTAATAGTTTTTTTATTAAAGTTTTATTAAAGTTTGTTAATTAACCTACATATGTATTCCTGTTTTATATTTCATTATGTCCCTAATAATGTCCATTTGACTTTCCGTTAATGGATACGGTCTGCTTAACAGCCTAATCTTGACCAGTACTTCACACCCGAAATTTTGTATCTCGCGTATCATGCGACCCCCCAAATTCAGGTCAAAATTGAGGTCTTCAAAGGTCGCATGTTACGCGAGTATATACGGTACATTGTGTACCTTGTGTTGCTCTTTTATGTATTTAATTTTCTTCTCGTACTAAATTATCCGTTTAAGTTCCTCGCAGAAAAATACTTTTCACTGTACCTCGGTACATGTGACAATAATCCAATCCTATTTTCTCTATCAAATATTCCTTAAATTTGACTCTAGCCTTCTGTTCAAATGTTCTGTTCTCTCTTTGTATTGTTACCTACAGGTAAACCGATTCAGTTACAGTATAAACTTGTGGTGATCTGCAGGATTGTACAGTAATAAAGGCTCAATGTAAATAGTTTTGTAGCCCAATTTCACTGTAGTCACATTGAGTTGATTATACAGTATGACGTGGAAACATTTGAAGCTGTCGAAAACAGGGCACTTTGTAATTGAGTCCCAAAATAAACCAGTACGTATAAATTACCTCTTGCTGCCTCTCAATTACGGTCAAGTAATTTTAGACATTACGTTTGTCACACTCGAACTATTATGGATTTGGTTTATCCATTTAACAATGAGTTTACTACTTGCAAGTAATGCAGTTTAGAAAAAAAAAACAGGATTAACTTTAGTTCTACGCAATTGATTTTAATATAGAATTCAGGGCCTGAATAGGTGTTGAATATTGTAGCAAGAAGCTAAGCTAGTGAGTGATTCATCACAGCTCTGCGTAAGAAAAGGACTTTTTAAATGCACAATCAGTAAGAAGTGCTTTAGGTAAGGCTTACTGCAAGAAGTGCAACTTAGAATAATGCTGGGAGTTGGGTAATTAAGGGAACAAAGGGAAAGGGGTGCTCTTCTGCTTTTTGTTTTCTAACTTTCTCAGCCTTCAGGAAGTGGTCTTGCTGTGCTACAGGAGAAAAAACTAGTTATTTGGCGAGTCATTGCGCCTCTTCTCCAGACCTCCTCTTGCCACCAGGTGTCCTTGAAGAATTGTGTCCTTTCAATTTGGAGATTCATTTGGGTAGGTCTCTTCTGAGCAAGGACCTCCCAAGCATTGATGCCTTAAGTTGGATTCTTTTTTTTTATAAATGTTTTTTTATTGAGTTTTCATATTTTATATATGACAAATTACAAGTTATTAGAGAGAGAGAGAGAGAAAAAAAAAAGGAAAACACAAAAATTTAACATGAATATTTACAGGTAAGCATCTTCATAACAATAATTGTGGCCGCCCCCTTTAGCCAGCATACATATTTTACATTCCCCAATATGGCCGAGGCACATGTTTATAGGCATTTATTTATAGTTTGGTTTTGGGCCTTGGCTTGCCATCAAACTCCCATACCGAGCCCGTAGCCCCCCGGCTACCTTTCCCCGATTCCCGTCCATTTTCCCCTGGTTCTTGGCCACCCGACTATTCTTCCTCATGTACGTTGGCCACAAACAGGTCCCGGAACAGTTGCATGAATGGCTCCCACGTTCTGTGGAAGCCGTCGTCCGACCCTCGGATGGCGAATTTGATTTTCTCCATTTGGAGAGATTCCGAGAAGTCGGACAGCCAGTCTGCAGCTCTGGGTGGTGCTGCTGACCGCCAGCCAAACAGGATTCTACGGCGGGCAATCAGGGAGGCAAAGGCAAGGGCGTCCGCCCTCCTCCCCAGGAATAGATCTGGCTGGTCTGAAACCCCGAAGACCGCCACTATCGGGCATGGCTCCACCCTCACCCCCACCACTTTGGACATAGCATTCTTGAGGTAAGCTTTCAGGGTGTCTTTGAAGCGCTTCTTTGACCTCTTCTTGTTCAGGAGTCTCCTTTTGAGTTGAGCGAAGAACTTTTAATTTGGTAGTCAGGACTCTGACATTCTAAGCACGTGGCCGGCCCAGTGGATTTGGTTTCAGATTATCATGGCCTCGATGTTGGTGCTCTTAACTCCTTCAGGGACGCTGACGTTAGTACACTTGCAAGTGGTAATTTATACGTACTGGTACTGTCATGGAGCAGTCGGAGGATGTTGAATAATTCCTCTGGACACTGGCCTTTGACAGGGTCTTCCATAACGCTTTCCAATTGACCGAGTTAAAAGCCTCAGTCAGATCAATGAAAGCCATGTAGAGTGGTTGATGTTGCTCCGGGCAGTTAAGTCATGTCCTCTGTTCCACAAAGTCAAAGGTCCACTGGCTTGTTGGAAGGATTTCCTGAGAAGAAGGTGTGTTTAATGGTGGCTTCAACTTCATCCATGCTTGGTGGGAGTCCAAGGCCAACTTTGATGAGGAGTTGGGGAATTGCCGCCAACACTATTTATGGCTGTATCACAGTTTAGGAGTTTTTTTGACGTATTCTCCATCGGAGGGATCAAATTTGGGAAGATGTGGTAAATCGAAGAGCAGGGATAAGAGTTATTAAGGGAAATCAAAAAAGACTGATGTGAAGGGATAGAGAGTACACGTGACTGATGTGAAGGGATAGAGAGTACAAGTGTAACTGTAAATCAACAGATGAGAGACGAGGTTGTAGAAAGATGAAATCAAAAGCTTTGAATCTGAATGCACATAGCATTCAAAACAAAACGGATAAACTGAGTGCACATAGAAATAAATATAATTTGATAGTCATTACAGAGGCATGGCTGCAGGAGGACATGGATTGGAACCTGAATACTAAAGAGTACAGGATGCTTTGGAAGGACAGGAAGTGGGAGAAAAGGTGGAGGGTTGGCTCTGCTAGTTACCCAAGTTCAGGAAACCATGATGTGGAAAAGGCTTGCGTTGAGATCAGAAATGGTAAAGGCAGTCACTTGGAGTCATGTACCAGCCCCCTAACAGTAACCATGGTAGGGTGGAGCATAAAAGGAGAAATAATTTGAACTTGCCAGAAACTTCTGTGCACTTCATAATGGGTATATATAACATTTAGCACACACAGCTGTAAGGATCTGGGATCCAAGAGTACAATGGAAATCATATGTGTAATACAATCTTGTTTGGATTAAAATTCCTCTAAAATCTAACAAAAAAACAAACTAAAATTAAGGGATTATATTACTGCTTGAAGTGGTGAATTGGAGCAATGGCAAACACAATTCAGTTACAAATTGACAAATCATGTCAAGTTAAGAATATCAAGTTCATTTATAGATATACCTTGCATTTATCTTGTTTATTCAATTTTTAAAAATAGCTTTAAAGTACCCAATTCTTTTTCCAATTAAGGGGCAATTTAATATGGCCAATCTACCTAACCTGCACATCTTTGGGTTGTGGGAGAATGTAAAAACTCCACATGGGCAGGGATTGAACCAGGGTCCTTGGCGCCACTTCGTCACAGTGCCACCCTCTTGTTTATACATTTGAGCAATACTTGACCATTTGTTTTCTTAAGAAAAGGAGAAAAATCTGTACAAATTGTATAGTTGATTGTTGGGAAGAATGTTTCCCGGGGTGTTTATTTGTTGTAACCTACTTTGATAAAAGTTTGAATAAAATGCGTTTAAAAAAAAAAAAAAAATAATTGTTTTCTTAAGCTTGAAAATAGAATTTCTTCTTCTTGTATTTTCTAATATAAAATTTATTTCTGCTTGAAGCATGCAATCTTGCTTTCTAGTCAATGTAGAACAACCTTGTAATATGCTTGAATCTCTTAATTGTAAAACGTAGCAGCTTGAGTATTGTTTCTAAGACCAAGTAGCCATGTATTTAAGGTGACAAGCTGCAGTGGTTACAGTGCAAATGTTTCTCTGTTTAACTGAAGAATGAAATCTGGCAGACAGGTTATTTTCAATTACTGGATGTTTTTATTTTTCAGACTATGCAGTTCAAATTTTCCATGATGCTGTAAAGACTGGGAAGTTTGAATGTAACTTGAAGCCTGATACAAAGCTCCCTATGATGTACATAGATGACTGCCTGCGCGCAACACTGGAAATCCTAGAAGCACCAGCAGAACAGCTTACAATGAGAACCTATAATATCAGTGCAATGAGCTTCACTCCTGAAGAACTAGTGGCTGAAGTCCGAAAGCACCTATCTGACCTTCAGATCACTTACAAAGTTGATGAAATGCGTCAGGCAATCGGTAAGTGTACATTTTTTGGTTGATTGGAGCATTCTTATTCCTGTCCTAAAATGGACATCTAATTTGTGGATGAGTGTGAAGAAGTAACAATATTGGCCCAGATCTTGTGGTCAGTGGCAACAGAATGGTGCTTGCTATTCACTGCACTGACAGCTGCTCTCACTTTCACTGACTTCTGAGAGCAGGCAAGCAATAGCATTGCTTATTAGCTAATCAGATTGAAGAATCATCACCGAGTGTCATGATCTAAACCAGAGAGTATAAGTTAGACAATTAATTAATTGTAAAATCATACAGGGAGAAAGGTGAGTTTGATAGAAATATACAATTTTTCCCCCATCTCCAACACTAATTACTTTCTGAAGGAATTTTACAAAATTAAACTTTCAGAACCAGACAGTATTTGTTAGTACTGTAGTTATGATTGACCGTGCCGGCAGCACAGTGGCGCAGTGGTTAGTGCTTCTGCCTCACGACGCCGAGATCCCGGGTTCGACCCCGGCTCTGGGTCACTGTCCGTGCCGAGTTTGCACATCGTCCCTGTGTTTGCATGGGTTTCCCCCCCACCCCCCACACACAACCCAAAGTGTGCAGGGTAGGTGAATTGGCCAAGCTAAATTGCCCCTTAATTGGAAAAAATGAATTGGGTACTCTTAAATGGCATGGTAATTTTAAAAAAAAATTCAATGTTCACTTAGACCTGAATGCACCAGCCCTAACAATTTCAGCTAGGTTCGAGGTAGATATAGCAACAGATTTTAATGCTGAGTCTGTTTGATGAGTTACTACTGTTTTAGCACAGCCAGTGGATGAACTATTACTTCCACATTTAACTGCACATGTGCACATTCTGGTAATTGGTGTGCATTATATTCCAGCATTTATGGTTCTTGTTTGTCATGCATCATGTAGCTTGCAACAAACGTTTTTTGTGCCAAACTAATTAAATATGGTTTAAATTGTTAGGGCTAGTGCGGCACGACAGTGCAGTGGGTAGCATTGCTGCCTCACTGTGCCAAGGGCCCGGGTTTGATCCCGGCCCCGGGTCAATGTCCATGTGGAATTTGCACATTCTCCCCAGTCTGCGTGGGTCTCGCTCCCACAACCCAAAAGATGTGTAGGGTAGGTGGATTGGCCATGCTAAATTGCCCCTTCCTTAGAAAAAATAATTGGACACTTTAAATTTAAAATAAAATTGGTAAGGCTGGTACATTAAGGTCGAAGTAAACTTTCAGTCATAATTGCTGCCAAACGACTTCGCTGGCTCTGAAAAGTTAATTTCTTAGGGGAGGTGGTGGCATAGTTTTATTGTCACTGGATTAGTAAACCAGAAACCCACGGTAATGGTCTGGTTACCTGGGTTTGAATCTCGCCACGGCAGATGGTGAAATTTGAATTCAATAAAAATCTGGAATTAAAAAGTCTAATGACCATGAAACTATTGTCGATTGTCGTAAAAACCCATTTAGTTGACTAATGTCCTTTAGGGAAGGAAATCTGCCATCCTTACCTGGTCTGGCCTACATGTGAGTCCAGACCCACAGCATTGTGTCTGGATTCACAGCTGCCTCTGCAAGGTCAATTAGGGATGAGCAATAAATGCTGGCCCAGCCTGCGATGCCCAAGTCCTATGAACAAATAAAATAAAAATTAAAAATCATCCTTTTAGAATTTGATTAAATAATTAATATATAATCATCTGCAAATGCTCAGGTTATTTGACCTATTCTGCATTGGTTTGCTTGGTGGTTTTGACTGTAGCTTGTCCCACTTGTGATTTTAAAGTGTAATATAAAGCATTTTCTAAATCACTCCTGGTTTAGGTTTAGGGGCTGGTTTAGCTCACTCAGCTAAATCGCTGGCTTTTAAAGCAGACCAAGCCGGCCAGCAGCACGGTTCGATTCCCGTACCAGCCTCCCCGGACAGGCGCCGGAATGTGGCGACTAGGGGCTTTTCACAGTAACTTCATTGAAGCCTACTTGTGACAATAAACGATTTTCATTTCATTTTCATTTGGTTGTTAAGAGACTAAACAAATTGCTGCGAGATGAACCTCCTTATCCAAGACTTGTTATGACTAGTGAAAGTGGTAGAGACTTTTCAGAAGTTTACCATTTGCCTGTTTATTTTCAGCTGATAGCTGGCCAATGGAATTTGATGATCACAATGCTCGCAAAGATTGGGCCTGGAAGCATGAATATGATCTTCCTGAGCTGGTGTTCACAATGCTCAATTTCATTACAACTGATAGTCAACTGATGCAAGCGAATTAAATGAAGATAAAGGATTTTTGAAGGACCAGAATCTGCAATGGGATCCAATGTACATAAGAACATAATTAGCTCAGAAAACTTCAATCACTTTGTGTAAATAATTCTTTTTCTGTACTTAAAACTAATCAGATTGCAGTGGCTTGATGTGTATCCTGTGCAAAGAAAATGTTATTAATTATAGTTAAAATGTTAGTAAACTGAACTTACTGTTTTAGCAGGATGAACAGTAACTGCTGTTACCAAAGGGCTGTCAACATTACAGGGCAATGGATTTCATTTGAACTTATTTATTTATGACTTTCAGAACTCAATTTTTACTCTAGGCTAAAGTGTGTATTTTGTGTGAGGGAAAATGGAAGTGAAAATCTTTTTAAAAAGATAAAGAGCCTTAAGTTTTACTATGAAATAAAATCTGCAGAACTCCAAGTTAATCTTCAGCCATCTAAGGTTACATTTAATAATGCAGTTGAATGAGTAGTGTAACAAACTGTACTCTGCAATTTTTTTTTATTGGTGCTGAAGATTTTTTATTTTGTAGATTTGCAATATTAAAAATGTGTTTTACCCCCATTCTGATATAATGCAGATTAATGTGTGGGTGTCTCAGAACATCTGAAAGCTTAACCTGCAGAATGGTCCAACAATTCAGTACTTTATGGATTTCAAAGATGATTAATCATCATAGCAACATATCCAAAAGTGCACAGGCTACTGCTTTCATTTTGTTTTGCAGTTCATTGCAAGCTATCCTACTCATGACGATGCAGTGGTTTCTGAGATGTTTTGGCATAATTGTGCAAATTATAATAGGGAGAGTATACTGGGCTTCATATCGTGATGGATGGCCAAAAGATAAAAATGTAGCTCTAGTACTTCTGTGTGGAACTTTAAAAAAAAAATAATCAACCTGTTGAAAAATCTCTTGGTTGCTTTATTGTAAAAACTATCCTGGCATTTTTTTATTTTGCTACAATTATGTTTCGCATTAAATCTCAGATATATTTTCAGTTTGAGCGTTTATTGGATTTCGTCTTGCAAAAGAATTTATTGGTTATGGACATTTTAAAGAAAAAATTAAATGGCATCCTAAATCCAAATGTATTTGATGGTTTGTCCTTTTACTTTTTAAGCACATTGTTAAACTAAGCCTTGCACTACTTAATACCACTACATTTTTGAAAGAGCTAGAGGAAGTGAAGTAGAAATTGAAGTACAATTGAATGGCTGGAAGTACTATTCATTCGTTGTTTTGAGGTCATCAGATGCATGACATTTACAGGGAGTATCTCTGGTCTTAGATTCTCAGGCATTGGAATAATACTCTGTCCATAAAATATGGTTGGCACGGCAGGCAGTTTTTAAAGAAAAGAGTTTTGTAAAAGGCAGTAGCGCACATTTGAGGGTTGTCCTTTGTGCATCGGGGGTACCTGTGCCATCCCCATTCACCACACCTGATTCCTCCCTTTTTTTAAAACTCATTTTATTCAAATTTGTATCAAATGAACACTCCGAGAAACATTCTTCCCAACAATCAACTATACAGTTTTTACAGATTTTTCTCCTTTTTCACACCCCCCCTTCAACGAACAGCTCCTCAAACATGTTCACAAACATCCCCCACCTTTACTCAAACTCCCTTGCTGAGCCCTTTAACTCATATTTTATCTTCTCTAACCGCAGGAAGTCAGACAGGTCACCCAACCATGCTGCTACCCCCCCGGTGGTGATGCCGACCGCCACTCGTGCAAAATTTGTCGCCGTGCAATCAGAGGTGAAGGCCAAGGCATTGGCCTTCGTCCTCTCCATGAGCTCCGGCTTCTCTGAAACCCCAAATATTGCCACCAAAGGTTCCGGGTCCACTCACTCCTCCACTATCCTGGCTAAGACCGTGAACACTCCTGCCCAGAAACATCCCAATTTTGCATAACCCCAAAACGTGTGCATGATTCGCTGGCCCCCACCCACACCTCTCACACTCATCTGCTACCCCTTGAAAGAACCCACTCATTCTCGCCCGAGTCATATGCACTCTGTGCACCACCTTAAAACTGTATCAGGCTCCTTACAAAAGAGGAGGTCCTGTTTACCCTGCCTCACTCCATACTCCCCAATTGATCTCCATTACCAACTCCGCTTCCCATTTAAAAAAAAATAAAAATTGAGTACCCAATTCATTTTTTTCCAATTAAGGGGCAATTTAATGTGGCCAATCCACCTACTCTGCACATTTTTGGGTTGTGGGGGCGAAACCCACGCAGATACGGGGAGAATTCCCGTACCAGCCTCCCCGAACAGGCGCCAGGATGTGGCGACTAGGAGCTTTTCGCAGTAACTTCATTTGAAGCCTACTTGTTATAATCGATTTTCATTTTCACACTGATAGTGACCCAGAGCCGGGATCGAACCTGGGACCTCAGCGCCATGAGGCAGCTGTGCTGCCCGCCACTTCCCATTTCTCCTTGATCTTCACCACCTGCTCGCCTCCCTGCTTATGTATCCCCAATTCTTCCCTCCCCTTCCACATCGGGAAGCAGCAGTCGCTCCAGCAGGGTGTATCCCGGCAGTCTAGGGAACCCCTTCCAGACCTTTTGTGCAAAGTCCCTAACCTACAGATACCTGAACACACTACCGCTCGGCAGCTCTACCCTCTTTCTTAGCTCCACCCTCTTTCTTAGATCCTCCAGACTGGCGAATCCTTCCTCCAAATACAGATCCCTCGCCTTGACCAGCCTCACTTCCCTCCACCTCCTGTATACACTATCCATTTCCCCCCCTCCCCGCTCGTTAGCACCGACATCCCAACCTAAAATGCCTCTGCTGATTCCATATCTTCACCTTGGACTGCACCACTGAATACCGACTCAGCCATTGGCAATGGTGCCGTCACCATAGCCCTCAAACTAGACCCCTTACAAGATTTCTCCTCCACCCTAACCCCCCCCCCCCCCCCCCTTCCCATCACCACAGCACCTTGTCGACATTCGCCGACCAATAATAATGAAGCAAGTTTGGCAACACAACCCCCCCCCCCCCCCCCCCATTCTGCCTCTGTAGCAGGGTCCTCCCCACCCTTGGCACCTTCCCCGCCCATACAAAGTCAGATGATTGTGTCTAATTTCCGCAAAAAAGACCTCCGGTATAAAGATCGGGAGAGCCTGAAAGATAAACGGGAACCTCAGCAGAATATTCATTTTCACCACTTGGACCCTCCATGCCAACGTTAAGTGCAGTGCCCTGGCCTCCTCCAGCTTTGTTAATTTCCACTTCTGGAGCCCCGTCCATTCCCTTGCTACCTGAGTCCCCAAGTACCTAAACCTATCCCTCGCTACTGTAAATGGCATTCCCCCTAAATTTTTCCACTGCCAACTCATTCACCGGGAATACCTCGCTTTAACGTACATTCAGCTTGTATCTCGAGAACCCTCCAGACCTCCAAAACAGGCCCATAATCCTTTCAATACTCTCCAACGGATCTGAAACATACAGCAAGAAGTCATTGGCATAGAACAACACCCCATGCTCCCTCTGTACCCTCATTATCCTCTGCCGACCCCCTGAGATCCCCCTCTATGGCCAGCGCAAACAGCAGCGGCGACAGCAGGCACCCCTGCCTCGTACCCCTGTGTAAGTCAAAGCTTCGTGAGCTCATGAAATTTGTCCTCGCCCCCGCTCTTGGCGCCACATACAGCAACCGCACCCATGCCACAAATCTCGGCCCAAACCCAAAACTTCGAACAAGTACTGCCACTCCACCCGATCAAATGCTTTCTCCACGTCCATGGACACCACCACCTCCGGTACCAGAGTTCTCGATGGATTCATCCCTGACCATTTCTTGTTTCAATGTGAAACAGAAAATGAGCAATATTGTTGTTTGCTGTATAAATTACAAAAACTGACCTGTGATGTGCTAATCTCTGATTGTGCAATGACTGGTATTTAATATTGAGCAGATTTCTGTTTGATTCCCGGCTTGGGTCACTCTGCGGCGTTTGCACGTTCTCCCTGTGTCTGCAAGGGTTTCCTCAATGTGCTCTGTTCCCTCTCAAGCCCCAAAAGACGTAATTCTTAGGTGAATTGGACATTCTGAATTCTCCCTCTGTGTACCTGAACAGGCACTGGAGTGTGGCGACATGGGGATTTTCACAGTAACTTCATTGCAGTGTTATGTAAGCCAACTTGTAACACTAATAAAGATTATTATTATCTGCTTTAAATTACAAGGTTCAGTTGATTAAAATATCTAATCCATAGAATCCCTCCAGGGAGGCCATTTGGCCCATCGAGTCTGCACCAACCCTCCGCAAGAATACTCTACCTTGGCACACTCCCCCACACTTTCACCGTACCCCACGCATTGATCATGCCCAATCAACCTAACCCCCACACCGTTGGACTGTGTGAGGAAACTGGAGCACCCCGAGTTATCCCACGCAGACATAGAACATAGAACGATACAGCGCAGTACAGGCCCTTCGGCCCTCGATGTTGCACCGACATGGAAAAAAAAACTAAAGGCCATCTAACCTACACTATGCCCTTATCATCCATATGCTTATCCAACAAATTTTTAAATGCCCTCAATGTTGGCGAGTTCACTACTGTTGCAGGTAGGGCATTCCACGGCCTCACCACTCTTTGCGTAAAAAACCCACCTCTGACCTCTGTCCTATATCTATTACCCCTCAATTTAAGGCTATGTCCCCTCGTGCTAGCCACCTCCATCCGCGGGAGAAGGCTCTCGCTGTCCTCCCTAGCTAACCCTCTGATCATTTTGTATGCCTCTATTAAGTCACCTCTTAACCTTCTCTCTAACGAAAACAACCTCAAGTCCATCAGCCTTTCCTCATAAGATTTTCCCTCCATACCAGGCAACATCCTGGTAAATCTCCTCTGCACCCGTTCCAATGCTTCCACGTCCTTCCTATAATGAGGCGACCAGAACTGTACGCAATACTCCAAATGCGGCCGTACTAGAGTTTTGTACAACTGCAACATGACCTCATGGCTCCGGAACTCAATTCCTCTACCAATAAAGGCCAACACACCATAGGCCTTCTGCACAACCCTATCAACCTGGGTGGCAACTTTCAGGGATCTATGTACATGGACACCGAGATCCCTCTGCTCATCCACACTACCAAGAATTTTACCATTAGCCAAATATTCCGCATTCCTGTTATTCTTTCCAAAGTGAATCACCTCACACTTCTCCACATTAAACTCCATTTGCCACCTCTCAGCCCAGCTCTGCAGCTTATCTATGTCCCTCTGTAACCTGCAACATCCTTCCGCACTGTCTACAACTCCACCGACTTTAGTGTCGTCTGCAAATTTACTCACCCATCCTTCTGCGCCCTCCTCTAGGTCATTTATAAAAATGACAAACAGCAACGGCCCCAGAACAGATCCTTGTGGTACGCCAC
Organism: Scyliorhinus canicula; assembly: GCF_902713615.1. Lineage (NCBI taxonomy): Eukaryota > Metazoa > Chordata > Chondrichthyes > Carcharhiniformes > Scyliorhinidae > Scyliorhinus > Scyliorhinus canicula. The sequence goes on from NC_052151.1 coordinate 118,301,268, forward strand.
TCGTAACTGAACTCCATTCTGAACATTTCCCATCAACTACCACTCTCTGTCTTCTTTCAACTAGCCAATTTCTGATCCACATCTCTAAATCACCCTCAATCCCCAGCCTCCGTATTTTCTGCAATAGCCGACCGTGGGGAACCTTATCAAACGCTTTACTGAAATCCATATACACCACATCAACTGCTCTACCCTCGTCCACCTGTTCAGTCACCTTCTCAAAGAACTCGATAAGGTTTGTGAGGCATGACCTACCCTTCACAAAACCATGCTGACTATCCCTAATCATATTATTCCTATCTAGATGATTATAAATCGTATCTTTTATAATCCTCTCCAAGACCTTACCCACCACAGACGTTAGGCTCACCGGCCTATAGTTACCGGGGTTATCTCTACTCCCCTTCTTGAACAAAGGGACCACATTTGCTATCCTCCAGTCCTCTGGCACTATTCCTGTAGCCAATGATGACCTAAAAATCAAAGCCAAAGGCTCAGCAATCTCTTCCCTGGCTTCCCAGAGAATCCTAGGATAAATCCCATCCGGCCCCGGGGACTTATCTATTTTCACCTTGTCCAGAATTGCCAACACTTCTTCCCTACGCACCTCAATGCCATCTATTCTAATAGCCTGGGTCTCAGCATTCTCCTCCACAATATTATCTTTTTCTTGAGTGAATACTGACGAAAAGTATTCATTTAATATCTCGCTTATCTCCTCAGCCTCCACACACAACTTCCCACCACTGTCCTTGACTGGCCCTACTCTTACCCTAGTCATTCTTTTATTCCTGACATACCTATAGAAAGCTTTTGGGTTTTCCTTGATCCTACCTGCCAAAGACTTCTCATGTCCCCTCCTTGCTCGTCTCAGCTCTCTCTTTAGATCCTTCCTCGCTTCCTTGTAACTATCAAGCGCCCCAACTGAAACTTCATGCCTCATCTTCACATAGGCCTCCTTCTTCCTCTTAACAAGAGATTCCACTTCTTTGGTAAACCACGGTTCCCTCGCTCGACCCGTTCCTCCCTGCCTGACTGGCACGTACTTATCAAGAACATGCAATAGCTGTTCCTTGAACAAGCTCCACATATCCAGTGTGCCCAACCCTTGCAGCCTACTTCTCCAACCAACACATCCTAAGTCATGTCTAATGGCATCATAATTGCCCTTCCCCCGGATTCGACTTCCGGGCGGCGAGCGAGGAGGTCGCAGGGAGAGGGGCTCCCGCAAGCGCCAGACAAGGAACCCCCCCGACAGGCCGGACGGCGGAGGAGAAGGAGCGAGCGGAGGAGAAGCGGCAGCGGAGGAGAAGGAGCGAGCGGAGGAGAAGGAGCGAGCGGAGGAGAAGCGGCAGCGGAGGAGAAGGAGCGAGCGGAGGAGAAGCGGCAGCGGAGGAGGAGCGAGCGGAGGCGGAGAGGCGACGCAGAGGAGCGGCGGCGACACCCCCAGCCCAACAGCGGCAGGTCCAACCCCTCTCCCTCCCCCCCCCCCACGCGGGCCAGGAGCGGTGCGGCAGCGGCGGACCCTCTTCTCTCTCCCCCCCCCCCCCCCCACAGACGCGGGCCGGGAACGGTGCGGCAGCGGCGGGCCCTCTTCTCTCTCCCCCCCCCCCCCCCCCCAGACGCGGGCCGGGAGCAGTGCGGCAGCGGCGGACCCTCTTCTCTCTCCCCCCCCCCCCCCCCCCAGACGCGGGCCGGGAGCAGTGCGGCAGCGGCGGGCCCTCTTTTCTCCCCCCCCCCCAACCAGCAGCGGGGACCCCCCCCCCCCCCCAACCAGCAGCGGGGACCTCCCCCCCAACCAGCAGCGGGGACCCCCCCCCCCAACCAGCAGCGGGGACCCCCCCCAACCAGCAGCGGGGACCCCCCCCCAACCAGCAGCGGGGACCCCCCCCCCAACCAGCAGCGGGGACCCCCCCCCCCAACCAGCAGCGGGGACCCCCCCCCCCAACCAGCAGCGGGGACCCCCCCCCCAACCAGCAGCGGGGACCCCCCCCCAACCAGCAGCGGGGACCCCCCCCCCCAACCAGCAGCGGGGAGCCCCCCCCCCCAACCAGCAGCGGGGACCCCCAACCAGCAGCGGGGACCCCCCCCCCCCCTTACCGGCAGCGACCACCGGCCCACTCGCCCCTCCCCCCCCAACTGCAGTGACCACCACGTGGCAAGGACAAAGGGACTCTCTCTCTCTCTCTCCTGGGCGAGTGGGGAGAGAAAACAAAAGAAAAAAAAAGAGACTTATATTTCTGTTTTAAAAAAAAAACCCCAAAAGAAAACTGGTAAAGAGAAAAGGGGTAAAATAAAGGGGTAAAGGAAAGAAGGGGGGAAATAAATTTTTATTTAAAAAAAAATTATATATATATATATATATATATATATATAATAATAAATAAAATAAAAATAGGGTGCGGAAAAGGGGGAAAAGAAGAACAAGGAGAGAAGAAAAGATGAAGGGGAAGGGGGAGAAAAAAATGCCAGAAGGGAGCCAAGAGAAAGGGGGCACCGGAAGTAGACGGGGCAAAGGGCAAACCAGCTTGGGCGAACGAGTCAACACGCGAAGCAGCGGGAAGGATGTATCGCCGCATCCAAAAGAGCTGGACGGGCGGGCAACCTCTCCCCTGGGGTTAGAGGGGGGCGTGAATTGGAAGGAAGCCTTTGCCGAGGTGGTAAGGGAGCAGCTGCAGGCAATCAAGGCAGAGTTAAAAGCAGACGCAGAGGCCGCAGCACAGGCAGCAGTGACCAGGGCCATGTCAGGGGTGCAGCAGACTCTGACCAGATTGGAGGAGAAAGTGGATGCCCAAGGGAAGATACTGGAAGCCCAGGGGGCAACCATTAAAGAGCTGGAGAAGGCAGCGACTGACGTGAGCGACCGGGTCATGTCCCTGGAGAGGGAAATGGCGAAACTTAGTGCAACACAGGGGAGCCTGAAGGGCAGGGTAGACGATCAGGAGAACAGCTCGAGAAGGCAAAATATTAGGATAGTGGGCCTGCCAGAGGGGATCGAGGGTAGAAATCCCACAACATTCGTGGCTGCGATGCTGGGCTCCTTAGTGGGGCGGGAAACTTTTCCCACCCCACCGGAAATGGACAGAGCTCATCGGTCACTGCGCCCGAAGCCCAAGGAAGGGGAAAAACCGAGGGCAGTTATAACCAAACTGCACCGGTACTGGGATAGGGAGACAATCCTGCGCTGGGCCAAGGAGAATAGAGCCTGCGAATGGAACGGGCACGCCATCCGAATCTACGAGGATCTTGGAGCGGACATAGCTAAGAGACGGGCGGAGTTCAACAGAGCGAAAGCAGCTCTCTACAAGAACAAAGTACGTTTTGGTATGCTGTACCCAGCAAAACTCTGGGTCACATACCAAAACAAGGAATATTTCTTTACAGCCCCTGCCGAGGCGAATAGATTCGTCGAGGAGCACGGGCTGGAAAAACGCCATGGGAAGTAGGGACGAGGGGCCCATGGCAAGGAGAAACGTCATGCCGACGGGGGGGGTGGGGAGGGGCGAGGCAAAGCCAGCCCCCTCCCCCCTGGCAGGAACACCCAGAACGAAAAACAACCCAATGCCCACGGGCCCGCTCCAGGTGGGAGGCCAGGCCCCGGCACGAGGGAACGGGAGTACTGGAGAGGGGAGAGGAGAAGCGGGACAGCAACCTCCGAGAGGGGAGCCACCGTGCTAGCAGGAAAGCTAGCGACGGGGGCGCGCAACAGAGCAGGGCCGCAGCGCACCCCCAACAGGGGGGAAGGCGCCAGGCAGGGGAGGGGGGGGATCACCCATCAAAGGTGGGAGAGCAAATGGGGACAGGAATGGGGGAGAGAGGGGCAATGGAGGGGTATACAGGGGAGGGGGGAAAAGGGATAGAGCGGGGGGGGGGGGGGGCACTCGGGGGGCGAGAGACCAGGGAGGGGAAATGCAGGGACGAAGGGACAAAAGAGGCCAGAAAGGGAATAGGGCCACAAAGTGCCACGGACAAGGGCTCGAAACAGGGAACCGCTGCAAGCACCCACCCAGTACGGTCTGTGGGTGAAGGGGCCCCCCGGAGTGCAGGGGACTACCCGCGTGGCGGACACACAGTGGACGGCCATGGCGGGTGTCCCCGGGACAAGGGGGAACCCCGGAGCGCAGGGACCCGACCGCATGGGGAGAGCAGTGATAGTGGACATCCTGGACGGCCCCCTAACAAAGGGAAACCCCAGAGGGCAGGGGCGCGTCCACCGGACAAATATGGTTAACCCCACAGGAGCAAGGGGGCAGAAGCCCCCCACCAGAATAGTCACCTGGAACGTAAGGGGACTTAACGGCCCAGTGAAGAGATCTAGAGTCCTCACCCACCTTAGAAACATGAGGGCCGACATAGTCTTCCTCCAAGAGACGCACCTGAGGGAGCAGGACCAACTGCGGGTAAGAAAGGGCTGGGTGGGACAAACCTATCATTCCTGTTATGGGGCAAGGGCCAGGGGGGTGGCGATCCTGATTGGCAAGAGGACAATGTTTAGGGCGACAAAGACGGTTACGGACCCAGGGGGACGGTATGTCATGGTCAGCGGAGCCCTGGATGGGGCGCCGGTAGTTCTAGTTAACGTGTACGCGCCCAACTGGGACGACACGAGCTTCATCCAAAAGACCATGGCAGAAATCCCGGACATAGCGACGCACCGACTAATCATGGGGGGGGACTTCAACTGTGTACAGGACCCAAAGACGGACAGATCAAACCCCAGAATGGGGAAAACCCCAAACATGGCAAGGGAACTCAGTCACTATATGGAGCAGATGGGAGCAGTGGACCCCTGGAGATTCGCCCACCCGGGGGAGAAAGAATTCTCTTTCTTCTCCCCAGTACACAATGTGTACGCCAGAATTGACTTCTTTGTGGTGGGGAAAACGGTGCTTCCAGGGATAGACAAGGTGGAATACTCCGCAATTGTGATATCAGACCACGCCCCACACTACATGGACGTGCGGCTGGAGACGGGAAGGGCCCAGCGCCCCACATGGAGGCTGGACGGTGCCTTACTAGCTGACAAGGCCTTCAGCGAAAGGATAGCGCGGGCCATAGCGGAATACACGGAGAACAACCAAAACGGGGAGGTCTCATCCTCCACGTTCTGGGAAGCGCTTAAGGCCGTACTAAGAGGGGAAATCATTGCCTACAAAGCGCAAAGAGATAGGGAGGAAAGGGTGGCTAGGCAGAAGCTGGTCGACTCCATACTGGAGGTAGACCGTAAATACTCCGAGGCCCCGACCGTAGAGCTCCTGGCGGAGAGAAAAGAATTACAAAGGAACTTTGACCTGCTCTCCACCAGGAAAGCAGTACACCAACTCCGCCAGGCACGCGGGGCCCTGTACGAACACGGAGACAAAGCCAGCCGCCTGTTGGCACACCAGCTGAGAAAGCAGGCAGCCAGCAGGGAAATTGCGCAAATCAGAGGTACCAGAGGCACGTGGGAAACAGAACCAGAGAGGATTAACGAAACCTTCAAGGCCTTCTACCAAGATCTATACACCTCGGAGCCCCCAACGGGGAAGGCTGGGATGAACCGGTTTCTTGATGGACTGGACATACCAGTCGTGGGAGAGGGCAGAAAACGGGATCTGGAAGCACCACTAGCACTGGGAGAGATCATGGAGAGCATTAGCTCCATGCAGACGGGGAAGGCGCCGGGACCGGACGGATTCCCGGCGGACTTCTACAAAAAATGTGCGACAGCGCTGGCCCCGCACCTGCGGGAGATGTTCACAGACTCGCTAGCCAGGGGCACACTGCCACCCACGCCAGCACAGGCCTCAATCTCGCTGATACCTAAGAAAGACAAAGACCCAACGGAATGTGGGTCATACAGACCCATATCTCTGCTGAACGCAGACGCCAAAATACTGGCCAAAATCCTAGCCAAAAGGCTAGAAGACTGTGTACCTGAGGTGGTCACAGAGGACCAGACGGGCTTCGTCAAAGGTAGACAGCTTACCGCGAACATCAGGCGCCTGCTGAACGTGATAATGACCCCCTCCGGGGAGAGAACACAAGAGGTGATCGTCTCCCTGGACGCAGAAAAGGCCTTCGACAGAGTCGAATGGAAATACCTCATAGAGGTACTGGAGCGGTTCGGGCTTGGAACAGGGTTCACCGCTTGGGTAAAGCTCCTATACAACGCCCCCATGGCGAGTGTACGGACCAACAATACCAACTCCCAATACTTCCAGCTGCACAGGGGCACCAGACAAGGATGCCCACTGTCCCCGCTGCTGTTCGCACTAGCAATCGAACCGCTAGCAATCGCGCTCAGGGCAGCAAAAAATTGGAGGGGGATCCGAAGGGGAGGTAGAGAGCACAGAGTCTCACTCTATGCGGATGATCTGCTCCTCTATATCTCGGACCCACAAAGCAGCATGGACGGAATCATAGCGCTCCTGAAAGAGTTTGGAGCCTTCTCGGGCTACAAACTCAACATGAGCAAAAGTGAGATCTTCCCAGTACACCCGCAAGTGGGGGGGGGGGGGGCAGCACTAAAGGGCCTGCCGTTCAAACAAGCCCGACATAAATTCCGCTACCTGGGGATCCAAATAGCCCATGACTGGAAAGGGATCCACAAATGGAACCTCACCAGCCTGACGGAGGAAGTTAAAAAGGACCTGCAAAGATGGAACACACTCCCGCTCTCCCTCGCGGGGAGAGTCCAGACGAACAAAATGAACGTACTGCCCAGGTTCCTTTTCCTGTTTAGATCCATTCCGATATACATCCCCAAGGCCTTTTTCAAAGCGCTGGACAAACATATCATGGCGTTCGTATGGGGGGGTAAAAATGCTAGGATCCCAAAGAAGGTCATACAAAAAACAAAATCCAGGGGGGGGCTAGCCCTCCCGAATCTACAATTCTACCACTGGGCGGCAACAGCCGAGCGAGTAAGGGGATGGACCCAGGAGCCAGAAGCCGAGTGGGTGCGTGCGGAGGAGGCCTCCTGCATGGGAACCTCCCTCCGGGCCCTCGCCACGGCAGCACTCCCATCCCCACCCAAAAAACACTCCAGCAGCCCAGTGGTGACGGCCACCCTCCAATCCTGGAACCAACTGCGGCAGCAATTTGGCCTGTACAAAATGTCGGACAAGGCTCCCATCTGCAACAACCATAGGTTCACACCAGCACTGACTGACGCCACCTTCAAAAGGTGGAGGCAGGACGGGGGGACACTGACAGTCAAGGACCTATACACGGACGACAGGATCGCAACACTGGACGAACTGACAGAGAAATTTCAGCTAGCTGGGGGGAACGAGCTACGGTACCTGCAGCTCAAAAACTTCCTACGAAAGGAGACAAGGACATACCCACAACCGCCACGACAGACACTACTGGAAGACCTACTGGACGCAAGTATCCTACAGAAAGGGAACTGTAGTGACATGTATGACCGACTGGTAGATAGGGACGACACCGTACTGGACGCAACAAGAAGGAAATGGGAGGACGACCTGGGGATGGAGATAGGGTGGGGACTCTGGAGCGAAGCACTGCATAGGGTCAACTCCACCTCCACGTGCGCAAGGCTCAGCCTGACGCAACTAAAAGTGGTACATAGAGCCCACTTAACGAGAAACCGTATGAGTAGGTTCTTCCCGGAGGTGGAGGACAAATGTGAGAGGCCCGGCCAACCACGCCCACATGTTCTGGTCTTGCCCCAGACTTGTGGAGTACTGGACAGCCTTCTTCGAGGCTATGTCCAAAGTGGTGGGGGTGAGGGTGGAGCCATGCCCGATAGTGGCGGTCTTCGGGGTTTCAGACCAGCCAGATCTATTCCTGGGGAGGAGGGCGGATGCCCTTGCCTTTGCCTCCCTGATTGCCCGTCGTAGAATCCTGTTTGGCTGGCGGTCAGCAGCACCACCCAGAGCTGCAGACTGGCTGTCCGACCTCTCGGAATCTCTCCAAATGGAGAAAATCAAATTCGCCATCCGAGGGTCGGACGACGGCTTCCACAGAACGTGGGAGCCATTCATGCAACTGTTCCAGGACCTGTTTGTGGCCAACGTACAGGAGGAAGAATAGTCGGGTGGCCAAGAACCAGGGGAAAATGGACGGGAATCGGGGGAAGGTAGCCGGGGGGAGGGAGGGGGGGGGGGGGCTACGGGCTCGGTATGGGGGTTTGATGGCAAGCCAAGGCCCAAAACCAAACTATAAATAAATGCCTATAAACATGTGCCTCGGCCATATTGGGGAATGTAAAATATGTATGCTGGCTAAAGGGGGCGGCCACAATTATTGTTATGAAGATGCTTACCTGTAAATATTCATGTTAAATTTTTGTGTTTTCCTTTTTTTTTTCTCTCTCTCTCTAATAACTTGTAATTTGTCATATATAAAATATGAAAACTCAATAAAAAAACATTTAAAAAAAATAATTGCCCTTCCCCCAGCTATAACTCTTGCCCTGCGGGGTATACTTATCCCTTTCCATCACTAATGTAAAGGTCACCGAATTGTGGTCACTGTTTCCAAAGTGCTCACCTACCTCCAGATCTAACACCTGGCCTGGTTCATTACCCAAAACCAAATCCAATGTGGCCTCGCCTCTTGTTGGCCTGTCAACATATTGTGTCAGGAAACCCTCCTGCACACATTGTACAAAGAACGACCCATCTAATGTACTCGAACTATATCTTTTCCAGTCAATATTTGGAAAGTTAAAGTCTCCCATAACAACTACCCTGTTACTTTCGCTCTTTTCCAGAATCATCTTCGCCATCCTTTCCTCTACATCCCTAGAACTATTAGGTGGCCTATAGAAAACTCCCAACAGGGTGACCTCTCCTTTCCTGTTTCTAACCTCAGCCCATACTACCTCAGAAGAAGAGTCCCCATCTAGCATCCTTTCCGCCACCGTAATACTGTCCTTGACTAGCAGCGCCACACCTCCCCCTCTTTTGCCCCCTTCTCTGAGCTTACTAAAACACCTAAACCCCGGAACCTGCAACAACCATTCCTGTCCCTGCTCTATCCATGTCTCTGAAATGGCCACAACGTCGAAGTCCCAGGTACCAACCCATGCTGCCAGTTCCCCTACCTTATTTCGTATACTCCTGGCATTGAAGTAGACACACTTCAAACCACCTACCTGAACACTGGCACCCTCCTGCGAAGTCAAATCTGTGCTCCTGACCTCTATACTCTCAATCTCCCGTACCCCAAAACTACAATCCAGGTTCCCATGCCCCTGCTGAATTAGTTTAAACCCCCCCAAAGAGCACTAACAAATCTCCCCCCCAGGATATTGGTGCCCCTCAGGTTCAGATGTAGACCATCCTGTCTATAGAGGTCCCACCTTCCCCAGAAAGAGCCCCAGTTATCCAGAAATCTGAATCCCTCCCGCCTGTACCATCCCTGTAGCCACGTGTTTAATTGCTCTCTCTCCCTATTCCTCATCTCACTATCACGTGGCACGGGCAACAACCCAGAGATAACAACTCTGTTTGTTCTCGCTCTGAGCTTCCATCCTAGCTCCCTAAAGGCCTGCCTGACATCCTTGTCCCCTTTCCTACCTATGTCGTTAGTGCCAATGTGGACTACGACTTGGGGCTGCTCCCCCTCCCCCTTAAGGACCCGGAAAACACGATCCGAGACATCACTTACCCTTGCACCTGGGAGGCAACATACCAAACGTGAGTCTCTCTCGCTCCCACAAAATCTCCTATCTGTGCCCCTGACTATTGAGTCCCCAATTACTAACGTTCTACTCCTTTCCCCCCTTCCCTTCTGAGCAACAGGGACAGACTCCGTGCCAGAGGCCCGTACCCCATGGCTTACCCCTGGTAAGTCGTCCCCCCCACAAGTATCCAAAACGGTATACTTGTTACTCAGGGGAACGACCGCAGGGGGTCCCTGCACTGACTGCTTCTTCCCAGTCCCTCTTACAGTTACCCATCTATCTCCAGTCTTTGGTGTAACTACTTCCCTGAAGCTCCTATCTATGACCCCCTCTGCCTCCCGAATGATCCGAAGTTCATCCAGCTCAAGCTCCAGGTCCCTAACACGGTTTTTGAGGAGCTGGAGTTGGGTGCACTTCCCACAGATGAAATCAGCAGGGACACTGACGGCGTCCCTCACCTCAAACATTCTGCAGGAGGAGCATTGTACTGCCTTCCCTGACATCACCTCTAGATTTAAAAAAAACAAGAAAAAGAAAAAGAAAGGAAGAGCTTACCTGATATTACCTCAAACCCTGCTCCCGCTGAAAGTTAAGCAAATTTAAAGGCACTCACTCACCTTCACGACAGGCCCCTGCTCCTGCTTCCCAACCACCGTGGGGTGGGGGGGGTTGGTTAGAGGAGGAGGTAGGGTGGGAAACACTCACGAAGTGTTTCGGGTTTAACTGTCACTTGCCAACAGCCCCTCCACAAACCACCTTCAACTTAGGCTGACCGCACTGCACGTATGCAAATTCCCCCAGAACAGCTGATCAGTAGCTCTGCTCTGCTGCCCTCTGCTGGATGCTTGTCTTCACTCAAACTCCTTGGGTCTCCTTCGCCGGTTCCCCTTCAACTTAGGCTGACCGCACTGCACGTATGCAAATTCCCCCAGAACAGCTGATCAGTAGACATGGGAAGACTGTGCAGACTCAGCAAAGACAGTGACCCAAGCTAGGAATCGAAACTGGGACCCTGGCACTGAGGCAGCAGTGCTAACTACTGTGCCATTGAGCTTACACCCACAGTAAGAGGCTATGTTTCATTTTGTTTCTCGATTTGAAACTCCGTGGGCTGGATTGATCCTGGCCTGATGTATTATTGGTGGTGGACACAAGCATGCCACCGTCACATGCACCCCCAGACTGTCCCTCACTAAGTGGACCAGGTGTTAAAATTAGTAGCCTGCAAGCATTTTAAATAATTAAGGATCAATTGGGCTTGTTAACAAGCCAATTAGATCTGTACAATATACTCAGTCCATAAAATGGTTGGCATAGGCAGGCAGTTTTTAACGAAAAGATTTTTGTAAAAGGCAGGAAGGTGGGGACGCACACCATTTGGGGATTGTGGCACCGCCATCCAATACACCTGAATCCTCTCTCCAGGCCTCCAAAATGAGTTCCCCCTCCTTAGGCTGCCCGGTCACTCCCAGTCTGAAACTCCCAACTTGCTTGGGTCCGGTTGCCATGCTGTTCTTTTTACATGCATTCATGGCAGCAACCAGTACTGAGTTCTGGTACTGCTAGCTAATCAGACTGGCTGGCACTTTTTGAGGCGGGGTCTCCACAATTTGGTGGATGACCCACTTTGAGCCTGTTTGGCCTGCTGGCAATACGTTTAAAGCTGCAGGGCAAGTTTCTCTTCAGTGGGAGGACAAAATACACCCCACCCCACCCCCCCATGAAATCTTAATTCTGACCCCATGGCAGCAGCATGAGAATTTCCATTTGCCATCAAATGTACATTTTGTTCTGCTGTGGGTTATTTTAATTACTTAATACCTAGATCTTTAACCAAGCTTTTGGCCATCTGATCTAACATCATCTTGTATGGCTCGATATCATATTTTGTTTTATAATGCTCCTGTGAAACACCTTGGGACGTTTTATTACATTAAAGACACTACCGATGTCAGTTGTTGATATTGATTAGATACAACTTATGCCTCATGAAATATTACTCTTGTTACAATCGGATCAGTCCTAACTAGGCATTACTTCACATTTCCCAATGTGAGCAAGAAAGATAATTATTGGAAATAAGGTTTCATTGTGTAACTGACCATTTCTTATTTCAATGTGAAACAGGAAATGAGCAATATTGTTGTCTGCTGCAAAAATTACAAACACTGGACTGTGATGTGCTAATATCTGATTTAGTATTATTCAGATTTGGCATTTCCAGAAGAGACTTCCAAATTTCTATCACTCTTTCCATTTGGCAGCATTTCCAAACTAGGAAGATTTAAAAAATGTTTTCCCAATTAAGGGGCAATTTACCTACCCTGCACATCTTTGGGTTGTGGGGGTGAGACCCATGATGATGCTGGGAGAATGCGCAAACTCCAAACTGGCAGTGACCCGGGGCCATGATTGAACCGAGCCCTCGGCGCCGTGAGGCAGCAATGCTAACAACCACCATGCAGCCCAAGGTAAGATCATGGTAAATAAATTCAAAAGGGAAGTTCAGGAGAAACTTCTTTACCCTGAGTCAGGTTAGAGTATGGAACTCATTGCCAAGAAATGCATTTGAGGCAAATAGTATATGCATTTAAGGGGATGTTAAATAAGTACATGAGCGAGAAAAGTGTAGGCGGTTATGGTGATAGGACTACCTGAGGACGAGTGGGAGAAGGTTCATAAATACCAGCATAATCCGAGTTATTATGGAGCATAAATGCCAAAATAGTCAGAGAGAAGAGATTGAAAGCAGCGTGAGAGGGCAGGGAGAAATCTTGAGTGCTCACTTGGAGTTTAGAGCTCCTGAAGTGACCTTGAGATTCAACGGTGACATGGGGCAAGTGGCAGCGGCTGATTGGGTGAGTACAGTCAGGTAAGTAATTCCTACTTCAATCACTTATAGTTTGTACGGTCTTTATTTTGTAGTTTATAGTTTGTTAGGGCTATATTCTGTATTAACGAGGACCGGGGACGAAGGGCCCTCTAGTAATTGATATTATTTGATTTTAAGTATCTTCCAAAAGGTTTAATTTAAAGAGGTACGTCATGACAGGAGAACTCAAAACAGTGATGTGCTCCTGGTCCCATATGGGAAACCGGGAGCATTTCCAATGCTGGGGCCAACATGTGTGGTTGAAGTGTCTCCGGCTGCAGCTCCTGCAAGTCTGGGTTTTGGAACTGAAGTGGCAGCTGGGGACACTGATGCAGACACGTGAGATACAGAGTAGATGGTCACGCTGCAGGCCAAGACCCCACAGGCAGGGAGGGAATGGGTGACCACCAGGCAGAGCAAGAGGACTTGGCAGACAGTGCAGGAATCTCCTGTGGCCATTCCGTTGCAAATCAGATATACTGCTCTGGATTCTGTTGGGGGAATGACCTCTTGGGAAAGCAGCAACAACTAAATTTGTTGTATCATGGCTTACTCTGCTGCATGTGAGAGGAGTGAAAAGTGTTGGAATGCAATCATTATAGAGGATTCAATTGTAAGGGGAATAGATAGACGTTTCTATGTCCGCAAACAAGACTCCAGGATGATGTGTTGCCTCCCTGGTGCTAGGGTCAAGGATGTCTCTGAGTGGCGGTTACAGGATATTCTGGAGGGGGTGGGTGAACAGTTGTGGTACACATTTGTACAAATGACATGGGTAAATAGGGATGAGGTCCTAACAGCAGAATATAGTGATTTAGGCATCAAGATGAAAAGTAGGACCTCAAAGGTGGTGATCCCAGCATCATTCCCAGAGTCAAGTGTCAGTCAGAGCAGAAATAGGATCATGTATCTGATTACTATGTGGCTGAAGAGATGGTGCGGGAGGGAGGGTTTCAGTTGCCTGGGACTGGTTCCGGGAAGGTGGGGCCAGCTGGATGGGTTGCACCTGGGCAGGACTGGGACTGATAGGCTCGGGGAATATTTGCAAGAATGGTTGGGGAAGGTTTAAACTAAAATAGCAGGTGAGGTGGGGACCTATGCAAGAAGGCAAATGAGGGGAAACCAGGATAAGAATAAAAGACAAAGTGGAATAAGAAAAGTGACAGGCAGAGAAACAAGTGAAAAATGAGATACGCAATGGCAAACATTCAAAATGCGCATGGGTGAACTGCAACAATTGTTCATTCCTGTCTAGCACAAACATACGAGAATGGTGGCCAAACCATGGCTTACAGAGGAAATTAGAGGTAGTATTAGATCCAAGGAAGAGACATACAAATTGGCCAGAGAAACAGCAGACCTGAGGATTGGGAGCAGTTTCGAATTCGGCAAAGAAGAACAAGGGGAGTGATTGAGAAGGAGAAAAGAGAGTACGAGAGTAAGCTTGTGGGGGAATATAAAAACTTACTATATAAGCTTCTTTAGGGCCTGGTATGGTGGTTGGGGCTTGTATTTCTGTTGTCTTTTTGGTTTTGCCATTTTGTGTTTGTAAATATTTTAAAATTCTTTCAATAAAATGTTTTTTAAAAAATAAGCTTTTTGAGGGTTGAAGTTAAAAACTCACCACTATTCTTAGAATTCCCCCTATACCAAAAAGGGCCGATATTCTAAATGGTGAACAGTGATTCTCACTCCCCGACTCCTATGCAGGTTTCGGTGGGTGCTATTCAGGTCAAACTATATTTTCAAGTTATCCCCGGTATAAACCATACCTTCACAGAATAATTTTACCTACTTACCCCTTAATAGCATTGATATCCTGGGTCCTGTGTTGCTAAGTAAGTAAAGTAGGTTAATAACCACTGTTTCAGGTTAAAACTTATAAGTTATTTTATTATTATATATTTTTTTCTTTTAAAAGATGCAATCACTGTCTTTACAGAAAAGTAAAAAGATCTTGCTTCTGGATCCTTCTGGTTGGTTGAAGGGACGTTCAGGCCCAACTTGACAATCAAGCTTCTTTTTAAAAATCTGGTCTTCTTTAGATGTATTCGCTGGTGAGCTCGGTTGCTATGCCCTATCCTTCCCATGTACCGAGCTGAGAGCTGGCTCTGCTGGATATCCCTGAGCTGACTCTGAGTTGACTCTGCCTCCTCTTTAAATTCTTGTCTTCCTTAGATGTATTAGCTGTTTTAGCTCGGCTACTTGGCTCTGTCCTTTTCCCATTACCGAGCTGATTGTAAGCTGACTCTGCTTGCTTCTCTTGTTCCTTCTCTGCCTCTCTCTCTCTCTCTCTCTCTCTCTCTCTCTCTCTCTCTCTCCCTCTCCCTCTGGTTATGGTAGTTCCTGCTCTGGTCTCTGGGTTTATATTCTCTTTCTAACAGTTATTAAGTTTTTATGACATTATTGTAAACTAACTTTTATTTCACTTGGATTGAAAAAGGTACCGTTAATCTAAATTTTTCTAACACAACTAAGTATTCATTTTGGGCATGGCCTCAGCCCTCAGATCTGATTACATTGTTTCCTTTGTGATGTTCAAAGTTCCTTTGTGATATTCAAAAATGCTTTAGTTTCATAGGGGATTGAATTTTGGTTTGGTTCCTGTCATTTCTATAGTTTTATTTTCAAATTGTGTCCCCAGCTCACAACTTTGACTTTGATTTCAGCTTTAAATTATGTTTCTCGTAGACCAATAGTCTCCAGTTTTCCTTAATTTACTTGGTGTTAGCAGAATTTCACACCTATATATTTGCCCCCCTAGTCATTCTTTTCTATTTGCTGATTTTACTTCAATGAAGGGTGAATCATTGCTTTTAGCGTAATGCTAAAAATCCACTTGGTTATAACTTGAAAGGTTTACATTTATCACCTAGCTCAACTGAAACCCAGAAATCCAGATGCTTACTAAGATAGTTAATTTCAATAGAGGTGTGAACCATTGTTTTTAGCTTCATACAAACATCCTGTGTGTTTGCTAAGCCTGCTTGACTAAGGCTATTTACATTTTACAATCCTGCTCTTTGCAGCTGCTGTTAACCTCTCGTGGGATCTTTCCCTGTATCTCTCATGTTTCTCTCAGACCAGATATTACCAGACTTTCATGTTTCAAATGACACATCTTTCCATATTATCAATTACAGGCTGGAGTCATGCTCAAATGTGGCAATACATAGAGACATAGATACATGGAAGATAGGAGCAGGAGGAGGCCTTTTGGCCCTTCGAGCATGCTCTTTCATTCATCACAATCATGGCTGATCATCCAACTCAATACCCTAATCCTGTTTTCTCCCCATAGCCTTTGATCCCATTCTCTCCAAGTGCTTTTGCCAGCCGCCTCTTGAATATATTCAAAGTTTTAGCATCAACTACATCCTATGGTAATGAATTCCACAGGCTCAACACTCTTTGTGTGAAGAAATGTCTCCTTATCTCTCTCCAAAATGGTTTACCCTGAATCCCCAGACTGTGACCCCTGGTTCTGGACACACCCATCATTGGTAACATCCTCCCTGCTTCTACCCTGTCTAGTCCTGTTAGAATGTTATAAGTATCTATGAGATCCCTCCTCATTCTTCTGAACTCCAGCGAGAACAATCCCAACCTAGTCAATCTCTCCTCATATGACAGTCCTGCCATCCCTGGAATCAGTCTGGTAAACCTTGCTGCACTCCCTTGAGAGCAAGAACATCCTTCCTCCGAGAAGGAGACCAAAACAGCACTCAATACTCCAAGTGTGGCCTCACCAAGGCCCTGTGCAATTACACCAACACATCCCTGCTTCTATAATCGAAACCGCTTGCAATGAATGCCAACATTGGCTTAGGTGGGTCGGTGCAGACTCGATGGACCGAATGGCTTCCTTCTGCACAGTATGTTCTAGCATACCATTAGCCTTCTTTACCGCCTGCTGCACCTGCATGCTTACCTTCAGCGAATGGTGCACAAGGATACCCAGGTCCTGCTGCACACTCCCCTCTCCAATTTGCAACCATTCAGATAGTAATTTGCCTTCCTGTTTTTGCTGCCAAAGTGAATAGCCTCCCACTTATCCAAATTCTACTGCATCTGCCATTGATTTGCCTACTCACCCAACCTGTCCAGATCTTGCTGTAGGATCCCTGTATCCTCGTCACAATTCACCCTCCCACCTAATTTGGTGTCATCTGCAAACTTTGAGATGTTACATTTTGTTCCCTCATCCAAATCATTAATATATATTGTGAATAGCTCATAACCTCAGGTCATGATAAAACACACAGCTTCAACAGGGACACAATAAGCCTGACACATGCATAAACTCATTGGAGATTAAAACAACATTTTAACTAAGCAAAGATGAAAAAGCTATTGTTCTAACAGACATATTTTCAAAGACAGTTTGACATTAAGACATGAGCTGTTACCAGTAATCTGATCAAGGATGAAGCAGGCACCATAACAACATGAAGGCACTATTGTTCATAATGTGGATCAAGTGAAGTCAGCAGAAAACCAGTAAAACAAGAAACTAGTCTTGATAGTAGCACAGAATCGCATTCCATAACATACACAAATATTCAAACATGAAACATTCAAAACTTATGTTGCACATTAAGGATTTACAGCGAGCTAGTTAAGGGGATCGGGCAGATGCAGTCAGGGAAGGCACCGGGGCCGGATGGGTTCCCGGTGGAATTTTATAAAAAGTTTGTGGACCTAGTGGGCCCCTTGCTGGTGCGGACACTTAATGAAGCGTGGGAAGGGGGGACTTAGCCCCCGACAATGTCGCGGGCGCTGATCTCGTTAATTTTAAAGAGGGACAAGGACCCCCAGCAGTGTGGTTCATACAGGCCCATATCTCCTCAACGTAGATGCCAAGGTGCTGGCAAAAATCCTGGCCACCAGGATAGAGGACTGTGTGCCAGGGGTTGTGCATGAGGACCAGACAGGTTTTGTGAAGGGAAGGCAGCTGAACACGAATGTGTGGAGATTGTTGAATGTCATCATGATGCCGGCGATTGAGGGGGAGGCAGAGATAGTGGTGGCGCTGGATGCGGAGAAGGCCTTCGATAGAGTGGAGTGGGGGTACTTATGGGAGGTGTTGGGGAGATTTGGATTTGGTGAAGGGTTCATTAGATGGGTAAGGCTGCTATATGAGGCCCCGATGGCGTGCGTAGCCATGAATGGGAGGAGGTCGGAGTACTTCCGGCTTTACCGAGGGACCAGGCAGGGTTGCCCCCTGTCCCCCTTGTTGTTTGCACTGGCAATCGAGCCGCTGGCGATGGCATTGAGGGATTCAGAGAGGTGGAGGGGTTTGGTGCGAGGTGGGGAGGAACATAGGGTGTCGTTGCATGCCGATGACCTGTTACTGTATGTGGCGGACCCGGTGGGAGGGATGCCGGGGGTGATGGAGCTGCTCGCTGAGTTTGGGACCTTTTCAGGTTATAAACTAAATTTAGGCAAGAGTGAGGTGTTTATGGTGCACCCTGGAGACCAGGAGGAAGGAATTGGTAGGCTCCCGCTTAGGCGGGCAGGGGAGAGCTTTAGGTACCTGGGGGTGCAGGTGGCCAGGGACTGGGAGACTCTTCACAAACATAATTTCACCAAACTTGTAGATCAGATGGAGGAGGAGTTCAAGAGGTGGGACATACTGTCATTGTCGTTGGCGGGGAGGGTGCAGTCCGTCAAAATGACGGTGCTTCCGAGGTTCTTGTTCCTCTTTCAGTGCCTGCCCATCTTTATCCCCAGGGCCTTCTTTAGGAGAGTGACTAGCAGTATTCTGAGCTTTGTGTGGGCGCATGGGACTCCGAGAGTGAAGAGGGTGTTCCTGGAGCGAGGGAGGGATAGAGGCGGGCTGGCGCTGCCCAACCTTCTGGGGTACTATTGGGCGGCCAATGTATCAATGGTGCGTAAATGGGTGATGGAGGGGGGAGGAGCGGCGTGGAAAAGAATGGAGATGGCGTCATGTAGAGGTACGAGCCTGGGTGCCATGGTAACGGCGCCGTTGCCGCTCTCCCCTAAGAGGTTTACCACGAGCCCGGTGGTGGCGGCGACCCTAAGAATCTGGGGACATTGGAGGCGGCATAGGGGGGAAACAGGGGGCTCGATGGAGGCTCCACTGGGAGGCAACCATTGGTTCATCCCGGGGAACAAGGATGGGGGATTTAGGGGGTGGCAAAGGGCAGGCATCAGCAAATTGAGGGACCTGTTTATTGGCGGGAGGTTTGCGGGCCTGGGGGAACTGGAAGGTAAATGTGGCCTTCCCCAAGGGAACATGTTCAGATACTTGCAGGTAAAGGCGTTTGCTAGGCGACAGGTAGAGGGATTCCCTTTGCTGCCCTCGCAGGGGACGATGGACAGAGTGCTTTCGGGGGTGTGGGCCGGAGAGGGGAAGGTGTCTGAAATCTATAAGGTAATGCAGGAGGTGGAGGAGTCGTCAGTGGAGGAGCTGAAGGCTAAATGGGAGGAGGAACTCGGGGAGCAGATAGAGGACGGGACTTGGGCGGAAGCCTTGGAGAGAGTCAACTCTTCCTCCTCATGTGCGAGGCTTAGTCTCATCCAATTTAAGGTGCTGCACCGGGCCCACATGTCCGGGACTAGGATGAGTAGGTTCTTTGGGTGTGAGGATAGGTGCACCAGATGTTCGGGGAGTCCAGCGAACCACGCCCATATGTTCTGGGCATACCCAGCGCTGGAAGAATTCTGGAAGGGGGTGGCGGGGACGGTGTCGAGGGTGGTAGGATCCAGGGTCAAACCAGGGTGGGGACTCGCGATTTTTGGAGTTGCGGTAGAGCCGGGAGTGCAGGAGGCGAAAGAGGCCGGTGTCCTGGCCTTTGCGGCCCTATAGCCCGTCGAAGGATCCTGCTACAGTGGAAGGATGCGAGGCCCCCAAGTGTGGAGACCTGGGTCAGTGACATGGCGGGATTTATAAAACTGGAAAGGGTCAAATTTGCCCTGAGAGGATCAATACAAGGGTTCTATAAACGATGGCAGCCTTTTCTGGACTTCCTGGCGCAAAGATAGGTATCTTGGTCAATAGCAGCAGCAACCCGGGGGGGGGGGGGGGGGGGGGGGGGGGGGGGTGTTCCTTATTGTAGTTTCTATTATGTAACTTAATATTGTGTTAATTTGCATTGTTGTTAAAATGCTGTGTTGTGCATGGGGGTGGGGCGAATGTTTATGATTGTTAATATTATTGTTATTTTTGGTATTTTACTATGGTGCGTTATTGTTGTATAAATTCAACATTTTTCAATAAAAATTATTTTAAAAAAAAAGGATATGCAGCTAACCGTCAAATCAAATACGTTTGATTCTAACCCAAACCAATTAGGACGACATAGAGGTGTAGATAGATGGCTCAAGACGGATAAAATTTCCTATAAACATGATAGTCCATACGGTCATCTTTATTCCGGGATCATCCTATACTTTGACCTAACTATTAACTATCTCTATTTTTCAAATTTTCACTTTTCCACTCTAACTCTTGAAGTAAATGCAAGCTGTTTTGCCGTAAGCAAGAAACCATTTCTGTATTATTTTGAAAGTTAAATTGTGTACAAGTTTCTTCTCTAAGTCCTTTTGCTAGCCGGACTTTATTGAGAATAGATTTAAGTTTCTCCTAATTGTGATCAAATAGAGACAGTAAAGATTCTTGTTGGCATCCGAGGAGTTTAATTCAAATTTCTACTGAGTCTTAGTGTCGCAAGACCTCACTAATTCCACATGGTAGATCTCATCAATCCACCTCAATATATTTACCAATTCCATGCGCTTTAATTTTGCACAATAATCTCTTATGCGGGACTTTGTCAAACACCTTCTTAAAGACCAAATTATACCGTATCGACTGGCTCCCCCTTGTCGACTGTACTGGTTATCTCTTCAAAGAATTCCAACAGATTTGTCAAGCATGATTTTCCCTTCAGAAATCCATTCTGACTCTAACTGAACTGCCACTACTTTCTAAATGTTCCGCTATATAGTCCTTGACAATGGATTCAAGCATTTTCCCCACTACCGATGTTAGGCTTACTGCTCTATACTTTCCTGCTTTCTCTCCTCCTCCCTTTTTGAATATCGGAGTGATGGAGTGAGGTGAGCTACCATCCAATCTGCAGGGACAGTTTCAGAGTCTATAGAATCCTGGAAGATGACCACCAATGCATTCACTATTTCCAGAGCCACCTCCTTAAACACTTTGGCATGCAAATTCTCAGGCCCTGGGGATTTATCCGCCTTCAATCCCATCAGTTTTCCCAGCACCATTTCTCCATTAATGTTGATCTCCCTCAGTTCTTCCCTCTCACTAAACCTTTCATTCTCCAACATTTCTGGGATCTGATTTGTACCCTCATTTGTGAAGACAGAACCAAAGTATGTACTCAGCCATTTCTTTGTCCCTTATTATGCATTCCTCTGTTTCTGTCTGTAGGGGGCCTACATTTCTCTTTACCAATCTTTCTCTTCACATATCTGCAGAAACTCTTAGTGTCAGTCTTTATGTTCCCTGCAAGCTTCCTTTTGTACTGTACTTTCCCCTTCTTAATTGTCCCTTTGTCCTTCTTTGCTGAATTCTAAACTGCTCCCAATCCTCAGATCTATTATTTTTCTTGGTCAATCTGTATGCTTCTTGTATCGGATACTATTTCTAATTTCCTTTGTAAGCCATGGATTGGCCCTCATACCCACTTTGCTTTTGTACCAGACAGGAATGAACAGTTGCTGTAGTTCCGCAAAACGTTCCTTGAATGTTTGCCATTACCTATCCTTTAAGTAACTCGCCCCAATCTATCAAAGCCAACTCACACCTCATATCCTCATAGTTCCCTTTATTAAGATTCAGCACCCTAGTCTCCAAATCAACTACTTCACTCTCCACCTTGATAAAAAAAATTCTATCATGTTATGGTCGCTCATCCCCAAGGGGTCTCATACAGCCAGATGGGCAATGATTCCCTTCTCATTACACAGTACCCAGTCGAAGCTGGCCTGCTCTCTAGTTGGTTTCTCCATATATTGATCAAGAAAACCATCCTGTATACACTCCAGGAATTCCTCCTCTACGGCATTGTGGCTAATTTAACTTGCCCAATCTATGTGAAGATTAAAATCACCCATGATCACCGATATTCCTTTGTTACATGCATCTCTAATTTCTTGTTTAATGCCATTCCCAACCTCACCACTGCAGTTTGTTGGTCTATATATGACACCCACAAATGTTTTTTGTCCCTTGGTATTGCTCAACTCTACCCTTACAGATTCCACATTTTTAGAGCCAATATCCTTTCTCACTATTGTGTTAATTTCCTCTTTGACCAGCAGTGCCACGCCACCATATTTTATGCCTGTCCTTCCTAAATACTGAAAACCCTGGGACATTCAGATCCCATCCCTGGTAACCCTCCAGCCATGTCTCCGTTATCCCAATTATATCGTACCCATTTATATCTATCCGCGTGATTAGTTCATCCATTTTATTGCAAATGCTCCATGCATTAAGGCACAGAGCCTTTAAGTTTGTCTTTTTCACAATGTTTGTCTTGCTCACAATATTTTTCTCTATTGCCCTGTTGAATTTTGCCCTTGGTTTCTCCACCTATCACTTTTCTTATTCACTTTTCTACCTTTTGCTTTTGTCCTTGCTCCCTCGGGGTATCAGAGCACCCAGACCTACACATGTGTAAGAGGGCTGACGCCCTAGCTTTCACTTCCCTAATCACACAGTGGAGAATCTTGCTTGGCTGCCGATCAGCAGCTCCACCCACAGCTGCAGATTGACTGTCAGGCCTGTCTGAATTTCTCCACTTGGAGAAGATCAAATATGCCATTGGAGGGTCGGATTACTGCATGGGGGCAATTTGTCAGCCTGCTCCAAAACCTGTTCAAGGCCAACAATAACTAGTAGAGAAGAAAATTGAAAAGTAAAAGAAGAATGTCAGGAACACACAAACCAGGGGGAGGGGGGAGGGGTGGGGGGGGGAGAAAGAGAAGAGGGAGCCTGAGGGGGACTAAAGGAACAACACAAAGAGAGGGGGAGGGGTAGAAGCCCCCAACCACAAGATGGATGTGGCCAAAACTGGGGCGGGGGGGAACATCCGGTGTCGCTGATGTGCTAAGCGGACACACATCAGGTTGCTCTCCTCCCAATTGGATCCAAAATAGTGACTTTTTGAGATTATTGGCCCAAAAAGCTCCCAAACCCAGAAGGTGCTAACAGCAACGAAGTGGAAAGGAAAATGCTGGCAAACGGCAGTTCAAAGAGTCAACAAGAAGGTCGAAGCGGTGGAATGGGGCAGGAGCAACAAGCGGATGGATCAGCGGACCCACAATGCGAGGCGGTAGCCCCGGCAAACCAGGAGAGGGGATGTCTAGCGACCTGAATGGCGGAAAACGAGTGGACTGCGACGTCCTCCCCCACACCAGGGGTCTGATGGAAGAGTTTCCTAAAAAAGGAACTGACCGCCATGAGGGAGGTGATTAAAATGGAGTTCCAGGTGGTGGTGAAAGAGGTGGTGACGGAAGCGATGGCCCCCCTCCAGCGCACACTAGATGGCCAGGAAAAGACAATCCTGCTCCTGGAAAAGCCAGCAATGGATACGAGCAACAGGATCATGGCTCTGTTGGCCGAGGTGTAAAGTATTTGGTGGCGGCCCAGGGGAACTTGAAGGGGAAGGTCGAGGACCAGGAAAACAGATCCCAACGGCAAAACCTTTGCATCGTGGGCCTGCCAGAGGGCATTGAGGGAAGGGACCAAACGGCTATCGCCCAAATGCTGGCCAACCTAGTCGGGAGGGACAGCTTCCCAAGTTCCCCAGAACTCGACAGGGCACACAGGTCGTTCCGGCCAAAACCCAAACTGGGGAGCAGCCGAGAACGATTATCGCAAAGTTGCACCGGTACTAGGACCAGGAAAAGATCCTGAGGTGGGCTTGAAAACAAAGTTGTGCACATGGGAAGGATGCAGAATTAGGGTGTACCAGGAATTGGGGCAGTCCTTGCAAAAAAGAGGGCCGAGTTCAACAGGGCAAATTCGGCACTTTACAAGAACGGGGTGAGGTTCGGTATGTTGTTCCCGGCCAGACTCTGGGTAACGTACCAGGGGAAAGAGCACTGCTTCGGCGGAGGCCGATGAGTTTGTGAAAACAAACAATTTGGAGGGAACAAGCGCGGCAGCGGTGAGGGCAACAGGAAAAAAGGACTGAAAAAGGAGGACGAAATGGGACCAAGAACTATTATGTGGATTCTGTGATTGTACAAGACGGTGCTGCCTCGTTCTCGGTTTAAAGCTGGAGACAGAGCGAAGGGAACAAGGATAGGGGAAGAAGGTGAGGGGGCAAGGAAGGGAATGGAGACAGGCAGACAGAATATAGACTGGGCTAAGCCACCCAGGGAGGGCAGCCACCGTAATAGAAGGGAGGGCTAGCACGGGAAGCCAGACAATAAGGGGGGCCGCGGCACAACTCTCAGAGCAGAGTGAGTTTCTGGCCAAGGGGGGGCGGAGTAGGGAAGAACGTAGGGAGGATACGGGATGAGGGGGTCTCACCGAACAGAAAGAGGGTAGAAAGGTAGGAAAGGGTTGCCTCAGCGGGTATGGAACAGGCCAAGGAACCAAGATAGCATCATAAGCAGCCACTTTGGAGGGGCCCTAAATAAAGGGAGACCCCCCGAGTGCAGGGGCGCACCCACGTGGCGTACACATAGCTGGCAGCCATGTGGGTTCCCCTGGACAAAGGGAAACCCCGGAACACAGGCGTCCGACCTCCTGCTGAGAGCGGCGACTGTGGCCATTTGGATGGCCCCCCAGCAGGGTGTGTCCACCAGGTAAGTTTAGTTGATCACGGGAACGGGAGGTCAGAAACCCCCATCAGGATAGTCACCTGGAATGTAAGGGGACTTAACAGCCCAGTGAAAAGATCCAGAGTCTTCGCCCACCTGAGAAGCATGAGGGCTGACCTACAGGAAACACACCTGAGGGAGAAGAACAGATTACTGGTAAGAAAGGGCTGGGTGAGACAGACCAACCATTCATGCTATTTTTTTTTTGAAATGTTTTTTATTGAGTTTTCATATTTTATATCCAACAAATTACAAATTATTAGAAAAAAAACACGCAAAAATTAACATGTATATTTACAGGTAAGCATCTTCACAATAACAACTGTGGCCGCCCCCTTTAGCCGGCATACATATTTTACATTCCCCAATATGGCCGAGGCACATGTTTATAGGCATTTATTTACAGTTTGGTTTTGGGCCTTAGCTTGCCATCAAACCCCCATAACGAACCCGTAGCCCCCCCCCCCCCCCCCCCCCCCCCGGCTACCTTCCCCCGATTCCCGTCCATTTTCCCCTGTTTCTTGGCCACCCAACTATTCTTCCTCTTGTTCGTTGGCCACAAACAGGTCCAGGAACAATTGCATGAATGGCTCCCACGTTCTGTGGAAGCCGTCGTCTGACCCTCGGATGGCGAATTTGATTTTCTCCATTTGGAGAGATTCCGAGAGGTCGGACAGCCAGTCTGCAGCTCTGGGTGGTGCTGCTGACCGCCAGCCAAACAGGGTTCTACGGCGGGCAATCAGGGAGGCAAAGGCGTCCGCCCTCCTCCCCAGGAATAGATCTGGCTGGTCTGAAACCCCGAAGACCGCCACTATCGGGCATGGCTCCACCCTCACCCCCACCACTTTGGACATAGCCTCGAAGAAGGCTGTCCAGTACTCCACAAGTCTGGGGCAAGAGCAGAACATGTGGGCGTGGTTGGCCGGGCCTCTTTGGCACCATTCACATCTGTCCTCCACCTCCGGGAAGAACCTACTCATACGGTTTCTTGTTAAGTGGGCTCTATGTACCACTTTTAGTTGCGTCAGGCTGAGTCTTGCGCACGTGGAGGTGGAGTTGACCCTATGCAGTGCTTCGCTCCAGAGTCCCCACCCTATCTCAATCCCCAGGTCGTCCTCCCATTTCATTCTTGTTGCGTCCAGTACGGTGTCGTCCCTTTCTACCAGTCGGTCATACATGTCGCTACAGTTCCCTTTCTCTAGGATACTTGCGTCCAGTAGGTCTTCCAATAGTGTCTGTCGTGGCGGTTGTGGGTACGTCCTTGTCTCCTTTCGTAGGAAGTTTTTGAGCTGCAGGTACCGTAGCTCGTTCCCCCCGGCTAGCCGAAATTTCTCTGTCAGATCGTCCAGTGTTGCGATCCTGTCGTCCGTGTATAGGTCCCTGACTGTCAGTGTCCCCCCGTCCTGCCTCCACCTTTTGAAGGTGGCGTCAGTCAGTGCTGGTGTGAACCTATGGTTGTTGCAGATGGGAGCCTTGTCCGACATTTTGGTCAGGCCAAATTGCTGCCGCAGCTGGTTCCAGGATTGGAGGGTGGCTGTCACCACTGGGCTGCTGGAGTGTTTTTTGGGTGGGGATGGGAGTGCTGCCGTGGCGAGGGCCCGGAGGGAGGTCCCCATGCAGGAGGCCTCCTCCGCACGCATCCACTCGGCTTCTGGCTCCTGGATCCATCCCCTTACTCGCTCGGCTGTTGCCGCCCAGTGGTAGAATTGTAGATTCGGGAGGGCTAGCCCCCCCCCTGGATTTTGTTTTTTGTAGGACCTTCTTTGGGATCCTAGCATTTTTACCCCCCCCATACGAACGCCATGATAAGTTTGTCCAGCACTTTGAAAAAGGCCTTAGGGATGTAGATCGGAATGGATCTAAACAGGAAGAGGAACCTGGGCAGTACGTTCATTTTGATCATCTGGACTCTCCCCGCGAGGGAGAGCGGGAGTGGAGCGGGAGTGTGTTCCATCTTTGCAGGTCCTTTTTAACTTCCTCCGTCAGGCTGGTGAGGTTCCATTTGTGGATCCCTTTCCAGTCATGGGCTATTTGGATCCCCAGGTAGCGGAATTTGTGTTGGGCTTGTTTGAACGGCAGCCCCTTTAGTGCTGCCCTCCCCCCCCCCCCCCCCCCCCCCCACCCTCCCTTGTGAGTGTACTGGGAAGATCTTGCTTTTGCTCATGTTGAGTTTGTAGCCCGAGAAGGCTCCAAACTCTTTCAGGAGCGCTATGATTCCGTCCATGCTGCTTTGTGGGTCCGAGATATAGAGGAGCAGATCATCCGCATGGAGTGAGACTCTGTGCTCTCTACCTCCCCTTCGGATCCCCCTCCAATTTTTTGCTGCCCTGAGTGCGATTGCTAGCGGTTCGATTGCTAGTGCGAACAGCAGCGGGGACAGTGGGCATCCTTGTCTGGTGCCCCTGTGCAGCTGGAAGTATTGGGAGTTGGTATTGTTGGTCCATACGCTCGCCATGGGAACATTCATGCTATGGGAACGAGGGCTAGGGCTGTAGCCACGCTGATCAGCAAGAGGACGAGGTTTACAGACACGAGGGCAGTTACGGAGCCAGGGGGACGGTATGTCATGGTCAGCGGTGTCCTGGAAGGGGCACCGGTCGTACTGGCAAACGTGTTCGCTCCCAACTGGGACGACAGAACTTGTAAGAAAGTCCATGGTGGAAATCCGCAACATTGATACACACTGACTGATTATGAGGGGTGACTTTAACTGTGTATAGGACCGGTTGACTAACCGATTGAACCCCAGAGCGGGGAAAAAGACAGGCATGGGTAAGAAACTGGGAGCATTTATGGAGCAGATGGGGGCGGTGAGCCTGTTGAGGTTCCTGCACCCAGGAGAAAAGCAATTCTCGTTATTTTTACAAGTGCACAAGGTATACACCTGTACCCACTTCTTTGCAGTGGGTATTTTGGTGCTGATAGGAGCGGAGTACTCCGTGATCATCATCTCCGACCACTCTACACACTACGTGGATGTGAGGTTGGAGACAGGCCGTGCCCAGCAGCTGGACATGGACCTCCTGGCCGACCAGGCGTTCTGCCAGAAAACATCACAGGCCATAGGTGACTACGTGAGTAACAACCAGAACAGGGAGGTCACATCCTTCATGTTCTGGGAGGCATTGAAGGCTGTGATCAGAGGGGAAATTATAGCCTACAAGGCACGTAGAGGTAGGGAAGAGAGGGCAGCCAGGCAACAGCTGGTCGACTCCATTCTGGAGGTTGACAGAAAGTACTCCGAGGCCCCGACCGTCGGGCTGCTGGTGGAGAGGAAGAAGCTAAGAAGCTGCAAATGGACCTGAACCTGCTATCCATCAGGAAAGCAGTGCACAAACTCTACCAGACACGTGGGACCTTCTAGTTTTTAAAACGCATTTTATTGAAACTTGTATCAAAGTAGGTTACAGCAAATAAACACCCAGGGAAGCATTCTTCCCAACAATCAACTATACAGTTTGTACAGATTTTTCTCCTTTTTCACCACCCCTCCCCATCACCCCCCCCCCCCCCCCCCCCCCGCCCCTCCACCACACACCCCTGCGATGAACAGCTCCTCAAACACGGTCACAAATATCCCCCACCTTTTTTCAAACTCCCCTGCTGGAAGCCCCTTAACTCATACTTTATCTTCTCTAACCGCAGGAAGTCATACAGGTCACCCAACCATTACACGGGGATCTTCTGTGAACACAGGGACCAGGCTGGCCGCCTACTGGCTCACCAGCGCAGGTAAAGGAGAGCAGAGGCAGAGTTGAACAAAAAGGGGTCAACCGAGCATTCAAGACCTTCTACCGAGGACTGTACACCTGCGAGCCCCCCGATGGGAACACGAGGATGAAACAGTTCCTAAACAGACTGGAACTACCAGTTGCGGAGGACGACAGTCGGAGGGAGCTGGAATCATCAATAGATCTGGGGGAAATCATGGAGAGCATCAGCTCCATGCAGGCGGGGAAGAGGCCGGGTCCTGACGGGTTCCTGGCGGACTTCTATAAAAGATTTGCATCGGCCTTGGCCCCACATCTAAGGAACATGTTCGCAGACTCACTGGCAAGAGGCACTTTGCCTCATACACTAGCGCAGGCCACAATTTCATTGATACCCAAAAAGGATAAAGACCCGATGGAATGTGGATCATACAGTCCCATTTCGCTGCTGAATGTGAACGCAACAATACTCTCAAAAGTCCTGGTCAAAAGGCTGGAGAGTTGCGTACCAGAACTGGAGGACCAGATGGACTTTGTCAAGGGTCGGCAACTCACTGTGAACATCAGGCGGCTGTTAAATGTAATAATGACGCCCCTCCCAGGGAGCGAACACCAGAGGTGATCATCTCCCTGGACGCAGAAAAGGCCTTCGACAGAGTCAAATGGAAGTACCTCCTCGAGGTACTGGAACGGTTTGGGCTAGGAGCGGAATTCATCGCCTGGGTGAGGCTCCTGTACAACATTCCCAAGGCGAGAGTTCAAATTAACACCACCAGCTCTGAATACTTCCAGCTACAAAGAGGCACAAGGCAGGGATGCCCATTGTCCCAGCTCCTGTTCGAACCCCTGGCGATAGCCTTGTGGGATGTGACAAACTGGAGGGGCATCCAAAGAGGAGGCAGAGAGCACAGAGTCTCGCTCTATGAGGATGGCCTGCTCCTCTATGTCTCAAAGCCACAGGAGGGACTGAAAGCAATCAGGCTGATCCTTGTCAGGTTACAAACTCAACCTAGGTGAAAGTGGGACAGAGCTGGAAGGACTCGCATTTAAAATACCCCAACATAGATTCCGACAGCCTGGTGGAGGAAGTCAAAAAGGACCTACAGAGGTGGAACGCACTCCCACTCTCCCTGGCGGGAAGAGTGCAGACGATCAAAATGAACATGCTTCCTCTTTCGCGGTTCCTCTTCATGTTTAGATCCATACCGAACTTCACCCCCAAGGCCTCCTTCCAAAACATAGACAACTTAATTATGGCATTTGTGTAGGGGGTAAGAATCCAAGAGCCCCCAAACCAACACTGCAAAGGAGGAAAATTAAAGGGGGCCTGGCACTGCCAAACCTGCAATACTGCCACTGGGCGGCAGCAGAGAGAGGGATGGGTGCACAGTCCCAACTCGGAGTGGGTGCGGATGGAGCAGGCCTTCTGTAAGGGGATGACCCTGCAGGCCCTAACCATGGCAGCACTCCCACCCTTTGGCAAAATACACGTCCAGCTCAGTGGTGGTGGCCACACTGAAAACGTGGGGCCAATTAAGACAGCACTTCGGGCGCTGACCAAGATGTCCCCCATGGCCCCCATCTGTGGTAACCACAGATTCCCGCCAGCCAGGCTGGTCACAACGTTTAAAAAATGGAGACAGGACAGGAAAACACTGACAGTTAGGGACTTCTACATAGGAAACAGACTAGCGACGGTGAACGAACTGACAGAGGAATGGGAACTACCGACAGGACAGGAGATGAGACATCTACAAATAAAACACTTCCTCCACAAAGAGACAGCAGGGTACCCCTGGGACCCGGAAACCACACTATTAGAGGACCTGATGAACACGGACAGTAAAGAAAGGAGACTCTGCCGGAAAATATACTGACAGCTACTGGACAGAGCCTGAACACCACTGGACGAGATCAGACGGAAATGAGAGGACGAACTGGGGACAGAAGTGGGGTGGGGATTCTGGAGGGAAGCACTGAGCAGGGCCAACTCCACCTCCTTCTGCGCAAGGCTCAGCCTCATGCACTACAAAGTGGTGCACAGAACACACCTGACCAGAACCCAAGTGAGCAGGTTCTTCCTGGAGGTGGAGAACAAATGTGAAACCGTGTCAGAGGTGCCCGGCCATCCACACCCACGTGGTCTGGGCTTGTCCCAAACTTGCTGGGTTTTGGACAGCCTTCTCCAAGGCAATGTCCAAGGTGGTGAGGGTGAAGCCGAATGTGGGGATCTTCGGGATATTGGAGCAGCCAGAGCTACACATGGGGACGCCCTAGCTTTCACTTCCCTCGTCTCACGCCGGAGAAGCCTGCTCGGCTGCTGATCAGCAGCACCACCCACAGCTGCAGACTGGCTCGTAGACCATTGGAATTTCTCCACCTAGAGAAGATGAAATAAGCCATCCGAAAGTCGGAGGAAGGCTTCCTTACTGCATGGGGGCAATTCGTCGGCCTGTTCCAAAACCTGTTCTAGGCCCATGAGAAAGGGAAACTGGAAAGTTGAAACGGAAAGTGAGAAAGTCAAGGAGGAATGTCAGGGACACGCAACCCGGGGGCGGGGGAGAGAAGAGAGAGAGCCTGAGAGGGACAAAAGAAAAAATGGGGGGAGGGGGAAACCCCCACCCCGCCCCGCCCCCAACCATCTACAAGAGGTACATGGCCGAAGCCAATGGGGGAGAAAAGAAAGGGGGGGAGGGGTGACACGAGGAGAAGGGAGAACCCACCCCCCCCCAATTCGATCAAGGAGGGCATTGAGGGTGGGTGGGAGGGGGGGATTATACGCTAAGTCAGACGGCGACAGACTGTAAATAGAGCAACCGAAGAAAAAGCCTTTTTGCACTGTACTATAGATTAAAACGATTGGCAGTATGAAGAATTTTGAAAATGCCAATAAAAATATTTATTTTAAATAAGGAAGGGGGGAACCGAGATAGAGGAGGAACATCCCCCCCCCCCCCCCCCCCCCCCCCCACCGAACGAGGAGGGAGGGCATCAGGGTGAAGGAGAATAGCACATTGTAAATAGACAAAAGAACATTTTTTGTACTGTACAGTAAACAAACACGAACTGCAATGTATATAAAACTGAAAATACCAATACAAATATATATTTTTTTTAAACAAGCTTTTATAGGTGTGTGAAGGCACAAAGATTGGTGAAGGCTAATGTAGGTCCCTTTCAGTCAAAAACATGGAAAAATGGGGAATTGAGAAATGGCTGACCAACTGAATACATTAAGAAGTCTTACAACACCAGGTTAAAGTCCAACAGGTTTGTTTCAAACACTAGCTTTCGGAGCACTGCTCCATCCTCAGGTGAATAAAGAGATATGTTCCAGAAACATATATATATATGAAAGCTCGTGTTTGAAACAAACCTGTTGGACTTTAACCTGGGTTGTAAGACTTCTTACTGTGCTCACCCCAGTCCAACGCCGGCATCTCCACATCACAACTGAATACATATTTTGGTTCTGTCTTCACGATGGAGGACACAAATAACATACCAGAAATTCTGGCTGGGAAACACAGGGATCAGTGAGAGGGAGGAACTGAAGGAAATTAGTATGAGTAGGGAAATGGTATTGAGGAAATTGATGAGATTGAAGGCTGATAAATCCCCAGGGCCTGATAATCTACATCCCAGGGTCTTTAAGGAAGTGGCTATAGAAATAATGGATGCATTGGTGGCCATCTTCCAGGATTCTACAGACTCTGGAATAGTTCCTATGGATTGGAGAGTAGCTAATATAACTCCACTATTTAAAAACGGAGGGAGAGAGAAAACAGGGAATTATAGACTAGTCAGCCTGATGCCGGTAGTGAAAATGCTCACGTACATTGTAAAAGATTGAATATCAGAACACTTGGAAAATTGTGGCATGATCGGACAGAGTCAGCATGGATTTGCTAAAGGAAAATGATGCTTGACAAATGTACTTGAATTCTTCGAGGATCTAACGAGTAAAGTTGATGAGGGGGAGATGTGGTTTATTTGAACTTTCAAAAGACTTTCGACAAAGTCCTACATAAGAGATTAGCATGTGAAATTAAAGCGCATGGGGTCAGGATTAATGGGTTGAGATACTGGTCTAGCACAGTGGGCTAAGCAGCTGGCTTGTAATGCAGAACAAAGCCAGCAGCGCCGGTTCAATTCCCGTACCAGCCTCCTCGCACAGGCGTCGGAATATGGCGACGAGGGGCTTTTCACAGTAATTTGATTGAAGCCGACTTGTGACAATAAGCGATTATTATTTTTAGATAGGTAGAAAATGGTTTGGCAGATGGGAAACAGAGTAGGGATAAATGGGTCTTTTTTTAAAGTGGCAGGCAGTGACCAGTGGGCTACCACAGGGATCAATGCTAGGATCCCAGCTATTCATAATGTATACAGGTAAATCCCATTTTTATGAAATAGGTTGATGCTACTTAATTCCTTAAGAAAGGATTTTCCTTAAAACCTGTGTTTCTGTGAGGGAACTCTTCAGCCTAATTGACCCTATCAGCAATGTGACCTATGTGGAGGCTATGCTGCAGGACTGACCAGCCACAGGAAATTTCAATTGAGGATACCTATTAGTTTATATAAAAGGGGAAGTTGAAGGAAAGAGCAGAAGGTGGGGAAATAAGAGGTTGAGGAATTGCTGAATGCGTACAGTCAGAAAGCTTTTCTGGGCCAAAGGTTCTATTGGAACGTTGGTAAACAATTCAGATTTAAATTCGAGATATGAGGGATGAAAAAGGTGAGATGTTTGAGGGAGCATAGGTGCCATAGTAGTTGGGGGAGAATCAAATGTGATGGCTTTGGTGAGGGGAAGGAGATCCGCCCTGTAAACATGTAAGGGCTGGAATGTTATTAGATATATCCTTTCTCAGGAAACGAGCATCTTCGAGTGTGTTATGGAGTGGGGCAGCGGTAGGTGATTTGGCGGGTTAGAAAGGAGTTAGAGGAAGAGGTAAAAGTAATAGGAAGTGAATGCCAGTTCCAAATTTATGACAAAGATATAAGGCATCTCCCTACACCAAATCATGGACAAATATTGTGCCAAAGAGTTCTGCATTTTGACTTCCGGTTGTGACCATGGAGTGAGTGGTCACACACAGGGGAGCTCCTACTTAAGGGCACAAAAAAGACCTCTTTTTACCCATATTAGGTGGAATTTTGATGAAAAGGCATGGGTGAATGCTGGACGAGTAGTTTCCCCCGGGAATGGTATGTCTGCTGGCTATCAGACCCGGCAGGAAACAGTGAGAGATTTGGCTGAAAAGTTGAAAGGGAGCCTTTGCTGCAGCAGCCACTCTAAACATGTAGGCGGGGGATGAGCTGATGCAAGCTGGAAGGCCCAGGTGGAGGAGCTGACGGCATTTATTAAAGATGAATTCTGCCGCAGAGGAAGAGAATCACTCAAAGGCCATCGAAGGAGCTGTGGCATCCATGAAGAGTTCTCTGGAACGGGTGGAGAAGTGTTTGGAGGTGCACGGGTCGCAGATTCAGCAGATCGAAGGAGTGATCTCAGACCACAGCGATAGTCTGGTGGCTCTGGAGGCGGAGATGGGGCTCCTAGGTTACCTGTGTAAAGCGTTGAGGGCAAAGGTGGAGGAGCAGGAGAATGACTCGAGAAGGCAGAAGCTTCGAATAGTGGGCCTGCCTGAAGGAGTGGAAGGTGTGAGTGCCACGAGGTACATCTCGAAGATGCTGGCGGGGCTGGTGGCAGAAGGGGTGCTAGATAAGGTGCCTGAAGTGGATCGAGCGTATAGGTCCCTGAGGCAGAAGCCGAGAGCTGGGGAGTAGCCATGGGTGGTGATTGTGAGGCTCCACAAATTTGTAGAGAAAGACAAGATTCTGCGATGGGCCAGGGAGAAGCATACCTGCGACTGGGAGGGAAATAACGTCTGAATTTATCAGGATGTCGGAGCCGAGTTGGCGAAGCAGTGAACAGGCTTCAACAAGGCCAATGCAGTGCTGTACCAGCAGATCAGGTTTGAGGTGCTCTAGCCGCCAAAATTATGGGTAAGGTTCGGAGGCCGGGAGTATTATTATGAGACCCCAGAAGCGGCTGAAGACTTCATTAAGGAGCACAGACTGGTGGAGAACTGAGTGGACAATGCTTGGGAACTGGGGTGCTGGCACTTTGTGATGATTTGGAGCATGTTTAAAGTGGGGGTAGGGATTGGGGGATTTTCATCTCTTTGTTTTGGGCGGGTTTGCTGTTCAATGTTGTAAGGGGTTGTAGGAGTGAAGAATTTATGTGGGGGTGGATGTTCCCATCCCCCCTCCTGTTTTATGGCACAGTTTGTGTTTAATATTTGGTTGTTTACTTTTGGAGAAGACTGCCTGGAGTTCAGGAGAAGTCCTTGTTTGGGTGGGGGAGGGTAAGGTCAGCAGGGAGCCTTCCTCCTTGAGCTGAGGAGTGAGGCGGGTGATACGACCATCAATTCACATGAGACGATTAGTACAAGTGAACAGTGGTTTTAATGAGCTAGATCTGTGCCTGCCTGCGACTGCTCTGTACTGAGTGTCGCCTACAGGCTGCAGATTTATATACCTCCCCCGAGGGGACGGAGCCATAGGCGGAGCTCACAAGGACATCAACATAATACAATACAATACAGTGGTGAATTGTAGTAGCAATACGTTCACCACATTCACCCCCTGTTAAAAAATTGAAGTCCAGCGGAGGTGAAGTGGGCTCACAGATCGAGTCTGTCCGGCGCCTTGATCATTCTCTGTGATCGCCTCAGCTCTGGCTTCGCTGCGGGCACGGGTGTTGGGCTCGTTGACTCCGGGAGCGTGTTGTCTGGAGCTTCATCACGGTGGGTTGGCGATGGGGGGAGGGGGGTGTAGGCCGTGTAGGGGTGGTGTTTGGTGTGGGGGGGGGGGCGTAGGTGATGGTCGCTGGGGAACTGGCGGGTGCCAGATCCCGGAGGGAGACTGTATCTTGTAGGCCGTCGCGGTGTGCCACATAGGCATACTGAGGGTTGACATGTAGGAGCTAGACCCTCTCGACCAGGTGGGTGGACTTTTGGCTCCTCGCGTGCTTCCGGAGGAGGACAGGCCCCGGTGTTGTCAGCCAGGACGGAAGTGAGACCCCAGAGGTGGATTTCCTGGGGAAGACAAATAGACGGTCGTGCGGGGTCTCGTTCGTGGCTGTGCAGAGGAGTGGCCTAATGGAGTGGAGGGCGTCGGGGTGGACCTTCTTCCAGCGGAAAACTGGGATACTTCTAGATCGTAGGGCCAGAAGGATGGCCTTCCATACCGTTGTGTTCTTCCTCTCCACCTGTCCGTTTCCCCGGGGGTTGTAGCTGGTAGTCCTGCTCGAGGCAATGCCCTTACCGAGCAGGTACTGATGCAGCTCATCGCTCATAAATGAGGAGCCCCGGTCACTGTGGACGTAAGTGGGAAACCGAACAGGTCGAAGATGCTGTGCAGGGCCTTAATGACAGTGGCTTTGGTCATGTCGGGGCATGGGATGGTAAAGGGGAAAGGGGAGTTCTCGTCAACGACGTTGAGAAAATATGTTGTGGTCAGTGGAGGGGAGGGGCCCTTTGAAATCGATGCTGAGGCGCTCAAAGGGATGGGATGCCTTCACCAGGTGGGCCTCGTCTGGCTGATAGACGTGCGGCTTGCACTCCACGCAGACTTGGCAGGCCCTGACCTCCTCGGTGGAGTAGGACAGGTTGGGGGCCTTGATGAAGTGGAGAAGCTGGGTGACTCCCCGAGTGACAGACGTCATTGTGGATTGCCCGAAGTCGGTCATCTTGCGCGCTGGCGCATGTGCCGCGGGACTGGGTTTCTGGGGGCTCATTGAGCTTCGCAGGACGATACACAATATCATAATTATAGGTGGAGAGTTCGATTCTCCACCTCAAGGTTTTATCATTCTTGATCTTGCCCCGCTGTGTGTTGTTGAACATAAAGGCTATCGACCGTTGGTCGGTGACTAGGGTGAACCTCCTACCGACCAGGTAGTGCCTCCAATGCCGCACAGCTTCCACAATGGCTTGAGCTTCGTTTTCGACAGAGGAGTGTCGAATTTCAGAGCCGTTGAGGGTACGGGAAAAGAAGGCCACGGACCTGCCTGCCTGGTTAAGGGTAGCGGCCAGGGCGACCTCTGACTCATCGCTCTCCACCTGGAAGGGGATGGACTCGTCCACCACGTGAGGTGGTGGGGGACAAGGCTGAGAGGGGTGTCCGGGTGGGAGGGGGAAGAGAGGAAGGGGAGAGGAAGGGGAAGGGGGGGGAGTGGCAGGCGGTGAGAGATGACATGGTCAGGGGCAGAGGAAGGGGCCATCTGGGATGGGTTAGGTATAGGGTGAAATTAAGGGGTGAGTTAAGTAGGGAAGATGACAGATGGTTGAGGGAATTGGAGGCATAGGCCTCCGGTAAGGATGGTAACGTGGAATGTCGGGGGACTGGATGGGCCGGTTAACAGTCACGGGTGTTTGCGCACCTCAGGAGCTTGAAAGCGGGGGTGGTCTTTCTGCAGGAGACGCACCTCCATGTGAAGGACCAAGTTAGGTTGAGGAAGGGGTGGGTCAAGCAGGCTTTTCAATTTGAAATCGAGGGGAGTGGCAATTTTAATGAGCACAAAAATGGGATTTGTGAGTGTGAAGGAGTTGAGGGATCCGGGTGGGAGATATGTGATTATGAGTGGGGTATTGGAAGGGACGCCGGTGAGTGGGGTATTGGAAGGGACGCCGGTGAGTGGGGTATTGGAAGGGACGGCGGTGAGTGGGGTATTGGAAGGGACGGCGGTGAGTGGGGTATTGGAAGGGGTGCCGGTGAGTGGGGTATTGGAAGGGACGGCGGTGAGTGGGGTATTGGAAGGGACGCCGGTGAGTGGGGTATTGGAAGGGACGGCGGTGAGTGGGGTATTGGAAGGGACGCCGGTAGAGTGGGTATTGGAAGGGACGCCGGTGAGTGGGGTATTGGAAGGGACGCCGGTAGAGTGGGTATTGGAAGGGACGCCGGTGAGTGGGGTATTGGAAGGGACGCCGGTAGAGTGGGTATTGGAAGGGACGCCGGTG
The DNA here is from genome assembly GCF_902713615.1 of Scyliorhinus canicula. Classification (NCBI taxonomy): domain Eukaryota; kingdom Metazoa; phylum Chordata; class Chondrichthyes; order Carcharhiniformes; family Scyliorhinidae; genus Scyliorhinus; species Scyliorhinus canicula. The sequence goes on from NC_052151.1 coordinate 118,338,345, forward strand.
AGTGGGGTATTGGAAGGGACGCCGGTGAGTGGGGTATTGGAAGGGACGCCGGTGAGTGGGGTATTGGAAGGGACGGTGGTGAGTGGGGTATTGGAAGGGACGGCGGTGAGTGGGGTATTGGAAGGGGTGCCGGTGAGTGGGGTATTGGAAGGGGTGCCGGTGAGTGGGGTATTGGAAGGGACACCGGTAGAGTGGGTATTGGAAGGGATGCCGGTGAGTGGGGTATTGGAAGGGGTGCCGGTGAGTGGGGTATTGGAAGGGACGCCGGTGAGTGGGGTATTGGAAGGGACGGCGGTGAGTGGGGTATTGGAAGGGGTGCCGGTGAGTGGGGTATTGGAAGGGACGCCGGTGAGTGGGGTATTGGAAGGGACGCCGGTGTCTGCGTGGGTTTCACCCCCACAACCCAAAGATGTGTAGGTTAGGTGGATTGGCCACGTTAAATTGCCCCTTAATTGGAAAAAATGAATTGGATATTCTAAATTTTAAAAAAAAAATAAAAAAAATAAAGGGCCTTAGTGAGGCCACATCTGGAATAATGTGTGCAGTTTGGTCTCCTTGCCTGAGGAAGAATGCTCTTGCTATGGAGGGAGTGTAGTGAAGGTTTGCCAGCCTGATTTCTGGGTTGGCATGACTGGTGTATGCAGGGAGATTGTCAGCATCAAGATGATGGCTGTCATTGAGAATAATGTTGTGGACGATGGTCTTGGCTCCATGCCACAGGTAATTGGTGCTCACTTTGGTGAACTGCAAAATATCCTTGAGGGAATAGTGGAAGTGGAGAAGGGAATCCTGGTATTCAATAGAAATATCTCTGGTGGAGACTTGTCATCGGTCCTTGGAAATCCTGTTGCATGGTATGTCGATTATCCTGGCCGATTTGGGGCGATGGGGTTGGACAGGTCTTTTGAGGAGAGCAGGGGACGAACCCCCGGCTGAATTTGAGATGTTGGCTACCATGCTTTGGCAATCTTAATTTAAAGACTTGACAACTCTAGTTTGATGGAGCACTTTGTACCCAGTCTTTGAGGCCTGGGATCAGTCGGAGACCCTGACCACTGTTCTTCTGCCTTCTTATCATCGATGCTCGTTGGGAGGGGCTGGAGGCAGCTGGACACGTCAGGTTGTTGTCTCACAATGGAGCCCTGGTTTTTTTGCTGACTGGGCTTCGGGACAGCAACGTGGTGGATGTGAAGGTTCTTCGGTGGAACTTTGGAGGGACCCTGAATGCTGCTCGACGATCATGTCATAGCTTTGGCCTTTCGAAACTCCATGGATGGTGTTATTATCCTGCACTTCAACAGTAATCCTGAATTTTATTCCGTTGTAACTAAGCCGCTAATTTTATGTGATTGCCGTTTTTTCTGACGTGTGTACAATATATGAGCAAAGAGGTAGTAGCTGCCTCTTGTCCTGGTATAGTGAAAACCATACTGAGTCTGTAGTGTGACATGAGGGGCAGGATTCTCCTGTAACCGGTGGGCAGGGGGTCCCGGCGGGACGGAGTGGCGTGAACCGTTCCAGTGTCTGCCGCCACAGAGGTACGGAATCCTCTGCACCTTCAGGGGCTAGGCCAGCGCTGGAGTGGTCTGCGCCCCGTTGGCCAGCGTGGAAGGCCTTTGGCGCCATGCCAGCCGGGGCCGAAGGGACTCCGCCAGCCGGCACGGGTCCGCGGGAGCGTCAGCGGCTGCTAACGTCATCCCCGCGCATGCACAAGGGGGGTTCTCCTTTGTGCCGGCCATCGCGGAGGACCACATGGCTGGCGCGTAGGAAAAGAGTGTCCCCACGGCACAGGCCCGCCCGCGGATCGGTCCCAAAGCGAGACCATGCAGGCGCTGCGACAACGAATGAACGGGCATCGCGCAACAGTCACCAGGCAGGAATATTCCCTTCTAGTCGGAGAACACTTCAGCAGACAAGTGCATTCAGCCTCTGATCTCCGGGTAAGTGTTCTCCAAGGCGGCCTTCAGGACACGCGACAACGCAGAATCGCCAAGCAGAAATTTATAGCCAAGTTCCGCACACATGAATACGCCTCAACCGGGACCTGAGATTCATGTTGCATTACATTCACTCCCCACCATCTGGCCTGGGCTTGCGAAATCCTACCAATTGTCCTGGCTTGAGACAATTCACACCTCTTTAACCTGGGGTTACCCCTATCTCTGGATCTGTAAAGACTTGATTATTTGCAAATGCTCGCATTCTAAGTATTGTCTGGCATCTTTGAATTTGTCTATATAAATGTTTCTGGAACATACCTCTTCATTCACCTGAGGAAGGAGCAGTGCTCCGAAAGCTAGTGTTTGAAACAAACCTGTTGGACTTTGACCTGGTGTTGTAAGACTTCTTTCTGTGGTTAGAGAAGAGTGAGGTTGGTTGTGTACGGTGAGTTTTGGCAGGGTATGGGTATACTTGGTTTACCAACTCCTGTTTGCTAGAGTGTACAGTGTCGGGCCATGTCTTGTTTTGTGGACGATATCCTGTTGCTCCCATATGCTTGGTGGGATATCCTGAGAGTCTGAGTGAGGTTTCGCGTGAGCAGCTGTTTCCTTTTTTTGCCTTGTACTGAGGGGCATGTAGCTGGGGACAATGTGCTCATGGCTGTCATCTCGTCCCGTTATCCTGAGACTCTCTACTCTTGGAATTTTTAAAATCCTGTCACTGTTTATAGAATCATAGCTTTTACAGTGCAGAAGGAGGCCATTCGGCCCATCGAGTCTGCACCAGCCCTTGGAAAAGACACCCTACCTAAGGCCACATCTTCACCCTATCCCCGTAACCCAGTAACCCAAGCCAACCTTTTTTGGACGCTAAGGGCAATTTATCATGGTCAATCCACCTAACCTGCACATCTTTGGATTGTGGGAGGAAACCAGAGCACCCGGAGGTAAGCTATACAGACAGTGGGAGAATGTGCAGACTCCACACAGACAGTGACCCAAGTGGGAATCGAACCTGGGACCCTGGCGCTGTGAAGCAACAGAGCTAACCACTGTGCTCCCAATGTGTAGGGAGTCGCTGACCACACTGATTATTATCTGAACCAACTGTATGAATGTTTGCTGGTCTTCTCTGTAAAAATGTGTGGAATGATGATTGCTCTGTACTGTGCCAGAGTTCGGAGATTTGTTGCGTTTCGAGTTGTATGTAAAATATCCTCTCAGATTTAGAGTCCTCATGATTTTTTATCTGTAATTTTTGGCTCCGTTACAGTGGGACTAAAGAATCGGTGACCGATTCCTGCAAAGGTACAGACAGGTCTTGTATCTGGGGTGGCATGGTAGCATAGACGTACAAGTGGACAGTCGTGCCTAGGTGTAGTTCCAGGGGAGTACAAAGAAACTCCATGATAACTTGCTCTGTAACAGACCGTTATCTTACCACATGTGATTCAATAAAGATCCTGGTTTGGACAAGTCACAAGTCATTTGGTAGATTCCTTGCTAGACAGCGAACACCGAACACAACACTGAGAAAATAACTGCCTGCAACAAAAGAGAAGTGATGCACGATCAATTGCACGAAAGACTCAAATTGGTACAACTGTGGCTTTATTACAGTCAGATGCGTAGCCTCCTACTGCAGCTGGCGAAATGGCAGATCAGAGGAGGACACGCATATTTATACGGCTCCTCATGGGCGGAGCTAGCCGGCAGGGGCTACCGGTGAACCTGTAGTTCAGGTCCTACCTTACATCCCCTAATACAGGTGCACACAGTGGTTCACCACATTCACCCCGTGTTAAAAATGAGTCCGGCGGGGTTGGCGTGGAACTATATACAGTTTTGCAAATAATTTACAATGGGGAGGGAGAGAAAAAAATGTCCATTTTGATGGTCTGGTGCCCATCAGAGGTTCAGTCGATCTGGTGCTTTGACGGTTCGCTGGGAGTGACGTAACGGCGATGTCGGTGCTGGCAGCGTGGTGTCGCCGACGTCGGTGCTGGCGGTGTTGGTGCTGACCAGTAGTCGGATGACCCCGGGAGTGTGCCGAAATCTTCCTCGTCCTCTTGCATAGGCAGGGGAAGGAGGGATGGACCTGGTGGGGTTAATGTTGGGAGCGCTGGGGGAGGGGAGGGTGGGGTGTGGGTGGGGGAGTGTGTTGCAGTGGAACCTGAGGGAGACAGTATCTTGGTGGCCGTCGGGGAACTCCACGTAGGGATACTGGGGGTTGGCATGGAGCAAGTGTACCCTGTCCACCAAGGGGTCCGCCTTGTGGAGTCGGACATGCCTACGCAGTAGAACCGGTCCTGGACCTGCCGGCCAAGTCGGGAGCAACACCGCGGATGTGGACTTCCTAGGGAAGGTAAAAACACGTTCATGGGGTGTGTTATTTGTGGCAGTGCACAGTAGAGACCGGATGGAGTGGAGTGCATCAGGGAGGACCTGCTGCCAGCGAGCGGCTGGGAGGTTCCTGGACCGTAGGGCCAGCTGGACGGCCCTCCATACCGTCCCGTTCTCCCTCTCTACCTGCCCGTTTCCCCGGGGGTTGTAGCTGGTCGTCCTGCTGGAGGCGATACCCCTGCTGAGCAGGAACTGACGCAGCTCATCACTCATGAATGAGGATCCCCTGTCACTGTGGATGTAGGCGGGGAATCCGAAAGGAGCGAAGATTGTGTTGAGGGCTTTCATGACGGTGGCAGACGTCATATCGGGGCATGGGATGGCGAAGGGGAATCTGGAGAACTCATCGACCACACTGAGGATATATGTGTTGCGGTCGGTGGAGGGGAGGGGCCCTTTGAAATCCACGCTGAGGCGTTCAAAGGGGCGGGGCGCTTTCACCAGGCGCGCACGGTCTGGCTGGTAGAAGTGCGGCTTGCACTCGGCACAGACCTGGCAGTCTCTGGTGACTGTTCGTATTTCCTCGACGGAGTAGGGCAGATTGCGGGCTTTGACGAGGTGGTACAGTCGTGTGACCCCCGGGTGACAAAGGCTGTCGTGTAGGGCCCAGAATCGGTCTACTTGTGCGCTGGCACATGTACCTCGGGAAAGGGCGTCGGGGGGGCTCGGAGTTTGCCGGGGCGATACAAAACCCCGTGATTATAGGTGGAGAGCTCGATTCTCCACCGCAAGATTTTATCATTTTTGATCCTGCCCCGCTGCGTGTTGTTGAACATGAAGGCTACCGACCGTTGGTCAGTGAGGAGAGTGAATCTCCTGCTGGCCAGGTAATGCCTCCAATGCCGCACAGCTTCAACGATAGCTTGGGCCTCTTTTTCGACGGATGAATGCTGAATTTCAGAGGCATGAAGGGTGCGGGAAAAGAATGCCACTGGTCTGCCTGCTTGGTTTAGAGTGGTGGCGAGGGCCATATCTGAAGCGTCGCTTTCTACTTGAAAGTGTAGTGTCGCGTCTACTGCATGCATCCCAGCCTTGGCTATGTGTTGTGCCTCAGCCGCAAGGGGGAATTGAATGGACTGTATGAGTGGGTGGGCCTTCTCCGCATAGTTTGGGACCCACTGGGCATAGGATGAGGAGAACCCCAGGCAGCGTTTGAGGGCCTTGGGGCAGTGGGGGAGGAGAAGCTCCATGAGGGGGTGCATGCAGTTGGGATCTGGCCCCAGAGGTCCGTTTTGGACTACATAGCCGAGGATGGCTTGGCGGGTTGTGCGAAACACATATTTCTCCTTGTTGTACGTAAGGTTGAAGAGGGTGGCGGTGCGGAGGAATTTAGCGAGGTTGGCGTCATGGTAATGCTGGTCATGGCCACAGATGGTAACATTGTCAAAGTATGGAAACGTGGCCCGCAAACCGTACCAGTCGACCATTCGGTCCATCTCCCTTTGGAAGACCGAGACCCTGACAGTGACGCCGAAGGGAACCCTAAGGAAGTGATAGAGTCGACCGACCGCCTCAAAGGCAGTGTGTAGACGGTCCGATTTACGAATAGGGAGCTGGTGGTAGGCGGATTTCAGGTCAATTGTTGAGAAGACCTGGTACTGCGCAATCTGGTTGACCATCTCAGATATGCGTGGGAGGGTGTACACATCGAGCTGCGTGTACCAATTGATGGTCTGACTGTAGTCCACGACCATTCTGTGTTTCTTCCCCGTTTTTACTACAACAACTTGAGCTCTCCAGAAGCTGTTGCTGGCCTCGATGATACCCTCCCGAAGCAGCCGCTGGACTTCGGACCTGATGAAGGTCTTGTCCTTGGTGCTGTACCGTCTGCTCCTGGTGGCGACAGGCTTGCAATCCGCAGTTAGATTGGCAAAGAGGGAGGGGGGGGGGTCAACCTTGAGGGTCGCGAGGCTGCAAACGGTGAGTGGAGGTAGGGGTTCGCCGAATTTGAGGGTGAGGCTCTGGATATTGCACTGGAAATCGAGGCCCAGCAAAAATGCAGCGCAGAGGTTGGGGAGGACGTAGAGGCGGAAACCGCTAAATTCTACGCCCTGGACAGTGAGAGTGACCATGCAGAACCCTCTGTCTTCTAAGTTTTAGGCCCCCTTCTCAAGCAACCGATGGCGCACGTAGTTGGACCTGAGGCCTGCAACTAATACATCTCGGACAGCGAGTTCCCTGTGCTCGGCAGCATTTTCAGCTTGATGATTACAGTCCCGGGATAAGGCTTTTAAATCGCGCAGGAATTCTTCTAGCGATTCTGTGGGGAGCTGGCGGCGAGTCGTAAAAACGTGGCGCGCGTAGACCTCATTGACGGGCCTCACGTACATTCTGTCGAGCAGGGCCAGGGCCTCCATATAATGAGTTGGTACAATTAAGTTGAATAGAGATACAATGGCTCACCCTTGCGTGCAGTAGACTGAGTTTCTGCTCCTCCGTAGTTTCTGTAGTGCTTGCTTCAGCCAGGTAGGCCTTGAAACATCTGAGCCAGTGTGAAAAGATTTCTTTCGCCTCTGCATCCTGTGGGTCGAGTTCCAGTCGATCAGGTTTGAGGGCTGATTCCATAGTCGTTTCTTACTGTTTCTTAAGACGATTAAATTGATGAGACCATCAATTCACGCGACACGTAGTTAGAAATGAACAGTGGTTTTAATTGTCTTACAACAGAGCCTGCCTGTGACGGGATGAACTCAAGATGAACTGGCAGCAGGCTCACAGCACTAATCTTTATACTTCCGGTTGGGGGAGGAGCCATGGGCGGAGCCAAGGGTGGAGCCCAGTACAAACTCCTCATCTCCCCCTATGGGCAGGGCCGCGCGATTACACACAATCAGGTAGAGAGTACAGGCTCAATACATGTGGTACAATACAGTGTGAATTACTGAGGTTTATAATTCACCACACTCCTCGTGTCTGTATGAGGTTTGCACGTTCTCCTCATGTCTGCGGGGGTTTCCGCCGGGTGCTCCGGTTTCCCCCCACAGTCCAAATTTTACAGGTTAGGTGGATTGACTATGCTAAATTGCCCCTTCATGTCCAAAGATGTGCAGGTTAAACGGGGTTACAGGGATGGGGCAGAGGTGCGGGCCTGGTGGGGTGCTCTTGGTAGGATCGGTGCAGACTTAAAGGGCCTTTTGCACTGCAGACATTCTATGGAGTCCCTTTTCTGAGAGAGCACCAGAGATCATGCAAACTGAAGTGGTATGGCATGGCAGAATGCCGTCTCTGGATATGAAGGATACTCAGCAAGCTGTAGACAGGGCCTCCTGTGAAGAGTAGGCCAAGCAGGTTAAGTAATTTCTATATTATATCTCTTGGATAAGGAAGAAATTTAACACCTTGAGGGAGTTAGCCAAAGGGGGCAGCACCATAGCACTGTTGCTTCACAGCTCCAGGGTCCCAGTTTCGATTCCTGGCTTCGGTCACTTTCTGTGTGGAGTCTGCATGCTCTCCCCGTGTCTGCGTGGGTTTCCTCCGGGTGCTCCGGTTTCCTCCCACAGTCCAAAGATGTGCGGGTTATGTGGATTAGCCATGATAAATTGCCTTTATTGTCCAAAAGGTTAGGTGGGGTTTCTGGGTTAAGGGGATGGGATAGGCTTAAGTGGGGTGCTCTTTCCAAGGGCCGGTGCAGACTCGATGGGCCGAATGGCCTCGTTCTGCACTGTAAATTCTATGAAATTTCTATGAAAGTGCTTACTTATTTATCTCTTCACTGCGTACTAAAATGGTATGTCTACAAGAAACAAATACCCCTCCCCCCACCCCTCCAACCAGCTGCAAGCTTAAATGAATGCTTGGTTATCTTACAGAAAAGCCCAAAATGCTTCACAGCCAATAGATTATTTTTGAAATTTCCTCATTATTATGTTTGCCGGGCAGCAGGGTGGCACAGTGGTTAGCATTGCTGCCTCACAGCGCCGAGGTCCCAGGTTCGATCACGGCCCTGGGTCACTGTGCGTGTGGAGTTTGCACATTCTCCCAGTGTTTGCGTGGGTTTCGCCCCCACAACTCAAAAACAGATATGCAGGGTAGATGGATTGGCCATGCTAAATTGCCCCATAACTGGAAAAAACAATGAATTGGATACTCTAAATTTATTTTTTTTAATTATTATGTTTGCTAACTGAGAACAGAAGAAAAAATCTTTAAAACTCAAATTCATTATAGGACCAAGTACGTATTTTGCTGGACAGATTCGATCACATTCAACTAGCGAGGTGTGATTTCAATTCATGACCCCAAATCATTCGGGGATAGCAGAAGAAACAGGGCAGAATAGGACAGGAAGGCATCTCATAGATTCACCAACCTGACTTTTTGTTCTCTTCCTTACAGATGACCTCTTTCCTTCATCAGGTTGTTAGTGAGGGAAGTGAGACAAGCCAGATCCTTAAGGATCTAAAAACAATTCAGCTTTCAATCTCCAAACGATGATGTGTAACTAATTTATGTACTAACAATTTATGGAGGAAAACTGATTCCTATTCTCCAATGAGATGTAACACTCAATATTTTAGTTGGATTTATAAGAACAGCATAGATGTGAACTAACACCAGTATTTTCTTGGTTGACATTACCTGCAACTGAATGACAGCCAACGTGAAAGTGGGCAGGACCGTGTTCTCTACTTTCTATTGCACAAATTGAAGGGGTGGTAGAGGACATTGCTATTCATGAGTAGTGCCAAAACATCCTGTGCTTTCACGTTACATCTTAATTTAGAATGATAAGGTTTCATAGCTACGCAAAATATTTGCTCGTTCAGATAAAGGATACCTATGTTTATATTGCTGGCATTATATGCGGGCTTCAATAGACTGGTTATTTTTTTTATCTTGGAATGATCAACGATAAAGAAACAAATACATTTTAGTTTCCTGTCATTATGAAAGGTACCCGTAATAGATTTGTATGTACTGTCACATCAGTCTGATTGAACAGCTGAAGGTCAGAGACAGTGTGTACGTAATTCAGTATTGCAATTCAGTAACACCAGTGAACCATCCCATCTTTTCTGACAAATCCAGAGCGATGTTTACCTCAACAAAACAGTCAGTTGTTGCTACATCATTGCCAATGATGTCGTCAGTGGGTCACTGTGCTTCAAGGTAATCTTTGCTATAAATGGAAGAGAATCATACAACGTGTGCAGGCTTATATAAAGATCAAAATTAATACATACAAGCATAGGAATATAGGAATTAGGAGCAGAAGTAGGCAATTCAGCCCTTCGAGCCTGCTCCGCCATTTAATCAGATCATGGCCGATCTCTTCCTGGGCTTTTCACAGTAACTTCATTTGAAGCCTACTTGTGACAATAAGCGATTTTCATTTCATTTCATAATATCCACTCATGTATATCATGAGATGCAGACAGGCAGTGATTGACACTGGCAGCACGGTAGCATGGTGGTTAGCATAAATGCTTCACAGCTCCAGGGTCCCAGGTCCGATTCCCGGCTGGGTCACTGTCTGTGCGGAGTCTGCACGTCCTCCCCGTGTGTGCATGGGTTTCCTCCGGGTGCTCCGGTTTCCTCCCACAGTCCAAAGATGTGCGGGTTAGGTGGATTGGCCATGCTAAATTGCCCGTAGTGTCCTAAAAAGTAAGGTTAAAAGGAGGGTTGGGTTACGGGTATAGGGTGGATACGTGGGTTTGAGTAGGGTGATCATTGCTCGGCACAACATCGAGGGCCGAAGGGCCTGTTCTGTGCTGTACTGTTCTATGTTCTATGACACACAGGATATCCAATGAACATACACGACACAGAACAACCAATCACCAGTAGGACACCACCACTATAAAGCCCACAGGGCATTAAGACTCTCTCTCTCTCACAGGACACGGCTAGGGAGATAGCCATAGTGCACAGGCCAATGAACATCATCACCATGTGGTAGAGAGCTAGTCTGGCCAAGCCAGTAGGAGGTTGTCAGTTAGGTTAATAGAGTGTCAACTCACAGTAGATTATGTACAGCAATCAGCAAGTTCAATAAAACAGTGTTGGACCATCTCCTGTGTCGGAAGCCTGTTTCGAGTTTCATTGCATCCAGTTGCAGTCGATGTTAAACCAGCACAGATAACACATCATGGTATCAGAGAGCTATTAATTCTAACGAACCTACCTCGAGTGAATCTGCAAAGACCAGCAAGCAGCCATCCACCGGCATGGAAAAGATCCAACCTCCTCCGCAACTCCGGATCTCCGGCAACCTCGGCGCCAACTGGAAAGTCTTCAAACAGAAGTTCCTCCTGTATATTGAGGCCTCCTACCTCGAGGATGCCAGGAAGATCGCACTGTTCCTGTCGACTGCGGGGGATCACGCCATCTACATCTATAACTCGCTCACGTTTACCGATGGCAAAGACAAGACGAAGTTCAAGACGGTTCTGCTGAAATTTGTCAACCACTGCAACATTGAGGTGAATGAGAGCTTTGAACGGTACATCTTCCAACAGAGGCTTCAGGGTAAGGATGAACCTTTTCAGACCTTCTTGACCCATCTCCGCATCTTAGCGCAGTCATGTAATTATGACTCAACGGCTGATTCCATGATCTGGGATCAGATCGTTTTTGGAGTCCAGTCCGACTCCCTGCAGGAGCAGCGCCTCAAAATCAAACAGCTAACCCTCTCCGTCGCCATCGAAACATGCGTTGCCCATGAGCATGCCAGGAATCGTTACTCCCACATCAGGGCAGCAGAAAATGCAAAACTAGCCTCCTACGAGGCAGAAAGGGTGCAGGCCATTGCAAAAATGCAAGGCCTGAGCATTGAGGAGAGTGGCCATTTTGCGCACTTTTCCCGGGTCCCTACGCATGCGCGCCACGACCGGGTGGATGATGAGGCCGAAGACCCCGATGCGCATGTGCGAACATCGGCTGAACGCAATGCGCGTGCGCGCTGGCGCACTGAAAGCACTGACGTCAGCGTCATGACGTGTCCAAATTGTGGTTCCGCCCATTTAAAACAGCAATGTCTAGCCAAAGGAAGGCGATGTCTACAGTGTGGAAAGCCTGGGCATTACGCGGCCTTTTGCAGGTCTGCTCCACAGAGCAACAGCCAGCGATCCCAGCTGCAACGCAGGCGTGTCCGTTGCGTACAACAAAGCATGCAGGATTCTGATCCCGACAGCCCAACGGACCCCGATGCTGACTGCCTTGAGTCTCCATACCAGGTGGGCATAATCACCACGCGCGAGCTGGTCTCCACCGTGCCTGCAAACCGCCTTTCAATCCTGAGTGTGGAATCCTGGCAATGAGCGGTGTGCTGTCATCACGGTCAACCAGCCTCACATCTGATTTAAATTGGACACCGGCACATCTGCAAACCTCATATCACAGTCGGACCTCGACAGCATCCGAGACCAACCTAGCATTCTTCCACCAGCCTGCCGCTCCTTGACTACAATGGCAATGCCGTAGCTGCCAGTGGATTGTGTCAGCTAGGTGTATCTCACAAGGCAATCAAAGCGACTTTACGATTCGAGATCGTCCGGCCTGACAAGGCATCCCTGCTCGGTGCATGCAAATTCCTAAATCTGGTCCAGCGCGTCCATGCCATGTCCTCGACACCGGCGACTGCCTCGCCCAATGTAAATCTCCAGGCTGAGATAGACGACATTCTCATGCAATACCACAACGTGTATGATGGGGAGATCTAATAGAAACTTACAAGATAATACATGGCTTAGAAAGGGTGGACGCAAAGAAACTGTTTCCGTTAGGCGAGGAGACGAGGACCCGTGGGCACAGCCTTAGAATTAGAGGTGGTAAATTCAGAACAGAAATGCGGAGACATTTCTTCAGCCAGAGAGTGGTGGGCCTGTGGAATTCATTGCCGCGGAGTGCAGTGGAGGCCGGGACGCTAAATGGCTTCAAGGCAGAGATAGATAAATTCTTGATGTCGCGAGGAATTAAGGGCTACGGGGAGAATGCTGGTAGGTGGAGTTGAAATGCCCATCAGCCATGATTGAATGGCAGAGTGGACTCGATGGGCCGAATGGCCTTACTTCCACTCCTATGTCTTATGGTCTTATGGAATGGGCACGCTCCCATATCGTTACAAGATATTGCTCAAACCGAATGCCATCCCAGTCATCCATGCACCGCGCTGGATGCCGACTCCTCTCAAGGATCGTCTGGAAACGCAGCTACGAGAGCTCCAAGACCAGGGTATCATCTCAAAGGTCATGGAACCAACCGACTGGGTTAGCTCTATGGTCTGCGTCAAGAAGCCCTCTGGTGAACTCCGCATTAGCATTGATCCCAAAGACCTGAATCGCAACATCATGCGTGAGCACTACCTGATCCCGAAGCGAGAAGAATTAACCTGTGAGATGGCTCATGCCAAATTCTTTACCAAGTTGGACGCCTCCCGTGACTTCTGGCAGATACAGCTGGATGAGTCCAGTCCGAAGCTGTGCACGTTTAACACTCCGTTCGGCAGGTATTGCTACAACCGCATGCCTTTTGGTGTCATATCAGCTTCCGAAGTATTTCATCGCATAATGGAGCAAATGATGGAGGGCATCGAGGGGGTGCGAGTCTATGTGGACGATGTGATCACCTGGTCTACGACGCCCGAGGATCACATCGCTCGCCTCAAACAAGTTTTCCAGCGGATTCGTGAAAACGGCCTCCAGCTCAACAGGGCCAAATGCTCATTTGGTAGGTGCGCTATCAAGTTTCTGGGTGACCACATTTCACAGCAGGGTGTGCAACCTGATGCTGACAAGGTTCTGGCAATCAATGCCATGAAGACCCCAGAGGACAAAAAGGCGGTCCTCCGTTTCCTCGGGATGGTGAATTTTCTCGGGAAATTCATTCCCAACATGGCATCCCACACCACAGCCCTCTGGCATCTCGTAAAAAAGTCGACAGTGTTCCAGTGGCTTCCTGCACATCAAGCTGAGTGGCTTGAGCTGAAGGTGAAGCTCACCACAGCCGCAGTACTGGCATTCTTTGACCCAACCAAGGATACCAAGATATCCACAGACGCAAGCCAGGACGGCATTGGGGCAGTGCTCCTCCAGCGAGACGACTCCTCGTCCTGGGCTCCAGTGGCATACGCCTCCAGGGCCATGACTCCGATCGAAAAGGAGTGCTTGGGTCTCCTGACAGGAATAGTCAAGTTTCATGATTACGTATACGGTCTGCCGAAGTTCACGGTGGAAACAGACCACAGGCCTTTAGTCCACATAATCCAAAAGGGTTTAAATGACATGACACCTCGGCTGCAGCAAATTCTTCTTCGTCTCCGCTGATATGACTTTGAACTCGTCTACACACCGGGTAAGGAGCTGATCGTCGCGGATGCCCTATCCCGATTTGTCACCACGCCGTGTGAACAGGGCGGCTTCATTCACCACATTGAAGCACAGGTGCAGTTGTGTGCCAGCAACCTCCCAGCCACTGATGAACGAGTTATACAAATACGCAAAGAAACTGCTAAAGATCCCCTACTGCAGCGCGTGATGAAGCACCTCGCCCATGGCTGGCAAAAGGGGCAGTGCCCCCAGTTCTTCAAAGTTAAGGATGAGCTGACGGTTGTTGAGGGGATCCTTCTTAAACTAGATAGAATCGTCATTCCCCAAAGCATGCAAAACATGGTGCTCAGGCCAATCCATAAGGGTCACCTGGGGGTCGAGAAATGTTGATGCAGAGCTCGGCAGGCAGTTTACTGGTCTGGCATCAGCCAGGACTTTGCCAACACAGTCCTCAGCTGCACAACATGCCAGAGATTCCAACCATTCCAGCCCAAAGAAACGCTGCAACAGCACGCGATCGTAACCACTCCGTGGTCCAAGGTGGGGATAGACCTCTTTCATGCCAATGGGCATGACTATGTGCTCCTGGTTGACTACTTCTCCAGCTACCTGGAAGTGGTGAAACTGTAGGATCTCACATCCGAGTCCGTCATCAAAGCCTGCAAAGAGACGTTTGCCAGGCATGGGATACCACACACAGTAATGAGTGATAACGGTCCATGTTTCTACAGCCAAGAGTGGTCCGACTTTGCACGATCCTACCACTTTAGTCATATCACATCCAGTCCCCATTACCCACAATCAAACGGGAAGGCCGAGAAAGGGGTCCATATTGCCAAGCGGTTGCTGTGCAAGGCTGCAGACTCAGCCTCGGATTTCAACCTGGCGCTATTGGCATACAGGGCAATCCCTCTGTCGACTGGTTTGTCTCCGGCACAGTTGCTCATGAACTGCAACTTGAGGCTGACTGTTCCAGCCATCCATGTTCCCGACCTTGACCACCTCATGGTTTTTTACAGCCTGTTTTTCGTTTTACTGCATCCAGTTGCAGTCGATGTTAGACCAGCACAGATAACACATCACTTCTAAACTCCAGCGAGTATATGTCAACGCTTTCGTCCTCAGAATCAATCTGGTCTATCTCCTCTGAACTGCCTCCAATGCTGCCATATTGTTTCTCAAATAAGGAGACCAAATCTCAACACAATACTTCAGATGTAGTCTCACCAATACCGTATACAATTGCAACAACACTTCTCTACTTTTATATTCCAGTCCTTTTGCAATAAATGCTAACATTAGTAATTGGTACAAATATCCATTCTTGTAACATCCAGGCTCCAACTATTAACCTCGTCATTAATATGGACAGCTTGTATGAAACATTGGTCTGATAATGACAATTATTTGATACTAAAGCCTGAGGGCTGCTATTCCCCTAAAGCACATTGGGTGATACAGCATTGTCAAGAAGGACCTATAGTATTCAGGATCAGTGCATTAAGCATGGATGTGCCTCATTAGAGACTCATTTTGCAGTCAACATCTGAACAATATCATTGGTACCCATTTAAAACGGCCACCATATAGTTTCCCCATGTTGGTCCCTGTTCCTTTAAAGGAAATCTTTTTTCAAATTAATTTTATGGGATGTGGGCATCGCTGGTTGGTCAGCATTTATTGCCCATCCCTAGTTTCCCTTGAGAAGGTGGTTGTGAGCTGACCCTTCTTTAACCTCTGCAGTCCCGGAGTTGTAGGTACACCCACATTCTGTTTAGCAGCTGCATTAAACAGCTTTGTAGTGATTCATTGATATTATTATTTGTGTGATGTTCCCTTGGGTTTCCATACTGCAGCTACTCACCCTTCCATTATGTAAGCACCATGGTGTATGTGGAGTACGGGTGAATCAGCTGCATTCCGAGTAAACGTGGCAGATTATCTAAGGCTGACAGTCAGCGGGGGAAAAATATCAGCTGTCCAGCAGCCAGTGTTGTCAAGTCAGGTAAGTTTGCTCTGGAGTTGTAACTGGGTGCCTGATGTTTGTCTATATGTCAGGAGTCAGCAACCACAGTTCCCCACTTAAAGTAATAATGTGGGGTGAGGAGCTGCAAGGTGTGAGCATTGCTCCAGTGCAGCAAGTGGAGACCATGATACCATCCAGGTGAACATCCAATGCGGATATTTTCATATGGTGGGTGTGCCTCTTGTCGTATAGCTGAATTGGACTTAACCAGCTTATCAGCTGATATAATGATGATTAAAGCCACAGAAGGAGCCTTCACATTTGTGGCCTGTCACATTACTTTCAACTAAATTGCAACACTGCCTCTACTCCCAATGATTACTTCACAACAATGAAGATATGGAAAGAAAACGTTAAAGTAGCAATGCAATTTAATCTGAGCTCATAAACTACATGAGATTTGCCCTTAAAATTGTTGATGATATCTAAACAGCGGGAGAAAAACAACCTTCTTATTACTCACTCAAAGCCAACTGAGATCTCGACTTCAAGGAGCTGATTTCACAAAATAAACTGCTGGTTGTCGTGGTATAAGGGCTACCATTGTAGCACAGTAAGGGTTAATATAGGACTGGGAAACAGTACCACCAACAGTGTGATGTAAAGAGACACATGACATGAGACAACAGTCTGTTGTGGACTGTGGACCTTTGTCGGAGCAATAAATACTTAATTTTCAACAATTCAAGACTCAGAACCTCTTCATGAGACCTTATATAAAATGAACAACAACGGTAATGACGGGAGGCACGGCGGTGCAGTGGTTAGCACTGCTGCCTCACGGTGCCGAGGTCCCAGGTTCGATCCCGGCTCTGGGTCACTGTCCGTGTGGAGTTTGCACATTCTCTCCGTGTTCGCCCCCACAACCCAAAGATGTGCAGGCTAGGTGGATTGGCCACGCTAAATTGTCCCTTAATTGGAATTTCTTTTTAAATTTAAAAACTACGTTAATGGAATATAGAACTGCATAGGAGGAGGTGAAGGAAAAGAGTTTGCTCACTTCAATCTGTATGTATCATGAAAACATTGTCTTGCTGTACACATTATGACCTTTCCCCATTACACAATGCCTTCCCACTCAAAAGGAAAGACAAAGAAAACAAACAGTCAAAAGCAAAAAAGGAGGCAGAAGATGCATGCAAAGAACGGCTTGAAAATTGAAAAACACAGAAGCAAAGCAGAGCATGAGGATGGTGGAAGACGATGAACGTGACATATCAGGTCAGCAGATCAGTTGGGAGGACAGGAGGATAACAGGGCAAAAGCAGAAAAAGGACAACATTTATCTCGGCTGATAGGGAGACACCATGGGTGGGGTTCTCCGGTCACCGATGCCAAAATTGCATTCGTTGATCAGCCAAAGAATCTCCGTTTGCCCCAAAATCGGGGGCAGTGTCGCTTTTGCATTGCTCTGCCCCCTCAAAAAATGGCATACTCGATGAGTACGCCACAGCCTCAAGACGTCACCTGAGGCCCTCCCCCGATGCTCCGCCCCCAATGGGCCGGGTTCCCGATGGCGTGGATCACTCCTGGTATTTTTTATCGTGGATCCCGAGAATGTGCAGACTCCGCACAGACAGTGATCCAAGCCGGGAATCGAACCTGAGACCCTGGCGCTGTGAAGCAACAGTGCTAACCACGGTGTTACTATGCCACCTAATGCCCAATGTCCTCAAAGTGCTCAATGCCCAAACAATTCGGAGCTGCTTTCAACAAAGGCCCTGGCAGGTTGAGGTGCAAAACCAAAGTGAAGTGAGCTGAACCAGATCTTCAATATTGTCTACAATGTTTAAAAGAGGCAAAAGTTAAACACTTGGGTCAAAGTGTTGAGTTATGAGGAGTGACATAAAACCTGGGCTTTTTTTTTACCTGGAAAAAGAATCCCAAGTGGTGATTTTATACTTACATAAGTGAAAGTAAATCTGGAACATTACTTTCAACTAAATTGCAAGAGTAAGACAACAAACTAATACATTTAAGATCGGTTTCAGGAAGTCTTAGGATATCAGGTTCTCCACCTGCCAATGGTCCTCCTGTTCCTTCAGGGGCAGAGCCCATAAGATTCTGCCCGAAGTATTTATCACACTATTTGTGAAGACTTACTTCCTGAAATCGGACTTTTCGGAATGCTTTCATTGGGGTAGGCACTATCATGACCACTATTACTTTGTCGGCTGGCTCTGTTGCCGTGATGTCACAATGACACCCGCTGTCTCTGCAGTTGCTAATGAATTGATCAATGGCCTCTGCTAGTTGTTTCCGAAAAGACATGAATTCCAAATGGCATATTCAAAAGTTGAGCTTCACTTGTAATTGATGTTCCAGTTTTGACCATGTTCTATCTGGATTTTGAAGATGGTCATCAGACGGACCCGATGTGTCTTTTTAAAAAATAAATTTAGAGCATCCAATTCATTTTTTGCAATTAAGGGGCCATTTAGCGTGGCCAATCCACCTTCATTTGTAATTGATGTTCCAGTTTTGACCATATTCTATCTGGATTTGGGTTGTGGGGGTCAAACCCATGCAAACAAGGGGAGAATGTGCAAACTCCACACGGACTCGATGTGTCTTTGGAGAAGGTTTTCATTGCCTCCAGCAATTTTAATCTTGATGGCTTCTTCATTTGGTTTGGAAATATTGAGGTCCTGACAACATTTCTCTACGTGTTGTTGGAACGATGTAAACTCAGATAAGAGTCCACTGCCTTCCAATTGAATTTTGAAAATTTTGTGATCATTGTTTTGCTTTTTACATGTTTTTCATGCTCCATGGGGCTGTTGACAGCTTTCAGGCTGTTTTGATAGCTCTTGTAATGTGAATTTAGCTCTAATTGCAGTACCTTTAGTGGCCACTGCCTTTGCTGGTCATAGGTTACTGCCTGACTGCAATGGATTGGATTGGATTGCATTTTATTATTGTCACGTGTACCGAGGTACAGTGAAAAGTATTTTCCTGCAAGCAGCTCAACAGATCATTCAGTACATGGGAAGAAAAGGGAATTAAACACAATTCAAGAAAATACAAGAAAATACATAATAGGGCAACAGAAGATATACAATGTAACTACATAAGCATTGGCATTGGTTGAAGCATACAGGGGTGTAGGGTCAGTCAATAAGAGGATCATTTAAGAGTCTGGTGACAGTGGGGAAGAAGCTGTTTTTGAATCTGTTCGTGCGTGTTCTCAGACTTCTGTATCTCCTGCCCGATGGAAGAAGTTGGAAGAGTGAGTAAGCCGGGTGGGAGGGATCGTTGATTATGCTGCCCGCTTTCCCCCGGCAGCGGGATGTGTAGATGGAGTCCATGGATGGGAGGCAGGTTTGTGTGATGGACTGGGCGGTATTCACGACTCTCTGAAGTTCCTTGCAGTCCTGGGCCGAGCAGTTGCCATACCAGGCTGTGATGCAGCCCGATAGGATGCAATGGTGGTGCTGTTGGCCTCTTTCTGAATTTTGTGGGTTTAATGAAACTTCCCCCACAAAGGAGTGATGTGGAGATGCCGGCGTTGGACTGGGGTGAGCACAGCAAGAAGTCTTACAACACCAGGTTAAAGTCCAACAGGTTTGTTTCAATTCACTAGCTTTCGGAGCACTGCTCCTTCCTCAGGTGAATGAAGAGGTATGAAAAAAATGAAAATCGCTTATTGTCACAAGTAGGCTTCAATGAAGTTACTATGAAAAGCCCCTAGTCGCCACATTCCGGTGCCTGTTCGGGGAGGCGGGGACAGGAATTGAACCATGCTGCTGGCCTGCCTTGGTCTGCTTTAAAAGCCAGTGATTTAGCCCAGTGTGCTAAACCAGCCCAGAACCAGGTAGGTTCCAGAAACATATATATATAGACAAAGTCAAAGATGCAAAACGATACTTTGAATGTGAGGATTTGCAGTAATTAAGTCTTTACAGATCCAGAGAGAGGAGTAACACCAGGTTAAAGAGGTGTGAATTGTGTCAAGCCAGGACAGTTGGTAGGATTTCGCAAGCCCAGGCCAGATGGTGGGGGGTGATGTAATGCGACATGAATCCAAGATCCCGGTTGAGGCCGTACTCATGTGTGTGGCCATCTGGGATGGCCATTTCCAGAACACAAAATGGATGTTTGCAAAGACTATAGGGAAACACGGACAATGCTAAGAAAGCAGGCAGGCACAGAGAATGGATGCGTATTGAGAAGGCAACTCCCAGTCGAGACTGAAACTGTAGGTCAATTAGCATATTGATGGCCCATCTCCGGGAACAAAGGAATAACATTCAAGTAACCGATACTGAGGCAGACACCCCGACTCAGCTCGCGAAGCGGAGAGACCCGTCCAACAGCTGCACCAGAAGCAAGTAAGTCCAAGGTCAACGCTCGCCATCAGACGGACGACCTCAGCTGTTCTCCCGTTACACCTTCGCATCCAACAGCCTCAGATCTGCACAACGGCCATTGTTCCTCTGACTGAGTGGGCACCCGAAGTTAAATATAGGCTTTAGCGTTAGATAGTTTAGTTTATGGTATTTGTGCATGAGTAGATATTACTGTGTGTAAATAAATAGTATTGACTTTGAACTAACTAACTGGTGCATTGGTTCTTTGATCAGTATTCGGGTTTGAACCTTGTGGCGGTGTCGAAAGATACCTGGCGACTCTAGAGCAAAACATAATTAGGATTATAGAAGGCGACCATATTTAGAACCAGATAAACAGAGCAACATGTGTGCGGAACATCCAGAGGGAGGCAAGACAGAGGGAGCTTTAAACTTGAGATTTTGAAACAGAGTGGGAGTTCGGTGCAGAGTGGGAAGAGGTACTCTATGCTTTTTCTCCCTGCTGTGTAACTTTAAATCTTCAGAGAGCAGTCTTGCACTGCTGCAACTGAGGCTACCAGAGAGGGAGCTGTTTGGTAAGTAGTGGGTAAGGTCGGTAAGTCTTCATAACTTTTATCGCTTATTGTTTGAAAATACGTTTTGTGGTTTATAATTGATAAGGTCTACTAGTTATGAATTGCTTTCAGACTGAGGTAATAAGGAGGGCTGATCTCCAGGGAGCAGTCTTGGAGAGCGAAGTATCGAACTCGGTGAATATAGAGTAACTTACTTCGGGGATTCACGGCCCAGTCTCCAGGGAGCAGTCCCGGTGGGCCGAGAATCAAACTTAGTGAATATAAAGTAACTTACCTCCGGGATTCGCAGCCAAGTCTCCAGGGAGCAGTCTTGGTGGGCCGAGTAGTGAACACGGTGAGTATAAAGTAATTTACCTCCAGGATTCACGGCCTAGTCTTCAGGGAGCAGTCTCGGCGGGCCAAGTATCGAACTTGGTGAATATAAAGTAATTTTCCTCCGGGATTCACGGCCCAGTCTCCAGGGAGCAGTCCCGGTGGGCCGAGTAGTGAACTCGGTGAGTATAAAGTAATTTACCTCGGGGATTCACAGTCTAGTCTCCAGGGAGCAGTCTCGGTGGGCCAAGTATCGAACTTGGTGGATATAAAGTAACTTTCCTCGGGGATTCAAGGCCTAGTCTCCAGGGAACATCTCGGTGGGCAGAGTATTGAACACGGTGAGTATAAAGTAATTTACCTCCAGGATTCACGGCCTAGTCTCCAGGGAGCAGTCCCGGTGGGCTGAGTAATGAACTTGGCGAATATAAAGTAACTTACCTTGGGGATTCACGGCCTAGTCTCGAGGGAGCAGTCTCAGTGGGCCGAATATTAAAATTAGTGAGTATAAAGTAACTTACGTTGGGAATTCTCGGCCTAGTCTCCAGGGAGCGGTCTCGGTGGGCCGAGTATTGAACTCGGTGAGTATAAAATAACTTGGCTCGGGGATTCAGGAGCCAGTGTCCAGGGAGCAGTCTCGATGGGAAGAGTATTGACCTTGGTGAGTATAAAGTAATTTACCTCAGGAATTTGCGGCCTAGTCTCCAGGGAGCAGTCTTGGTGGGCCGAATATCAAACTCGGTGAGTATAAAGTAACTTTTGTCAGGGATTCACGGCCTAGTCTTGGTGGGCCGAGTATCGAACTCTGTGAGTATAAAGTAACTTTCCTTGGGGATTCATGGCCCAGTTTCCAGGGATCAGTCTCGATGGGCCGATTATGGAACCCGGTGAGTATCAAGTAACTTACCTCGGGGATTCATGGCCTATTCTCCAGGAAGCAGTGTCGGTGGCCCGATTATCGAACTCGGTGAATATAAAGTAACTTACCTCCAGGATTCATGGCCCAGTAGCCAGGGAGCAGTCTCGGTGGGGCGACTATCGAACTCGGTGAATATAAAGTAACTTACCTCCAGGATTCAAGGCCTACTCTCGGTGGGCCAAGTATTGATGCGACCATCAATTCACTCTGAGACACGAGTTGGAGTAAACTGTGGCTTTAATCGGCTTACAACTGAGCCTGCCTGCGACTGCACGATACTGAGGGCGGTCTCGCAGGACCGCATCACTTATAATCCCTAAAGGGGGCGGAGCTCTGTACATGCTCCTCATCTCCCCCTGTGGGCAGAGCCGCACAGTGGCTCACAGATGGGGCCCACAGGGACAACAGTAAGGTACAGTGCGAATTACCAGTTACACATTCACCACATTCACCCCCTGTTAAAAAAATCAAGTCCGGCGGGGGCGAAGGGTCTACAAGTTCAGTCGGTCTGGTGCCCGGATCGTGCGTTGCGACCGACAAAGCACTGGTGTTGCAGCCGTTTCGGATGGCTGTGGAAGGATGTTCGGTGCGGATCCGGGGGTGAACTCCGGGGATGGCTCTTCCTGAGCTTCGTTCCTGCGGATCGGTGTGCCGGGCGGAAGGGAGCCCGGGAAGAAAATAGGTGCGGGGACGTGGGGCATGGGAGGTCAGGTGGGGTGTAGTGTGGGAGGTACATCGGCGGTAGTGGTGGTAGAGCCTGTGGGTGCCAGGTCCCGGAGGGAAACGGTGTCTTGCCGGCCATCAGGGTGTTCAACATACGCGTAATGGGGGTTCGAGTGCAGGAGCTGGACCCTCTCTACCAAGGGGTCGGTCTTATGTGTCCGAACGTGTTTCTGAAGGAGGACAGGGCCCGGTGTCCTCAACCAGGATGGAAGCGAGGCCCCGTGGTAGTGCCCCGAGGGAAAACAAATAAGCGATCATGAGGAGTCTGATTCGTGGCCATACACAGGAGGGACCTAATAGCATGGAGCGCATTGGGGAGGACCTCCTGCCAGTGGGAGATCAGGAGATTCCTGGACCGTAGGGTCAGTAGGACGGTCTTCCAGACCGTTCTCCCTCTCCACCTGCCCGTTCCCCCTGGGGTTATAGCTGGTAGTCCTGCTCGAGGCAATGCCCTTGCTGAGCAGGTACTGACGCAGTTTGTCGCTCATGAAGGACGAACCCCTGTCACTGTGGACATAGTTGGGGAAACCAAACAGGGTGAAGATGCTGTGCAGGGCTCTGATAACCGTGGGGGTCATATTGGGGCATGGGATGGCAAAAAGGAAACAGGAGAACTCGTCTATAATGTTGAGAAAGTAGGTGTTACGGTTGTTCGAAGGGAGGGGCCCTTTGAAATCAATACTCAGGCGTTCAACGGGCCGGGATGCCTTCACCAGGTGGGCCTTGTCTGGTCTATAGAAGTGCGGTTTACATTCTGCGCAGATCGGGCAATTCCTGGTGACAGCTTTAACCTCCTCGGTGGAGAAGGGCAGGTTGCGGTCCTTGATGTAATGGGCGAGCCGGGTGTCTCCCGGATGGCAGAGGTCATTGTGGATAGCCTGTAGTCGGTCGTCTTGCGCCTGGCGCATGTGCCGCTGGACAGGGTCTCTGGGGGCTCATTGAGCTGCCCAGGACGATATACTATATCGTAATTATAGGTGGAGAGTTCAATCCTCCACCAAAAGATCTTGTCATTTTTGATCTTGCCCCGCTGCAAGTTGTCAAACATAAAGGCAGCCGATCTTTGGTCGGTGATGAGAGTAAACCTCCTACCCGCGAGGTAGTGCCTCCAGTGCTGCACGGCTTCCACAATGGCTTGGGCTTCCTTTTCGACTGAGGAGTGTCGAAGTTCCGAAGCGGAGAGGGTTCAGGAAAAGAACGCTACCAGCCTGCCTGCCTGGTTAAGGGTGGCAGCGAGAGTGACCTCTGATGCGTCGCTCTCCACCTGGAATGGGATGGACTCGTCTACCACACGCATGGCGGCTTTGGCGATGTCCGCCTTAATGCAGTTGAAGGCCTGGTGGGCCTTGGCTGACAGCGGGAAGAGGGTGGCCTTAAATAGTGGGCGGGCTCTGTCCGCATACTGGGGGACCCACTGGGCATAATATGAAAAAAATTCGAGGCACCTCTTGAGGGCCTTTGGACAGCGAGGGAGAGTGTGTTGTAAGAGGGGGCGCATACAGTCAGGGTCGGGTCCTAGGACCCTGTTTTCCACGACGTAGCCGAGGATGGCTAGTCTGGTAGCGTGGAAAACGCATTTCTCCGTATTGTAGGTGAGATAGAGTTTTTGGGCTGTTTGGAGACATCGATGGAGGTTGGCATCGTGGTCCTGCTGGTCATTGCAGCAGATGGTGACGTTATCCAAGTACGGAAAAGTGGCCCGCAGCCCATACTGGTCCACCATTCGGTCCATTGCTTGTTGGAACACCGAAACCCCGTTCATGACGCCAAAGGGAACCCAGAGGAAATGGAGGAGGCGGCTGTCTGCCTTGAACGCCGTGTAGTGGTGGTCCTCCGGGCGGATTGGGAGCTGGTGGTATGCAGACTTCAGATCCACCGTGGAGAACACGTGGTATTGGGCGATCTGGTTTACCATGTCTGCAATCCGGGGGGAGGGGTACGCATCAAGGTGCGTGAATCGGTTAATGGTCTGGCTGTAATCAACCACCATCCGGAGCTTTTCCCCGGTTTTGACGACCACCACCTGAGCTCTCCAGGGGCTATTACTGGCCTCTATGACACCTTCACGCAAAGGATGCCGGACTTCGGATCTAATAAACACCCTGTCCTGCAGACTATACCTCCTGCTGCGAATGACCACTGGTTTGCAGTTGGCAGTGATAGCGAAGAGTGGAGGGGGGTTGATTTTCAGAGTTGCTAGGCTGCATATAGTGAGTGGGGGCAGGGGTCCGCCAAAGCTGAGTGTTAGGTTCCTGAGGTTGCACTGGAAATCCAGTCCTAGGAGGAGAGTGGCGCAGAGGTCTGGAAGCACATATAATTGGAAATTAGTGTAATCGGCGCCCTGTATTGTCAGAGTCGCAGTAGTGCGCCCCTGTATTTGAACTGAGTGCGACCCCGAGGCGAGGGAGATTGTTTGCTGCGTCGGGAATATCGGAAGCGAGCAGCGCCTTACCAGATCCGCGTGAATGAAGCTCTCAGTGCTCCCGGAGTCGAACAGGCATGGTGTCCCATATCCATTGATCCGGACGGACATCATGGAGCTCTTGAGGTGCTTGGGCTGTGACTGGTTCAAGGTGACTGTGCTGAGTTGAGGGTAGTCGGTGGCGTGGTCGGCGGTGCTGGAGCGACCCCGCGATGACTGTCCACGAAGGTCATAATCTTCGAGTGGCATAGCGGGTGATGGCCAATATGGCCGCCCCCATGGATCACACGTGGCGAGCAGCGAGGAAATTGGCGCCCACGATGGCGGCCCCCATGGATTGCACATGGCCGGCCGCGTGGGGGAGGATGGCAAAGATGGCGGCCCCCGTGAGATGCACATGTTGTGTGGAGGCAGAGCCGGCAGACACGCTGCCACATTGCGGGGTCTGCAGGCCTGAGAGTTGGAGGAGCGAGTGTTCGAATTAGGGTTTGAGTTTTTGATTTGGCCAGGCAGACCTTAGCGAAGCGTCCTTTTCGCCCGCAGCTGCTGCAGCTCGCGTTGCGGGCCGGGCATTGCTGTCAGGTGTGTTGGGGCTGGCCGCAAAAATGGCACGATAGTCCTCCATGGTGGGCGGGTGGCCGCGCGGCGCAGGCCTGGGACAGCCTTTGGTCGGGGGTCCATGATGGGGTCGCATGATCGGCCGGGAACGCAGTTAGGCCTTGAAGCAGCCAGGTAGGCCTTGAAGCACTGAAGCCAATGCAAAAAAATTTATTTTGCCTCTGCAGCCTGTGGATCGAGTTCCAGGGGGATGGGACAATTGGGCGCGGCCGTTTTGGCGCGGCCGTTTGGACGCCGCCGTTTGGGCGCCATGGGACAATTGGGCGCAGCCAATTTGGCGCGGCCGTTTGGGCGCAGACGACAGAAAACCTTAAATTAGTTCATTTAGTTTAGTTCATTTGGTGATTATGAGCAAGGCTCCTCAAGTACTCAAATTTTCAAATTTAAGAACACTTTCATGTATTCTTTTATCTTTATTGTAAATTAAAAACCTTAAATTAGTTCATTTAGTTAAAAACCTTAAATTTGTTCATTTAGTTAAAAACCTTAAATTAGTTCATTTAGTTAAAAACTAACGTTAAAAACCTTTAGTTTAGTTCATTTGGTAATTATGAGCAAGGCTCCTCAAGTACTCGATAGCATCCATGTTTTCAAATTTAAGAACAGTTTCATGTATTCTTTTATCTGCATCTCTATACTTTTTTAGTTTTTGTGGCGGTTCATGGCCGGCTAGTAACCTTTCATAATATGCATCTCTACCTTTCTGTACTTTACGCAGGCCATCAATTAGTTTCCATATGGTGGGATGATGCATGCCAAGTTCATATTTCAATCGACGGTGGGCTGCCTCCGCATTATTGTTTGTGCGTTCTTCCCCGTTTAATGTTCTCTGATAAAGGTTCCAAATCTCAGGGCGAAATAAAGGTGTTCGTCTACCATTTCCTCGTCTGTTCAGACGACCAACATATGTATCTTCAAACCAGTTCAGTAAATCTTGAAGTTCTTGCGGCAGTTGGGTCGCTAAAGCATCCAGATATTCATCGATTTTGTTCAAAGGGACAAAGGCAATGGCAATAATCATTTTAGCATATATCTGAGAAAAGAGGCTGGGAGCAATACTGAATGTGCCATCTGCAAACCACATATCAGATGTCAATAAGTGCTGTAGCCAGCTCTGTCTTCCGAAGATTAATATCCGGTCGTGACCTGGTCCGCTATCACAAAGTAAAAATTTTTCTTCCACTCCTGGTTGAGGGACATATATCCTGTAGCATTCTGGCACAATCAATTGTTGTTATGAACAAATTTTTCTTTACCACGTTTCGTTGATACTGCCTCAGCCATCATATGGGTAGGCAAATTGGTTTAGTTACAAAATATATAAACAGATGGTGATAGAACGCACCAGCACCCAACTCAACGCACCCGCACCAGCCAACTCAACTGAGGCTAATTCACAAATAAAGAAATGTTATTTTGGTGCCAAAACGTCAATAATGCCAATATATAACGCCAATATATAAACAGATGGTAATAGAATGCACCAGCACCCAACTCAACGCACCCGCACCAGCCAACTCACCTGAGGCTAATAATAAAGAAATGTTATTTTGGCGCCAAAACGTCCGGCGCCAAAACAGCCGCCGCCAAAACGGCCGCGCCCAAATGGCTGCGCCAAAAAGTACCTAACCCGAGTTCCAGTCGGTCAGGTTTGAGGGCTGATTCCATAGTAGTTCTTTAAGTCGATTAAATTGATGCAACCATCAATTCACTCTGAGACACGAGTCGGAGTAAACTGGCTTTAATCGGCTTACAACTGAGCCTGCCTGTGACTGCACGATACTGAGGGCGGTCTCGCAGGACCGCAGCACTTATACTCCCTAAAGGAGGCGGAGCATAGGGCGGAGCCCTGTACATGCTCCTCATCTCCCCCTGTAGGCAGAGCTGCACAGTGGCTCACAGATGGGGCCCACAGGGACAACAGTAAGTTACAGTGTGAATTACCAGTTACACATTCACCACACAAGTATCGAACTCGGTGAGTATAAAGTAACTTACCTTGGGGTTTCACGACCTAGTCTCGGTGGGACGAGTATCGAACCCGGTGAGTATGAAGTAACTTTCTTCGGGGATTCCACCTGATTAAAATTGGCCATTTTAAATTCAAGAATTGAGCATTTTAATATCATCCTGCAGTCAAACCTCAGGCAAGCTGTTGGAACTCAGACTTGACCAAAGTCAAACACACAACCAACAAACAAGCTGCCAGAACATGTCTGGACCTGTCCTGTCAATCACCCATGAAGAGATTAATGCACTGTACTGATATGCACAGGTCGTTTGTCAGTAGCTCAGATTGGGCCAGACTTTCTGTCACACAGTTTCTGCTGTTACCTTATATGGCCGAGGTTATGTGCAGCCCACAACACCAGAGATTGGACACCTGGGGCAGGCTCAGGTGTCCTGTCAAATGGTCATCAACTGGACCATTGGGTGCTGAGACCCCTCCTGAGGCATCATTGGCAAAAAGCCAGGGGAAATGGCAAAAGGGTGCAAAGGGAGATGGATAAAAAACAGGCACCCAAGGCACATCAGGAGCAAAGACTCGGCATGGGAGGTGACTTTGAGAAGACCAGACCAGAGAATGAAGGAAGGAAGGAAGAGACTGCCAGCGAGAACCAGCTTCGTGAAGACTGACCAGAGGAATGCAGTGCTCAAGTCCATAGCCCTACCAAGCCATCTTTGCGGGTAGTAAACACTGATCTTGGGTACCTCTCGTATATTTTGTGGATAATTTATGGTTGATTGTGTTCAATAAATATTGTTGAATTTGAACTTGCGTTTGAGGTTTGTTCTCCTCATTAATAAAGACCCCTAGGTAAAACCTTTGAGTAAGTGAACTGGTCGAAAGTATCTGAAGTTTTACAGATACAACATATGAATCCCAGGGTACTAAAAGAGATGGTGGGGGAAATAACAAATACACTCGTTGTAATTTATCAAAATTCTCTGGACAGGGGGTGGTTCCGTCAGTTTGGAAAACAGCAATTGTGACGCCACTGTTTAAAACAGGAGGTAAACAAAAGGTGGGTAACTGTACACCAGTTAGTTTAACTTCTGTAGTGGGGAAAATGCTTGAATCTATCATTAAGGAAGAAACGAGGGCAGCACGGTGGCCTAGTGGTTAGCACAACCGCCTCACGGCGTTGAGGTCCCAGGTTCAATCCCGGCTCTGGGTCACTGTCCGTGTGGAGTTTGCACATTCTCCCCGTGTCTGCGTGGGTTTCGCACCCACAACCCAAAAATGTGCAGAGTAGGTGGATTGGCCACGCTAAATTGCCCCTTAATTGGAAAAAAATAATTGGGTAATCTAAATTTATTTAAAAAAAAAAAAAATTAAGAAAGAAACAGTGTGACATCTGGATAGAAATTGTCCCATTGGGCAGACACAGCATGGGTGCACGAAAGGCAGGTCATGTTTAACTAATTTATTGGAATTCTTTGAGGACATTATGAGTGTGGTGGACAACAGGAACCTGTGGATGTGGAGTATCTGGATTTCCAGAAGGTATTCGACATGGTGCACCACAAAAGGCTGCTGCATAAGATAAAGTTGCACGGCATTATGGGTAATGTTAGAGGATTGGTTAACTAACGGAAAAGAAAGAGTGGGGATAAATGGGTGTTTTCTAGTTGGTGATCAGTGCCTCAGGGATCAGTTTTGGGATCACAATTATTTACAATTTACATAGATGATTTGGAGTTGGGGACCAAGTGTAATGTGCCAAAGTTCACAGATGACACTAAGATGAGTGGTAGAGCAAAGTGTGCAGAAAACACTAAAAGTCTGCAGAGGGATATAGATAGTTCAAGTGAGTGGGCAAGGATCTGGCCGATGGAGTACATTGTTGGTAAATGTGAGGTCTTTCATTTTGACAGGAATAACAGCAAAATAGTTTATTATTTAATAGTAAAAAAATTGCAGCATGCCAGCTGTGCAGAGGGACCTGTGTGGGTGTCCTTGTGCACGAATTACAAAAAGTTGGTTTGCAGGTACAGCAGGTAATTAAGAAGGAAAATGGAATTTTGTCCTTCATTGCTGGAGAGGTAGAGTTTAAAAACAGGGCGGTTATGTTGCAGCCACACCTGGAGTACTGTGTACAGTTTTGGTCTCCTTACTTGAGAACAGATGTACTGGCACTGGAGGGCATGCAGAAGAGCTTTACTCGGTTGATTCTGGAGTTAAGAGGATTGGCTTTTGAGGAGAGATTGTGTAGACTGGGACTGTACTCATTGGAAAGATAATAGACATGCTGAGACTTGATAGTGTTTCACTTTCACACCTATTCTTTTTTCTGCTGCAAGTGAAGGGTTGTAGCCCTCTGCCACACCTTCAAAACCATGTGCCACTGTGTTCTGTTCTTTGTTATTTGGCATAAAGATGCCAATCGCAAGACAAGAATAGGTCAAGCAATAATGTGGGTTCTTTATTTGAAGATAACACTATATACAAATAATGTTAATTCTGAGGCTAAATATACATGCCAAGAAAGCAAGGTAAAGAACAAGTGTTGATCTCTGGAAAGTCGTCGCCGGAACCTTGCTGCACATATAAAACATCCTAGCAAGCTGTTCTCAACAAGAGGGAGGGGGGATGTTATAGAAACATATAAAATTATGAAAGGAATGGATAAGATAGAAGCAGGGAGCTCATTGGGTGGCACGGTAGCACAGTGGGTAGCATTGTTGCTTCACAGCTCCAGGGTCCCAAGTTCGATTCCCGACTTAGGTCACTGTGCGAAGTCTGCATGTTCTGCGTGGGTTTCCTCTGGGTCCTCCGGTTTCCCCCCACAAGTCTCGAGAGACGTAACGTTAAGTAATTTGGACATTCTGAATTCTCCCTCTGTGTACCCGAACAGGCGGCGGGATGTGGCAACCAGGGGCTTTTTACAGTAATTTAATTGCAGTGTTATTGTAAGCCTACTTGTGGCA
This sequence comes from Scyliorhinus canicula, assembly GCF_902713615.1. Classification (NCBI taxonomy): domain Eukaryota; kingdom Metazoa; phylum Chordata; class Chondrichthyes; order Carcharhiniformes; family Scyliorhinidae; genus Scyliorhinus; species Scyliorhinus canicula. The sequence continues at coordinate 118,368,791 of NC_052151.1, forward strand.
ATAAAGATTATTATTATTTTTGGCGGGTGAAACTAGAACTAGGGGACAAAGCCTCAAAAAAGGGGGAGCAGACTGACTTGAGGAGGAACTTCGTCACCCAAAGGGTCGTGAATCTGTGGAATTCCCTGCCCAGTGAAGCGGTTGAGGCATGTTTTTAAGGCAAAGATAGATTTTTGGACAGTATGGGAATTAAGGGCTATGGTGAATGGGAGGGTAAGTGGAGCTGAGTCTGCAAAAAAGATCAGCCATGATCTTATGGAAGTGCTGAGTGCAGGTTTCCTACGGAGCAGCGGAATCACTTACACATGCTGAGACTTAATAGTTGTTTACACCAATTCTTTTTTCTGCTGCAAGTGAAGAGTTGCAGCCTTTTGCCACACCTTCAAAACCATGTGCCACCATGTTCTCTTCCTTCTTATTTTGGCATAAAGGTGCCAATCGCAAGACAAGGCTAGGTCAAGCAATAATGTGGGTTCTTTATTTGAAGATAACACAACATACAAATAAGGTTAATTCAGAGGCTAAATATACATGTCTGATTCCTACCATCTGCTGCTGTTGACAGAATATATATCACAGGCCTAATACACATTCCAGATAAATTGGTAGAGATTGAATGAAGTTTAAGATGAGTTCCTTCAAGGCTACATATGCATCATATCACAACAGATACAGTGAACCATAAGGAACCTGGATCTCAGGAGTATAGAAAAGATGAGTAACATAGCATTTCTTGTGGAAAACCTTACACTCCAACTTGCCTGGCATTCTCCTGCACAACCTCAGGGCAACATACCTTGCAACTCAATTCATTTCTCTTGCTCCAGGCATTTCACATGCCCACCTGAACATTCAACATTAACACTCACCTCATGCTAATGCTCTCTCGCACACTATCTCATAGTGAAGCTCCACAAATGGTGTGCTTTCTTTACTCCCCACAAGCCTCTCTGAGCAGTAACTCCCCTCTGCATCGTCTCCTGGCATTGTCCTGACCATGTCAGGGAAGGTGCTGTGGACCTGCACCAGGGATTGGCTCAGGAGCTCCCCGCGCCTTGTTGGGCAGCGTGTGCTGAGGAAGCATCAGCATTTGGGCGACATGTGGCTGCAAATACCCAGGGAAGCAAGGACCTCAAGAAGGATACATGTGCAAAAGGGTTTAGGGCACTTAAGAGCTGCTTTACATTAAATGCCAAGAAAGCAAGGTAAAGGACAAGTGTTGATCTCTGCAAAGTTGTCGCCGGAACCTTGCTGCACATAAAAAAACATCCTTGCAAGCTGTTATCAAGTAAATCTGAAGATCCACATCCTGTAACAGGCGTGTCAGCATTAAGCATGATATTAAAGAGCAGAATGAACTCAAACAGACCACAATATATTTTTTGATTTTCTTGGCATGGTGCATTTTTAATCTTTGTGAAAGATGCTCAAAAATTAAACATTTTGCGACCAATATTTCTAAACCAGGCATTACTTCGGACAGCTATGATGTGCCTGAGCCTGAACCCCAATACACCAACTGCACTGTATGACTTCAGAGTTCCCACCATTGTTCCTTTTTTTTGGCAGTTATTTTAATTAACACTGCTATTTAGAATAATCGTTCTATAAGTACGAGAATTTAAAAGATGGAAATTCCCCCCGCAAATAATGATTGTTGATGTCTTTGCATTTGTCCTTTGTTCTCCTCGATGTTAGAAGACACCTAGGTAAAACCTTTGAGTAAGCGAACTAGTTGAAAGTATCTGAATTAGACAGATACAACACTGATTTGTGGAATTGGCCAGCAGAGCTTCCTGATGGGAACTCCTTATTCCTGTTGAGAATTCCAGTCAAGCAGCATGTCCAATGGCCGCTCATTATTCCTGGCATTAGATCTGCTCCAGGTGCAGTGCTGATGGCCTCTAGTTATTCCTGTCAGTAGAACGGGTCAAGGAGGACACCTGCTGGCAGTTTACCAATTCTTTTTTTTAATAAATGTTTTTTATTCAGTTTTCATGTTTTATATTGGACAGCTTACCAATTCTGATGGGAGCTACAAACAGAGTTTGTTTTAAGCTCTGGATCTCAAAATATGTATTTGGCTGGTGGGTTCTGCGGGCAGGAGCAGCACCCTGGACAACTCGCTGGCTCTATACAATTGATTTTCAGTCTGGAGGGAAGCTAAGAGGTATTCCCCAGGACTACTGCTTTTTTTGATACATATTATTGAGTATTGCTGAAAAAGAGACATACTGTCAAAACCTTTCATCTTGCACTCGCTGGTTATTGACGTATCTGTAGGGTGACGCTGGTGGGAGGCAGTGGATGGAGGGGAAGAACTAAAATAATTAGATTTACAAGTAGAAAAGAAAAAAATGAACTTGCATTTATATAGCAACAATCTTTATGACATCTCAAAGCAGTTCAGATGCAAGGGGCGGGAGAATGGGTGTCAAACCCGAGATCGGGTCTGACACCGTTCCCTGGAGAATCGCCGGCAAATGCACGCGCGCGCGGTTGAAACGGCGCCGGTCAGGGTCCATTGAAAGGGGCCCCCGTGGTGATTCACCAAGTGCAGCTGGCCGAGTGTCCAACGGCATGGTTCTCTCATGGTTTCCCTTGTCGGGAACTCGGTGTGTGGGGGGATCATTCACGGGGGGGGGGGGGGGGGGGGGGGGGGAATCGGGGCGCCACCGATCTATGTGCGTGCGCAATCTGGAGGGGGGGCTCTATGTTTTCAGTGCCGGTCCGCGGTGTGGGTCGGCCATGTCGCGCGAGATGGCTGCCGCATGCCGCCGCCATGGGCATGTGCGGCCCACCGGCCGGACGTGCAGGGACCCGTATCGGCAGACAAAGCTGCGAGGACTACACTGGGGCCCAGCTAGCCCCCTGCAAATTGGAGAATCACCCTGGACTTTCTCCAGGTAAGTCCAGAGTGTTTTGCGTGTGTTCTTTCGCGGGCGTGGGGACATAGCCCCATTATTGGAGAATCCCGCCCAGGGTATTATGTGTTTAAGCACAATAACCATTATGTGGGTAAGCAAAGCAGCCAATTTTGTTTCTGATAATATCTCATGAACAGCAATGAGAATAAAAACCACTTTGCTTTTATTGTTTTGGTTGAGGAAGAAATGCTAACCAGGGGAATTCTCTGATCAAATTCAAATAGGCTTGGGATTTTTTTTACACCCATCTGAACAGGCAGGCGGAGCCATATGGGAGTTTGATTTAATGTCTCATCCAAAAGGTGGCGTTTACAACAATGCAGGCATCCTTCTGTACTGCACCGAAGTGGCAGCCATGTTTGGTGCATCTGCCCTGGAATGTGGTATGGAGCCACAACATCTGGCTCAGAGGTGAGGATGCTGCCATCAGATCCAAGCTGCCTCTTTCTCATTCCTATCAAGGGCTTGGAATTCACACAAAATAACTTAATTTCATTTAATAGTGGTGAATGTATAATGCTTAATTCACACTATGTAGCATTGTGCCCCAGTGGGCTCGGTCTGTGAGCCGTTGCGCGGCTCTGCCCACAAGGGGAGATGAGGAGCTTGTGCAGGGCTCCACACTTGGCTCCACCCATGGCCCCTCTCACTACCGGAAGTATAAAGTGCTGCGGTCTTGTGAGCCTGCCCTCAGTTCTTCTGGTCGCAGGCAGGCTCAGTTGTAAGTCTATTAAAGCCACAGTTTACTTCCTCTCGTGTCTCGAGTGAATTGATGGTCACATCAATAGGCTACATCATTACTTTTTTAATTACACAAACCAATAACACCAACGTACCCTAATATTCTTGTATTTACAGATGCACATCATTTTCAGAAAACGGATGGACAAGTACAAGAGCCTACACATTCTTTAGGCACATCTGCCAAAAGCAAGGAAATACCTGGAATGGACATTAATAATCAGCAGTGTGCAGAGTGATGCAGTTTTCTACCGGCACATAACTGGCATTTAATTTTGACTGCAACGTGTGCCTAACAGTTTCAGCTCTATATTGCATATAACAAATGAATGATTGCCAATATTAACAAGGGAGATGCCAGGTCTGATTGGTTGCAAATCATCCATATTCTTGGAGGAAAAGTATGTAAAAGATCTGAGTCGCCATCTACTGCAAATTTGGAGTTTTTACTACAGTCAGTGCAGAAAATAAATTGCCTTTAAAACGACAAGCCTTTTTTCTGCAGTAACATAGGGTGTTCATAAGAAGCTACGGATATAATTTTCCATGTTGACTATTTGTGGGATGCTGGGGTGGTTTGGGTTTGGACAGGGGTTTATGGACTGGGTCCGGTTACTGTACTAAGCACCGGTAGCGAGTGTGCGGACAAACTGGGTAAGCTCAGAGTATGTCAGACTGATTGGGGGAAAGGAGGTAGGGATGTCCACTCTCCCCATTGCTCTTTGCTTTGGCTATAAAACCATTGGCAATGGTGCTGAGAGCATCAAGGAAATGGCATGGCATAGTACAGGGGGGTGGAGAATAGGTCTCATTGTACGCAGATGACTTGCTGCTTTACATTTCGGACCCATTGGAAGGTATTTTAGAGCAATTCGGCCAGTGCTCGGGGTACAAACTGAATATGTAGAAGAGCGAGGTTTTTCCGATCCAAGCAAAGGGGCAGGAGAAGAGGCTGGGGGAGTTGCTGTTTAGGGTGGTGGGTGTAACTTTCGATATCTGGATATTCAGGTGGTGCGGGGGTGGGTGTAACTTTCGATATCTGGATATTCAGGTGGTGCGGGGGTGGGAGCAGCTGCCCAACCTGAATCTGGCTCGGTTGGTGGAGCAGATGAAGGGGGCTTTTAGGAGGTGGAATGTACTCCTGTTGTCATTGGCAGGATGGGTGCAGTCAGTGAAAATGATGGACCGCCCAAGGTTCTTGTTTATGTTCCAGAACCTCCCGATTTTTATTCCTAAGGTTTTCTTTAGGAGGGTGAATGCGATGATTTCAGGGTTTGTCTGGGCTGGTAAGGCCCCGTGGGTGATGAAGATGCTGCTGGAGTGGGCCGGGGCGGGGCGGTTGGGTCTCCCGAACTTTATTAACTATTACTGGCCGGCGAATATAGCTATGGTTAGAAAATGGGTAGTGAGGGAGGGGTTGGTGTGGGAGCGGATGGAGGCAGCCTCTTACAAGGATATGAGTTTGGGGGCAGGGGAGCTGGGAAGTGGGGAGCCGGATGGAGGGGTGTTTGTTGGAGTCCTTTATTTGCAGCCCTGTCAGCTTGTTTTGTTTTGTGATTATGTTTGTTGTGTGAATATATAAATACCTCAATAAAATATTTTTCAAAAACCCGCATCCTCCATGGGGTAGTCACGCAGCCATTCATGCTTCCTGGCTTCTCCTCCATTTGTTCTCATCACATTCCATCTGTCTTTATGCAACAAAAGTGGCCCTAGCCCCAGCCCACCTTGGATGATGCCCTTACTGCGTTCACTTGAATCCTGCTGCAGCGCAGAGACACACACATTGGTGGGTCCCAGATCTACATTAAGCTTGGGTTCACCATCTGGAGAAAACCTCACAGACATGTCCCCCTTGCAGGGACAGCCAGGTGTCTAGCACTTGGAGGACTGCTGGAGAACAGACCTCTGCTGAATCCAGGTCAGATGATGAGACTCTGCAGTCGCCCATTGCACACATACTGGAGATGCAACGACAGGCATGGGAACTTCAGGCAGAGTTGTCCGAGGCCGTCACCAGACTAGAGTGAAGGATGGAGGAGTCTGTCTGCATTCTCTCTAATGTTGTGACTCCAGTATTGCAGTGCATGGAAAGGGTGTCTTGGAGCAGTTTCTGCCGGATTTACATACAGACCTACACTCCATTGCCCTAAGCATAGGTGAGATCCATCTGAGGCTAGGCGATAGGGATCGGGGAACCTCAACCCCCTCCGTGCCCTCTCTCCTTAAGGAATCAGGCCGTGGCCCTCGGGAATCCAAAGAGTGAAGCCACATCTGCCGAACACCCCAGGACCATCCATACAGGAGGCTGCAAGTGTGTCCAACTGTTCCCAATCCCCTCCGCCTGCCATCCCATCAGCTCCAGCTGCTCAGGCCAAGGTGGGTGAAGCTCCCCAGTGCAGGAGGGCCATGCAGGCCCTGGTTGCCCTGTGGATGCCCAGCAATGTCAGCTCAGACAATAGAACATAGATGTTAGCAGGCTGCCTTCACATCTGTTGCCAATGTCAGGGCTGCATCCAGGGATAATTGTATCTTGTGTAAAGGAATTATGATTGGACACTGGAAGCCAACCTTATTCCCGCATAAGAGCTGTGGAGGAAATGTGATTACAGTTTCACGAGCTAGCCAATGAGCAGTTTTGACAGGGACTTATTTAACATGGAATTGCTGCAAATGTTCTCCAACATAAGATTATAGGAGTAACAATGGGCAGACATCTGCTGTGATCAGGAAACAATTAAAAGAAGGATGGTGGGTGGGAAGGAGTTTTAGGTATCTGGGGATTCATGTGGCAAGGGACTGGGGTCAACTTCATGAACTAAATTTGGGCAGGGTGATTGAGAAAATGAAAGGGGACTTCTGAAGGTGGGATGTGCTCCCACTGTCGCTAGCGGGGAGGGTAAGACTGTGAAGATGACAGTCCTCACAAGATTGCTATTTGTGTTTCAGTGTCTCCCAATCTTTATCCCCAAGGCATTGTTTTGGAAAATGAAAGCGGTGATCTCGGGTTTTATATGGGCTGGGAAAACCCGGAGGTGAAGAAGGTCCTTCTTGAGCGGTGGCGCGAGGAGAGGGCTTGGCCCTTCCGAACTTTATTAATTACAACTGGGCAACTAATATTTTGATGGCTAGGAAGTAGGTAGTGGGAAAGGGGTCAGTGTGGGAGTGGATAGAGGCGCCACCTTGTAAGGGCACAAGTCTGGAGGCTCTGCTAACGACACCTCAGCCGTTCTCGCCGGCTCGGTACTCCACAAGCCCAGTGGTAGTGGCAGCCCTCAGAGTGTGGGGGTAATGGAGGCAGCATATGAGACTGGATGGGGCATCGGTGTGCTCACTGATCTGTGACAATCACCGGTTTGCTCCGGGGCAGCTGGATGGGGTCTTTAGGAGGTGGCAGTGGGCAGGGATTGAGAGATTTGGGAATCTCTTTGTGGAAGAGAGTTTTCCGAGCATGGAGGACCTAGAGGAGGAGTTTGAGTTGCTGGGTGGGAACGGATTTCGGTACCTGCAGGTCCCAAGTTTCCCTCTCCTCCCTCTAAGGAGATGACAGTATAAGGTGACGTCAAAAACAGGGGTTGGGGATGGGAGGGTCTCGGAAATATATAAGGAATTGATGGAGTGGAAGGGGTTCCAACAGGGGAGGTGAAGAGGAAGTTGGAAGGCGAGTTGGGGAGGGGGAGGTGGGGGCGGGTCGGATGTCGGGCTAACTATGGGAGAAGGCCCTGAAAAGAATCAATGCATCCTCATTGTGTGCCAGGCTTAGCCTGATCCAGTTCAAAGTGGTCCACAGGGCTCATATGACTGTGGCCCGGATGAGGAGGTTTTTTGAGGAGGTGGAGGATGGTGTGGGAGGTACGGGGGAAGTCCAGCGAATCATGTACATATGTTCTGGGTGTGCCCGAAGCTGAGGGGATTTTGGCAGGGATCCTCAGATGTCATGTCAGAGGTCCTGGAAGGGTGGGTGGCTCCGAGTCCAGAGTTAGCAATATTTGGAGTGTCGGAAGATCCGGCAGCCCAGGTGGGGAGAAAGGCTGACGTTTTGGCCTTTGTCTCCCTAGTGGCCTGGATACGGATTTTTCTGGGATAGAGGGACATGGAGCTTCCAAAGTTGGGGAGTGTGGGTCAGTGACATGGCAGTGTTTCTCAGGCTAGAGAAGATTAAGTTTGCCTTAATGTGTTCAATGCAGGGGTTCGCTCTGAGGTGGCAGCCGTTCATCGACTTCTTTAAAGAAAACTGGCCGTCAGCAGGAGGGGGGCTGGGGAATGGGGGGGCGGAAGCATGGAACTGGAGAATAAGCGCATGGAATCTAATATATGGGTAGCTAGGAGTTAGGGCGGGGGAAACTTGGGTATGTTACTGTGGGGTTTTTACGTGTGTCGGACTATTCTGTTATTTAGAATGTTAATATATTAAAATTAAAAATGCCTCAATAAAATGTTTCCTAAAAAAAGGAGGGCACACATTGGGCGTCACGGTAGCACAGTGGTTGGCACTGTTGCTTCACAGCTCTAGGGTCCCAGTGTCGAATCCCAGCTTGGGTCCCTCTCTGTACAGAGTCTGCACGTACTCCCTGTGTCTGCGTGAGTTTCCTCCGGGTGCTTCAGTTTCCTCCCATAGTCCAAAGATGTGCAGGTCAGGTGGATTGGCCATGATAAATTGCCCTTAGTGTCCAAAAAGGTTAGATGGGGTTACAGGGATAGGGTGAAGGTGTGGGCTTAAATAGGGTGCTCTTTCCAAGGGCTGGTGCAGATTCGATGGGCGAAATGTCCTCCTTCTGCACTGTAAAATCTAAGATTTACATGACAAAGGAGGAATGGCAAGAATCACATAACTGCCAGACGGGTACAGACATGTTGACCAAAAAAGGGCAGGGGCAGAGGCAATGGGTATCAAGAGACAGAGGGCTTGGAATATTCAAGAAGCTAAGCAGTATCAGCTACAGAAGGGAACATCTCATCAGAGCGAAAGAAGCAGAAACCTGCAGGAGGAACCAGCATGCAAGACCAACTCGGAGCAAAGACACAGTGAAGATCCTTCACATGAAGAGCCTGATCAGCTCCACCTCATTGGATAGTATCCTTAAGTCCAAGCTACTGAAACTTATTCTTGTCCGTTCTTAATAATAATCTTCATTGTCACAAGTAGGCTTACATTAACACTGCAATGAAGTTACTGTGAAAATATATAAATACTTGTTTATTAGTGGATCCAGTAAGTGTGTATTTACCTGCAATTTCTGTTGATCAGATTGGGACTCTAACGCTCAACAGTATGGAAGCCAGAAAGATAAGAGGCCGTGACTGTCTTGAGTGCTAGCGCAACATACGAGGCAGTAGCTGGGAGACAAAAAGCACAAGGGCCTGGCTTGCTGCAAATGATGGAGGTAAAGGATCTCTTGTTACTATTTGAAGTAGAGCATGAGAGATAACCCCAGTTCCCTGGCCGATATTATAATAGTAAGCAGTCTTACAACACCAGGTTAAAGTCCAACAGGTTTGTTTTGAATCACTAGCTTTCGGAGCACAGCTCCTCCATCAAGTGAGTCACCTGATGAAGGAGCTGTGCTCCAAAAGCTAGTGATTTTAAACAAACCTGTTGGACTTTAACCTGGTGTTGTAAAATTTCTTATTGTGCCCAACCCAGTCCAACGCCGGCATCTCCACATCATCAATATTATAATAATAATCTTTATTAATGTCACAAGTAGGCTTACATTAACACTGAAATGAAGTTACTGTGAAAGTCCCTTAGTTGCCACACTACGGCGTGTGTTTGGTACACTGAGGGAGAATTCAGAATGTCCGATTCACCTAACAGAACGTCTTTCGGGACTTGTAGGAGGAAACTGGAGCATCCGGAGGAAACCCATGTAGACACAGGGAGAACATGCAGACACCGCACAGACAGTGACCCAAGTGGGAGTCGAACCCGGGTCCCTGGCGCTGTGAAGCAACAGTGCTAACCACGTGCTGCCCTATAATTATCCCTCAATCAACATCACTGAAACAGGTCTGGATTTTGTAATTGCTGACCTCAGAGAAAGCAGTACTCACAGATCTCGCAGTCTTCGTGATGTGAACTTCACATTTCTCGGTTATTGTGAATCTGGCACCAAGTTATGGGAATCTCCAGCTGTTCAGCAACAGTGACATCTTCAAGCAGGCAAAACAGTGAATCACATTGATGAATTCTCACATATGGTAGACCAGGAAGTAAAATGCTCTAATGATCCTTCACTTCTAATTTTTTTTTTGCAAAGCACAAAATACAAAATAATGATTGGGACATTAAACTCTGAAATATAGGCAAACTTATTATTTGATATGTTGAAACGCTACAGTTTTTAACATAATGTAAAAATTGACATCACACAAATTCTCACAGCAAACCAGAAAGTAATAAAAAATCATTGATTATCATTCACCTTTTAATCATTTTTACAGTAAGTGAAATAAAGATTTGTTTTATTCTTTCATAGGATGTGGGTGTCACTAGCACGACCAGCATTGGTTGCCCATCCCTAATTGCCCTTGATACGGTGGCTTAGGCAATTAAGGTAGAAGTTGAGTATAGACAAATATAATTCCTATTATTTTAAACTCTTATGAAACTTTTATCATGGAATGGAAAGAACAGCATTCTAGATTCTAAAATTAGTTTTTCAGGGCCAGAGAGGCTGTTCAGCAATAACTATGATCGCCATGAAAAATCCAATTATATCTCATTCTCAAGAAGCCTTCACTTTATCAATGTTTTTTACAGCAACATTAGAAGTTGAAGTTCATGTGAAATCGCATGTTCTTTGCCAGTATCTGTGGAGAGCTCCTTGATGAAACGTTCATTGACCAGAAACATTAATTATTTTATCTCCACAAATGCTGCCTGATCTGCTGAGTATTTCCAACATTTTCTGTATTTTATCGCTGAGAAAATGGCACGAGTACCTTGAATCACTGGCAGCGGCTTCTGGATTTCTGAATTTAACTGTGCATGCATGGACACCAGATGTTGCTGACAGTTTCACTGTCATTGCCAATATCTGATTTATTTTCAAAAATCCTTTATCTGGATTTGGATTTTGTTTATTGTCACGTGTACGAAGGTACAGTGAAAAGTATTTTTCTGCGAGCAGCTCAACAGATTAAGTACATGAAAAGAAAAGGAAATAAAAGAAAATACATAATAAGGCAACACAAGGTACACAATGTAACCACATAAACACCGGCATCGGGTGAAGCATACAGGGGTGTTAATGAGGTCAGTCCATAAGAGGATCGTTTAGGAGTCTGGTAACAGTGGGGAGGAAGCTGTTTTTGAGCCTGTCTGTCTGTCTGTGCGTGTTCTCAGACTTTTATATCTCCTGCCCGATGGAAGAAATTGGAAGAGTGTGTAAGCTGGGTGGGAAGGGTCTTTGATTATGCTGCCCGCTTTCAGCAGGCAGCGAGAGGTGTAGATGGAGGAGGAGGATGGATGGGAGGCAGGTTCGTGTGATGGATGGGGCTGTGTTATCACGCAAATTGTTATCTCAAATTAAATTAAATCCACGGAAACATCAAAATGTGATTTTTCAATATGTAAATCTTAAATTGTATTTAAGCACATGGTTGATATCTCTGCATATTTATAACAGAAATAAATCTCTGAACACCAGGTTTAAATCCAACAGGTTTATTTCAAATCACAAGCTTTTGGAGCGCTGCTCCTTCATTGGGTGAAGTGGGGGCAGGTTCATAAACACAGCATATACAGGCAGAGACACAATTGTCAGATAATTAGAACGGAATACATAGAATTTACAGTGCAGAAGGAGGTCATTCAGCCCATCGAGTCTGCACCGGCTCTTAGAAAGAGCACCCTACCCAAGGTCAACACCTCCACCCTATCCCCACAACCCAGCAACCCCACCCAACACTAAGGGCAATTTTGGACACTAAGGGCAATTTATCATGGCCAATCCACCTAACCTGCACATCTTTGGACTGTGGGAGGAAACCGAAGCACCCAGAGGAAACCCACACACAAACGGGGAGGATGTGCAGACTCCGCACAGACAGTGACCCAAGCCGGAATCGAACCAGGGACCCTGGAGCTGTGAAGCGATTGTGCTATCCACAATGCTACCGTGCTGCCCCAATGTGAAGGATGTGAAGGATGGTTGGAATGCAAGTCTTTACAGGTCTTTATAAGTACAAACAGTATGAGTGAAGTGAGGTAATCCAGGTGTGAATTGTCTCAAGTCGGCACAGTTAGTAGGATTCTACAAATCCAGTCAGTATTGCTGAAGTGTTCCCTGACTGGAAGGGAACACTCCTGCCTGGCAATTGCTGTGCAGTGTCCATTCATCCACTGTCGTAGCATCTGCATGGTCTCGCCAATGTACCACGTCTGCAACGTATGAGGTAGACAACATTGGCCGAGTCAAATGTACCTGGTGTTCTCATGTGTGATAGTAGTATCCATGTCGATGATCCACATGTCCTGCAGCGGTGCCGTGGCAGGTTTTGTGGTCTCTGTTCTCCTGAAGGCTAGGTAGTTTGCTGCGAACAATGGTCAGTTTGAGGTTAGGTAGTTGTTTGAAGGCATGTCAGTGTGGAGTTTGCACTTTCTTCCAGTGTCTGCTTGGGTTTCTTTTGATTTCCTCCCACAGTCCAAAGATGTGCAGGTTAGCTGGATTGGCTATGCTAAATTGGCCCTTAGTGTCCACAGGGTTAGGTGTGGTTACTGGGTTACGGGAATAGGGTGGAGGTCTGGGCTTAGGTCGGCCCTTTCCAAGGGCTGGTGTAGACTCGATGGGCTGAATGGCCTCCTTCTGCACTGTAGGGATTCTATGATTTTATTCTATGATTCTATGAAGTAGTGGAGGTGTTGGGATGGCCTTGGCAAGATGCTCGTCATCATCGATGACATGCTGAAGGCTCTGAAGAAGTTGGTGTAGTTTCTGGTTGGGCAGCACAAGTGGCTAGCACTGTGGCTTCACAGCACCAGGGTCCCAGGTTCGATTCCCCGCCAGGTCACTGTCTGTGAGGAGTCTGCACGTTCTCCCCATGTCTGTGTGGGTTTCCTCCGGGTGGTCTGGTTTCCTCCCACAGTTCAAAGACGTGCAGGTTAGGTGGATTGGCCATGATAAATTGCCTTTAGTGTCCAAAATGGTTAGGAGGGGTTTTTGGGTTACGGGGATAGGGTGGAAGTGAGGGCTTAAGTGGGTCGGTGCAGACTCGATGGGCCAAATGGCCTCCTTCTGCACTGTATGTTCTATGTTCTCTGCTCCGGGGAAGTACTGGACGACAAGGGTATTTTGTCAGTCATATCCCATGTTCGTCTTCTGAGGAGGTCGGTGCAGTTTTTCACTGTGTCGCGTCGGAATCCTCGACTGTGTCAAGCGCCATATCCCGTTCTTACGAGGGCGTCTTAGATATCTGTTGCGTTCCTCCTCGTCCGAGTAGATCCTGTATATATGGAGGGCTTGACCGTAGGGCATGGCTTCTTTAACGTGTTTAGGGTAGAAGCTAGAGAAGTGGAGCATTGTGAGATAACAGTAGGCTTGCAGTAGAGCAAAGTGCTAAGGTGTCCATCATTGATAGATATACGTGTGCCCAAGAATGCAACTGATTCTGGAGAGTAGTCCATGGTGAGTCTGATGGTGGGATGGAAATTGTTGCTGTCATCGTGTAGTCATTTCAGTGATTCTTTGCCAAAGGAAGAATATAGACCAGAAGACATATGTCGGTGAAGTATTTTGTGTACAGTGTCGGTTGAAGGTCCTGTGCGGTGGAGGTCTTGCTTGAACTTGTGCAACTTCGTAAAAGAGCAACACACACTTGATGCTGGAAAACTGAAATAAAAACAAAATGCTGGAAAATATTCACCATGTCTGCCAATATTTTTGGAGAAAGCTCTTTGATGGAGAGTTCACTGACCTGAACACTAACTCTACGTTTGGCTCCACAAATGCTGAGTATTTCCAGCATTTTCTGTTATTTCTGCATACTAAATCTTCAGAAATTTCCTACAACAGCACTCTACAAAGTACTTAATTGGCTGTCAGGCAGCACGGTGGCACAGTGGTTAGCACTGCTGCCTCACAGCACTGAGGACCCGAGTTCAATCCTGGCCCTGGGTCACTGCCCATGTAGAGCTTGCACATTCTCCTCATGTTAGCGTGGGTCTCACTCCCACAACTCAAAAGATGTGCAGAGTAGATGGATTGGCCATATCTTTTGATTAAAACAGTAACCATCACATTTGTACAAGGGCAAACATAAAATTACATTGATGCTGCGAAGTAACCAGTGAGTTAAAGCTGACTCCAAATTGTCCCTTAATTGGGAAAAAAAAAGGAATTGGGTACTTTAATTTTTTAAAAATTGGCCATAAGGTGCTTTGAGTCTGCTTGGGGTCATGAGAAAGGCGCTATAGAAATACAAGTTATTTCCTTACTTGTGCAGCAAACGTTGGATTGTAACAAAGGTGCAATTGAGTTACACACAACGAGATGGTGGCACTGAGTTGCAGAAACCTGGTTCCATTCATTGCCATGATGTGGAGATGCCGGCGTTGGACTGGGCTGAGCACAGTAAGAAGTCTTACAACACCAGGTTAAAGTCCAACAGGTTTGTTTCAAACACTAGCTTTCGAGGCGCTGAGGAAGGTACCTACACCTGCTGTTGTAAGACTTTTTACTCCATTCATTGCACCATCTCCCAGCTGGAGACTCGAGCATGCGCACTGGCCGCCACTATATCCCATCGAGCATGCGCAGACGCGTCAGTTGCTTTCCAGGTCGAACGTTAATTTGGATTTCGAGGGCCCGGGACGAGGATCCAACTTGCTGAATGCACGGATCTGCAAACCGGGTGTAAACGCTAAAGTCGCTGTAGCCGATTAATTAGTTGGAGGCCATCGGTTTGAGGAGATGGCGATGCTGGCGGAGCGTGAGTACCGGACCGGCACGTGCGCCGCTTTGGAAGGTTCCCCCGGAGCACGAGCAGCAGGTCTGCCCGAGTCCTGGGACTGCAACGTGGTGCAAGGCCATCCGTTAAAATGTTGCACAGGAAAATCATGCATTTAAACAGCACCTTCTGTAGGCCCAGGGCGTCTCAAAGCAATTACAGCCAATGAAGTACAAACAAAAGTGCAGATAAACGTGGCAGCAAGGTCCCACAAACAGCATCCTGGCAATCCGTTTTTGTACTGTTGATTCATACAATCGTAGAGGGAGAAATACTGGCCAGAGGGTAACTTCTCTGCAGCTCCTCTTCAAAATATGTGTCATGTCCACCTGAGAATGGGTTTAACATTTCATTGTTTAAAAAAAAACTGCCAATAGTGTAGTACTCCCCTCAGTACTCATTTTTTCTGTACAGTAAGAAGTCTTACACCACCAGGTTAAAGTCCAATGGGCGAAATTCTCCCAAAACGGGAGAAATCGTAAAACTGCCGTAAAACCCGGGCGGGTTTTACGGCAGCGCGCCCCTTCCTGACGGGGGACCGATTCTGGTCCCCCGTCGGGGCTAGCAGCCCGACGTCGGAGGCTCCGACAAGTCGGGCTTAACGAAAATCGGTAAGCCCGCTTGCCGGAGTTAGCGCCGGCTGACGCGTCATATGACGTCAGCCGCGCATGCGCAGGTGGGAAGACTCCACCCGCGCATGCGCGGGTGACGTCATCGCGTTTTTGCGCAAAACCCGCGCATGCGCGGGCCGGGTTGCCCCTCAGCCGCCCTGCGTATTGATACTGCGGGGCGGCGGAAGGACAAATCCCGCTGCCCGCGATCGGTGCCCACCGATCGCGGGCCCATGGCACCCTTGGCACGGCCATGGTACTGCCGTGCCAATCGGTGCCATGGTTATTTTTTGCGAGTTTGTCACGACGTTTTTACGAACGGCAGGACCAGGTGTGTTTGCCGTTCGTAAAAAGGTCGTAAAGGGCTGGGACTTCGGCCCTTCTAACAGCTGAGAATCGCTGCCGGCCGTAAAAAAACGGCGGCAGCGATTCTTGTCGGGATTTCGGCGGGGGGGGGGGGGGGGGGGGAGAATAGCGGGAGGGCGTCAAAAAAGTCGGGAAGGCCCTCCCCCTATTCTCCCACCCGTCGTGGGGGGGGGGGGAGAATTTCGCCCAATATGTTTGTTTCAAACACTGGCTTTCGGAGCAATGCTCCTTAGGTGAATCCGGAGCAGTGCTCCGAAAGCTGGTGTTTGAAACAAACCTGTTGGACTTTAACCTGGTGTTGTAAGACTTCTTACTGTGCTCAGCCCAGTCCAACGCCGGCATCTCCACATCAATTTTTCTGTGTAAGTCCTGGAGTCGTAGAACTGTCTGGCCAAGTCAGCCACAGCTAATTCTGACAAATGTGTTATAAACTAATAGTAATCACTGGTACAAGGGACACGTTTTTCTTTTAGCACAATCTTAGTGCAAGTATCTGCTGAGGTTGTACTTGACAGCACTCTTGTCGCTGAGTCATATGGCTCTAGGTTCAAGCCCCACCACTCGGAGCTTGAGTAGAGAAATCAAGGCTGACACTCCAATGTAGTGAAGGGATCATAGGGTCCATACAGTGCAGAAGGAGGCCTATCAAGTCTGTACCAATCCTCTGAAAGAGCACCCTACCCCGGCCCACTCCCCTACAACCCCTTAACTCCACCTGCACACCTTTGGACTGTGGGGGGGGGAAATCGGTGCAAACTCCACACAGTCACCCACATATGCTTGCTTGAGCGGATGCAAAAGGTTCCATGGCACTATTTTGAAGAAGAGCACGGGAGTTCTCAGGGATGTCTTGATCATTACTTATCCCTCAAAACATTGCAAAGAACATTATCTGCTCATTATCACATTGCCATTGTGCAAAATTGTCTGCTGCATTTCTTGCATTGCAATAGTGATTATGCTTCAAAAAGTACTTAATTGGCTGTAAAGTGCTTTGAGACATTGTGGTTGTGAAAAACTTGATATAACTCAAGTCTTTTTCTTTGAAGCTGCTCGACTGTTCCAGTTTTATGTGCACTGTTATACCACTGTTTTTGAATAGAACGATACAGCGCAGTACAGGCCCTTCGGCCCTCGATGTTGCACCGACATGGAAAAAAAAACTAAAGGCCATCTAACCTACACTATGCCCTTATCATCCATATGCTTATCCAATAAACTTTTAAATGCCCTCAATGTTGGCGAGTTCACTACTGTTGCAGGTAGGGCATTCCACGGCCTCCCCACTCTTTGCGTAAAAAAACCACCTCTGACCTCTGTCCTATATCTATTACCCCTCAATTTAAGGCTATGTCCCCTCGTGCTAGCCACCCCCATCCGCGGGAGAAGGCTCTCGCTGTCCTCCCTAGCTAACCCTCTGATCATTTTGTATGCCTCTATTAAGTCACCTCTTAACCTTCTTCTCTCTAACGAAAACAACCTCAGGTCCATCAGCCTTTCCTCATAAGATTTTCCCTCCATACCAGGCAACATCCTGGTAAATCTCCTCTGCACCCGTTCCAAAGCTTCCACGTCCTTCCTATAATGAGGCGACCAGAACTGTACGCAATACTCCAAATGCGGCCGTACTAGAGTTTTGTACAACTGCAACATGACCTCATGGCTCCGGAACTCAATCCCTCTACCAATAAAGGCCAACACACCATAGGCCTTCTTCACAACCCTATCAACCTGGGTGGCAACTTTCAGGGATCTATGTACATGGACACCGAGATCCCTCTGCTCATCCACACTACCAAGAATTTTACCATTAGCCAAATATTCCGCATTCCTGTTATTCTTTCCAAAGTGAATCACCTCACACTTCTCCACATTAAACTCCATTTGCCACCTCTCAGCCCAGCTCTGCAGCTTATCTATGTCCCTCTGTAACCTGCAACATCCTTCCGCACTGTCTACAACTCCACCGACTTTAGTGTCGTCTGCAAATTTACTCACCCATCCTTCTGCGCCCTCCTCTAGGTCATTTATAAAAATGACAAACAGCAACGGCCCCAGAACAGATCCTTGTGGTACGCCACTCGTAACTGAACTCCATTCTGAACATTTCCCATCAACTACCACTCTCTGTCTTCTTTCAACTAGCCAATTTCTGATCCACATCTCTAAATCACCCTCAATCCCCAGCCTCCGTATTTTCTGCAATAGCCGACCGTGGGGAACCTTATCAAACGCTTTACTGAAATCCATATACACCACATCAACTGCTCTACCCTCGTCTACCTGTTCAGTCACCTTCTCAAAGAACTCGATAAGGTTTGTGAGGCATGACCTACCCTTCACAAAACCATGCTGACTATCCCTAATCATATTATTCCTATCTAGATGATTATAAATCGTATCTTTTATAATCCTCTCCAAGACCTTACCCACCACAGACGTTAGGCTCACCGGCCTATAGTTACCGGGGGTTATCTCTACTCCCCTTCTTGAACAAAGGGACCACATTTGCTATCCTCTGAACAAAGGGACCACATTTGCTATCCTCTGAACAAAGGGACCACATTTGCTATCCTCAATGTTAGGGGCACAGTGCAAATTGATGCCATTTACAAAGTTGTAAAATTGACTGCTTTGATGTGGTGCGAGGCAACATCGAAGTGTTGCACTGTTAGGGATTGTTGATTTGTTGCTGTGCGGATATTTTTAAACTTCCAATTTGAAACTTGCAGTGATGATAAAGAACTAAGCTTCCTATACACATTAAGTTATCTGTTTGATTTAGTTTTACCGGGTATGAGAGCACAAGCGGTTATGTTGTCATGTGTGCTTTGCCTGAGACAGGTTCTTGGCTCATGCTTTATCCGGAGCTGTTTCATCAGTGTTTATTTACCATTACCACCCACTCTGGGACAGGACGAGGAGGCTGGTCCCAAGTCTACCTCAGCCGGAAAGGAAATTGAACCTGTGCATTCTGAACTAGATGTCTAGCCAACTAAACTAACTTGAAGCACAACCAGGGAGTAGTGGAGATGATGCTTCTATCTAGGGCATAATGGTAACATGCGGTGCTTTGTTACTACTGCTTGGGCATTAGCAATTGTCAAGGCTGACTTAGACTGAAAAAATATAACCACTGACATCAGTAAAGATGAATTGTTTCAGAACTGAGTGAAGGGGTTAAAGAGTTAATTGACTCTGATACCCCAAATTCCAATATTAAGCAGAAAACATGTAAAACTGTGCTGCCAGTTGTGGTATAGTTGAGTTAAAGGAAGAAATATGAAACTAAAACAGAAAACACGCAGCAAGCATGTCAACATTTGAAGAGACTATAGCGAACTGTGGAAAATAATTTGCCTCTGCCATCCTCCTCTTTCTAACCTTTCTCCACCCTTTTCTCCTCTTCTCCCCATTCCCTCTTTCTCCAATTTCCCACTTATTCCCCTGCTGGACATGCAATTCGTCTTGACTCCCTGTGTGGACTGACACAGGAGTGGGACTTGTGTCTCTAGTGTATGCATTTGCAATCACTGTGTGAGGTCGTGGATCTATAATGTTATGTCAGTCTTTTATTATTAGCAGCAGGGAATAGAATTCACAGTACCAGATGGCAATTGTTTTGTTTGTAGCCCGTAGAAAGCAGAAATGGTCTGTGGATCCAAGGAACAACACTTGGAGCAATGATGAATCCAGGTTTGGGCAGAAGATGTTGGAAAAAATGGGATGGTCGAAAGGAAAGGTGACTATTATACAGCTAAAGTTGAGATGCATGAATTATGAGTGATTTGTCTGCTTTTAATTACCGTATATTTAAAAAATCACTGATGCAAATGCGATTTTGCCCAATACTGCGTTAGTTGATCCCAACTAGTACAGTGGTGTGGGTGCCACAGCATCCAGGAGTTGAGGAATTATAATCATTTTCCCAATGCCGCTCTATTTAATTTGTTCCATTTCTATATACTATCCCCACTGCCTTTCCAGATTTGCACCTTACAGTAATTTTTTAAATTAAATTTAGAGTACCCAATTCATCTTTCCAATTAAGGAGCAATTTAGCATGGCCAATCCACCTAGCCTGCACATTGTTGGGTTGTGGTGGCGAAACCCACGCAAACACAGGGAGAATGTGCAAACTCCATATGGACAGTGACCCAGGGCCGGGATCGAAGCTGGGACCTCGGCGCCGTGAGGCAGCAGTGCTAACCACTGCGCCACCGTGCTGCCCACCTTTAAAGTATTTTTAATTTCTTTTTCAAAGCTATTGGTGAACTTGCTTCCACCACCCTTTCAGGAAGTGCATTCATCAGAACTTGCTGTGACAAAATGTTTCTCCTCATGTTGCTGCTAGTTCTTTTGCCTTAAATTTGTGCGTTCTGATCACTGCCCCTCTGGAAAGGCCTTCTGACTTGCTCTTATCAAAACCTTTCATGATTTTGAACATCTCTATTAAATCTCCTCTTAACCTTGTCTGCGCTAAAGAGAACAACTCCAGCTTTTCGATTAATAAAAGCAAAATTATGCGGATGCTGTAAATCTGCAATAAAAGCAGAAAATGCTGGAAATCTCAGCAGCTCTGGCACCACCTGTGGAGAGAGAAACAGAGTTAATGTTTCATGTCCATATGACTCCTCTTCAGAGCCAGACCTGTTGAGGTTTCCTCGCATTTTTTGTTTTTACCCCAGCTTTTCAAGTCTTCTAAAATCCAGCATCCGTGGCACCATTCCTGTTTTAAAAAAAACCCAATATATTACGGATATTGGGAACTGACATGAGAACAAGAAATGCTGGAGTTATTCAGCAGGCCGGGCAGTATCTGCAGAGAGAAAAAACAGAGTTTTTTATGGAAATGTTTTTTGTTGAGTTTTCATATTTTATATCCAACAAATTACAAATTATTAGAGAAAAAAAACACGCAAAGATTATACATGTATATTTACAGGTAAGCATCTTCATAATAACAACTGTGGCCGCCCCCTTTAACCGGCATACATATGTTATATTCCCCAATATGGCCGAGGCACATGTTTATAGGCATTTATTTACAATTTGGTTTTGGGCCTTAGCTTGCCATCAGACTGTCGCTTGCGGCTTTGTCCTTCCTTTTTTTTTGGAATAATTTTTATTCAAGTTTTCAACAACAAGTTTTATCACAACAGAGAAAAACAGTAACCCCTCCCCTCCAATACAAAAACAATAAATTAACAAGAAAAATAAATAAGCGTAAAACCATGCGAACAAACCCCCATAACGAACCCGTAGCACCCCCCCCCCCCCCCCCCCCCCCCCCGGCTACCTTCCCCCGATTCCCGTCCATTTTCCCCTGATTCTTGGCCACCCGACTATTCTTCCTCTTGTTCGTTGGCCACAAACAGGTCCCGGAACAATTGCATGAATGGCTCCCACGTTCTGTGGAAGCCGTCGTCTGACCCTCGGATGGCGAATTTGATTTTCTCCATTTGGAGAGATTCCGAGAGGTCGGACAGCCAGTCTGCAGCTCTGGGCGGTGCTGCTGACCGCCAGCCAAACAGGATTCTACGGCGGGCGATCAGGGAGGCAAAGGCAAGGGCGTCCGCCCTCCTCCCCAGGAATAGATCTGGCTGGTCTGAAACCCCGAAGACCGCCACTATTGGGCATGGCTCCACCCTTTCAGGTCGATGACCCTTCATCTGAACTGGGAACAGGTTAGAGTTGTTCTAGGTTTTAGGTAAGTGCAGATACAGGGAAAGTGTGGATGGGGTTGGTGGTTGAAGGGTGGGAAAGAAAGAAGAAATTGGAGCCTGTGATCGGGTGGAAGGTAGGTGGGTTTCTGACAAAAGGATGATGGTGCAAGACAAAAGGTGATGGCAATGGAACAAGGAAAGAAGAAAAAGATGAGTCTGGAGCAGGTTAAATAGAGAATAGCAGCAGCTATTACCAACAGCTGCTTTCTGAAAAGAAAGTGGGAGCTGAAATGATTAAAATGCATGGTGAAAGCTGTAAAGTGCCAGATCAAAAGTGGTGCTTTTTCTCCAGCTTCCGTTGAGTTTTGTATAATTCCAGTAAATCTACTTTGCACCTTTTCTGCCACCTTCCTAAAACGTTGAACGAGATTCTCCAGCTGGTGCCCAAACAGCTGTTTATAAAGATTTAGCATAATCTCCTTGATTTTTTGTGTTTTACTATTTAGAACAGTTCCCATTTGCTTTTTTTAAACAGCTTTCCAACTTGCCCAGTCACCTTTAAAGATGAATGCACATACACCCCTCAGGTCTCTTTCTTCCTGTACCTCTTGTTAGTTTACATTGCTCCAATCCATTAATCCTACCAAAATGCAACACTTCCAGTTTTCTGTGTTAAATTTAATTTGCCTTATGCCTGCACCTATGCCCTATCACCAGTTTGCCTAAGTCCTGAAGTCTGTTATTATCATCCTCATTGTTTATTTGCATCTCTGAGGTAACCATCATTTGCAAACTTTGAAACGATGCCTGGTCAAGACAAGTCCAGATGACTAATGTATATAAAAAGAGAAGTGGTCCTTGCCAACCTCTGAAAAAAACCATATCCTCTAATTCGTAAAACAATTGTTCATCTCTACTCTAGTTTTCTGTTATAATAAAAGCAAATTACTGCGGATCCTGGAATCTGATACACAAACAGAAAAACAGCTTTTGACAAAAAGTCATCCAGGCTCCCTTCTTTCCACAGATGCTGGCTGACCTACTGAGATTGTCCAGAATTTTTGTTTTTGCTCTAGTTCTCTGTCCCTGGGTAGGTTTGGATCCATGCTGCCACAATCCCTTTTATGATATGGAGTTCGATTTTGCTAACAAGTCTATTCATTGGTTCTTTATCAAACACCTTTTAAAGTTAATATGCATATCACCCATACAACCCTCATCAACCTTTCCCATAACCTCATTAAATAACTCAATCAAGCTATTTAAACATGATTTGTTTTCAACAGATCCTTGCTGACTACCATTTAATTAGCTAATTTTTCAAAGTGACAATTAGTTTTGTCTCCGATTATTGCCTTTTAAAAGATTCCCCATTGTGGTCTTTAGGCTTACCGATCTTTAGTTGTTGGGTTTATCTTTATCCCCGTTTTTGAACAAGAATATAACATTTACAATCCTCCAGTCTTCTGACGCCATTCTCCAATCCAAGGAAATTTGGAGAATTGCATCTGGAGCCTCTGCTATCTCTGACTTTACTTTCCCCTGTAATCTAGGGTGCATCCTATCTGGAGCATTTAACTTTTCTATTTTGAGTTGCAACTTCTTAAATGTTTCTGCTTTTATCTATTTTATCCCCTCAAATTTATCTCCTGCAGGGCAGCACGGTGGCCTAGTGGTTAGCACAACCGCCTCACGGCACTGAGGTCCCAGGTTTGATCCCGGCTCTGGGTCACTGTCCGTGTGGAGTTTGCACATTCTCCCCGTGTCTGCGTGGGTTTCGCCCCCACAACCCAAAAATGTGCAGAGTAGGTGGATTGGCCACGCTAAATTGCCCCTTAATTAGAAAAAATAATTGGTTAATCTAAATAAAAAAAAAAAAAATTATCTCCTGCTTCCTCCTTAAATATGACATTGCCAATATCCTCTTTGGTGAAGGTGGATGCATGATATCTATTTAATGCCTCCGTCATGTCCTGTGCCTCCACTATAACATTTTCTTATTGGTCCCTGATTGCTTCCATCCTTCCTTTGACTACCTTTTTACTATTTATATTTTTAAAAGACTTTTGGGTTCCTTTTTATGTTAACCTGATGAAGTATTCTCATACACTCTCTTATGCCTCTTTCCTTTTTCAATTTTCAGCTGTATTTTCTTTATTTAACTTGATTCCCTGTTGTATAATAATATATGCAATATTTGCAATATATGTAAGGTTTCCATTTTCTATTTAATTTAAACATCTCGATCCTCATTCATGTTGCTCTAACTTTAGATGCCAGTCCTTTCTCTCGGATGAGAACGTGTCCATTCCGTTCTCAAGCCTCCTTGAAGGCCTTGTAATGCCCATGTGCTACTTACTCACCAGTCTTTGATTCCCATACACCTGATGGTCCAGGCCTCCTGTTAATACAATCCCAGTTGATGTTATAACAGGACGGGAAGATCCCAGAATGAAATACTGGCTCAAACAGCTGTAATTTTGTTTTATAAAATGTGGAAGAACAGAATCACAGGACTGCTAATTAGATTCAACCCCAAGGAAAAAACATTTATTAAACATGAAAAGTTGGATAATTTTCCAAGTACATCTTAAGCTACAATGGTCCCATTAACACAAAAAGCCCCTTTTACGCACACAAATACATACACACAAACACACACATACACACACACACACACTGGCTGTGGTGAAAAACACACATTCCAAGTTAGTGTCTGTGGGTTTCTCCTTGAATCCACCCAGGTAATGATCACTTGAGAATTTCCAAACTCCATTTCCAAAAACATACTTTAAAATCTTCTGTCATAACAATGCTTTCCTTAGAAGTTTGCAGTTCGAAATTCAGTCCAGGTTTTAAAAATTACACCTGTTAGGCAAAACCTCTGCTCCATTTTTGACAACGAAGCCAGTCCAGGATTTAACACAACTCTTTTTTTAGGATTTCCTTCTCTTAACTGCTTATGCAGAAATTCTGAGATCCATCCACCGATTTCCAGGGGTCAGTACTCAAACCTCAACTGTCTAAAATCTAAATAAATGATCTGTAAGCAGGGACAAAGTGTAACATAGCAAAATTTGTGGACGATACTAAAATAGGTGTGAAAGCAGGCAGTGAAGAGGAGAAAAAGAGTTTACAGACGGATATAGATAGGCTAGGAAAATGGGCCGAAATTTGGCAGGTGGAGATCAATGTGGATAAGTGTAAGGTTATCCATTTAAAAAAAAAAAAAATTTTTATTCTCCTTTTTCACATTTTCTCCCAAATATACACGCAACAATAATCAGTAACAAATGAAATGTCAATCCCCATATCAATAACAACGATCCCATCCTCTCAGCAAACCCCAAACATTAGCCCGCATGTTAACATAAACAAATGACACCCATAGTCACCATTAACACATACTGTTCCTACCCTCCCAGCCCCCCCATCCCAATGTTCAATGTAATCCAATTCTCGAAGTGCATAATAAATAACGCCCATGAATTGTGGAACCCCTCCATCCTTCCCCTCCGTTCAAATTTGACCTTTTCAAGCGTTAAGAATTCCAGCAGGTCCCCCCGCCACGCCAGGGCACAGGGTGGAGAGGTTGATCTCCACCCTAATAGGATCCTCCTTCTGGCGATCAACGAGGCGAAGGCTACAACATCTGCCTCTGCGCCCGCTTCTAACCTCGGCTGGCCCGACACCCCGAATATGACCTCCCGAGGGCCCGGATCCAGTTTCACGTACGCCACTTTAGAGATTACCCTAAATCTTCCAGCTTTGGACAGGACCAAAACATACGAACATGATTTGCAGGCCCCCCACCCCCCCGCCGCAACATTCACTCACATCTTCTACCCCCTCAAAGAGCTGGCTCATCCTCGCCCTTGTAAGGTGTGCTCTATACACCACCTTCAGCTGTATCAGCCCCAACATTGCACACGAGGTGGAGGCATTCACCCTCCGGAGCACCTCACACCAGAACCCCTCCTCTATACCCTCTCCCAACTCTTCCTCCCACTTTGCCTTGATCCCTTCCAGTGGCGCCTTCTCCAAAATAGCCCCATAAACTGCCGACACTACCCCCTTCTCCAGTCCCCCTGTCGATAGCACCTCCTCAAGCAATGTGGAAGCCGGTTCTACTGGGAAGCTCTGTATCTCCTTTCTGGCAAAGTCTCGAACCTGCATGTGTTTAAATATTTCCCCCTGCTCCATTAGCAACCACACCGCTACCTTTCAGCAAGATTTTTCTGAATCCGGTAGTGGTGTCCATCCTCAGCATCTGGAAGCAGATCAGGCAGCATTTCAAACATTGTTCCATGTCTTTGCTGGCCCCTATCTGCAATAATCACCTCTTTTGCCATGGGAGGGGAAGAATTTGAAGAAGTTTGGGGACTTCTTCTAGGAGGGAAGGTTTGCCACCTTTCAGGAGCTGTTGAAGAAATTTCAATTACCTGTTTGCAATATGTTTAGATGTTCTCAGATTTTAGTTTTTCGCGCAAGGCTTTCCCTCTTTTCACTTGGCACTCCCTCATCCCTGTTGAAGAAGGTTTTGTCTTTGGCCAGGTCTGGTGGGGGGAGTATTTCTGTATTTATGGCCATATCCTATCAGCGGAGTCGGCCCCATTGAATGAAGTAAAGGTGAAATGGGAAGGTGAATAGGGTCCTACTCTATATGATGAGGTATGGAATGAAGCTTTCCCCAGGGTCAACTCCAAATCCTCTTGTGCTTGGCTTAGACTGATTCAGTTCAAGGTGGTGTACAGGGCTCATCTGACTAAAGCGAGGATGAGCGCATTCTTCTCGGGTGGAGGACAGATATGAACGTTGTTCTCGGGGGCTGGCTAACCACACTCATATGTTCTGGTCTTGTCCCAAGTTAGTGAGCTTTTGGTTCTCTTTCTTCAACGCCATGACAAACATACTTAATGTTGAGCTGGAGCCATGTCCACTGGTGGCCTTTTTCAGGGTGTCAGACTCGCCGGTGCTCCAGACGGGGGTGAAGGTGGATGTCCTCGCCATTGCCTCATTAGTTGCCCGGGGACGATTTTTGCTTGGTTGGAGGCCTCCTACTCTGCCCAGTGCCTCTGGTTGGTTGGGTGACCTGATGTCTGTCTTGCACTTAGAGTAGGTCAAGTGCACCATTAGGGGGTCGGTAGAAGGGTTCTACCTAAGGTGGCAGCCATTAATTTCCATTTCTAAAGAGCTAGTCACCGTCAATTGTTAAGGAGTTTAGTTCAGTACAGGCGGTGGGGTGTTAAGTTAATTTGTGCATTTGATTGTTTGTTGTGTTTTTGTTGTAACTTGAATTAATTATGTTATATTATTTTGTTTGTCATTAAAAATTTTCAATAAACTTTTTAAAAGTGTGCAAATTTTGACTTGTTGGATAATTTAAGAAGGCAGCAACATTTTAAAACTGCCAAGAGGTAGTTGTGTTAATTTGCAGGAGATAATACAATAATAATCGTTATTATTGTCACAAGTAGGCTTACATTAACACTACTGTGAAAATCTTAAATTTTATTGGCAAACTTGAATCTTTAGTGCCAATT
This sequence comes from Scyliorhinus canicula, assembly GCF_902713615.1. Classification (NCBI taxonomy): domain Eukaryota; kingdom Metazoa; phylum Chordata; class Chondrichthyes; order Carcharhiniformes; family Scyliorhinidae; genus Scyliorhinus; species Scyliorhinus canicula. The sequence goes on from NC_052151.1 coordinate 118,395,595, forward strand.
AAAAATGTATCTAGCATAAGCTAAGAAAAAAGGCAGACCACTACGGCTACATATGGACTTCTGATAAATTTGTGGCCTAATGTTCTTATAAAACATTATTTTCTTTTGTTTTCGAGGGTCTTGGGGCTCGTGAACAAGGGTCAACAGAAAACATTAAAGTTCAGGTGAAGAACAACACAGTGGGTCTTGGAGCAGCCAAGAATTATGAGGTAAGTTTTGTAGCAGTATACAAATTATTAAGTATTAGTCTTAATTTATGCTTGCCATGAATCCATTATCATAGAATTTACAGTGCAGAAGGAGGCCATTCGGCCATCGGGTCTACACCGGACCATGAAAGAGCACCTTATTCAAGCCCAAGCCTCCACCCTATCCCCGTAATCCAGTAACCCCACCTAACCTTTCGACACTAAGGGGCAATTTAGCATGGCCAATCCACTTTACCTTACTCTTTGGACTGTGGGAGGACACCAGAGCACTTGGAGGAAACCCACTCAGACATTAGAAGAAAGTGTAAACTTCACACAGGCAGTGACCGGAGTCTGGAATTGAATCGGGGTCCCTGGAGCTATGAGGCAACAGTGTTAACCACCGGGCTGCCCAGGATGTTGCCCAATTTAAAAATTCTAAGCATCTTGAATGTGTTCCATTGCTCAATTTATTCAATCTCCTGTCACCTTCCTTATTGCCTAAAATTTTAAACCAATTGAAATTCTATAGGTTTCAGCAGCTGACGCTACTGACGAGGGTTGCTGATGGACACCAGCCACGTCGCGCCCGAATTGGTGATGCGATGAGGCTGTCTCGTTGAGATTCCCGGCGCTCGAGACATCTCGCGAAATTCAATTGAACCTCGCGAGACATCGCGATCTGGATCTTGCCCTCGCTGGGTGAGATCCAGATGTACATATTTAAATGAGCCATTAGGATTCGCCTGCTGCCCGGGAACTAAATCCCAGCGAGGCCTGGACCAGGCACTGTTTAGTAATGGTCCTCGCAAAGGTCCTTGTTCATTGGAGATTCCTGGGTGATCAAGGACAGGACAGGGTGGCTCCTTGGCTCTCCATCAGGCATCTGGGCAATTTGGCACTGCCACCCTGGCACTGTGAAGTGCCTGAGTGGCATTGCCAGGCTGGCAGGGCACTTCCAGTATGCCCAGGTGGCAGTGCCAGGATGCCTGGATGCCAGTTGGCACTGCCATGGGGGTTATGCCCATGAAAGCGGAGATGTGGTGGGATATGAAGGGTGGGGTGGTGAAGGACGGGTATAAAGGTTGGAGGTGTCAAAGGGTCGGGTTCTGAAAGACGGTGTGGGGCCCAAAAGGGGATTAAGAAGGCCTGAAAATGGAGGGGGGGGGTGCCCTCACTTGGGGATTGTGGAGTAATGCCCATGGGGGGGGGGGGGGGGGTTGACCCTCAAGCTCACTTAGAGATCAGGGCATCCTTTCAAAATGGCGGCCTGATTTTTAAAAAAAAAAGTTTTTTTGCCAATTAAGGGGCAATTTAGCGTGGCCAATCCACCCACCCTGCACATTTTAGGATTGTGGTTGTGGGGGTGGAACCCACGCAGACTTAGGAGAATGTGGAAACTCCACACAGACAGTGACCCGAGGCCGCGATCAAACCCGTGTCATCGGCGCCGTGAGGGGGACCGAGCTCCGAGGAGCAGGTCTCATCGGTGAGTTCATTTCCCCAGCGTTGAAAACGTTTCTAAGTGTGGCTTGGAGAAACACTCCAAGGCCCCAAAAAATTACTAAGGGCGGGACTTACCGATCTCCCCGCTGTGTGTTTTGGCGGCAGAGATGGCCCGCCAGTGGATCTACCGGTCCCAACGTTGTCGGCGGGATTTCCTGGGTAACCCGTGCGCCGGCATGGGACTGGAATTTCCCATTTGCGTGAACAGCAGTGTGGTCCTCACTCAAAAACCGGCGAGAAACATCCCGCCAAACACACCCAAAGTGACACTTGATTCACGTCACATGTTTCAGTTTTGTGTGGGGTTGTAGATTTCAACCAGGCTCAAGTCTTCAGCTTAGGCACGGTGGCACAATGGCTAGCATTGCTGCCTCACAATGCCAGGGGGCCGGGTTCGATTCCGACCTCTGTCTCTGTAGTTTGCACGTTCTCCCCGTGTGTGCGTGGGTTTCCTCTGGGTGCTTTGGTTTCCTCCCACAGTCCAAAGATGTGCAGGTTAGGTGGATTGGCCATGCTAAATTGTCCCTTAATGTCCAAGAGATTAGGTGGGGTTACTGGGTTACAGTGCTAACCACTGCACCACCGTGCTGCCCCTGGAGTAATGGTTGCTTTTAGTTTGCCTTGAATACGACGGTGAAATCTGGTTGGTCTCTGCTAACCCTGTCAACGATAACAAGGTTTCCACTGATCATTCAGAAAGCAAGACTACACTTATAGAATCACATTCACAGGCTCAAAGAGTGTATTTCCTCAAACCAGTGCAAAAACGGCAAGTACCTGTTGGTGGTATATCAGAGTAACTAGGGTGCATAGCTGCTGTTCTTAATTTCACTTGGTTTCTGCCCATGATAGTCCAATTGAGTTTGGTGGAGTAGAGCTGTTGTATTTTGACTCAATTTTATTCAGGTGCAAAAGCAAAATTTGGGAAGAATTAATGAATTTAATCTTATAATTGTGCAGAGTTCACGGCTACACCTGACTTTTAAAATATGCTTTCTAGGTTTGCCTGCCATTTTGAAATATTCTAACATTTCAAGAGAAACTCTCAAGTCCAAATTCTGATTCCCGAACTGTTGTCTATTTTTATTAATGCTCAGTTTCCAAGGAAGAGCTCAGTGACGTAGCTTTCCCCCTTCCCTGGAGACAGCACATTCAAACATGCAGTCATTCAGCTTCTGAATTGCACTGGCAAGATAAATATTTTTGATCTTTATGCAGATAGAACTTGTAACATAATGTAGACCCAGCATTAAGAAATGTTAATGCTATATAAACTGACCCTATAAAGACCAGAGAAATAAAAACAAAAAATGTTGAAATACATAAATCAGTACCGTTGGAACACCCCCCCTCCCCCGAAAATGCAGGAAATACTCAAGCCTGTCAGCAGCTGTGGAGAGAGAAGCAGAGTTAATGGCTGGGATTTAATGGGAGGAAATTAATGCCTGCAGTGCCACCCTGAGCAATGAAAATGAAAATCGCTTATTGTCGGTAGTGATCCAGGGACTTGAGGGATTATTGTTGGCCATGGGCAAGTGAAGGTGTATTGGGGAAGAGGGGGGGCTGGGGCGTGGAGGAGGGAGAGCTGTGTGGCTCCCATTTAATCTGTTGCTGAATTCCATTGAAATAATTGGTGTCAGTTGGTTCATTAATGAACCTAATGGTCACCCTGTTGTAGCCAGCTTGTGCCTCTGACTTAATTGCAGGAGATTTTCCCATCACCAGCTGATCTGACCAGTGGGCCGCCTTGCGATTAAGTGAGTCCAAACACTATCTTTACGACCATGATGAGCTGGATTAAATTCCAGCCTCTGCTTCAGGTTTGTGACCTTTCAATAGATGAGCGATTCTGATGAAAGGTCACAGGCCTGAAATTTTAATTCTCTCTCTCTCTCTCTCTCTCTGCCCCTCTCTCTCTCTCATATTCTCTCTCTCTCTCTCTTCATATTCTCTCTCTCTCTCTTTCATATTCTCTCTCTCTCTCGCTTTCATATTCTCTATCTCTCTCTCATTCTCTCTCTCTCTCATATTCTCACACTCATATTCTCACTCTCTCTCATTCTCTCTCTCTCTCATTCTCTCTCTCTCTCATTCTCTCTCTCATTCTCTCTCTTTCATATTCTCACTCTCTCATATTCTCTCTCTTTCATATTCTCACTCTCTCTCTCATTCTCTCTCTCACATATTCTCTCTCACTCATATTCTCACTCTCACGCTCTCATATTCTCTCTCTCATATTCTCTTTCTCTCTCTTTCATATTCTCTCCATATTCTCTCTCTTTCATATTCTCTCTCATATTCTCTCTCTCATATTCTCTCTCATATTCTCTCTCTCATATTTACTCTCTCTTTCTCTCTCTTTCTCTTTCTCTCATTCCCTCTCGCTCATATTCTCTCATATTCTCTCTCTCATTCTCTCTCTCTCATATTCTCTCTCTCTCTCATATTCTCTCTCTCTCACCTCTCATATTCTCACTCTCACGCTCTCATATTCTTTCTCTCATATTCTCTTTCTCTTTCATATTCTCTCTCTCTTTCATATTCTCTCTCATATTCTCTCTCTCATATTCTCTCTCTCGCTCTCATATTCTCTCTCATATTCTCACTCTCTCTCATATTTACTCTTTCTTTCTCTTTCTCTCATTCCCTCTCTCTCATATTCTCTCTCTCATTCTCTCTCTCTCATATTCTCTCTCTCTCTCTCCTATTCTCTCTCTCTCACCTCTCATATTCTCACTCTCATGCTCTCATATTCTCTCTCTCTCTCCACACAGACTGTCAGATCTGCTGAGTATTTCTAGCATTTTCAGCATATCCAATATTTTGCTTTGCCTGAAAGAAAACAAATAATTAGGTTTCACGCTTTGTTTCCAGGTTTTGATGAAATGTTACATCTGAAATGTTAATCATCTTTTATCTTTTGGATGTTGATCAAGTTGCTTTGCACAATGTGTGTTTGGTTTCATATTTACACTATTGTTTACATGCACTTTTACAAATAAAATCCATTCAATTTCATTAGTGACCTGTTACTTTATTTTTGATAGGATAATTGGATAGCGCACCAAGATGAGTTTAACAAGCTTCTGTCTGAGCTGAATGACTGCCACGGACAGAACGGCAAGTATTTAGTTTGATCTTTACTGTTCAATACATTAAAAGTCACTGGATGGCAGCAGTTCTGCAGTGTTGTACTGAGGTCGCCATTCCCTCCTCGTAAGTGACACAAATTAAGGAAACAATTTTGTGTATCTGGTCATATCTCTTGTGTGGCTTTTTAAAAAATTATAAATTTAGAGTACCCAATTCATTTTTTCCAATTAAGGGGCAATTTAGCATGGCCAGTCGACCTAGCCTGCACATCTTTTGGGTTGTGGAGTAAAACCCATGCAAACACAGGGAGAATGTGCAAACTCCACACGGACAGTGACCCAGAGCCGGGATCAAACCTAGGACCTTGGCGCTGTGAGGCGGCAATGCTAACCACTGCGCCACCTTGCTGCCCCTTGTGTGGCTTTTCAATAGAACTGCTGACTAAAGTGCCTGAACAGGACTCTGCTTTTGATGCCACAGAAAAGAATGACATTTTATTTTGGAATGAAAAGTTGATTTATCCCAGTTGTTATGAAGGAAGTTTGAAGGTTTGCTGGTTATTCCACTATGTAAGATTCAGCAAGTTGTGTATTATAAACCTTGTAAATTAAATTTGTGCAGTAGCTCTTCCTGTAACCCTCGCAAACCACGTAAATGGTGTCGCAGACCCCAAATCCCGCAACAGTCGGCAAATGAGTTTCTCATCAGTGAGATCTCATTTCCTGATTTTCCCCATCGGTGATGTAACAAGGTTCCTGTGCAGAAAGGGCAGGAACCTCACTTTAATATGTTTTAGTAATTTCAGTATTATTAAAGGCCTTCCAGCAACTGCCATTAAATACGTATTTTATGACTTCAGTGTTCATGTGTTGTTTGGTCAGATCCACCCCTTCTGGAATGGTGTAGAATGTATCCTGGAATTGCATATTTTATATTGCTATCCAGGTGTTAATGATTTTGAGCCAAAGTGCCAGTTTAGATTGTGTTTTCCAAGTGGATACATTTTACTTACTTTTTAAGAATTGAATATTGGTAAATTGGTTTCCACACCTTTGCCTAATTATTCTGTAGATCACGTAAAATAATGTGCAAAACTAGGCTCCTGTATTCGACACTGTTCCTGGACATTTTGGGGAAAAGCAGTAAAATTACAAAGGATTAAATGGGCAGCGCAGTAGCACAGTGGTTAGCACAACAGCTCCAGGGTCCCAGGTTCGATTCCCCGCTGGGTCACTGTCTGTGCGGAGTCTACACGTTCTCCCCATGTCTGCATGGGTTTCCTCCGGGTGCTCCGGTTTCCTCTCACAGTCCAAAGATGTGCAGGTTAGGTGGATTGGCCATGTTAGATTGCTCTTAGTATCCAAAAGGTTGGGTGAGTTACTGGGTTACGGGATAGGGTGGAGGTGTGGGCTTAGGTAGGATAATCTTCCCAGCAGCCGGTGCGGGCTCGATGGGCTGAATGGCCTCCTTCTGCACTGTAAATTCTTTGATCATGAAGCAATTGCAGTTTACTGCCCCTTCTTCTATTTCTATGCTAATGTGGCTCAGATTTTATGGTCAGCAGCAAAGCAATGGTGCTCGCCATTGACCTTGAAGATAGCTGCCCACAAAGACCTAGTGATCTCTGTGAATTCCCCCTTTCTCAGTGTTTGTTTAAATTTGGCCCCAAGTCAGGAATATCCAGATGTCCAGCAGCACTGGTGTCTTCAATTGGCCAGTGAAGCTGTTTGGTAACCACTGCACCACCGTGCTGTCCCCCTGAGTTGTCCACATTGTTAAAACAATTGCATCTCATTCAAAAAAGGTTGAACATTTTTGAAGGATGTTTACAGTGAGACTAATAACACTGCAAGAATTCCTCAGGGTAGTGCCCTAGGCCCAGACATCGTTAGCTGCTTCAACAATGCTTCATCATAAGGTTAGGAGTGGGAATATTCACTGCTGACTGCACAATGTTCAACACCATTTGCGGCGACTCAGATGCTGAAGCAGTTCATGTCCAAATGCAGTAAAACTTGACAATATCCAGGCTTGGGCTAACAGGTAGCAAGTAACATTTGCACCAGTGCCAGGCAACAACCATTTCCAACAAGAGAGAATTTAACCTTCGTGCCTTGACATTCAATAGCATTACCATTGCTGAATACCCCACTATTAACATCCAAGAGGTTTACCATTGACTAGAAACTGAACTGGACTAGCCATATAAATACTGTGCCTCCAAGAGCAAGTAAGAGACTAGGAACCATGACTCCCCAAAGCCTGTCCATCATCTACAAGGCACAAGTCAGGAGCGTAATGGAATATTCCCCACTTGCCTGGATGAGTGCAGCTCCAACAACACTCAAGAAGCTCGACACCATCCAGGACAAAGCAGCTTGCTTGATTGCTCCTCCTTCCATAAATATTCAAACATGCACAACTGATGAACAGTGGCAGCCATGTATACCATTGACAAGATGCAGTACAGGAACTCACCAAGGCTCTTTTGGCAGCACCTTCCAAACCCACAACTACTACCATCTAGAAGGATAAGGGCAGCAGACACCTGGGGACACACTAACTGGAGGTTCCCCCCCAAGTCACTCACCATCCCGACTTGGAAATATATCGTTGTTCCTTCAATGTCGCTGGGTCAAAAATCTGGAATTCCCTCCCTAACAGCACTGTGAGTTTACCTACACCTCCGGGACTACAACAGTTCAAGGAGATAGCTCATCACCACCTGTTCAGTGGCAACTAGGGATGGACAATAAATGCTGGCTCAGGCAGAGACACTTACATCTTGGGAATGAATTAAAAAGCCAAAATAAAAGGCTCGGAGTCTTCAACAGTGCGCCCTCTGGGGAAATATAGACCAAGGTTTCTGTCATGATGGAGAGTCTCTCTGTTGTGGAGAAAATAATAGAACTGCCCAAAAATCGCAAGTCCCGCCGTCTAACAAGACAATTCCCATTTTTGTGAGGGCGGGGCATGTTTCGCACATGCAAGTTTTACTGAGGCAGCTGGCCATTTAAGTCATCAGCTATCCACACTGAAGTGGGATTTTGGTGTGAGAAACCCTAAGTATGCAGAAAAGACCTGGTAAGAGCTGGCCTGAACTTTGTGGATTCATTTGGATAATGAAGGTACCGCTTTAGAGAGGTAAGGTACCCCTCTGGATCTGGCCCTGCAACATCTTTGGGGGAGGTACAGTTCTCCTTTGGTGGAGGTGTGGTGTCCTTTAGAATTGTTGAAGTAAGCATAAGTGTGTGTGATAAATGCATGAACTTCTTACTGGCAAATCCATTGGAACTGTCAGCAGACCTGTCAGAACAGTTAGAAGCAGGGGCAGCACATGGTGCAGTGGTTAGCACTGCTGCCTCATGGCGCCGAGGTCCCAGGTTTGATCCCGGCTCTGGGTCACTGTCCCTGTGTCGTTTGCACATGGGTTTCTCCTCGTGTCTGCGTGGGTTTCTACTAAATGCTGTTTTTTTTTGTCTGCGTGGGTTTCACCCCCCCCCCCCCATAACCCAAAGATGTGCAGGGTAGATTGATTGGCCATGCTTAATTGGAAAAAAATAATTGGGTACTCTAAATTTAAAAAAAAGTTGGAAGAATCTGTCAAGAGGACTTGGCAAAGAGAGCTGTCAAGGCATTTAATATCCTGCTCTTTATACCTTTAAAAGAAATGTGTGCGTGTTTTTAAAAAAAAGACAGCTTTGTACAGAAGCCTGAATGTTTCCATTATTGGATTAGTGCTGCATGTCTGACTACACAACCATCCATTAACACAGTAGAATGCTGCCATTTCACTGTTTGATTGACAGTTACAAGTAGTTATAAGCCTCTTTGATATGGGACTATGAATTTCAATGTATGTTGTTATAAGGCGTTATTTCGTTATGAAATGAAAATGAAAATCGCTTATTGTCACAAGTAGCCTTCAAATGATGTTACTGTGAAAAGCCCCTAGTCGCCACATTCCGGCACCTGTTCGGGGAGGCTGGTACGGAATATAAATGTAATAAATAGGTTTTTAATGAATGAAAGTATTTGAATATTGTGAAGTCTGCGATAGGCACATTGAATTTTATTTGATTTAATGTCTGCATGAGTCCTGAGGTCTGCCCATGGTGGACTGGGTGAGTTTGCATGGTAGGTGTAAAGGGAAATGGTGATGTGTCAGTGGCATGGGTTAGCAGTAAGTTAGAATTAGAATTGAATTATAATGGGCCATGGGGTGGATGAAGGGCATAGATTGGCATAGTTTGCATGGAGGATTGTTTGAGGAGGGGGAAAATACCTTGGCATGGGGGCATGAAAGGGCCATATGAGTTGGGTGGTGGCATAGCAGACATGAAGGGTCAGAATGGTTGTTTGGGGGATGGGAGAATATGTTGACATGAGGGGCCACAGGTTTGGATGGGGGCATAGCTTTGCATTGGGAGTGAGCCACAAAGTGTAGGTGGGGCATGTGGTGGCATTGGTTGGAATCAATGGGACAAACAAGAGTGTGTTGTGTGGGTTAAGGGCTGGAGGGCTGTTTTAAGGTTTTTTTTATTAAACTTTGGGCATAGTGCCCGATCGCCGAGGTAGGCCTCTGCCCAGCTTGCCTATGTACCCAGCAGCCTCCAATGGAGTCGCCCCCTGACTAACCTGTCCCCCATAAAAAGTGATATCCAGGCAGCCATTTTTAAAGGTCAAATTCAAGGTGCAAAGAATTCTCCTGTCTCTGCGCATCCGACCCAGAAGAAAACATTGGGCCCGAGAATCACTGACAGTAACTTCTGGATTTTTGTATTAATGCTCGTGTGTCTACTCCAGAAGTTGGTATTAGTTTCTGAGGAGTAATGATGATGACAAATGCTGATAATTTATTTGTTACTGTGAGGTCCTGGAAACTGTTTCCCTCTTGTCTCTTTTTACTACTATTACTAATAATCTTCACCGAACATCACAGTTCTGGAATTCCCTTCCAAAATCTCTTCCGTTACCAATAGTTCTCCCTGGTTTCCAGAGCCCCTCAAATTCTGCCTTCCGAACCACGTCCTTGGTTGCTTCCATTAACCTATTCTCAAAGTGCCTTGTTACTTTTCACTATATCAAAGGTTCTATATCAGTGTAATTTGTTCGATTACTGTAAATTGATTAGTAATTGTTGTTGGGAGGTTGGGAGGGACTATACTCTGCCATGCTATTTATTTGAAGGAATACTGTTTTAAACAATGCCAGAATAGAAGGAAGACCACAGGCGGGATTCTCCTGTACCCGGCGGGGTGGGGGGTCCCGGCGGGACGGAGTGGCGTGAACCACTCCGGCGTCGGCCTGCCCAAAGGTGTGGAATCTTCCGCACCTTCAGGGGCTAGGCCGGCGCCGGAGTTGTTTGTGCCCCGCCGGCTGCCGTGGAAGGCCTTTGGTGCCATGCCAGCCGGGGCCAAAGGGACTCCGCTGGCCAGCGCGAGTCTGCGCATGCGCGGGAGCGTCAGCGCCTGCTGACATCACCCCCGCGCATGCGCAGGATGGGGGTTCACCTACTTGTCTGCCATCGCGGAGGCTGACACGGCCGAAGCGTAGGAAAAGAGTCACCCCACTGCACAGGCCCGCCCGCGGATCAGTAGGCCCCGATCGCAGGCCAGACCACAGTGGGGGCAGCCCCTGGGCCAGATCCCCCCCCCCCCCCCCCCCCCCCCCCCCCCCCCCGCAGGATCTCTGAGCCCACGCCGCCAGGTCCTGCCGGTAAGGGACCTAGTTCAATTTACGCCGGCGGGACTGGCAGAGAACCAGCAGGACTTTGGCCCATCGCAGGCCAGAGAATCGCTGGGGGCGGGGGGGGGGGGGGGGGGGGGGGGGGGGGCGATGCGAGCGGCCGCCGACCGGGGCGATTCCGGCCGCAGCAGAATCTCGGGTGGTGGAGAATTCGGCGGGGGCGGGATTCACGCCGCCCTGTGGCGATTCTCCGACCCCGCCCCACTTCTTCATTGTGATTTTAAACATCTACTTCAAGCTGAATGTTCATAAACTTTGATGAAAGAGAAAGTATATGAGAGTTCTGAATGCTGCGGTTTCAAATATGTGCATTCTGATTGTTGCAGTGACCACCTTACCACTGATGAGTACAAGGTACTTGTCACTAGGGGGCACTGTTGTCTAACTTTTATTGCATTCAGTGATTAAACTGACACCATTTTTATAAAGTTTGAGAGAGCAGTGGTGGCTGGGTCATTGAATTTATTCAAGGCTGATTTCTACTTCTGCTCCTAAGTACTGTTGCCAATGGCCCATAACTTCCTCGTTCCCCAGTGTAGTAATCCACGGGAGGCAGGAGTTCCGTCACCACACCAATATTTAGTTACAATAACGATATTACAGGAGCAGCTACAAACAGTGCTGCTCGCAGTCCAGTCAACTTAAGACTGCTCACAAAGCCTACACAGGTGATTATATGGGCCCCCTCAATGAGCTATCATTTAGGGAGCTCATACTCCAATTGGCCAACCAATAAAGCCAATTGGAGTTCATTACACCCAGTATCGCATTTAAGGAGTACAGGAGTACCCCAATGATGTGCTGGGGAATACCTCTAGGAACGTCCCACAGAAGCGCCAACTTCCTCTAGACAATTGCACTGGGCTGGGAATTCTCTGACAGAAACGATTTAAATCAGTAACTTGGGATGGTTCTGCCTGATAATTACTCTGAAAGAGTTAAAGGAATAAAATCAATTCTAACTCCAGAATAACTATTTAAAAAAAACCCCAGACCCAGCCTCACACGACACCCTGCGCACGCACATCCCACCACACCACCATCCCAACCCAATCCCTCTCGCGGAGCGACCCATTCCGACCCCCACCTCCCGGTCCGAACTCTTCTGCCCATCTGGTCTGGCTCCCATCTCTTGCTGCCAATTCTATGACCTGTGGCTTCACATGCTCCCTGATTCACCCCTCTCACTGCTCCTTCCTTTCGCCAAACGTCCCACTCCCTGACTCTCCCGCCTACTGCTTCCCTCTCCTGAACTTGCGTTCCCTTTCTCGATCCAGATCCAATCCGAAACTGGAGTTCCATGGTTGTGAATGTCTGGGTCCCGATAGTGCAGCTGAACTCGGGCTGTTATAATCCATGTTTGTTTTAAATGCTCCCACTCGCTACTTCCCTCTATTGCACCCTCACTGAAAGTGAGTGCTGTGGGGATGAGTGCCGAGACATGGGGAGCAGCTTATGTCTCATTGTTTTGCTGGATCAGACTGGTGAGCTAATGAAATTGTGGCTTAACGATTTTGGTCCTACTGTACCAACAGCCAGTGCTACCTGCGCTATTCATGTGCTGTATTCCTGAAGACTAATGGACATGTCAGCAAATGCTAGGTACACAGGCAGCCAGTAAGAGAGCTTGTACGCATTTACTTGGAGCCATTGAAGGAATCCATTGCCAGTGTGCATTGCTGCTTTATGCAAAGCATGCGAACCATTCAGTCCAGTGTGGACCAATTGTCTGTGTGAAGTCTGCACGCTCTCCCCGTGTCTGGGTTTCCTCCGCCGGGTGCTCCGGTTTCCTCCCACAAGTCCTGACAGATGTGCTATCAGGTGAATTGGACATTCTGAATTCTCCCTTTGTGACCCGAACAGGCGCCGCAGTGTGGTGACTGGGGGATTTTCACATTAATTGCAGTGTTAATGTAAGCCGACTTGCAACACTAAAGATTATTATTACATTATTATTAAATGGTCAGTTGCCTCTGTTGACTATTCACATGGTTGCTGTGGAAGTTCAGATGACTGCTTTCTGGTGTTGGACCATTACTTAAAGGCACCTGTCTATGACATCTACATGGAATCCGATATGACGGACACCGGGCACATTCTGCTGAATAAAAATTCCAGCTGAGTCCAGTTACACGGGTTTATAGTTTGTTTATTGGTTATTAATTCACCGTACCTTTTTAACTGCAACAATAGATTGGGTTGACCCAAAGGGAATAAGTATTTGTGCAGTGTAATTTTATGATCCATATGTGCAAACAGATTTCAGTTGCCAAAGACATAACCACTCGTGGTTCAAACCAGATCCTGGATGAAGTTGCACAGAGGGTTGGATCTGTTCCAGTTGCATTCAGAATTGATCTGGTTCCTTTACAGCTGCTTTACAGCTGACACACTTTTATGTGTCCATAAACAAAATACCCAGTGGGAACTGGGACAGTCTTGGGAAACACAGTACAAGGTTGTAAGAATCCCAGAAATGAAATGGTATGTTTATTAGAAATCACGTTACTTCAGAAGGCAGGAAAATGGTCTGGTTTATTAGTGCCTATTTTTTTAGAAAATATTTTATTAAGGCATTTATATTTTAACATTTTAAACAAAGAGATCCAACACACACAAAAACATGCCCAACACCCTGCCCAAGCATAAACTCTAATTACCCATACATTGGTTTTCCTATCCTTATTCGTCACTTCCACTACTCTTCTCTCTCCCTCTCTCTCTCTCTCTCTCTCTCTCTCTCTCTCTCTCTCTCTCTCCCTCTCTCTCTCTCTCTCTCTCTCTCTCTCTCTCTCTCTCTCTCTCTCTCTCCCCCCCCCCCCCCCCCCCCTCCCCTGCTGACGGTCAATTTACCTTTTAGAAGTCAATGAACTGCGGCCACCTCCAAGCGATCCCTTTGAGGCGAACTTAATTTTCTCTAACCTAAGAAACCCTGCCATGTCACTGACCCAAACACCTGACTTTGCTGGCTCCGACTTTGGAGGTTCCAAGTCCCTCCATCCCAACAAAATCCGTCTCCGGGCCACCAGGGAGGCAAAGGCCAAAACATCGGCCTCTCCCTCCCACCCTCGGCTCCCGGATCTTCCGACACTCCACATATTACCACCTCTGGACTCGGAGTCGCCCTCTCTTCCAGGACCTCTGATATGACATCTGAGAATCGCTGCCAAAATCCCCTCCACCTCGAACACGCGCATCTGTCCACCTCCTCACAATCCTGCTCATCCGGGCCACAGTCATATGAGCCCTGTGTACCACCTTGAATTGGATCAGGCTGAGCCTGGCACACACACGACGAAGATGCATTGACTCTCCTCAGGGCCTCCTCCCATAACCGACTTCCAACTCTTTCTCCCACGTCTTCTTCACCTCCCCTATTGGAACCCCTTCCCACTCCATCATTTCCTTATATATTTCCGAGACCCTCCCCTCCCCGACCCCTGTTTTTGACATCACCTTATCCTGTCGTCCCCTTAGAGGGAGGAGAGGGAAGCCCGGGACCTGCGTCCGGACAAAATACTGCACTTGTAAGTACCGGAACCCATTCCCCCCGGCAACACAAACTCCTCCTCTAGCTCCTCCAAGCTCGGGAAACCCTCCTCAATGAAGAGATCGCCAAATCTCTCAGTCCCTTCCCGCTGCCACCTCCTAAAGCCCCCGTCTAACCCCCGGAGCGAACCAGTGATTGTCACAGAACGGTGACCACACTGACGCCCCCTGCAGTCCCATGTGCTGCCTCCATTGCCCCCATATTCTCAGGGCTGGCACTTCCACTGGACTTGTGGAGTACCGAATCAGCGCGAACGGCAGAGGTGCCGTTAACAAGGCCTTCAAACCCGTGCCCTTGCAAGATGCCTCCTCCACTCGGTCCCACAGCGACCCCTCCCCCACTACCCACTTCCTAACCATCGCTATATTAGCTGCCCAGTAATAGTTAATAAAGTTCGGAAGAGCCAAAGCCCCCTCCCCGCACCAACGCTCAAGAAGAACCTTCTTCACTCTCGGGGCTTTCCTGGCCCATACAAAACCCGAGATTGCCGCGTTCACCTTCCTAGAAAATGCCTTGGGGATGAAAATTGGAAGACACTGAAACACAAACAGCAATGATGGGAGGACTGTCATTTTCACCACCTGTACCCTCCCTGCCAATGACAGTGGAGCACGTCCCACCTTCGGAAGTCCCCTTTCATTTGCTCAATCAACCTTCCCAAATTTAATTTATGAAGCTGACCTCAGTCTATTGCCACCTGAATCGCCAGGTGCCTAAAACACCCTACCACCAACTTGATCGACATCTCCCTCAGTCTCCTCTCCTGCCCCGTTGCCTGGATCGCAAACACCTCACTCTTGCCCATATTCAGTTTGTAACCTGAGAACCGGCCAAATTCCTCGCCACCCCCCTCGTTTTAAAGTCTAACGCCGAATAGAACACCTGCCCAATCAATCCCTTCCTTAACCTAAACAGATCCCTCACCTTCTGATGTGTCTCCTGCAACATGGCCATGTCTGCCTTCAGTTGCCTCAAGTGCGTGAACACATGGGCCCTTTTGACTGGCCCATTCAGTCCCTGACTGTTGCACATGGCCAGCCTGATCGGGGGTCACCCCGTCCCCCTCCCCTGCTGATCATCCATAGCCTCTCCTAGGCCAGTCTTCGACCCATGTCTCGCACCTCACCTGGCCCGCCCTTGGGCAACCACCGTCATCAACCCTCCTCCTCCTCCTTCACTTTGAAAGTCTTCCACCCCCCCCCCCCCCCCCCCCCCCCCCCGTCAGCAGTATAATTCCCCCCCCCCCATCGATCTTCTGCTCACCCCCCACTTTGCTTCCATAAACTAGCCCGCCTGGCAGCCCTCGCCCATGACGCCTAACATCCTACCCCCACTGATTCTCCTCCCTCCGCTCTTAGTGCAAACAGTCATAACAAAGGCACGGAGTAAAAACAAATAATCCCTCCCAAGGTCTGAAAACGGAGACCCACCCCTCATTCCTTAACAAAGAACTGTAAACCAGCCTGACCCCAAAAGAAACAAAACAAATGAGAGAAACACGAACACCAAAAACCCAAATTTCTTTACAGTACAATACAGTGCACTCCACTTCTCCTCCATCAGAGTTCAAGGTCCTCCTGCCAGTCCATTCTCCTTCATGACGTCCAATACCTCCACTGCCGAGCCAAAGTACAGCTCCTGGCCCCCATAGGTCATTCCATAGGCGAGCTTGGTACAGTAGACCAAACTTACTGCCCTTCTTGTACAGGGCCGACTTGACTTTATTAAAGCTCGCCCTCCTCTTCGCCAGCTCTGCCCCCGGGCCCTGGTACACATGAATCTCGACGCCTTCCAGGGTCCATCGCCTCGTCTGTCTGGCCCACCTCATGATACGTTCCTTATCCAGGAACCATCGCCCTCGGCGGCTTGCCACCCCGGGGTTTGCGCATCAGCGCCCTGTGAGCTTGATCCACTTCCAACGGGCGGTCAAACGCACCTTCTCCAAGCAGCTCCTGCAGCATTTTCCCAACATATGCACTCGCATCTGTTCCTTTGTTCCCCTTCGTCAAGCGATCCGGATGCCTACGAGAACGGTTCTCCAAGTCTCCACTTTCTCCAGCAGTTGCTTCTGCATCAGCCTCATCTCCGCTGCCATCGAGGTGGACTGTTCCTCATGCTCTTCCGCCAGCTCCTCCAAGCTCTGGATCGCCTGTCCCCGGGCTGCCAGTCTCATCTCCACGAGGTCAACCACCGCCTTGATTGGGTCCACCGCCCTGGCCAGGCTCTCAAACTTTCCTTCCGCAAGTAGGTGACCTTCTCGTTCACAAAGCTCACCAACTGAGCCGGCAGGTCCGGACCCTGCTCCTGCCCATCCGCCATCTCCGCTAGCGTTGTCAGCTCCTCACCCGACTCAGCCAACTGGTTTGCTCTTTTCCGGGCACTTCTGGTCTGTCATTCCATAGACGAGGGTGACTCTCTTCTGCTCTCACTTCCGCACCTTTTTCCTTCAAAATTCTTGCTACAAATCGGGGTAAATGCTACAAAAAGACCACCATGAACGGGAGCTGCCAGATATGCGACCACTCACTCCATGGTCGCCACCGGACGTTGTGCTCTCATTACTCCTGAGGAATAAATCTGTTTCTGTCTTTTAGAAGTTTTATTTTTTAGTAGATTCTTCCAGCGTTGTCATGCCCCGGAACACTTTGGAATTTCTGGACATCTTCACTGTCTGGAAGCAGTGCTTAGTTTAGAATACTTAGTGTAAGGTCTTGTTTATGCCATGTCTTCAGTATTCAATAGCATAGAATGTTAGGGATAAGTTTTACAACACCAGGTTAAAGTCCAACAGGTTTGTTTCAAACACGAGCTTTCGGAGCACGGCTCCTTCTTCAGGTGAATGATTCACCTGAAGAAGGAGCCGTGCTCCGAAAGCTCGTGTTTGAAACAAACCTGTTGGACTTTAACCTGGTGTTGTAAGACTTCTTACTGTGCTCACCCCAGTCCAACGCCGGCATCTCCACATCAGGGATAAGTTTGTTATTGAAGTTTAAATCCATGTACTGTATTGTGACATAAGTTAAACTACGGATGTAGTGGGGAACTGATTGGTGCTGTTCCCTATAGGGGTCTTAAGTAGCCTTGGGATAGAATAGGTTTTCTTTTTCACGATGGCTGAAACACAAGAACCTGGGGAAATGTGTTATGGCTTTTCCAAGAGGAAGTGGAACACAAAGTGGAAATGGAAATATCTCCTACAGATTTTACACTGCAGCCAGGTCAATAACAGTTATGTTGCCCTTTGAAGGCACTGCAGCAGGTGGATTGTAGGAAGCGAATTACAGCATATTCAAATTACTTCTTGTTTTAACATTTTTCACCATTGTGACAGATGAGGTGAACATAAAACGTAAGAAACAGGTGCAGGAATAGGCCAAATGGTTCCTTGAGCCTGTTCTCTAATTTAATAATGGTAACTTCTGCTCCCATGTCTTATTGACCAATAAGGTCATGACAGCTCCACACACCAGTCCAAGTCTTGTGTCCCTCTATTCCCTTAGACTCCAAAATTCTGCCAATCCTAGCCTTCAGTATACTCGTCAACTGAGCATTCACAGCACTGGGGTGGAAAATTCCAAAGATTCCCAATCCTCTGAGTGAGAACATTTTGCCTCATCTGTCCTCAAAAGCTGACCCTGAGCCTGGGACTATGTCCCCTCTGGTCTCTCCATGTCTACCCTGTCAAGGCTCTTAATTTTATATGTTTCAAAAAGATCAGCTCTCATTCTTCTAAAATCTAGGAATACTAGGCTTAAGTCTACTGAACGATTGCGGCAAGACTGCATTACGCTTGTACTCAATCCCCTTGCGTTAAAGGGATGAATAGTCATCCTGAGGAAATGAACAAAAGGGGATGGCACTGAAGCATTGTGGGTAGTCAGGCTAAGTCAGGAGCATCATGGTGAGGGGGATGGGTGATCATAGGGGCCTCAGGCAAAAGGAATGTGAGGGCAGCCTATTGGGACCAGTAATTGCTAAGATTACCTTATATGGCTAGGTTAAGGAATGTAAGGGAACTTATGGAAATCCTACAGTTGCCAAGTTAACTTATTTGGTCGTGTATGTAACCTCATATTTTTTTACCATTGTATATGAGACCAAGTTTCTTTGTTCTGTGACTCACTCACTCTGGGGACTCTACAAGACCCAGGCAGAGTGAGTCAACTTGCAAGACGCGCAATTAAATTAAAGTTGTTACCTACAATCCGATTTGGTATTTTTACTGAGGGCAAAAAGAACTCAAATTCTCAATCCAGACTTGAAACGGTGGCTCCTTTCTCTCCACGGATGCTGTCAGACCTGCTGAGATTTTCCAGCATTTTCTCTTTGGATATTGGATTGGAGTTGTTTATTGGCATGTGTACCGAGGTACAATGAAAAGTATCTTTCCACGAGCAGCTCAAACAGATCATTTAGTACATGAAAAGAAAATACATAATAGGGCAACACAAGGTACACAAACGTACATAGACACCGGCATCAGGTGAAGCAGACATGGGTGTAATATTAATCACGTCAGGCCATAAGAGGGCCATTTAGGAGTCTGGTAACAGCGGGGAAGAAGCTATTTTTGAGTCTGTTTGTGCGTGTTCTCAGACTTCTGTATCTCTTGCCCGTTGGAAGAATTTGGAAGAGTGAGTAAGCCGGGTGGGAGGGGTCTTTGATTATGCTGCCCACTTTCCCCAGGCAGCGGGAGGTGTAGATGGAGTCAATGGATGGGAGGCAGCTTCGTGTGATGGACTGGGCAGTGTTCACGACTCTCTGAAGTTTCTTGCAGTCTTGGGCTGAGCAGTTGTCATACCAGGCTGTGATGCAGCCCGGTAGGATGCTCTCTATAGTGCATCTGTAAAAGTTGGTAAAGAGATTTTTGGTGCCCCTTGTATTAAGGCCAACCCATCATTTGCCTTCTAGTTTCTTGCTATACATGGAGTTAACTTCTTGTGTTTCATGTACAAGGACACTCCTTAAGAACACCCAAGATTTAATAGTTCCTCATAATTAAAAAAAATATTTTTTTTCTATACTTCTCACCAAAGTGAGTGACCTCACATTTCACCACATTAAACTCCATCTGCCAGCCTTTTGCCCGCGCATTTAACCTGCCTATATCCCTGTGCTGGCCAGCAAAGCCAACTGTTCCCATTGATATAACTGTACAGTAATTTTCTTTACTTGTGAAAATCAGCAGCAGGTTCGAAGTCTACACTGTAACTGAACAGTGTGTACCGTGCACCATATATTTATAATGTGATATTGTTATTGCCATCTCTCCACTGGACTTAATTTTCACCTCCCTTTACTCCAGGCCAGTTCTGTGATGCCGTTTAATTTAATGGGACATCATTCTGGAGTGTTCTGGCAGTGGTGTGAGATTCTGTCAATGAGATACACCATATCCCTTTGGCATTGTGCCAGATTGTGTCCAAGCTCCAAAAGGTTTAAAAAAAAAAAAATCCAATTATGTGGCAATTTAATGTGGCCAGTCCACCTACCCTGCACATCTTTGGGTTGTAGGGTTGAGACCCACGCAGACATGGGGAGAATATGCAAACTCCACCCGGACAGTGACCTGGGGCCAAGATCGAACTCGGGCCCTCGGTGCCATGAGGCAGCAGTGTTAATCACTGCGTCATTATGCTGCCCCAAGTTCCAAAATGTTTGAGGGCAAAGTACTGTTGATGCTGGAAATCTGAAATAAGAACAGAAAATGCTGGAAATGCTCAGCATGTCTGGCAGCGTCTATAATGGGTGAAACTGAGTTTATGTTTCCGGCTAGTGATCTTTGTCAGGAGTGGGACTGCTTAACGATGTATGATTTGATGCAAGGCAGGGGAAGGGAAGAAACAACAAATGGGAAGGTTTGTGATAGGGTGGGAAGAAAAGAAAAATCAAATGACAAATGGGATGATAGTGAAAGCCAAAGGGAGATGGCGGTTGGACAAGAAGCAAAATATATATCTAGAAGAGATGTAAATGGGAAGACCATTATTGCCATAAGCTGAAGTCAAGAAAAAGGAGCGGAGGTTATGAATTGTTGAACTCTAAAAGTGTTGACTGCAAGGCTGTAAAGTGTGTGATTGATAGATGAGGTGCTGTTCCTTGAGCTTGCGTTGAGCTTCATCGGAATAATGTGGGAAACCAAGGACAGAAAAGTGGGAATGGAGTGGCACATTAAAATGGCAGGCTCTCAGAAGTTCAGCGTCACTCTTGAGCTGAATGAAGGTGCCCACAATGATTACCCAATCCATGTATGGTCTTCCCAGTGGGAGCTAGACCTCATTGTGAGCAGCGATTGAACTAGATTGAAAGGAGTGCTAGTAAATCACTGTTTCACCTGGGAGGAGTGTCCTTTTGAGTGTAAATGAAATTTCAACAATGTGGCAAATCTGAATTATTGTCAAACAACCAGCCTGGTGCTGAAAATTTACTTTTACAAACATTGAGTCTCATTCCCTCAGGGTTAATTATTGCTGAAGGTATGAAAAATTAAAATACACTTTTTTACTTTTTCCTTCAGTCTTTTATCTCTCTCTTAATCTCATCTTTCTTTCCATTGGTTTAATTTGCTTTCTGATTTGCTAATTGAATTAAATATTCTATCTTGCTCTTCCTGACTTATCCATGTCTCAGTGCAGATTCTTCAATCTGGTTGAAGAGACAAGCTGTTGTTTGTCCTGTATACATGGGCCACACATCCCAGTTTCTGGTTTCTGGCTCTTACTGGACCCCTGATGATTGGTGATTGTTGCTCAAAAATGCTTTGGGTAGCTGCAAGTGTTAACGAACAATAAGAATGTTTGTCTGCCAATGACTGCAAGATCTGGGCTAGTATTTTCATTTTTCTTTGTGGTACTTTTCGATATTGTGCAGGAGGCAAAATAAAAATTGGTCGAGTTACTTTAGTTCAATCTCTTTTGAGGTGCAACAGTTGTTCGCGATGCTCGTTCCAAAGTTATTTGTTGGCATGTCTCCCACTTGTTTTCCAGTGTGCTACATATGTAGTTTGTATCCTTTATTTATTTTGTATTTGGAAATATTCCAGGCACAAGATTCAACCAGGTTTTATTCAATCATCTTTCCTGTTCAGATATTTTAGATATGCAGTTGTCATATGTTTGGTTTAATTTCAATGGTCATTTCAATATGTGGATTATTTTTGTGTTTTTAGCATTTACAGAAGATTTGTAACTATTTTACAAGTCTTCTGTAAATGATGAGTTATCTCCCCATTGATGTTGGCGTTTGACATTTATTTTTCATTAAAAAAGCAGCTGAGTAAAATTTGGGGAATAGGAATTTGTGATTGGTGACAGTAGAACGTGGATATTGGCAAAAAAACCATAGTTTTTCAAAGAGAGGGTAAAATATGATGTAGAGGGACTAAACAGATAATCAGCATTAAAACATTCAGTGTGATTATTGTACATTTTTGAGATTTTGACACAACTCAGAAGTTGCATTTCCTGAGCCTTGCTTGGGAGTCTTCCTCTTACTAAGGTTAAATAATAATGTTTGTGTATCTCATTTTTAGACTTTGGTGGGATTTTAACCCCCCCACCCCCCACCCCCCACCCATCCCCATCCCCGTCACAACATTTTACCAGCGGCTGATGCAGCTCACCATTGGCCTGGAAAGGTCCCACTGATGTCAGTGATGTTTTGCGTTGTTCAAAAACCGCACCACCGGGAAACCCACTGTGGGGGACGCCGTTGGCGGGACCAGAAGATTCTGCTGCCGGGAAGGGCCAAAATACTCTCCCCTTGGTAATTAGCTTGGGACTGAAGTAAGGGGATAATTGATCTTGGTAACCGGCACGTTCGCACAGCACCTGGTTTCATTTTAACCACATAGTTGGATAGGTGATTAAAGGTTCACAAATTGGAATTCTCTGAACCTTCCCTTTAGTATTGCCTGACTGAATTTGTTTGTTTATGGCTTCAATTAACTTTAGTCAAAGTATTCCTGCCTAAATGTTCTGAGTTTTTGTTTTTAACAGATTCACCAGTGACTGAGGGTAAAACTACATTTAGCCTTGAAGAAAAATCTAAATCTTCCAAGAAACGAGTTCACTACCAGAAATTCACCAAAGGTGAGATTGAGTACAAAAGCAAGACACTGCTGAATCTGGAAATCTGAAATAAACATAAATGCTAGCAGGTGCTCGGGAGGCCCAGCAGTGAATGATTCAGGTCAATGACCTTTTATCAGAACAGTTTAGGACTCAAAATAAAGAACAAAATGTGGTATATTGAAATCAATACATATATTCGTCCAAATTCTGCCATTTTGACTTTTAAATGTTGTTATATTTAAAATACTTGTGCAATGATATTTTCTGATTAAGAAGATTTGTAGCTTAGTGTATGTAGTATAATATGCATCAGTGTCATTTATGGACATGTTATGGTTATTTGTATTTGCTGCAAGAAATATGCGTATTATGGGAACAGGTCATAATTATTAATTACAGAACACCTGAGCAAACATTTTTCCCGAGGTTCTCACTGTGCCTTCACTCTCCATTTACATCTAATTATGACTGAAAGGGTGCTACTCTGAAAATTGTGCTTAATATTTTATAGGTGACTTGGAGAGTTTGCTATGATTCCTAAGTTGAAAGAAGACCTGAAGATATGGCTGTGCAATTTCAAATGTAAAAGATAATTAAAAATTTAAAAAAGTTCACTTTCTAATTGGGAAAAATATTGAATACCTAAGTTTTTATGTATTTTTATGTTATTTGGTATTTTAGCTTATGAATCTAATTCTTAGGGCGGCACAGTGGTTTAGCACTAATCTTTGGTCTGTGATCAATGTTTTGTGCTCATCCGTGACCTCAATGAGAAACAAGGGAATGCACTCAGCAAAATTGTTCATTCAGCCTAGATAATAAGTCATGGCATTGCTGAATAGATGGGGAGCCATCTTTCCAGCTTCCCTCAAGAGAACCTACTCCACAATGGATGGATCAAAACTAGAAAAATTTACTTGAAGCTCTGGGGTGTCAACTGTGTGCTGGATAATATAACTAACTAGATTGATGTACCATTAGTTTGCCTCTGCTCCACAAAAGTAGGTTAAGCTGAAGAAGATGCTTTGGCCTGTTTGATCTCTTTGTTACAGGACATTTGTTCTACATCTTCCCATTGGAGTATGGAGGCATTTCTTAAATGAGCCCATTGTCCTGGTTCTTTACTAACTCTGTTCAAGTCCGTGGAGCCCATAGTGAAACCACTTTTAGAACAAGGCAGAACTGAGCTCGTGACCCTTTTCTTTTAAACATCCACATGTACATACTTTCATGTGGTCATTGTATAATGATCATGCATAGGAAACTTGGCTGACTTTTCCCCACTTCCCATCCTGTTTTTCTAACCTAAGAGCACTGAGAATAATAATAATGCCAACAGTACTGCCCCAGCTGGGATTAAATATTGAACCATTTGGGCCTTCGTGGTACCAGCTCATGTATTTCTCCTCTGAGAAATCAAGGGATCCCTTCGAGAAATGCATCTTGATTGGAAGAAAATAATGGACTTGTGTTGTTGCACCTATTGGCAATGATATACACCCCAGTACACACTCAGACTTAACTAAGTTTATTTCCTCCTTACAGGAGATATGGTAACAATATGCTCTTTGTTAGCTGAACAGTTGATTTGTGACGATTTGAAGCAAAATTAAAATGTACCTTGTAAAAGAAAAAATATTGATGAATTTCATAACCCATGATTGGTTTAGAGTTTATTCAGACTGTACGAGATATGTTGTACAATCAGTTACTCAGGTTAATAAACTTTTCTTGATAACTTTGTCTGTTACAAATTATGGGTAATTAACTGCTGACAGAGGAGTCCTAATTCTGTGAGTGTTTCACCTGACGGATACAGTGCAGTCGTTAGGATGCTGGCCTAGCAATTTTTTTCTTTTTTCTTTTAAATTTAGAGTACCCAAATCATTTTTCCCAATTAAGGAGCAATTTAGCATGGCCAATCCACCTACCCTGCACATCTTTGGGTTGTGGGGGTGAAACCACACAAACACGGGAAGAATGGCAAACTCCACGCGGACAGTGACCCAGAGCCGGGATCGAACCTGGGACCTCGGCGCTGTGAGGGCAGCAGTGCGTCACCGTGCTGCCCTGGCCTAGCAATTTTGAGATCATGAGTTGATGTCGTGCTATGGCAATTTGTGAAATTGAAATCAGTAGATTTATTTATTGTAAGCTGGCATTAGAAAAAGATGACTGGAAGTTGTTAAATTGTTGTTTATTTTTTTCAAAAAGCCAACTGGGTTCACTAATGTCTATTCGGGGAGGGAACTTGCCTTCCTCCAATATGTGGTTGACTCTTATCACCCTCTAATGTGGCCCAGCGACCATAAAGGCTACAGTGCTCCAAGGCGAAGGCCATCAGCTCCCACTTGGGACAACTAAGGATTGGTAATAAATGTAACATTGATGGTATTGCCTAAACTCTTAAGCACACAGTTTTAAAAGAAGTTACAATAGTCAACTTCTCAGCATGTAAAAAATCTATTTCAATTTTTTTTAAATGAGCGTTTGTTCGCTCTTTAAGCTCTTTATGTAGCTCTTTAAAGCTTAATGTGAAATATGCAGTTGGATTGCAGTGTATAGATCATGAATAATAAATCTGTAGTAAACAGGCACTGATTCAAAGCATTAAGCAGCTCACTCCTGTGTGGTAGTATTGCTGTCATTGGAGAGGCTTTTAGTTTTATGTATATTCTGCCTTTCGATGCCGTTTCTCTCCTGAACAGGTTATTGTTATTGCCTGGATTGCACATCATCCCTTATCCAGAAATGCAATGTTTTGGGACAAAATAGTTTTTGTTTTCCCAAGCTGGTTCATTGAGCAGCTTCTCTGGAAGCATTGACACTTTCAAAAGATGGTCCCGTTTTGTGAATGTCAGGACTGGGATTGGAATTCTGACACTTTTAAATGGAAGCAAGAGACAATCTCTGTTTACTATCAGAAGCTAGATACTTTTATATCTTAAACCAAAGACAGCAGTGTTCATTGTTTGCTTTTCTGTTGCAACACCCCTAAGCTTCCTTGTGGTCAGTGAGCTCCAATATCAGTGCTTTGTACAGCCCTCTACATGGTGCATGGCAGTAGTCTTCTGACCATCCCTCCTCCACATCACAATTAGCAAGAACAGGAAGTCTGTCTCATGGAGAAAATGATGGCTCACATCTTCCAAGCTGCAATGAGCGTTCAATTGCTGTTACGTCTGTAAATTCCCCCGACTCTCACTGCCGAACATTTCTGCCAGGGTTTTCTGATCCTGACTTTCACAGAAATGTGCAGCGAAGCGTCCCTCGGCAATCTCTGTTGAAAGAGTAGAGTTGGGGAAGCCAGGGCACAAGCCCCTTTTTACAGCAGAAGCTGGTGTATAGTAAGTTCAAAGGTCCAGTTTGATGTTTGTGAATGGGTGTGTGGATGAGGTGGGTAAGTAGCTGGTGTGGGATGAGTTGGTTAAGTGGGTAGGGGGCAACGGGGTGAGTGAGGAGTCAGAGTGCAAATTGAATGGTCGAGAAAGGTAGTTAGGTACATACAGTGGTGATCGAGTAGTAATTGGGTGGTCGGGAGGGTTGGTAATGTCGGGCGAAGGGGGGTGTGGAGGCGGGGGCAGTCGGATGGTTGGGGTGGATAATTCTGATGGTTGTGAGTAGACTGTTTGGGTTTCCTCCGGGTGCTCCCGTTTCCTCCCACAGTGGGTGGCACAGTAGTTAGCACTGCTGCCTTACAGCTCCAGGGACCCAAGTTCAATTCTGGCCTCGGGTGACTGTCTGTGTGGAGTTTGCACTTTTCTCCCCGTGTCTGCATGGGTTTCCTCTGGGTGCTCCGGTTTCCTCCCACAGTCCAAAGATGTGCAGGTTAGGTTGTTTGGCCATGCTAAATTGCCCCTTAGTGTCCAAAAGATTAGGTAGTGTTACGGGGATAGGGTGGAGGCATGGGGTTGCCTTCCCAAGGATGCAGACTCAATGGGCCGAATAGCCTCCTCTGCCATGTAAATTCTATGATGTGCAGGTTGCGTGATTGGCCATGCTAAATTGCCCTTTAGTGTCCAAAAGGTTTGGTGGGGTTGCGGGGATAGATTGGAGGTATGGGCTTAAGTAGGGTGCTCTTTCCAAAGAGTGGTGCAGACCCTATGGGCTGAATGGTCTCCTGCACTGTAGGGATTCCTGTAATCTGATGGTCAAGAGATGTAGCTGGGTCGGATTAGGAGAAGGAGCCAGGTTGGTTGGGGGCTCATTGGGTGGGGTCAAGGGGTAGTTAGAGACTCAGTGGGATTTATGGTGGGAGTGCGGGGAAGGTCAGCTATGTTGTTAGTCCACTTTTTAACCTGTCTAACATTTCCTGGATAGTTATTGGTTACATACAGTGGAAATAGCCAAAGTCTCTGACTCAGAACTTAGAGTTGGAGGCTTTTCCGGACAATCCGGGCAGCAGGAGAATTGCCTGTCAAAATTTGAAACTTCCCGGACAATTCCCATAGGGGTCCATACATCAGGATTTCCACAGTGTCCCGACGTGCATCTTTGGCCGTACATCCAGGTGGGGGAGGGAGTGGGGGAATGTAATGATGACGTTCTGTGACTCTGACGAGGCCTTGAAAGTTCAGACGGTTTGAGAAATTGCTATATGACTTGACATTGACGTTTTATAAATACTTGTATTATTTAAAGGAAAGGATCTCTCTTCTCGAAGTTCAACAGATCTTGCCTGTATTTTTGGGAAACGTAGCAAACGTGTTAGAGGACCCAGAGAGCAGGAAAAGCAAGAGAAGGTAAGATCTTTTACTTTTAATCATTAATGTACTTACAGTAACTTTCCTTATTTCCCTTTCTCCATCAAATTTTTATTTATAGCTACATTTGGGATATTTACAGAGAACTTCACTGGCTAAGAATATACTCCCCTCTGTCCTGAAGTGTGAGTTGCAGCACAAAATCACAGTTATGAAGGGTTATGATTAGGTAAATTCTGATGAGTTGTTTCCATTGGTTGGCGAAAGGGAACACCAGTTTAACATCATTAAAAGAGTTCATGGAAAATGAAGGAAAACTTCTCTTTAATAAAGAAGGTAGTTGAAATTTGGGATTCTGCTCCAAACTGAAGCAGTGGGAGTTCGACTGGAGAGCCAGATTGTTGCTTGAGAACATGAAAGGGTATAGAGAGCAAAGAAAAGTGGGATTTGATTATTTTAAAGGAAAAACATCTGTGCAGACTGGATGGCCTGAATAGCCTTTGTTTGTGCCGATAGACAATGGGTTATTTAGCCTTTTAAAAAAAATATGACCATTACCTTATGGAAGTGATCTTGGTGCTTATTTGAGCAAGGCTTATCTTTATTCATCAAGAAGACAAACAGCTGCTATAATTGCTCCTGATTAATGAAAACAAAAATGGAAACATCTATAATGTTCTCAAAGCCGATAAAAAGATTGAAAAATGGAATGAAATGAAAATAGTTTATTGCCACAAGTAGGCTTCAATGAGGTTACTGTGAAAAGCCCCTAGTCGCCACATTCCGGCGCCTGTTCAGGGAGGCTGGTACGGGAATTGAACCGTGCTGCTGGCCTGCCTTGGTCTGCTTTAAAAGCCAGCTATTTAGCCCAGTGTGCTAAACCAGCCCCATAATGTTAAATTAAAATTGCATTTGTGCTTTCTTGTTGCTCACACATTCAAATAGAATGAATAATTTCTATCAGTTCCTATCAAATTAAACTTCCTGACGCTCATAGTTTTTCTCTCACTTTGTTCAGACACCGTTTCCTTCCTTTTCCAGCTGTGTTTCCTGATATCGCCTTATCACTGGAGAAAATAATGTTGAATAGACAGGAGCTTGGCATAGACCACTCGCAAACTTTATAATTAAACAATATGTTCCTGAAAGAAATTGAGATATGGGGGTGGGGAATGTCTCCTGTTACCTTTAGGTACACTGAGTCCTTACAATTCAAAATAATTCATTCCGATGACTTGACGTAACTCAAGATGTGCAGTGTATCTTCATTGCCCTGGAGCATGTGACATTTTGAGGAATTCAGCCAGCCTGATTTAACGTTCCGCTGAGACTGGGGCTGTCTTTTTTTAAAAACGAGCAAACGGGAGCGTAATAATTTCGCACTTGTCGGGTGCAGATGATCTGTTGCCGTGACACATTTGTTGTTGAAATGAAATACTATTGGCGGTAAATGTTGGTTCACCAATTGCATTTTAAGGAACAATTAGATCCACCTGCATTACATACGAGTGACAAAGTATGGTAAAACTTTTATTATGCAGCGTGTGTGGCAAATGGGTGGTGCCAGTTAATCAAGAATGCTGGATATCTAAGAATTCCGTTTTCAACCAATCCCGGGTGATCTCGGGGTATCGGTCCCACATACGTAGAGCAGGGAAACAGCTCTTGGGTGTTGAAATTGGAGCGTTTCAAACTCAGGACAAGTTGCAAGGAATGAACAGGGCTGTCAGCATTTCTGTGGATACGTTAGTCTGTGACTAAGCCTCTCACTGTAAGCCTGCCATCATCCCGAGACATGCCAACCCTCACAAAATGATTGTGATGAGACACAATTTCTTAGTCAAACCCAGCTTCTCTCATGATCTCGCGAGAGGGCTGCAAAATCATGTGTTTTTTTTTTGCCCAGGGGTTGCTGACTCTGGAATTGGAGTGGCAGCCCTGCCTTTTTCCCGTGGCTCAGGCATTACAGAAGCCTTGGAGAGCTCACTTGAATCGCTTGACCTAGTTTTCAAATTCCTGCAGGCTGCCGTTTAACTTTCTGTTTATTCTGTGATCCTTTTTAACTCTTTTGCCGTTAGTTTAGTGATTGATTTAAAATAAATGGATGTCAGCAATTCCGATTGGTAGAGTGCCGGTAACACAAATTTTATCGTAGTTTCTTACCTCCGGTGCAATGCTTAAATATAGCATCATACTAGGCCTCTTGCCATATGCTGTTGATGCATAATCCTAACGTGTTTAGAGCTTCAATAACTAAAATCGATCAAATTATGGCAGAGGATGACATTGTTTTAGAGTAAAAGAATTCTCAAGGCTTGTATTTATTCTTGGATTTTCTTCATATATTATGTAACTGCACTATAAATTGTACTTTGTCCTTTCGCATGGTTATTCATAAACCTGAGTCCTCATGATGAGGGACTTAGCTGGTACAATAATGTTGTTTAGATAAAATATGAAATTTGTATTTTAACACTTCTGACTTTAGGTATTTATTCCTATAAAATGAAAGTCATCATAGTCCTTGAGCCCCCTTGGCTGCTCTCCTGATTTGAGAGAGAACTGATTGGTGGTGATTTAACCCAAGGGTCACCGCACCTCGGAAGGTACAAGGTTGAGAAGGTGAGGTCTTCATGAATAACCTCAGCCGGTACGGGAATTGAACCTGGTCTGTTGGTGTCGTTCTGCATCATCAAACAGCGGTCCAGCCAACTGAGCTAACTGGCCATTGGAGGGATGCAAATCAGTTTCCCTCCAGCCACTCCAGTGGGTTTCCCAATCCGCCATGGTGGACACAGAGGAAGATCCCATGGGAAATTCATCCTTGTGTAAAACCGATTTTTGGACCTCCCACAAAATTTCCCCCCATCCCCTAGTGAACCCACTGATGGGAGCTTGAGAGAATTCCGTCCAGTAACTCAAAAAGCCTTTGGGTCAGAATGTTGACTTTTTCCTTCCACCGATTCTCTTCCTCCTTAGTCACCTGTGTAAGATTAGCTGATGAAACACAAATCAGAACTGAAACATGGAACCTTCTTGACTTGAAACCACACCACCTTAGTTTTAAGCTAATCAAAATATCTTTCACTACCTTTACTTTATCGAGCCGTTGGTCTTTGAATCTTGAAATACAAAATTTCCTAATTTACCAGCGGTCCTTGTGTTACACTATTTTATTTAGTACTGTAATTGTTCTTCTATTGTTGCTCGCAATATGGTCTAATCCCTTATGCAGGCTGCTTCCCCAGTAAGTGAAAATTTAGTAAAGTTTGGAAGATAATATTGCTTTGAAAATATCGGCAAGGTGGTACAGTGGTTAGCACTGCTGCCTCACAGCACCAGGGACCTGGGCGACTCTCTGTGGAGTTTACACATTCGCCGCATGTCTGTATGGGTTTCCTTTGGGAGCTCCGGTTTCCTCCCACAGTCCAAAGATGTGCAGGTTAGGTGAACTGGCCAGGCTAAATTGCCGCTTAGTGCCCAAATGTTGGGTGGGGATACTGGCATAGTGCAGGGGAATGGGCCTAGGGTGCTCTTTCGGAGTGTTGGTGATGGGCCGAATAGCCTCCTTCATTTTGAGATTCTATGATTCTTCTATGATCCTAAGATTGACAATTTAAGTACTGGTGTTGCTTTGATTTAATAGTAGGTTTCGCCTGCTTGTTATACTGGGGCTGGTTTAGCTCACTCAGCTAAATCGCTGGCTTTTAAAGCAGACCAAGCAGGCCAGCAGCACGGTTCGATTCCCGTACCAGCCTCCCCAGACAGGTGCCGGAATGTGGCGACTAGGGGCTTTTCATAGTAACTTCATTGAAGCCTACTCGTGACAATAAGCGATTTTCATTTTTTCATCCCTCACTCTGTGCGACAGGTTTCAGCTGAGTGGGCCCAGCTTTTATTCGTTGCGGACTTGCTTCCAGAGTTATAGTCGCTTTTTACTCTGTCAGTAAAGGGCAGGAAGTACAGAAATGGCCCGCTGATGTGAGTGCTCAGTCTAACAGCTTACCTGAAAACTGGTCATCCAGGAAGTTGAAATAACCATTGAGTCATGACCCTTAGTTGAGGGTACCAAAATAGATTATATTTTTAAAAAAAGCTTGACCAAAGAAATTTCATACTGTGAAATACACGGCTTAGGATGTAGGATGACTCAGATTTAGTGCTCTTTTGATTTGTAGCTGATGATTTGCTGTGCAAAGTTTGCAAAGCATACAGCTGGTGTTGACAAATCGGCAGTGAAGTTCTTCAGATGCATGTAAATTGACTATAAATAAAGTCTCTTGAATTTGTTTGGCTTTTGAACTTTAGAAATGGCCTCCTTCTGCAATGTAAATTCTATGATTCTATGAAATCAGTGTTGACGGTCCCTTATTAACTTGCAGAGTAAATTTCCTTTAGTTGTTTCTGTTCAGTTTCTCCAAGGACCCGAGTTTGCTTCCCGGCTTGGGTCACTGTGCCATGTCTGCACGTTCTTCCCGTGTCTGCGCCGCCGTGCCACCCTTGGGCTGCATTTTATGAACCCCCACCGATGTATTGAAGGCCTGGAGGGTGGTGTTGGTTTGTAAAGTAAAGTGGGTAGCCTTCCTGTTCACCTCTGACCTGTCTCACATATTATGGTGGGTGGTAAAGGCATCAGGCATCCTGCCCACCCCTTAGACCTACTGAAGTGGCCAAATAATAACCACTTAAGGGGTTCATTCTGCTTCCACCACTATCTTAACTTGCATTAGAGAAAGGCAGAGGCCTGGTTTTCACTGTTGGGCAAGAAGTTGGTTTACCTTGTTTAGGAGTGCCTTGTGCAAATTGCAGGCAGCCCCTTCCTGCCCAAGCAGATTGTCCGGCAACTCTCTAGGATGGGATGGGGCAGCACGGTGGTGCAGTGGGTTAGCACTGCTGCTTCACGGCGCCGCGGTCCCATGTTCGATCCCGGTTCTGGGTCACTGTCCCTGTGGAGTTTGCACATTCTCCCCGTGTCTGCATATATTTTGCCCCCACAACCCAAAGATGTGCAATGTAGGTGGATTGGCCACGCTAAATTGTCCCTTAATTGGAAAAAAATAATTGGGTACTCTATTAAAAAAAAACTAGTATGGGACTTTCTTCCTGATGGGAGACTCAGTCCCACTCTGAATCTCCTGAGGTTGCCTCTGTGTATTATCGCTGCGGGACAGCCAACTTCTGAGTCGGCCGCCGGGCTCAAGACTGACGCTTCTGTCAGGGGGCCGGGGAGTACGTCTCCACATAAAATCCAGATCCTTATTTCAGGTAAGAGTTCCTACTTCCTGCCAATTCCACCCTGTCCTGAAGAGTTGAGTGGTTGGTGGGCGCTGATTTCACGAGAGCGGGTTGCTCTCCAGTACTTTGCCCAAGTGACCAATTGACAAGGTTTCCACACTAGTTGGCAGGTTATTCAAGTGAGGATTTGAGGTAGCCGGATATCAGGCTGTACCTAACGATTTTTTTTGTTTCGCCCTACTCTAACCACGTGCACTGAGGGCAATTGTTGACCCTTTACCACTGCAGCCCCTGCGAGATCAGTAAACTCAGCTGAGCCTTCGGGCAAACAAAGATAATTTTCTAATGCGCATTTAAAAGCAACCTTGGTTTATGTGATTCTCTATCATTCTGATCACGTAACCAATGTAAAAGGCACAGGTGCTCAATGAAACCATGGCTACAATGAGATTACACTAGGCTGTTAAAAGTGGGACCCTCTTAGTGGCACAGGAAATCGCCACTTCAGCCATTATTGTGAATGTGTCAATAAATCTACGCCTATTTAAAGACATTCCCTTTAAATAATTGTATATGACATCCATGTCGAGCTGTTTTCAAATTCAATAACAAGTAGGCTGAAACAAAAGGGAAGAAGGAAGCAATGAGTTATGGTTTTGAAGTGTTGTGATTTTGTTAAATTTAAAATTTCTTCTCACAAGATCTTCTCACACCAAATGTGAGACATTCTGCTGTATTCTTATTGTAAGTCACACTGACTTCCTATTTATTGTAAGAAAAAATATTACTACGGTCAACAATTTTGAGTTTCTGTGGGAAAATGGACAAAACTGTGGACCATGATGCAAAAAATATTTTAAAACTCCATGCACTAAAAACAGAATTTGGCTTATCCAGACACTGACACCTTGATTGTTTTTTAAAAAATCTTTCATGCTATTTATTTTATACCTATTTTTGTTGTGTTTTTGTAGCTGCACATGCAAACTTAAGAACTGAAAACTGACAGGAACATTGCAGTACTTTCTATATGTTACACTTGTCCCTGTGGACCACCCGAGGATCATATGCTTACTCTTTGTTTTTAATCTAAGGGGAGAATTTTCCATTCATAAGCCTAAGTGTAGTCACAGATAGGTTTGGCGGCGTCTATCCTGCTGCTTGGAATTGTGAGAACTCTAGCCCGATTGCTCAATCGAAAGCATATTATTTTTGCGCAGGTGAATATTGGACTGAATCACGTGATGGTTTGGGAACTGATTAATCTGCTGTCTGTTGGCTAGCAGGGTGAAAGATCCATTGAAACACCAGCTGAACACACACATCTGGGCTGGTTTAGTACAGTGGGCTAAATAGCTGACTTTTAATGCAGAACAAAACCAGCAGCATGGGTTCAATTCCTGTACCTGCCTCCCCGAATAGGCGCCGGAATGTGGTGACTAGGGGCTTTTCACAGTACCTTCATTTGAAGCCTACTTGTGACAATAAGCGATTATTATTATTAAACCTGACTACCACTACCATAGGTTTTCTTTTTACTCTGGGGCATACTCTCCTTAGCATCACCGCCTATACCTCCTTTGTATGGACACCCGGGGGAGTGCACTTCCCCCACTGTTACTAAAAAAAAAAGATTACGTCTGTCCCAACTGGGGAGACCCCATCACCGAAGAGAAGAAAAATCGTTAAGACACCCACTGACTGGGTGTCCTGGGAGGCGGCCATCTCCCTCTTCCTCTCGTACAGTACGGGGAACCACAGCATCGGACCTGGCCGAGCCTGGCACCCTCTGACACACAAAAGCCAGCTTCACCAGGACCTTCAGCGCACCACAAAATCTATACCACAGGTGGTCCTGCAGCTCCTCAGCCACGTTAGGGCAGTGTATCCGCCACACTGAACAGCACACTGCTCACCCAGATTAAGAGAAGAAAAAAAACCTTTAAGGGAAAAAAACTCGTTGGTCTAGGAACAATCAATCAAAGATTAACTGATGCCATCTGAACATGCACGGCCACTCATTCCCTAAAAATACCAACCTCCAGGAAAGATCACAAGGAACCCAGTCCTCCCCATGATACATAATCTGTCCAGGCCATCATTGGAGGTAGGCACGGATTCTTAAATTCAAAAGACATATGGACGATAAGGGAATAGTGTAGATGGGCTTTAGAGTGGTTTCACAGGTTGGCGCAACATCGAGGGCCGAAGGGCCTGTACTGCGCTGTAATGTTCTATGTTCTAAAATAATAAAAAACAGATACAATTAGCTCTGACTGGGGGACTATCCTCAATCTCAGTGAGGATTTAACTAACCCTATCACCCAACTCTCCACTAACCACCCACCCATCGCCCTGCTGTGGCCCCACTCATCTTCACTATTAAGATGATAAGAGGTGTCCAAAATACACTTCCTCCCCATAACCACAAGGATAACAGCACATAAAAAGGAAGGAGTAAGACTGTGCACATACCACTTAATCGACTTAATATTGTTTTTGTTAGAACAGGGTAACAGGCGACTTTGCCCTCGAGCACACACCTTGCACACCCTTACAGGAGGAAAGAAAACACTGTCAACTGCGTAATCATAAGGGAGTAACATCCAGGATTATTGGAGAACTGCAGTATAATAACACCATCTATGTTGCTTGAAAAGGCCAAAGCCATGACAGGGTCATTGAACAATCCTCAGGATTTTTCGAGGATTCCAACGAATGAAGCACCTTCACTGAAGAGGATGACATAAGGTCAGCGGTCAGGGGGCCCAACCAACCTGTGGAATCGAAGCCCGGATATATCTTGCTCTGTCGAAATTGATGCACCCAGCCTCCAAATTGGGATTACGAAAGCAGGGCAGCCAATCTTCAAACTCAGTCGGGAACTCGCCTCTCACTTCCCGCCAGAAACTGGACACAAGGACACTCCTCGTCTGCCTTGCCTCCTGAATCCGTCAGGATATGCCACACATCATACAGCAGGTTCCCAATAAATCAAAGGCCGGCCCTTACCAGGGAAACTGCTCTTATCAAATGCAAAGACTCTCTCCTGCGCCGCCACCATTCTCTGAAGGATACTTTGCGGTTCCCCAAGGTGATTACCAAAGGCCTGCAACACGGAGCCGAGATCATCATCCAGAACAACACTCAGAGACGGTCATCATCCTGATGCCCACTGCACCACCAAGGGGCAGACCTGCTCATCGGTAACAACACCACTGCTGGCTGGGCCCCACCCCAGTCAACTCAGACCGCCTCCATCACACAAGGATTCTTTATGATTTAACTGTGCTCCTCATTGTAAAACTTCAATCAGCATCATCCAGGGACATACTACCAAACATATATTCCGAAAAAAGGCAATTATGAAATGTGCACAAGGATAAAGTAAAGGAATAAAAGACGAGGAGAGCCAGAGCTCGTGAAAACACAGCTGCTCCCGCGATCACATCACGTGAGCGTGTTATTTGTGTCTTCACAAAATGACGATTTTAATACAATGCAGTTCATATTTGTACATTTCACTATAACCATCATCCTTTGTAATACATCATTCAATCAGATTTCCTAACGTTCACCTTTTCTTTTACTGTCACCATTTTCAATCAGTTTCAGCATCATTAACACAGTATTTACCAACAATATTAAAATTAAAGAGTTATGATTGATGCTTTTATATCCAGGGACCCGGGTTCAATTCTGACCGCGGATGACTGTGTGGAGCTTGCACTTTCTCCCCCTTGATCCATGGGTTCTCCGGGTGCTCCGGTTTCCTCCCACAGTCCAAAGATGTGCAGGTTACTTGGATTGGTCATCATAAATTGCCTCTTAATGTCCAACGGTTAGGTGGGGTTACAGGGATAGGGCAAGGGAGTGGTTAGGGTGCTCTTATGCAGACTTGATGGGCTGAATGGACTTCTTTTGCCCTGTAGGGATTCTATGATTCTATACCATTTGCAATTTGCATCCATTGTTAGGATCCCGGATGAGATCCCAAGTATTTGCTTTTTGTAAAACTGAGGAAACGTTACTGCACCACAGGAGTAATAACACTGACCAATAGGTATCTTTCATGTTAAAACAAACTTTAATTTAAACATAGAATCAATCACATCAGCAACAAAGAAATAGCTTTACAGGCAGTAGATACTACAGTTAGGAAAAAAAAAGATAACCTTAGCTTACTTCCTAAACCTACTACTACATTCCAACTAAGCAGACCAATATATTTTAAACACTACTTCTGAATAAAGTTCTGGGCCTGGATTCTCCGAGCCCACGGCGGATCGGAGAATCGGAGTTGACGGCAGAATGGCCCGTGACGCCGGGATGCAATTCTCCGGAGGGCGTACGCGATATGGGGGGGGGGGGGGGGGGGCTACCATTTTCAGCGGGATCGAAACTGGGACCTCGGCGCTGTGAGACAGCAATGCTAACCAATGCGCCACCGTGCTGCCCCGCGTCCCTTCAAACACAAACAATATTCCATTAGCTAGGTATCTAAACAAGGAAATGGTTCTCAAGATCTATTAGCACAACACCTGCATATCAATCACCTCACTTTTACAACATCCTTAATCACAGCTCCAGCAGTCTGTATACATCTTAACCCAGTTTTTAATAACATTAGTGCAAAAACTATGACAATTTGTTCCATTATCACACGATAGAAAGACATTCATGTTTAAAGTTGCACATGGACTTTCAGGTTTGCCTCCTTTATGTTCTTTATTTCTAATCTTGTACAGAATTGGCAGAGCATTAAGTGGGCAGGGTAAGGGCAACATTGGCTGGGATTCTCCGACCCGGCGCTGGGTTGGACAATCCCCGGGAGGGCTCGAGAATTGCACCCTGATGCTGGTGGGGGCTGTTAACACCCCCCCCCCCCCCCCCCCCCCCCCCACCGGGATTCTCTGGGCCCCGATGGGTCGAGTGGTCGACGAGTTTTGCCCAGTCCCGCTGGCGTGGATTACTCACCTCACACATGGCGGGACCTGGAAGGTAAATGTGCGGGGGGCCGTGGGGGGTGGGGGCAGGGCCCTACGGTGGCCTGGCCCGCGATCGGGTCCCACCGATCGGCGAGCGGGCTGTTCCTTGGGGGCTACTTTACTCCGCGCTGGGCCCCTGTAGGGCTCCGCCATATTGCCTGGGGGCCGGCGCGGAGAAGGGAACCCCCACGCATGTGCGGAAATACGCCGGCCGCTCCGCACATATGTGAGATCACGCCGGCCGTGTTCTCCGCCGGCTGGAGCTGCGGGAACATCTTCGGTGGCAACCTAGCCCTCTAGAAAGGTGAAAATTCCTCACTTTCAGGGGCGGTTGTCGCCGGAGCCGTTGGCACCGGTTTTTCCGCCGGCGTGGGTACATAGCCCCATTTTTAGAGAATCTCTCCCATTGTATTTAGCTACTGGTAGATAAACTTGACGCTTTCAGTAACATTTAGCTACAGTTAGATAATTTTAAAAGAGACCCTTTAAGAATGATACTGAGGACACCATGATGGTTGATTTCATTAGATTCAACCACCATTTCAAAGCAACATTGGAGGAAGACTGTGTGAACAAGTAGTTTGTACACAAGAGACCCTAATTTGGAGAGTCCAAAAGAAGTCAGAAGCAAATAAGAGGGATTTTATCATTTTCTTACAAAATTCTAGTATTTATCAATTCTTGTATCAATTCTGCGGCCGTGTGAAGAGTAGAATGACACCAGCAACCTTCCACCATTGTATGGTAGGATTTTTATTTTGTGTTTATAAATTTTGTAGACAGAGAGGTTGGTGAGGAGAATCAGAAATGTTTGATGATGCAATCCATGGTCATGTTCGTATTATTTGTAGACTGATGCTTCTTTGCAGCAGTTGAAGCAGTAAAAAGTCTGTGATGCGTTCCTGAATTATGGAAAACTTATATTTAACAAAAAGAAAATTGGACCTCGTTCATACATCAGAAAATAGTAAGCCCATGTGTCTATCACATTTCACACCATCGTTTTATAACTCATAAAAATGGCTGTGCTACTTTGATGGCTGGTAGTTGGGGTAGCCACACACACATGGCAGCATCACACACGAGAGAACTTAACCTCTTTTATTAAAAAAAATAAAACCTGATCTGACAAGTACTGACTATCAGGAGAACACAAAGTATCTGCCTGAATATCATAGTTTAACCTTTTTATACATTTGGCAAGGTAAGTTTCATTTTCTTCCGCATGTTGGCTTGTGAACAGTAGAGGGAGCCATCACCACAGCCTGCAAGTCGAATGAAAAGCTGTAAGATGACGATTTGTGGCGTTCATCAATTTAAAAAAACAAAAGTCACCCACCTACCTACAGCCATTCTGTAAATAATTTAATTTAGGTGATGAAAAGTACAAAAAAATATTATATTGTAACCAATAGTTCTTAAAGCTACATTTTTGCTATAACTGCTTGAATTTGAAGATGGTGCAAATTGTAACACCAGCAAAAAAATAGGTGTTATCAGAAATCTAGACATTTATTTATATAATTAAAACTCGCATTTTCTATGACTTTGGAAATATTTAATCTATTGAGCCAGATTTTCAAACCAAGCATGAAAAATGATGCAGTATGATTTGGATAAAGGAGGTTACCCATTTTGTTAGCAAAAACGATAAGGCAGACTATTATCTGAATGGCCATAAATTAGGAGAGGGGAATGAGCAACATGACCTGAGTGTCCTCGTACACAAGTCACTGAAGGCTAGCATGCAGATACAGCTTGCGGTAAAGAAGGCAATTGGCATGCTGGTCTTCATTGCAAGAGGATCAGAGTACAGGAGCAGGGATGTCTTGCTGCAATTATACAGGGCCTTGGTGAGGCCACAGCTGGAATTCTGTGCGCCATTTTGGTCTCCTTACCTGAGGAAGGATGCAGCAAAGGTTTACCAGGCTGATTCCCAGGATGACAGAACTGGCGCACGAGGAGAGATTGAATCGGTTAAGATTGTATTCACTGGAGTTCAGAAGAATGAGGGGTGAAACTTATAAGATTCTAACAGGACTAGACAGGGTATATGCAGGAAGGATGTTCCCAATGGTGGGGCAGTCCAGAACCAGAGGTCACAGTCTGAGAATATGTTGGCAGGAAACAGAATCCAATGCAAGTTAGATTTTAAATTATTTTTAAAACTACATCTGTTTGTAGAACCAGGGGTGGTTAGCACTGCTGCCTCACAGCTCCAGGGACGTGGGTTCAATTCTGGCTTTGGATGACTGTCTGTGTGGAGTTTGTACATTCTCCCAATGTCTGGATGGGTTTCCTCCGGGTGCTCCGGTTTCCTCCCACAGTCCAAAGATGTGCAGGTTAGTTGGATTGCCATGCTAAATTGACCCTTCATGTCTAACGGTTAGGTGTGGTTACAGGGGTAGGGCGAGGATTGGGCCTGGGTAAGGTGCTCCTTCAGAGGGTCATTGCAGACTTAATGGACCGAATGGCCTCCTTCTGCACTGTAGAGATTCTGTGATTCTATGGAGTAGGACTGAGATGAGAAAAAAATTCTTCACCCAGAGTTGTGAGCCTGTGGAATTCGTGATCACAGAAAGCAGTTGAGGTCAAAACCTTGTATGTTAGATATAGTTAGATATAGCTCTTTGGGCGAAAGTGATCAAAAGAAACGGAGGGAAAGTGGAGGCAGGTTACTGATTTGGATGATCTGTCATGATCATGATGAATGGCAGAGCAGGTTCAAGGAGCTGATTGGCCTTCTCCTACTCCTATTATTATTATTTTCTTCAATGATTCAATGCTTGAACAATGAGATGTCTGCAAGTTTGTCAAAAGCAAACATGAGCTTTGAACCCAGCACTGTTGTAGCTAAACATCCAAAGACAGCTTCCCAAATGGATCATCAAGTAGATCTGTGGAGTGTCTGAGCTTTGTAGCCATGGAGGCTCCCTAGTTGGATCGAGTTATCTGGACTCCAATTGGGTACCATTAGGCAATGTTGCAATTGGCTTCAGTGCTCCTGGGTTTAGGTGAACAAGTTGTGCAGGTTCTTGCATCTCCACTGCTATCCAAGGGGCCCGAGCTTGAAGTGAGAATGTCTCGAGATCCAGTAAGGACAGAATCATCTACAAGTGTTCTGTGAGCCTGACGGCACACATGGCTGGTTGCATGGGATAGCAGAGGTGCTTCTAGTACAACACCCCAGCAAGAGTCAACGCATTCAGGCGAGAAGGAAAAAGAAGTAGAACAATTTGCACCCATCCCGCCATGCATTACTATTTACCGAACTGTAGGTAAATGCCAAGTTCTGTCAAAAATTTGCCAAATTGCAAATGCAAAACCAAATTATTTTAAAAATTGGACCAGTGCTTGACCAAACCAGAATTGGTCAGGATGTTTATGAATAGGATCACAGAGGAAACAATTTAAAACTTTTATCATGAGCAGTACAAGTGAGAATTATGGGGAAGGAGGGAGTGTTTATTGACTGATCTGTTCAATGTCATTAATGCTGCTTTCCTCATGTTACCAGCTAATATCAACAATACATTGAGGCTATAGATGCAACAACTGGCAGAAAATCAGAGTGTTCCAAGAATCATCATAAATAAATAGCTGGAGGACTCGATCTACCTAATGACTATAACCTGTGATCCTGTCTAGGACAGACAGCCACTTAGAATTTTGTATGTTAGAATTTATAAGCTTTAGAATCCTTTCAGTTGGTAGATAAAACGGTGCACTGTCTTCAGGTGATATTAATCTTGGTTTTAGCTTTTGTGGCTTTGTTCATTTATTAGCGAAGGGATGATCCATTTTATTACAGATAACATTGTTTTTAGAGATTCTACGCAAGCCCTGTAAAGGCTGAATAAAGAGCTGTGCAAGGTGAGGGAGGGAGTAGGTGATCTGTGAATGGTGAAGTAACAGTTGGAACAGGAATGAGTATCAAGCGTTTTAGTGAGAACCAAAGCACAATACGCTGAACACAGTGTCTAAATAGTCACCAAAACCATCCACCAGCTGGCGATTTGCTGCATTGATTAATTAATAATCTTTATTGTCACAAGTAGGCTTGCATTAACACTGCAATGAAGTTACTGTGAAAAGCCCCCTAGTCACCACATTCCAGCCCCTTTTCGGGTACACAGAGGGAGAATTCAGAATGTCCAATTCGCCTCACAGCACGTCTTTTGCGACTTGTGGGAGGAAACCGGAGCACCTGGAGGAAACCCACGCAGACACAGGGAGAACGTGCCGACTCTGCACAGACAGTGGCCCAAACCAGGCCTGAGACCCTGGCGATGTGAAGCGATAGTGCGACCGTGCAGCCCCATGCATTTAAACCCAGCTGCCAAGATGTGAAAAGCTGGGACTTCTTACTGCAACAACTAATGCTGTTTTTATGTGTATTTTATCAGAACTTATCTTTTACTGGACTTTGTTGTTGCTTGTGACTCGATGCAGTTAACGGTCTTATTGAATTAGTGACATTAACTCCTTTTCATGTTTTGCTGAGTTGGTCGGTAAAGTATAGTCGACAAAATGTTTGAAATGATTCGCTCCATTTGTATTAATGGCGAAAGGAGCCAGGCTGGGACCTTTTCTTCGTTTTGACTCTTTATAGCAACAATAATTCGCAGTGGATGACTGATCTACATCTGAAAACCTAGGAAACACCACTTTTAATCGGACGGTTGTGGCAGTTTTTTGGCAGAGATTTGGCCCAGGTTGTTTGCTCC
The DNA here is from genome assembly GCF_902713615.1 of Scyliorhinus canicula. Taxonomy (NCBI): domain Eukaryota; kingdom Metazoa; phylum Chordata; class Chondrichthyes; order Carcharhiniformes; family Scyliorhinidae; genus Scyliorhinus; species Scyliorhinus canicula. The sequence continues at coordinate 118,437,405 of NC_052151.1, forward strand.
TTGGGGCTTTGTTAAGCTCCGCTGCAGAGCTGAAGGGAGAGGCTTTGATTTATTGGCAGCCCTTTGTTCCGTCAGTTTATCCGACCAGAAAGCAGAGTTGGCTGTAACGTGTCGCCATTAGAGACTGAACATTAGCTGAAATAAACCATCCTGTTCCCTGTGAAAAATGTCCTGTGATTGGTTAATTAATCAGTCAAAGGGGAATGACATGGCATTTGGCTTGAGGGACTAGGCTGCAGAGGTAAACCAGCCTATTGATAAATGGTTTGTTCCAGAATTCATATATCACAAATACTTAGTAATTTTTTACCTGAGTTTGCGTGAAGGCAGATTGCAGACGGTGCTTTCTCCTTTTTTGCTGCGGTTATTAAATTGCTGCTACGTTGAACTGTAGTTACAACAAAAACTGGCACCGCAATATTTCCATTGAACTTGTTTTCAAACCTTGGACAATTATGGTTGTGCCATTTAAGTTGGATAGGGCAATAACAAATTCCAACAATGTGTAGTTCATTCGCAATTGCAATCTTTTTCCTGCCAACGTTATATTATATTTTTCTAATTCAAACAAATGTCTAATTTAATTTGCTTTAATTGGAAAAACTTACACTGTGGTTGTGCTTCAAAGTGCTGCTATTCAAACATGAGGGAATTACATTCTTAGAAGATGTATATTTTTTTATTACCTTATCAGAGTTACAGAGCGAGGGCTCAGAGTGTGGACAGAAGCAAACCCCTAATCCAGCTCCTTGCCTGCTCCAAAAAAACAATTCAAATTCAAATTCAAATTGAATCCAATTCATGCTCCCCAAAAGAGAGACCCAGATCCAGGCATTAAACCTGACCTCACGCTCATCTTAGCCAAAAGGAGGGGGTGGCATGTGGCACAGTAGTTAGCACTGGGACTGCGGTGCTGAGGACCTGGGATCTATCCCACCCCTGGATCACTGTCCGTGTGGAGTTTGTACATTCTCCCCATGTCTGCGTGGGTTTCACCCCCACAACCCAAAGATATGCAGGTTAGGTGAATTGGCCACATTAAATTGCCCCTTAATTGGAGAAAAAATAATTGGGTACTCTAAATTTATAAAATTAATCAAAAAAAAATCTTAGCCAAAATGCCAGGAAGCAATAGAAGATGTATTTTTTGATAGATTTCGTGAACCGTACAAATGTTATAAGTTTGCGATTCACAATAATAAAGTAATTATATTCGTGAATTTCAACTTTCCCAATATTCATTGCGATAGTCACATTGTAAAGGGTTTTGATTTCTTGAAACTATATATCATAGACTTCTGCTGACTTTCATAGACTTTACAGTGCAGAAGGAGGCCTTTCGGCCCATCGGGTCTGCACAGGCCCTGGAAAGAGCACCGTTCTTAAGCCCACGCTAACTCTATCCCTGTAACCCTATCTAACCTTTTGGACACTAAGGGGCAATTCAGCATAGCCAATCCACCTACCTGCACATCTTTGGACTGTGGGAGGAAACCGAAGCACCCGGGGGAAACCCACGCAGACGCGGGAGAAAATGCAAACTCCACACAGACAGTGACCTGAGGCCGGAATTGAATCCGGGATCCTGGAGCTGTGAGGCAGCAGTGTTAACCACTGTGCTACCGTGCCGCCCCATCAACATGTTGAAGGTCCAACAAATGCTGCATCTAGTTCTGGGGAACGAAGCTGGACAGATGTTCAAGGTAGCAGTGGGGGAGCATTTTAGTGATAGTGAGCACACCACTACATTTTAAATTTGTCATGGAAAAGGAAATTGATACTTTGCAAAAAAGGATTTTGGATTGGGGGAAGGCTGATTTTATTAAAATAAAGCAGGATCCGGCCAAAGTAGATTCTGAACAGCTACTTCTGGGTAAATGTACGGGGGGTGGAGGGGAAGAGTTCAAAATGGAATTGGCGAGAGTACAGGTCCAACATTTGTTCCCTATGGGTGAAATATAGGAGCAACAAGTCCAGAGAACCCTGGATGTCTAGGAATATTCAGGACTGGATAGGAAGGAAACAGGTACAAAAGGAGCAAATTTACAGCAGTCCTCATGGAGAATAGAAAGTGGGAGGAACTTAAAAAAACAATTAGGAGAGCTAAGAGGGGGCGTGAAAAGCACTGGCAAGTACGATTAGGGCAAATCCCAAGATATTCCATAAGTATATCCAGGGGAAGAGGATAACCAGGGAAAGAGGACCCATTGTGCGTTGAGGCAAATTATATTGGTTGGATGTTAAATGAGTATTTCACATCTGTCTTCGCTTTGGAACCTTGATGTGGAATGTCCAACAGGTTTGTTGGGAGTCACTAGTTTTCGGAGCGCGGATCCTTCAGCAACACGGTAGCATAGTGGTTAGCACAGTTGTTTCACAGCTCCTGGGTCCCAGGTTTGATTCCTGGTTGGGTCGCTGTCTGCGGAGTCTTCACGTTCTCCCCGTTTCTGAGTGGGTTTCCTCCGGGTGCTCCAATTTCCTCCCACAGACTAAAGATGTGTGGGTTAGGTGGATTGGCCATGCTAAATTGCCCTTCGTGTCCAAAAAGGTTAAGTGGAGGTTACGGGGATAGGGTAGATACGTGGGCTTGAGTAGGGTGCTCTTTGTAAGGGCCGATGCAGACTCGACGGGCCGAATGGCGTCCTTCTGCACTGTAAATTCTATGATCAGGTGAGTGCAGGGGAGGTTATGTTGGATCTGTACAAGACTTTGGTTGGGCCACAGCTGGAATGTGTGCCGTTCTGGTTGCTCCACTATAGAAAGGATGTGATTGCACTGCAGAGGGTGCACAGTAGATTCATCTGTTGCCTGAGATGGAGCATTTGAGCTGAGAAAAGAGGTTGTATAGGCTCAGGTTGTTTTCTTTAGAGCAGAGAAGGTTGAAGTGAGATCTGATCGAGGTGTATATGATTATGAGGGGCATGGACAAGGTGGATGGAAAGCGGTTGTTCCCCTTAGTTGAAGGGTCAATAACAAGAAAGAAATGTTTACAAAGTAGGTAGTGGGAATATGGGGTGGGATTCTCCCGCAACTAGCTGGATGGCCTGACTCCGGCGCCAAGACCACTCCGGTGCGAACCACTCCGCACGTCTGGGGCTGGGCTGGCGCCAGAGTGGTTGGCGTCGTGCCAACCGGCGCCGAAGGGCTGGCGCAAGTTCGCGCATGCTTAGAAGCACCGGCATGGTTCCCCGCATGCGTAGACTGGCCGGCGTGTTTCCTGCGCATGCGCAGGGGGGTTCTTCTCCGCGCCGGCCATGGCAGAGCCCTACAGAGGATGGCGCGGAAGGAAAGGGTGCACCCACGGCACAGACCCGCCCGCAGATCGGTGGGCCCTGATCGCGGGCCAAACCACCATGCCCCCCCCCCCCCCCCCCCCCCCCCCGGCCCGAGGACTCACCTAGCCAGCCTACAAGCCAGGTCCCGCCGTGATGGACCATGTCCATTTCACGCCGGTGGACTGGCCAGGAAACGACAGCCGCTCGGCCCATCGGGGCTCAGAGAATTGCCAGGGGCGGCCAAACTCTCCCCTGAGAAAACCGCCGCCAGAGCGGCGGGGCGGGATTCACACTTAACCCCGGTGATTCTCTGACCCGGTGGGGGGTGGGAGAATCCCGCCCATGGAATGTACAACCTGGGAGATTAGTTGTGGCTGGAAACCTTACAATCTTTAATAAGGACTTGGATGAGACCTTGAATTGTCATAACATTCAAGGCTATGGACCAAGTGCTGGGAAGTGGGATTAATGAGGATTAGAGTCATTTATTTTTGTCGGTGCAGGCTTGATGAGCCGATGGGCCTCCTTTGTACCGTATCACTGTAAGGGTTGGATTCCAACCACCTGCTAGGGCCTGGAATGGAAGCGAGGGGCAGTGCTACAAATCCGGGCTAGTGGCCTGTGTGCCAGTTCCCTGTCTCCATCCTGCTGCCTGTTCCTTAAGGCCAATTGAAGGAAGACAACTTGGATTTTCCACAAGGCTTCCAGGTACCTGCAGATGATGGTCAGTTCAGCTGCCTTGAGGTAATCTCCTGATGGCATACTATGGCAGCCAGAGCTAGGGCAGACTTGGATGGCTTCCCTACTTGCCGGGGTGCAGCAGCAGCTGCAGGCTGCTCCCCCACAGTGTCCTGGTGGCAAAGGCCATTTCTTCTTCCATTTCAAATTTTAAAAAGTTGGAGAAAGAGTACTGCCATTTCAGGGCACGTTCTCTTTCAGTTACGTGCCATGGCATCTTGCTGCTTCTTTCAAGCTGGAGGTATCCTATTTGCCCTCCAGCTGCAGGAGCCCACTCAGTGCCCTTAATTGAACTCACCCTGTGGTAATTTACTTTCACAACATGGGCTCCTGAACCCCATTTGAATGTAACAACGGGGTTTAGAAATTCGCAGGGAAAATCCAGATCCGGAAGTCAGAATGGATTGATGACTGCACTGGGACACCAAGCTGATTCTGTAGTCTTTAACGGCACAAGAATACTTCCCACCAAGCCAGTGAAGGTGTCTTCTTTCTGCACAATAACAAAAGTAAATCATTAACCCTTTTGAACATTTAGGGCAGCACGGTTGCGCTGTGGTTAGCACTGTGCCTCACAGCGCCAAGGACCCGGGTTCAATCCCAACCCCGGATCACTGTCTGGGTGGAGTTTGCACATTCTCCCTGTGTCTGCGTGGGTCTCACCCCCACAACCCAAAGATGTGCAGCGTAGGTGGATTGGCCATGCTAAATTGCCCCTTTATTGGAGAAAAATAATTGGGTACTCTAAATTTAAAAAAAAAGGCAAAAAAAACAACCTTTTGAACATTTGATTTGGAACTGGTAGATTGCTAGTTTTGTGTGTGGAATTGATGGTTTTATTTTGAGGCCCAGTTAGTATTTTGGTGGGTGCAGGAAACTCAATGAATGAAGAAGTGGGTGCAAATCTTTGCTAATGGGGACTCTTAGCATAGTTTCAGTACCTGGAGCTAAATAATTATAAATAGAACAAGCACAGATAAAACTCAATTATATTAAGTTTCCGTCACATTAATTTGTCAATGTAAAAATACCCGGAAGCTGTTCTGAAAACATCAGCAAAATGGCGTGTGTTCTTGCAAACAAAAAAGTTAATGTTGAAAAAGTTTCCACTGTTGTGTCACTTGACCCTGACCTCACATTCCCAGCAGTGTTAATATTGCTCCGAACTAAACTCATTTTCAGCCAGTGTGTAAGCATAATGTGAAATAATAAATGGTAGCAATGTAAGTTAGCGTACTGTAGATAGAAAGGTCAAACTGACATTTGTTACACTATAATGATTTTTAGGATTGTGATTGCAAAAGTGCAATAATAAAACTGACATGAAATTGGGCTTTGCAGTGACAGCATATGAATATGTTAACTGGTACTTAAGAATTCCTCTACCTGAGTTTTAGTGAAGGTATTAGCATTTGTGATGTAAACAGGCTCAAAGGAAATTTTATACTGTGCAATATCCCGCATTAATGAACTAAATTAGATTTTCTAGTGAGATTTACATGTATATTTCAGGGGACTATTTTTCATAATTCTGGGAATTTTGGATAAATGCAGCGATTGAGTTGAAATGTTAAAAACTGCCATGTTTTACTGAAACCATTTTTCTTTCAATGAAAGCCATATGTCAAACTCTTTATGTGCGTTCACCAAAAAGTGATTCATTGTTTAAAAGCTTACGTTACCTATAAATGGTAATATTTGTTTATATTTCATAGGCTAATTTATGAGTTGATGTATTTTAATTGCAATATTTAAAAGGAACAGTTTTTTGTTTAACATGCCAAGTATTAGAGCTTAGATTTATGTTCCCGGGTAAGGTCCGCAGAGGTGGGAGAGTTCCCAGCTCTACGAGCCCAACCTTTAAAAATATTTTTGTTCCGCTGGGGAAGGGGGCAGGCTGCATTATAGGTTAGGCACACTGCACCCGGGATGAGTGCGGAGGCTGCCAGGTGCATATGTGGCTGTGCAGAAGGCCTGCTTCTGCTCCAGCACTTTGGTGAATTACATTTTGAAAAATTGAAACAAGAAACCACCTTCACCTCCTCTTCTTTCCCCCTCTCCCCTCCCACCCATGCCAATCTGTCATCTCATGCGTTCCCCTTCACCTACCCCTATGGCCCTTCATGTCCCTACATCCTCATGGCCCTTCATAACCCCTGTGCCAACTTAGTGCCCACATGCCAACCCGTGTCCTTCGCTAACCACACTTTGTCCATAGCCCCTCCTTGCAAACTCACCTAGTATCCTTTGTCAGTTCCAGTGAGCTTATGCACAATCATGGGCGCGATTTTCCCACCATGCACCTAATGAATCACAGGAGATACCTAAATCGTTCTTCACGCTGGCGTGAAACCTCGCACAAGTCACCCGACGCAGGACACTGAGAGCAGTCTGGATCACACCCTCGCTGGGATGTAAATGTCCCAACACCGCATTTACCCAGTGCCCAGGAGACACCGACCATGTCTGCGAGGTCTCAACCGGGTGTTAATTAATACTGGTTTCCACAATCATGGACCAGGCATGACGGCATCTCAGGGGGTCTCTGAGACCATTGTAGTCCCCTTGGTGGTCGGGTAAAGGGTAGGGTAGTACCCTGGCATTCCCCCTGCACCTGGCACCCAGGCAGAAAGAGGGCGGGTGGATATGAAGGGACTGCAGATAGCTTAGGGGAGGGCAAAGGGAGGGGGGGATCCTGAAAGGGAGGGGATTCAGAGATCAGGGCAGCCATTCAAGACGGTGTTCCGACCTATAAGATCCTGCTGCCGACTTCAGCTCCCCAGTGCCGGGAAAATGTAAAATTGTGGCCTCGACGGGAACAAAGTCCTCAAGGCCCCAAAAAATGGCCACGTGCCATTGAATAGTGGTCTCCCTTTCAGTATTGCAGCTGCAGTGAAACACCCCGCCAAACGTGCCTGAGAGCACACTTTGAAATTTTTCCAGTAAATCGTGCCCCCAAAGGGTGCCTTAACTCCCTCAAAGGTGTCCCGGGGCCATACACAAAAATGAAACGTACCTCTTCAGGGGGTAGTCTGGCTATCGAAGCAAATCGAACAAATTCAGACCTTCTGTAACCCAGTTTAATCTGCACATTTCAGGTTTCACGCTTCAGCATACCAAAATCTCACTTCAGTGGAGGCAACTGGTGCTGTAAATGGCCGGCTGCCTCCGTATACCTCGCATGTGGGGCTGGTTTAGCACAGGGCTAAATCGCTGGCTATGAAAGCAGACCTCGGCAGGCCAGCAGCATGGTTCAATTCCTGTACCAGCCTCCCCGAACAGGCGCCGGAATGTAGCGACTAGGAGTTTTTCACAGTAACTTAATTTGAAGCCTACTTGTGACAATATGCAATTTTCATTTTCCTTTTTTTTCATGTGTGAACCTTGAACTGTCTCCAGTCCCGTTCCCACCAAGATAGCAGCTCCTGTATTTGGTGGTGTGGGACTTCGGATTTCTGGGCTGCTATTTTCACCAAGACAGAGAGGCTCTCCGTCATGGTGAAAATCTGGGCCTAGAAGTGCTGTTGAGAGCCATAAAGGAAATTGAATACTCAGAAGGTGAAAAGCAAAAAAAAATTGTATTTATGCAGCATTTTCCACGACCACTCGACATCTCAAAATGTGTTTTGCAGCCAAAGAAATGCTTTTGAAGTGTTGTCACTGTTGTTTTGTAGGATCGAAAGCAGCCAAGTTGCTCGTTGCAATCTCCCAAAAATAGCAATGTGAGAATGACCAGTTAGTCTATTTTTTGTGAGGTTGATTGAGGGATAAATATTGGGAAGGACACCAGGGATAACTCCTCTGCTCTTCTACACAATCGTGTCAAGGGATCTTTTAATTCCATCTCGGAGGGCAGTTGAGCCCTCGGTTTTAATGTCTCATCCAAAAAAGAGCACCTCAATAGTGCAGCACTCCCTCAGTAGCTCATTGAGGTATCGGCCTAGATTTTTGTTGCTAAGTGCTGGAGTGGGACTGGGACCCACAACCTTGTAACTCGAGAAGTGCGAGTGCTACGGTGCCTGTGATGTCATTCTTCTTGATGGTATCGATATTGGGCAAAATGTGCTTTTGAGGGCAGGTGAAAAATTGCTCTTGTTTCTATACTTTGCTATCGAATAGGTTTGGTGTCTTGTTTCTCTCCCAGCTCATTTCCCATGCCCTCCCTTCAACATTGACAGCCATCCCTTCTTTGCTACCTGGAACCTATGTACTGGAATTTACTGTTTATCCCCATCTTTTTCAAGGCCCTCCTTAAAACTCACCTCTTTGATTGAGATTTTGGTCACGGTTCCTAATACCCTTCCTTTGGCTTTGTGTCCATTTTTCTGCTCATGCCTTTGTGAAACACCTTGGGCTATTCTTCTCAGTTGAGGGAGCTGTTTAAATTTAAGTCGTTAAATTATTTGGTTGGAAACTAAAGCTTATGTTCTGAAATGCAATAGTACAGGAAATGTTTTTATTGGCTGTATTTATGTTAATTTAGCAAGTAATGTTACATTTTAAGCGTGTTGAATATTACAGAAAAAGGACAGAATTTTAAACTGTTAGTCCCTGGCCAAATGGTGGGACTGTTAGTGTACTGGGAACCTGTTGGAATCTCCAGCGGGATTTGTCAAGTATGACGACTGGAAACCCTTTCGGAATACTGAATTTGATGTATTGGGTAATTTAAGGGTTAAAAACCAGGGATTGGTGTGTTTGACTGCAGTGGTCATATTTTAAAAAAGAGAATTGGTTTTGCAAGGCCTGGGTGCTTTTAACAGCCAGAAGGTAAAATTGACAAAGGAATGTGTTTTTCAGTCTGGACTAATGGACTGTGGTTTGACTGGGAAAGTCGCTGGGGAGTTAATGTGCTTTGCAGTCTGCGGAGAGAATTTATTTTTCAGCTTGGGGAGATGAGTTCATTGCTGGGTGGAGCCAAGGAAGGCAGAGAGACGTTTTGAAAAAGCTTTAGAGAGGCAGTTTTTTTGGAGAATGTTTTGGAGAGAGGAGTTGAATTCTTTATTTTAAATTTTTCCAGTTAAGGGGCCAGTTCACCTACTCTGCATATCTTTGGGTTGTGGGGTGAGACCCATGCAGACACAGGGAGAATGTGCAAACTCTACATGGACAGTGATCCGGGGCCAGGATCGAACCTGAATCTGTGGCGCCGTGAGCCAGCACTGCTAACCACTGCGCCACCATGCCGCCCAGAGGAGTTGAATTCTGATCTGCCTGACACTGAGTCCACAATTCTCCCACATTAAGATAGATTGAGTGCTGTATGTTTGTTTTCTTGTTGTTAAATGGGAAATTGAGAAATACAAAGTTTAGAGGAGATGTGCGAGGGAAGTTTTTACACAGCGAGTAGTGGGTGCCTGGAACTCATTGCCGGAAGAGGTGGTGGAAGCAGGTACGTTCGTGAGGTTTAAGGGGCGTCTTGACAAATACATGAATAGGTTGAGAATAGAGGGTTACGGGTCCCAGAAGTGTAAAAGGTTTTAGGTTAGGTGGTTGGCGCAGGCTTTGAGGGCCGCAGGGCTTGTTCCTGTGCTGTACTGTTCTTCTTTTGTTCTTTGGTCAAATGGACAGATAAGTGGCAGATGGAATGTAACCCTGAAAAGTGTGAAGTGATACAATTTGGAAGAAGTAATTTGACAAGGAAGTATTCAATAAATGGCATGACACTGGGAAGTTCTGAGAAACAAAGGGATCTTGGGGTGTTTGTCCATAGATCTCTGAAGGCAGAACGGCAGGTTAATAGGGTGGTGAAAAAAGCATATGAGACACTTGCCTTTATTAATTGAGGTATAAATTACAAAAGCAGCGAGGTCATGTTGGATCTGTATAGAACTTTGGTGAAGCCATAGCTGGAGTACTGTGTGCAATTCTGGTCGCCTCGTTATAGGAAGGATGTGATTGCCCTGGAGGGGGTGCAAAGGCGATTTGCCAGGATGTTGCCTGGGATCGAACATTTAGGTTATGAAGAGAGGTTGGATAGGCTTGGGTTGTTTTCGCTGAAGCAGAGAAGATTGAGGGGTGACCTGATCGAGGTGTACAAGATTATGAGGGGCATAATCAGGGTGGATAGGGAGCAGCTGCACCCCTTAGTTTAAGGGTCAGTCACGAGGGGATAGGAATTCAAGGTGACGGGCAGGAGGGGCAATTTTACCTTCTGGCTGTTAAAAGCACCCAGGCCCTGAAAAACCAATTCTCGTTTTTTAAACATGACCATTGCAGTCAAACACACCAATCTCTGGCTTTTAACCCTTAAGAGGAGATGTGAAGAAAAATTGTTTTACCCAGGGGGCAGAGACGGTCTGGAATTGCCTGGGAGGGTTGTAGAGGTGGACTACCCCACATCCTTTAAAAAGTACCTGGATGAGAATTTGGCACATCATAAAATTCAAGGCCAAGTGCTGGCAAATGGGATTAGGTAGATCGGTCAGGTGTTTGTGATGTGTCGGTTCAGACTTAATGAGCCTAAAGGCGTCTTCTGCACAGTGTATTTCTATGATTCTGTGAATCCAGGAGGTATCTAGTGCAAGTCCAAAATGGTAACACGATCAGTGAACTTTTCTCTTCTTTTAAAATTCTTATTTTTTCTTCAGTTTATTGGCAGCCTCCAGGACCTGCAGTGTCTCTGGTATTATTGGTAGTTGGATTGGATTGGATTGGATTTGTTTATTGTCAGGTGTACCGAGGTACAGTGAAAAGTAATTTTCTGCGAGCAGCTCAACAGATCATTAAGTACATGGGAAGAAAAGGGAATAAAAGAAAGTACATAATAGGGCAACGCAAGGTATACAATGTAACTACATAAGCACCGGCATCGGATGAAGCATAGAGGGTGTAGTGTTAATGAGGTCAGTCCATAAGAGGGTCATTTAGGAGTCTGGTAACAGCGGGGAAGAAGCTGTTTTTGAGTCTGTTCATGCGTGTTCTCAGAGTTCTGTATCCCCTGCCCGATGGAAAAAGTTGGAAGAGTGAGTAAGCCGGGTGGGAGGGGTCTTTGATTATGCTGCCCGCTTTCCCCAGGTAGCGGGAGGTGTAGATGGAGTCAATGGATGGGAAGCAGGTTTGTGTGATGGACTGGGCAGTGTTCACGACTCTCTGAAGTTTCTTGTGGTCCTGGGCCGAGCAGTTGCCATATCAGGCTGTGATGAAGCCAGATAGGATGCTTTTTATGGTGCATCTGTAAAAGTTGGTAAGGGTTAATGTGGACATGCTGAATTTCCTTAGTTTCCTGAGGAAGTATAGGCGCTGTTGTGCTTTCTTGGTGGTAGTGTCGACGTGGGTGGATCAGGACAGATTTTTGAAGATGTGCACCCCTAGAAATTTGAAACTGCTAACCATCTCCACCTCAGCCCCGTTGATGCTGACGGGTGTGTACAGTACTTTGCTTCCTAAAGTCAATGACCAGCTCTTTAGTTTTGCTGGCATTGAGGGAGAGATTGTCACTGCACCACTCCACTAGGTTCTTTATCTTCCTCCTGTACTCTGACTCGTTGTTATTTGAGATCCGGCCCACTATGGTCGTATCGTCAGCAAACTTGTAGATGGAGTTGGAACCAAATTTTGCCATGCAGTCGTATGTGTACAGGGAGTAGAGTTGGGGGCTAAGTATGCAGCCTTGCGGGGCCCCGGTATTGAGGACTATTGTTGAGGTGGTGTTGTTTATTCTTACTGATTGTGGTTTGTTGGTCAGAAAATCGAGGATCCAGTTGCAGAGTGGGGAGCCAAGTCCTAGGTTGTGGAGTTTTGATAGGAGCTTGGCTGGGATTATGGTGTTGAAGGCGGAGCTGTAGTCAATAAATAGGAGTCTGATGTCGGAGTCCTTGTTGTCAGGATGCTCTAGGGATGAGTATAGGGCCAGGGAAATGGCGTCTGCTGTGGACCGGTTGCAGCGGTATGTGAATTGCAGTGGATCAAGGCGTTCTAGGAGTATAGAGGTGATGCGTTTCATGACCAACCTCTCAAAGCACTTCATTACGGCTGAAGTCAGGGCCACCGGACGGTAGTCATTGAGACACATTGCCTGGTTTTTGTTTGGCACTGGTGTGATGGTGGTCTTCTTAAAGCAGGTGGGGACCTCGGAGTGGAGTAGAGATAGGTTAAAGGTATCCGCGAACACATCTGCCAGCTGGTCTGTGCAGGCTCTGAGTGCACGACCAGGGATCCCGTCCGGACCCATCGCCTTCCGCGGGTTCACTTTCAGGAAGGCCGATCTGACTTTGGAAGCTCTGATGGTGGGTATGGGTGAGTTACGGGCTGCTGGGGCACGCGACAGCAGATTGTTGGTTACCTGCTCAAACCGAGCATAGAATGCATTGAGTTCATCGGGGAGGGGTGTGCTGCTGCCAGAGATACTGCTCGGCTTCGCTTTGTAGCCCGTTATATTGTTTAGTCCTTGCCACAACCGCCGAAAGTCTGTTTGTGATTCTAGCTTGGTTTGATATTCTCTTTTGGATCTCGGATGGCTTTGCGGAGGTCGTACCTGGATTTCTTGTATAGGTCAGGGTCGTCTGACTTGAACGCCTCAGATCTGTCCTTCAGTAGGGAGTCAATCTCGTAATTGAGCCATGTTTTCCGGTTGGCGAACTTACGTACTGCTTTCTTTGGCACGCAGTCGCCCACACATTTGCTGATGAAGTCTGTGACGGTGGTGGCATACTCATTTAAGTTGGTCGCTGAGTTCTTAAATATGGACCAGTCCACTGTCTCTAAGCAGTCACGTAAGAGCTCTTCTGTTTCCTCAGACCAGCACTGCACGACCTTCTCAGCTGGATTCTCCCGCTTGAGTTTCTGCTTGTATGCCGGGAGAAGGATTTTTGGTCTGATTTCCCAAAGTGCGGTCGGGGTTAGAACGGTAGGCGCCCTTGATTTTTGAGTAGCAGTGGTCAAGAGTGTTGTCGCCCCTGGTGGGACAGGAGATGTGTTGGTGGAATTTTGGCAGCACGCTCTTGAGGTTGGCCTTGTTGAAGTCTCTGGCCACGATGAACAAGGCGTCCGGATGTTCTGTTTCGTAGTTGTTTATAACGGTACAGTTCATCCACCGCCTTCCTCACTTCTGCCTGGGGTGGGATGTAGACCGCTGTGATAATGGCTGAAGTGAACTCACGTGGAAGATAGTATGGGCGGCACTTCACGTTCGGGTATTCCAAGTCCGGGGAGCAGTAGGTCACCAGGGTCGCCACCTCCAAGCACCAGGAGGGGTTTATGAGGAGGCAAATCCCTCCATCCTTTGCTTTGCCTGATGACGTGGTACGGTCCGCCCGGTGAATTGAGAAACCTTCAGGTTGTATGTGAAACAGAGCACACAGCAGAATCTTATTCCCTCTGAGAGGTAAGTCTGGCGTTAAGTTCATCCAGCTTGTTTTCGATTGCTTGGACGTTTGCCAGGAGTATGCTGGGGAGAGGGGTCTTGAAACTGCGTTGCTTCAGTCTAACCTGCTTCCTCGGTCGGCGACTGCGGCTGGATGATCCTGGGATCCGATGGGAGCAGTCTGACCTTGTGGAAGGTAGGTGGTTGCGTCTGGTGGGGTCCAGGGCGCTGACGGGGACCAGGGCGCTGGTTACGTTTCCGGGGTCATATCTGGCAGGGTCCCGGGCACTGGTTGAGGTATAGGGGTTGCTAGGGGGGGCATGTTTGCAATCCGGATGGGTCCCGGTATTCTGCGGGCACGGGAATATCTTGCAGCGCATTCTGGTCCTTGCGCGGCGTCTCCTGCCATTTTGGGGGTCCTGGATCATGGGCAGGGACTTCCTGAGGCAGGTTGGGCCGGGTCCCATGATCTGTTCCCTCCTTGGGCGCTCCTGGGGTCGGGTCTTGAAGTAGGCCCGGTCGGGCCTCCATGTGGATTTTTCTTTCTTCCATCTCGAGGTAGGTCAGGTTGCTGGGCGGGCCTCTCCGGATCGGGCCGCTGGGTGGGTCTCTTAGGGTCGAGTTGGGCCGGGTCTCGTCGTCGGGGGTCGGGTCGGCAGCTCCAGGGACTGGGCCGGGCGATCCGGGGGCTGGCTTCTGTTGTTAGGCCGGTTGGGAGCTCCGAGGTCCGTGTCGGTTCCAAATCGAGGTTGGGGCTTCACTTCCGGTTTGGGCCCGATCCACTTTCAGGTCGTGGAGATCATGTCGGGTCAGATCAAAAGGTCTCCACGGGCCTTGGAGGATGTTCAAGCCTGCAAGAAAAGATAAAAGAGAGAGGTTAGTAATAGTGTTAGTTTTAGAATTAAATTTTAAAAGATTAAAACGAGTATAAGTTAAGTAAAAGGTGGATCTGTTGGAGAGAGCTCGCAGAGAGTCGCCTCGCTCTGGTGCCAACCTCTGAGTTTCAGTGAGCACTTGGAGTGATGGCCATTTAGTAGCCTGGAGTTCGCATTAATAATGATGTTGGGGCTAACAGCACTCACTCTTATTATGGAGTAAGTTGTTCAGCAACTTTCAGTGTCTGCACTTGAGTGGCGAAATGTGGAAATCAAGCTATTTCTCCATGATTTCTCCAGAAGCTTTGTTACATGGGTACTTCTCCAGGAGGTTTGCTATTAAAGGATGTGAAGGGTGTGGAGATGCTGTACTTAACCTACTAGTGAGCCACTGTATATGACAGAAAAGCATAAGAAGGAGCAGAATTAGGCCATTCGGCCCACCATCCTGCTCCGCCATTCAATCATGTCTAATATGATTCTCATTCCCATTCTCCTGCCTTCTCCCAATAACCTCTGATCCCCCTTATTAATCAAGAACCTATCTATCTCTGTCTTAAAGACACTCAGTGAATTGGCCTCCACAGCCTTCTGTGGCAAAGAGTTCCACAGATTCACGACCCTCTGGCTGAAGAAATTCATCTTCATCTCTGTTTTAAAGGTTTGTCCCTTCAGTCTGATGCTGTAGCCTTGGGTTCTAGTTTTTCCTACTAGTGTTTCTGTCTTTTTCTTCCAGCATTGCCATGCCCCGGAACACTTTGGAATTTCTGGACATCTTCACTGTCTTGAAGCGGATGCTTATTTTAGAATACTTAGTGTAAGGTCTTGTTTATGTCGTCTCCTGTATTCAATAGCATAGAACGTTGGGGATAAGCTTCTTATTGAAGCTTAGATCCATGTACTGTATTGTGACGTAAGTTAAACCACCATGCTGCCCATCTGTCAGTGCTTTAACTATGGAAATTACCTGATGAAATTGTTGCACAGTAACATGCTCTAACCCACTAAATAATTAGATGTTTAAATAGCGTAAATCTTAACGGTGTCTTCTGCACCATGAAGCCTATAAACCTGCAATTAGTATGGTCAAAATTCATCATAACTTTGTAGAAAACATTTGATATCCTTTACTACAGTAGCACAGTTGTTAACACTGTTGCTTCACAGCTCCAGGGTTCAATTCCTGGCTTGGGTTACTGTCTGTGCGGAGTCTGCATGTTCTCCCCCTGTCTGCGTGGGTTTCCTCTGGGTGCTGCGGTTTCCTCCCACAAGTCCCGAAAGACGTGCTGTTAGGTGAATTGGACATTCTGAATTCTCCCTCAATGTACCCAGACAGGTGCCGGAGTGTGGCGACTAGGGGATTTTCACAGTAACTTCATTGCACTGTTTTTTTTTGTTTTTAAAAAAATAATTTAGAGTACCCTATTCATTTTTCCAATTAAGGGGCAATTTAGCGTGGCCAATCCACCTATCCTGCACATCTTTATGTTGTGGGGGCGAAACCTATGCAAACACGGGGAGAATGTGCAAACTCCACACGGACAGTGACCCAGAGCCGGGATCGAACCTGGGACCTCGGTGCTGTGAGGCAGCAGTGGTAACCACTGCGCCACCGTGCTGCCCCTTCATTTCACAGTTAATGTAAGCCTACTTGTGACACTAATAATGAAACAACAGTGCTAACCACTGTGCTACTGATTGGTACTGAACATTAATATTTTCAGTTCCATACTGTCGAAGCAAAACGTGCTATCATTCTGATCAAAATTTTGATTTGGTCCTCAAATCAAAGAAACCTGAAATATCCGCTCCAATGCTGGTTTAGCACACTGGACTAAATCGCTGGCTTTGAAATCAGAGCAAGCAGGCCAGCAGCACGGTTCAATTCCCGTTCCAGCCTCCCCGAACAGGCGCCGGAATGTGGCGACTAGGGGCTTTTCACAGTAACTTCATTTGAAGCCTGCTTGTGACAATAAGCGATTTTCATTTCATTTTTTCATTTCATTTTGTTACACTCGAGCCAAAATTAGAGCAATTAACTATTACATTTGTTGTTTTTTGAGCTAGCATTCAACCCGTAGCCAATATTTGGGAAGAAAATTTCCGTATTCAATTCTACAATTCCGTGCACTTGCTAATTTGGGCCTCTTGCACCTTCCTGATTTTAATTTCTCCACTGAATGACGGCCACACCTTCAGTTGCCTAGGCCCCAAGATCTGGAATTCCCTCCCCAGGCCTCCCCACCTTCCTATCTCACTTTCCTCCTTAAAACACTCCTTAAAACCTGTTTTGTTAACAAAGCCTGTGGTCATTTGACTTGTCTCCTTATATGGCTTTGCGTCATATTTTGATTGAGAGTGCTCCTGTGAAGTACATTAGGACATTTATTACATTGATGATACTATATAAATATGAATTATTATCATAGAATCTCTACTGTGCAGAAGGAGGCCATTCAACCCATTGAATCTGCACCAACCCTCTGAAAGAGCACCCTATCCCTGCAACCCCGTGACCGCACTTAACCTGCATATCCCTGGACACTAAGGGGCCAATCATGGCCAATCCACCTAACATGTACATCTTTGGACTGTGGGAGGAAACAGGAGCACTCAGAGGAAACCCACGCAGACACGGGGAAAAAGTGCAAACTCCACACAATCACCCAAGGCCGGAATTGAACCCGGGTCCCTGGCACTGTGAGGCAGCAGTGCTAACCACTGTGCCATCCCTTAATTATAATTAAGATTCAAGGAAAAGTCGAGATTTATTTTTCCTGGGCTTATTTTGTATTTGGATGATTTCCTCAATATTTGTTCATACTTCATCTAAGACAGTTGTTGCCAGGCTCCATATAGCCATAATAAGCCCGGCTCCAAAAATAGAAATTACAGATAGCTGCATCAGTCAACGTGGCAGGTTAGCCTTTGTAGCTGAACAAAATCTAAGGCTTTACTTTTTAACATTTTTTTTATTAGGACTAATCAAAGCAATGTTTGCATTTGATTTAAAAAAAAACTGATGATCGATTTCTTACAATTTAATAAAATAATTGCAACCTCAGGCAGAATACTTCAGTCAGAATATTAGGGCAGTATTTTTTGCCCGGTACCCATTTTTAACAACCGGCCATCCTTCGGGATCCAAGTTGCCCGGACTTACTGATCCACCATTAATGTGACAGCCGAGCCTGCTTGGTCCTCACGATTTCACTTGCTTTGTCATTTAATGTTACACTTCTGCTAAGAACTTTAGCTGATGATACAAGTTCTTCCGTTGAAAAAAGTCAAGAGGTTTATCCTCGAACTTGCCATGCTTAGCCTTCAGATGCCTGTGAAGTTTTGAGGGTTTTAATCTTTAATTTGCTCGCACTTCCCTGCATATAACTTACATTGGCTTTGCATCCTGATTTACACTGGCACAATTAATGAACACATAGCTCAAGAAAATTCTTTATGCTGCTTTGTTCCCGATTTCAGCTTCTTCCAATGAGTTATTCACCAGAAGCCCTGGAGCTCACACCAGGACTGCCAGGATCTACAAAATGGAGGGATATCTCTTTGGCGGCATTTTAAAAAGCCGGTCCGGCGGTTAAATACCTCGTCCTGCGATCGGGAACGGCGCAACCGATGGTACCGCAAGCCTCCCAACACCTGCCTGCGACCCACCCATGGTTCGCAACTCTGAGTTTGAAAATGACTGTATTAGGGTACCTCAAATGAATTGTTCAGGCTTATTTTATGCCAAGTTGTAGTTATTCTTAAACGTTCGCAATATTTTAGCTCAATATGGGGAACATTATGAATGGGAGCATGCAAAAAATTAATTTAATTTTTGGGAACATTTGACCCTTTAGTTCCCACCAGGTTTAGTTCACCTACTGCTTTGAACCTCCCTGGTTGCCGTTCAGTGATGATTTTGGAGGTGCCGAACTTTGGGACATTTCTTAACTGTTTTCCTTTAAATTTATCTGTTTGCCTCATCTTTGGGTCAACTTTCCTCTTTATTGGCTTTTAACCTGTTTGGTACTCGGTGCTTTTCGTTCTAACTCTAAGATGCATTGAGAAGCTTCGTTGCACATGTGAGGTACCCTGTATGTAAAACTTTTTATTAAAATTGTGGATGATCTGAAATTTCTAAATACAATATCGGCAGCTGGTTAACAGCACCAGCGTCAATGTATTTTCCAGCTGCCCAAAGAGATTTATACATTTTTTTCCCCAAACTGTGTTAGATGTTCCAATTTAGTTGCATTATTTGTCTCCTGAGACCAGTATCCAAACGTTCTTGCTTGGATTAAGGAGTTAATTCATTGGAGTGTAGCCCAGATCAAGGATTCCTGATCTTTTAACCACTGTACTGTTTTTTCAGCAATCCGTTCAAAAAAGTAATCTAATTCACTACAAATAATTACAAGTTTATGGTAAATAAACCGCTAATTAGTTTTTCAAAGCAATAATTTGCAATTAATTAAACAGTTTAACCAGTGATGAAGTGGCTGCCTTCAACTTGAAGTAAATGGTGTGCACTAGAGTTGGATCTCTATCACTGCTGTTGGTGAACGGGCACCTGGAAACACGAACCATTTTTGACAACCAATACTTCACATGTTAATTGGGCTGCAAACTTTCTGACACATATTGATTACTCTGGACCTCTGCTTCTGTAACCTGTAACCACTGTTTGATTGGTGTAACTTGGTTACAGAATTCGGAAGGAATGCTCGGCAACCCCGCTGTTGCCAAGGGTCACTGCTGACGTGACTTCATTTTCTGGCAGTCGTATCAGAAACTACCTCTTCGAGTACAGGGCACATTTTAAAGAGGCAGAGGCTGCTTTTCTAGTACAACTTCATTTGATTGTTGATCCAAATAGAATCTCACTTTAGTTATTAACATTATCAGTTTTTGCTAAATTTGATTTAGAGTTGTTGCTTCACTTGTCCTTTTATCCAGAATTTTAAATTGACTTTGGTATATTCTACTTGCTGTCATTCTGATGGATCAAAACTGGAAGGTTGCCCCCAGAAGTATATGTCGGACAGTTGGCTCAGTTTAGATCCTTTGGCTCCCTTGTAGAACAGATCAGTCACTTTAATGTAAATCTCATTGAGCTGCTACTTTCAAGCTGGATTAGAGCCATAATTACCAAAACAAAAATGGAAATTTTAGATGAAATTTGCAGAAGTTTCTAGGGGATTTTTGGTGAAAACCAGCAAGACATCTTCCATATACTCAATAGATTGCCCTACAATCTCGCTCATTAAAATCCCTACAGCTAGCTTGACGCTAGCAAATCATTGACTTTATACTTGGAAAGTGCGTGTGCTTGGTTTTACAGCTTTCCAGAGGGGCAAGCTAACAAATTTGAATGAACATTTTGCAGCAACAGTTGCACATTATACCTGTGTAAGGATTAAAAAACAGAGGAAATTGTGCTCATATTGGGTATCCATAACATTTGAAATGAGGGGAGCTTGCGCTGTTCATGCAGATCTCTGGAATATAGATGTGCATTGATCGTCTTCTCCATTCAGGCACTTAAATGGAGGGTGGAAGCCTTCCCTGGATGAAGGACCCCAGGGGTAGAAATGCTGCCTGCCAAATGCTGTTGGCCAATCAAAGGCCAGTGGTTTTTCAATACTTGGTAGCACTACTGGGAGAGTGGCAGCAGCTACTGACAGTGCACTCACCAGAGGCTCAGGATGGTCAAGGAATGCAGGCCACAAGTGTGCGATAACAGGATTGCGGTCAGGTGCCTTTGAACAAGGGACCTTTCCCCACCAGGACCCCACTTTAGTATTCGTAAGACATGTCGCCTGTCCCCCAATAATTGCTCACTTAAAGGCCTCAATTGGCAGTGGGGCGGGAAGATCATCCGTGAACCTTCCAGACCTTCAGGAGGAGGGGGTGTTGAGGAGGAAATGAGTTAGAGCTTGTCCTTGCTGCCTGGACTTAATTAAATTTGCTAACCCCCCCCTCGAGAATGGGCATTACATGTTACCATGTGCTTAGGATGAATGGAAAAGGAAAAGAAGATCTGTAAATCTAAAAACAAGGTGGCTACTTTGAGAGAATGTTTTCGAGCATGGAGAATTTAAGTGAAATAACAGAAATTGCTGGATAAACTCAGAAGATCTGGCAGCATTTCTGGACAGAAACAGAGTTAATGTTTCAGATCTGAATAACCTTCTACAGAAATTAAGTGAGTTGGCTTTAAGTTGCAAAAGTTATAAACTTGCTGCCTACACCACCGTTCTAACACGAGGGTTAATTTCTGGTGGTCAGCAAGTAAACAGAAAGTATAACAACAGTGTTGTGTTTTGTGGTCGATGTCTAGTAAGGAATCTACCAAACAACTTGACTTGTCCAAACCAGGATCTTTATTAAATCACACATGGTAAGATAAGGATCTGTTACAGAGAAAGCTATGGAGTTTCTTTGTACTCTTCTGGAACTACACCTGGCACGACTGTCCACTTGTATGTCTTACAATCATCTCCTGAGGGCCAGATGTGCCCCCACTTATATTGGAGTGCCTTGTCACATGACCACTGTCTTGAGCCCACATGGGGTGTCTGTACCGCCACCTGCTGGTTGGAGGTCGCACCAGGCATATCACCACAAGCAGCGTAATTCACATTGCCAGACAAGTATGAGTACCCAACATAAGTAAACATTAACAGTCGCCACTATTCTGCTGTACCTCAACTTCAAAATGCTCGCCTTTTACGACATATTTAATGAATTGATCAGATGACATCATATACTTTAGGATGAATTCTAATTTTCATAAAGTATGGAAATATCTTTAGTATGGGGAAGAAGCATTTTATGTTAGCTGCAGCGAGGGGTCAGCCAATCTCACTCTTAAGTAGAGATGTACTTTTTTATTCGTTTGTGGGCTGTGGGCCAGCATTTATTGAGGGCATTTAGGAATCATTGCTGTGTATTTGGAGTGACATGTAAGTCAGACAAGGATGACAGATTTCCTTCCCTAAAGGACATTACATAGAAACATGCATAGAAAGTAGAAACAGGAGGAGGTCAATCAGCCCTTCGAGCCCCTAGTAGCCACATTCATTATGATCATGGCTGATCATCAAATTCAATACCCTGATCCCATCTTCTCCCCCCCCCCCCCCCCCCCCATATCCCTTGATCCCTTTAGCCCCAAGAGCTATATCTAATTCCTCTTGAAATTACACAATGTTTTTACCTCAACTACTTTCTGTGGTAGTGAATTCCACAGATTCACCATTCTCTAGGTAAAGACATTTCTGCTCACCTCAGTACCACCTTATCCTCAAACTATGACCCCTAGTTCTGGATTCCCCCACCATTGGGAACATTGTTTCTGAATCTAATTCTGTTAGAATTTTATAAGTTTCTGAGATCTCCCCCCTCCTCCTCACTCCTCTAAACTCCAGTGAATATAATCCTATTAGTGAACCATATGGGTTTTTAGGTCAAGTCGACAATGGTTTAATGGTCATCATTGGACTTTAAATTATAATTCCAGAATTCAAATTTCACCATCTGTCATGGTGGGATTTGAGCACGGGTCCCCAGATTAATATTAGTCCAGCGACACTACCACGGCTCCAATTCTTTCTCCAGTTAACTCTGTGTTGTTCCACATCCTCTTCAATAGTGTTAACCTTGGTCTATGCTGGCACTCTACCTTCTGCCAGAAAATCATGGGTTCACACACCACTCCGCAGATTGAGCACATAATCTGGGTTGACGTTTCAAAGTGGTACTGGAGCCATGCAGCACTGTTTGAGGTACAGTCTTCCTGGTGAAATGTCAAACCAATTAAATTAAAACCGTGTA
The DNA here is from genome assembly GCF_902713615.1 of Scyliorhinus canicula. Lineage (NCBI taxonomy): Eukaryota > Metazoa > Chordata > Chondrichthyes > Carcharhiniformes > Scyliorhinidae > Scyliorhinus > Scyliorhinus canicula. Next base: position 118,459,433 of record NC_052151.1, read on the forward strand.
ATATATTGACATGAATGACTGGGAGGAGCTTCTTTCTAATCATTAAGAAGGTTGTCAACTCCTCCATCAAGCTGCAATATGCTTTGAGTCACGATGTCTTAAGAGGCAGAGTGCTGGCAGAGAAGGAAAGAAAAGGAAGCAAATCCTGCACTCTGGATCCCACGACCTCGTGATACATCCTGCCCCATGTGCCCAAAGATAACGTGGGGCACCTCCTCAGACACATGAAGCCCAATGGTAGAAACCCGCAACCGTGAATATACATCATCCTCGATTCGAGGGACTGCCAACAGTGACTGTTAAACAAATGAAGCGTTGTGGCAGTTTAATGCTTCATTTTAGTGTTACGAGACTCGCAAAATATTTATTTAAGGTGAAAAGGTGACTTGGCAGCAATGCAGGGTTTGGCATTTTCTTTAAGTCCTTTATAAAGATAGTTGAAAAATCCAGTGTCATTTCTCACAGCATTGAAATGCAGAACAGCAGTTGCTGTATGTGTCTGGCACAGAACTTTGTTTTAATTATGTAATCTGCTTATCAAAATGAAAGGAGAAAATACTGGGAAATGTGTTGCTTTTCCCCTCCCATTTTAGATCCATATTGTTCTTTTGCCAGGATTCCCCCTCCCTTGTGTTTCTTTATTGTTCCAGATTGTAAACACAATTCAAGGTTCAAATTCTCTGTTAGATATTGGCTTCAGAGTAACATGCTAGATGGTCCGTTTTTAACGCTGCCAAATGTGACTTCTCATTCTTGTGACCCTCACATAATCTATTCTTGCATCTTTTCCTTTTCTCTGCATCGTGTAATTGAAGAACTTGTTAATATCGATTACTGAGTATTAATGTGCCTGGCGAGAGTTTTAATCGGCAGGCACAGTGTGCCATTTGGCATGGTCCAGTGATGTCACCTGGGGATGGACTCGGCTAGCAGCCAACCAACTCTTTCGGAATACCGGGATTTAAGCGGTTCTTGATTTTGACTGGTAGAGAGCTCCAGAAGATTCTGGAAACCGAAGGCAGACTCCATTTTGAGTTTAGTTCTGCTTAGACTAGGCGAGCAGAAGGGACACAGGTTTGGACTCTCTCTAGCAGCCAATGCCTGGCGATTAACACTCTCACCAGCCAGTCTGTGAAAGTTTCATTCCTGATTAAAACGCTGCCAGCAGCCTCGCTCTGTAGGCCGGCTATGAAAGCTTAACCTGTCTGAAAGGCTGAGGAAAGCCCAGTCTGATACCTCCTGAGATGTAGAGAGGTCTTGAAGAAAATACTCTTTTTCTCTCTCTCCACTACAGTTAATCTTGACCTGCAGAAAGAGAAGGCCAGTGGTCAAGAGGCAGAGTGGGCGAAAAACCGTCTTTTAAATTACCAAGCAGATAATTTTTTTTGTGGAAATATTTTAATTAAAATTCTTAACACCACCTTCCCTTACAACAGTAAAACAGTTACTAAATCCACCCAACCACCCTATTCCCCCCCCCCCCCCCCCCCAACAGCTAACAGTGACCAGCTCTTTAAAATACATTATAAACGTCCGCCATCTGTGGTAAAACCCTTCCACTGATCCTCTCGCGGTACACTTAACCTTCTTGAGGAGTAAAAACTCCATCAAGTCACCCAGCCACGCCGAGGCGCTTGGTGGTATAGTCAACCTCCAGCCCATGAGGATCTGTCTCCTTGCCACCAGTGAGGCAATGGCCAGGTCATCCGACCCCGGCACAACCGAAAGCCCCAAAATCACCACCAATGGGGACGGCTCCAACCAAATGTTCAGGATTGCCGACATTGTCTTAAAAAGGGACCTCCAGAAGTCCACCATCTTTGAACACGTGCGCATGATGTACCAGGCCCCCAGACACTGATTACATCTGTCATTAAAAACGACAACACCTTAGCTAACAGCTTCGCGTCCACATTTAATAGGGACATTGGTCGATATGACCCACAGTCTAAGGGGCTCTTGTCTTTTTTCAAGAGCAGGGAAATAAAAGCCTGCCTCAGCTCCTGTGGCAAAGCACCAAGAAGTCCCTGAACATCCCTAATAATAGAGGCACTAATAGTTCTGTGAATATTTTATAGAATGCCTTCCTCGACTGTACCAGTTGGATGAGATTAAGCACCTGTTTGATCTTATCGAACTCCAGCCAGCTACAAGGTCCTTTCATAACTCCTCCTCTACCTTGAACATAGAACATACAGTGCAGGAGGAGGCCATTCGGCCCATCGAGTCTGCAACGACCCACTTAAGCCCTCACTTCCACCCTATCCCCGTCACCCAATAACCCCTCCTTACCTTTTTGGTCACTAAGGGTAATTTATCATGGCCAATCCACCTAACCTGCACGTCTTTGGACTGTGGGAGGAAACCGGAGCACCCGGAGAAAACCCACGCAGACACGGGGAGAACATGCAGACTCGGCACAGACAGTGAATCTGGGAATCGAACCTGGGACCCTGGTGCTGTGAAGCCACAGTGCTAACAACTATGCTACCGTGCTGCCCAAAGGTTCCATCGAAAACAAACATTTTGTGTGGGGAGTGGTGGGAAATAATTTACATTGAATTCCATCGTGCAGTATGGCACATTCTTACTCATTTGCCTAGGGGCAGTTAGGGCTCTGCGGCTAGAAGTGGCACTGCACCAATTAATCTTTTTTCCCCCCTCAAGTCCATTTTGGAATTTAATTAGAATTTGCTATGTTTATTTTTTGATCAATGACAATGGTGTTTCAAACAGTAAGAATAACAGCCGTAGTCTGATAACAGAAAGAGCTAAGACAATGTTGCCTTCTTTGAAGTTTGCAACAGTTGGGACAATAATAATGAAATCCGAAGTTTAAATGTGCTTCAATAACAGTGCCCACTCCCCTGCATGCACTTTTGAAAGCTGGAAACCTCCGGAGACATTAATCTTGTTCAAAACTAACTGAAGTGACCTTTCAAGTATGTTCTGTCAGTTGGAGAGTTTACTTATTTAATCCCAGAAGAGGTCATTTTTCATTTTCTTGTTTGCTGCTAAGAGATCGGCTCCTTTTCAAAACAAAAATGCACATCAGCTTTATTAGGTTTTCCTCCCTCCTGTATGTCGAGCAGCACTCACAAGCACTAATTGATATGATCTTCTATTTGACCCTGTTTTTCTCGAAACCAATAAGAGGAGGCGGGCATGCACCTGAAAGATATCAGATTCCAGGGCTACGGTCCACAAGGAAAATAGGACTTTGAATTGGGCTCTAGTCTTGGGTGCTGCAACATCTAATTTCTTTTTATTTTGTTTTTAGAACAGCTTTCTTTAACATTATTCTGTGAGCCAGGAGAGGATTCAGATGTACATTAGTTGATTATAGAATTCGGGTGTTTTTTAAAAGAATGTCAATTTTGCATCTCTACCCGCAGTTGATCAGATTGTCACCACAGGGATTCAGATGCCTTGGTGAACAGGCATTAAGCTTACTTATATCCATCTACTACTTGCAATTCTTACGGTCCAATAAAACTGCAGAATCAATGTTCAGAAATTTAAATTGTTATTGAGAAATGTACTTTGATTCACTTTTGTGATTTTTTTTTGAAAGCATTCTGCAGTTTCAAATAACAGTTCAGCTTAAAGGTGTACAGATCATGTACTAGATTGAACACGGTGTGGGAGTGTTATTTAATGTGCTGCATATTTGGTGTGATTAATGCACAACATGCAGACAAATATTGTTGATCCCACAGGAATTGCCGCTTGGTGTCAGTGGCAAAACCACCTGAAAGAGGGTTTAACATTTTGTAACAGCTGGTGCAAGTTTTTGAACTGCAAGTTTAGCTTGCGAAGGAAGTTCAGGTTTTCGCAGGATTCTCCTATACAAACTTGCCCAGTCTTCGCATACTGCAATGAAGTCAGGGTACAGTCAGACCATCCAGTCAACCATGATCTTGGCGGAAGGCTGTCACCTTATTTGCCTGGGGCTCCTGCGGCAGTTATTGCAGCTCCACCACCTTAGTCTTTAATATGATATTCAGCTGAATATCTGTTATTCATGATGTGTGTCTGAAACGTCAAACTGTATAAAGATTCTGTTACACACAGCTAAAAGTTGCATAGAACCATAGAAATGTTATGGTGCAGAAAGATGCCATTGTGACAATAAGCGATTATTATTATTTATCAGTCCATTGTGTCTACGGGGCTGGTTTAGCTCACTGGGCTAAATCGCTCGCTTTTAAAGCAGGCCAGCAGAACGGTTCGATTCCCGTACCAGCCTCCCCGGACAGGCGCTGGAATGTGGCGACTAGGGGCTTTTCACAGTAACTTCATTGAAGCCTACTCGTGACAATAAGCGATTTTCATTTCATTTTTTTCATTTCTACGCCGGCCAAAAAAAGAGAAAAATGAAACTAGCTACTAATTTTAATCCCATTTTCCAGCTACTGGTCCGTAGCTTTGCGGGTTACAGCACTTCCGATGCAGATCCAGGTAATGTTTAAATGAGTTGAGCATTTCAGCCTCAATCACCAACTTAGGGAGTGAATTCCAGACGCCCCACCCTCTGTATCCTCTAATACTACCAATCACCTTAAATCTATGCCCCCATCTATCCTCCAGCTAGGGGAAGCATGTCTCTCCTGTCCACCCTCTTTGGGCTGCTCATAATTAGCCCCTTAGCCTCCTCTGTTCTATGGAAAACAACCCAAGCCCATCCAGTCTCTCCTCAGCTGCAGCTTTCAGGCTCTGGCAACATTCTTGTAAATCTCCTCTGTACTCTTTCCGGAGCCAACTCTGTCTTTCCTATAATGTGGTGACCAGAATTGTACACAAAACTCCAGCTGTGGCCTAACCAGTGTTTTATACATTTACTTTTTTAAAAAAAATTCCATTTAAGGGGCAGTTTAGCGTGGCCAAGCTACCTACCCTGCACATCTTTGGGTTGTGGGGTTGAGACCCATGTAGGCATGGGGAGAATGTGCAAACTCCAAACGGACAGTGACCCGGGGCAGGGATCGAACCCGGGCCCTCAGCGCGTGAGGCAGCAGTGCTACCCACTGCGCCACCGTGCCCACCCCTAGTATTTTATACACTTCCATAATTACAGTCCTGCTTTTGTATTCAATACCTTGCCCAATAAAGGAAAGTATTCCATATGCTTTCTTGACTGCCTTGTCCACCTATCCTGCCACCATTAAGGACCTGTGGACAAGCACTTCCTCAACCCCTCTCAACATCTTAAGCCACCCACCACTCTGACTTTGAAATATATCTGTTTCTTCACTGTTGGTGGGTCAAAATCCTGGAACTCCCTAACAGCACTATGGGGGTACTGACACCACAGGGACTGCAGTGATTCAAGAAGGTAACCTACTCGAGGGAAATTACGGATGAGCAATAAAGGCTGGCCGAACCAGTGACGGCCACATCCTGTAAATTATTTTTTTTTAAAAACCTTGCTTCTTTAGCATTATGTTCGAGCTGTTTAAACCTATGTCTTTTTATCACCTCAGTCATTTATCTCTTCAACTTTTACTTTAAGTGTAATATTTGCAGCTCATAGGGATTATAAGAATCACAGACTTGTGACTGGAGACCTTACTTTGTTTGGTATACAGAAATACACAGCATGAGAAAGATTCTAAAGTTAATGCGACAGATTGTGTGAACTTTGGTTACTATTATGCTGCTATTCTTTCTGCCATTGTGCACTACTTCCCCTGAATGAAGTTGCCAATTCTGGTTGGAGCTATTTCTATAAGTTTGGTTGCATCACATTCTAAATTGTTGTTGGGTTTATTTAATGGTTAATTCTTCAAGTTCGGAACATTATAGAAGTCAATTAAGGTTAAGATTTCTGAATAAAACAGTTGAGTGCTGTGTATAAATCAGTGCTGGGTTTATATCAATGGGGTAATTAGCAAATAAGTTACTACCCCAGTGTCAAACTGCTTCACAAAGAATTACACAGAATTTTAGAGTGGAAACAGGCCATTCGGCCCAACTGGGCTGTGCTGCTCTTTATCCTCCACGTGAAGCTTCTCTCACCCGATTAAAATATTCTTCTGATTCTTTCTCTTCTATCTAACTGCCCTTTAAATGTATCTTTGCTTTCGAAAAATAAATTTAGAGTACCCAATTTCTTTTTTCCAATTAACATGTGGGCCTGAGTGAATGACAGGTCTGTGACCTCCTTATGCACTTATAGGCGGCTGACTGGGATATATCACATCTCTGCTGCCCTGGACCAAGCTGCTGGCATAGATGTCCAGAGCATCAGCACCTTTAAGGATCACAGGCAATGAGTGACCTCCCAGTCCATGTGGTACCAACTTTTACATCACCTGGCACAGGTGATCCACCATCTCCTGGAAGAGACACAGCCTTCCCCGACACTGGAACTCTGATACCTGGAGGTAGGAAGTTTGAATACCCTCGGCCGGAAATGTCTCCGCCGAAGCTCCAACATCTGTGGACCTGCTCCCGGAAGAGCACCAGGCCCACCCTCCCCCTCCTCTGCTATTCCTGACAGTGTGCAGCGGTACATCAATGTCTCTGCTGCTGTGCGATCGCAATCAATAGAAGAACCAACTGTACTGGCTGCTTGATTCTCCAGAACCATAACTGAAAAGAAGAGAACATCAAAGTGAGCAATGAGGATTCCTCACAGTGCCCTGACCTTCAGCCCTCTCAACACCTGGGACATCCATCCATGAACTTCCCCCTATGTGAGTGCCTTTCCATTGAACTGTGCTTCAGACACAATAGCCACTTTCCGAAGTTGTCCTAAACCTAATCAGCTCCACCTGAATGAAGCATTTCGACCATCGAGAGTCTCAGCAGTCACTAACCCCACCGACCAGCATTCTAACCTCACTGGAGACTTAGATGATGCCCTCTGTCATTGCCTTGAACAAGGTGGCTGATGAGATAACACCTTGCATTGGCAGCCACTATTTGTCATCTCTTTTATGTAGACATGACTATAAGCCTTGGAGTTCAATGCTTGGGGGCAATGCTTTCAGCCATTGTAATCAACATAAATAACCAAGTAAACTGAATCAAATAAACTGAGGGACAAATTAAAGCGACAGTCCCTTAGAGGGAAACTTAAAACATCAAATCAAAATGTGATTAAAAGGGTGAAATAGACACCCCAGCCCTCGCAGCGCCCAATGGGCACAGAAGGTCTCGAGGATGTCAGTGGACACTGCATGCTCCCTCTCCAAGGATACCCGACCACGATAGAGGGATATGTAGTCGGGTCTGACGACCCCCTCGATTGCCCACTGCCTGAAACTGTTGATGGCAAGTTTGGCCAGGCTCAGGAGCAGATTCCTGGGAGATTCTTCTCCTTCCCTCTCTGCACCAGCTGCCCGTAAGAGTTAAAAGATTGGACGCCAATCAGTGACACACTCATGCATTGAAATGCGGACTTAATTGGCACATCAAGGAAGGTTCAGGGAGCCGATCAGGCAACTGGTTTCCTCTTGTAGCAGATGAGATGCACCTGATACATGCATAGACTGCAATTAACATGTCAGTTTCAGTCTTAGAGGGCACCCTCATTCCCAAAGCTCATACGGGCAGTGTATTAAACATACCTTCCAACGTGAATGGTCAGCCATGCAGAAATTAATCCCGGACTGCTTGACCTCCATTCCATTACCAGTGGACTTGAACTTCCATACAATTCAAGAACCTCACAGTCGCCCTCAAGTGCTCACCCTATTCAGCTCCCACCACTTTCCAGCTGCCACTCTGGAAAAGCAATCCCTCACTTGTTATATTGCCGCAAGCCCAACAAGGTCACAGGAAGTACTACCTGCATAGCAACTGCCAGACCCCTTTACACCTTCGTACCCCCGCCAAGAACCATAGAACCGCTACACTGTAGAAGGAGGCCATTCAGCCCATCAAGTTCGCAACGACCCTTTGAAAGAGTATCCTACCTAGGCCCACTCACCCGCCTATCCCATAACCCCACCAACCTAACACCGTTGGACACTAAGGGGCAATTTAGCATAGTCAATTCACCTAACCTGCTCATCTTTAAACTGTGGGAGAAAACCGGAGCACCTTGGGACACCCCGCAGACATGGGGAGAAAGTGCAAACTCCACATAGTCACCCAAATCGGACACGGATCCCTAGTGCTGTGAAGCAGTAGTGCTAACCATTGTGCCACCGTGCCGTCCCCAACCATCGGCTCCAAGTTGGACCTACCCAGTTTCCCTGCGCCCTCTCTGTTGCCCCTTCTGGGACTGGCACCGGGATGATAATTGCGACCTGAGCACTCACCTCCCCTTCCGAGGTGAAGTCGGTAGATCCTCTCGTTTTTATGCAGCTGTTGTAAATCGCGCCAGCCATGATGTCACGTCGGCAACCGCCGAATAGTCAGTGAGTGGGGAAATCCTTGAGGGAGGGCTCATTAAATTATATTATAATGTGTTAAAACGAGGTTACCAGCCTTCTGCGGCGGATATCTCATGACGCCTCTGGCGAGGTTCCTGGAAAATCAGAAATTGTTTTCCAATTCTCACTGAATTTTCATCCCACGTCACCATTCTTACTGACGACGAACATGGGCTCAAAATCGTCCCATTCACTTAACACCAGTGGAGTCACGTGTTGTGTCCCCCCCCCCCCCCCCCCCCCCCCCCCCCCCCCATAGATTTATAGGGAAGCTTAGTTCTATTTAAATGGAGAATTTGCTTTCAAAGATTACGGAAACTATGGAAAATCGCTGATTCATGTTTGAAATCTAAACTAATTTTCATCGTACAGTGAGTTTCAAATTCCTTTCTTTTTTTTTGTCCTGCCCACTCCCATTCTTTCCTAATAGTCATTTAGCTTTTGACATGTTCTTTGAAGAGTAAATAGACTGCAAGCTGACTCTTGTCGCTCTGAGCAAGGTGTGTCTATTATAGTTCAGGATTGACTGAGCAATCAGTCTTGCTCTGGGTGATGTTTTTGTGCTTCAACATTGGTACTGCAATATTCAGGTATCAATTTATTAATGTAGAGGTATGAAGTAAGCGTTTAAATGAGAATACAAATAATTTATATGCACCCATGAGCAGGGTGGCAAGGTAAATGAAGATTGTAATTTAATTAGGAATTTATGGCAGCCAGGCCTGTCCGTCCTTGGTCGTTTTCAATTAAGAGCGTGTTTATAGCTGCCATTTTGGATTATTTCACATGTGGAATGATAATTTACCAAGCTATTCAACACTCCTTGCCTGCCAGCTATTTCTAGAATATAAAAATATTTTAAAATTGCTTGATTATTATTTCTGCATTTAGCCACGCAACAAGTTTTTTTAAAAAATGGCTGACATTTACATGTCACTTCTAAATTATGTGACAAAGAACGTGAAGGCCACATGGTTTTCAATCTGGTTTTCTCCGACTCAAGTTGGCTGATGTATTTGTTTCTGCATTGATAGTCCTGACCTGTTTGATAGTTAGCAGTTGTATTAGTTGAGCAGCAACAAGGGATGTTTGTTGGATCTATGCCAAGCATGTGTTGTTAACCTCCTGTGGGAAATATTTGGAATCAAGCCTTTCTTGAAGGATGGAAGAAAAGGTGATTATTGTATCCACTGGTTATAATTTCCCCAACCTGTCAAATAAAATCCTCTCCTGGATACAGCATTCTTATTATGTGTCACCATGAGGGTTCCTTGTGACCACAAAGAAGATATCGTTATGACCTGAATATATTGCCTATTGGAGTTGTTAGTTTATCCACCAGATGTAATGTATCAATAAGATGCCATTTGGCACATCTGGCTACTGCTTAAGCAGAGGTTTGATGCTTTGAAAGGGGATGTGTCAGAATTTAGTACAAACCAGACAAATCTGTCACTGGTAGGACATTGCTACCTCAAATCGCGTTTCAGTTTGCTAGTGAAGAGATCTAAGCCTTCACCTCAAACCAATATGTACAGCGAACAGTATCAAAATAGGTCATGGATTTGTTTAGTAATAGCAGTATTATAAATTTAACAAGACATAATAAAATGCGACCTGCCTAGTGACAACAGTAACCAGTATTTAAAGGGACGGATGAGAGTGTCTCTCCCAGTAATGAGAATAGAAGGCATTTAGATAGAATCAGATGTGAATAGCTTATTTGTAGCAACAGCTTACCTAGACAATTGTGAGATCAATGAGGTAAACACATGCTAATTTGTAGAGTCAAGGAATTTGATAGGGGCTGACACCCAAATACACAGAAGGCCGAATCAAAGTGGAAGAAAGGTATAATTGCCAAGACCCTCGAAGCAGGCAGGCCGGTTGAATTCTAGCAGCCTCAGAAGCAGACAAACCAGTTTCTAGCTAACAGCCTGGAGATCAAGATTTTTCATTTACCAGCCTCTGAGCCAAGGTAGTGCAGAAAACCTTTGTAACGGTAGTTTAAATATCTTTGCTGGACGAGGACAATACATTCCCCAGACTTTATTATTCTCCCTGCATTGTGTGGTTACTATAAGCTGGTTTTAACTTATAGATATATTTAATTTTGATGTTATTTGGGGGAAAGTGGAAGTCTTGAGGAAGTCAGATGTATTTTGGAATCGGGTGCGTTCTACATAAAACACGTGTGTGTTTGTAATTCAAATGCTTAATTGTTTCAATGTAATCCAGTTCGTGTGTATTTGTCTTTAATTTAATAAATAGACTTTAATAATTGTTTTATGGCGACTGGGCTGGCTACTCTTACTGGGGTTTCGCGAGTCTCTTCACACCGTTCCAAAAACAAAACTCTACACCCCCACGAACTGGTGTTTCAAGTTGGGATACCCACGGAGATAACATCAGCGTGATTTGTGATAGAAATTCTCTGATATGACAAGATTGGCTTCTTCTAAGTAGTCAAATGACCGTTGGGTGGTGTAGACGCTCCTCCCAATTCTGGCTGAAGTCATCGATGTACACAGCGCAGTGATTCAATACTCGAATCACTGTCCGTGAGCCTGTGAAAAGCTGCGGGGCATTTTTATCCTGAACGGCGTAACTTTGAATTAATTAGGGCCTTTGGAGCATCACAAAAGTGGAGATATCCTTTGCCCTCTCAGTCAAAGTGAATTGCCAATAACTATTTAGCAAGTCTATTTTGGTGATGATATTCAACACTTTTGATGCAGTCTTCCAAACTTGGAATAGAAAACAAATCCCTCTGGCTACGACATTCACCGCCTGTAGTCCACGTGTAGTCTCTGGGTTCCATCTGGTTTGGATACCATGGCTATTGGGGAGCTCCAATCGCCAAGATCAATTCAGTAATGTAATTCGTGAGCACATACTCAATTTCCTTCTGTACCTGTGATAACTTAACTATGGACTTAACCTATGTGGATGTTGTTTCATTGGAACAGTGTCCCCACATCAATGTCATATATTGCTAACTCCGTTCAACCTAGTTTATTCCTGCAAATACATTTATAAGACTGCAGTAGCTCTGTCAGTTCGCTCCCGCTCTTATCTGGGAAATAATTTCAGGGTATGGCTTCAGGGAATCAGGTGGATAAATCCATTATAGTTAGCAAATATTGATTACCACTTTGTGTTCTTGGCAATGGGCCAATACAGCCGATTTGGACCCTGGTAAAAGGTTCTTCAAATGCTGGGACAGGGATCAGAGGTGCAGGCGTGACTATCACTTGTGGTTTCCCTATTACCTGACAGGTGACAGGTTCGACCAAAGGTGACCATATCCCTGTGTAGTCTGGGCCAATAAAACTGTCTTTGGCTTTTGTCTTGAGGGTTTCTTTATTTCGAGGTGTGCACCTAATGTAATTCCGTGACCTATCCTCAATCTCTTGCCTGCACCTCAACCAATTTGTCCGCCACGCTAAAGTGTGGTGGTCACCACTTCCTCAATAATATGTTTTCCTGTACATTGTAACACTCGGCAATATGTTGAGCTTCCAATGTTGAATATACTGTCTGATAGAACTGTTTTAATTTGAGTACTCTTCTGCAATTACATCAACCTCTTTGAATTTAACACATCTGTCTTGTTCTTTGTGGCTGTCTAATTCTCATTTAGCTTGTTAAAGATGATATCAGATAACCTGATCTCACTGGCCTCACCTTAGACTTGCAACTCCTCCCTCTTTTGTCTTAGTTTATGAGCATGTGATCAAGTTATCATGCAATCCGGAAATATTCCTGAGAGGTCTGTTTGTAATTTCTCTCTGGCAGGATTCTCTATCTGCGGTTCGACTACAGTAGGCATCACTACCATCTGGGATCCTAGTATATCATTCCCTAGAAGGAATTAAATGCCTGCAACCATGCCTAGCGCTACATTCCCCGTCTTCAGGTTACTCTACAAGTTAGACCAAGAGACATTTTTGCAGCCTTCTTACTTGATATAACATATTCTTATTTGGTTCCACTTGTTCCTCGCTCATTGTGTTTAAAAAAAAAAAATCAAAAATTCCCAGGGCAGCTTGGTGGCGTAGTGTTCAGCACTGTTGCCTCACAGCGCCGAGGACCCAGGTTCAATCACGGCTCGGGTCACTGTTGATATAGAGTTTGCACATTTTTCCCCGTGTCTGCGTGGGTCCCCCCCCCCCCACAACCCAAAAAGATGTGCAGGGTAGGTGAATTGCCACACTGAATTGCCGCTTGATTAGGAAAAAAAGAATTGAGTACTCTAAATTTATTTTTTAATAAGTCAAAAATTCCTTACACCCAAGGAATTAAGCTTTTAAAGATTCCAGTCTTGAGCCACAATTTTCCATCACGAACGACATTGATGTTATCTGCGAGTGTATTCCAACTTGGAACACTAGTTTTCAGGGGTGTATAATTTTGTTTTTGGAATGGTGTGAGGAGTCATATAAACCCCCAGTAAGAATAAGTAGCCCAGCTGTCATGGAACAATTATTAAAGACTATTTATTAAATTAAAGACAAATTCACATGAACAGGACTACACTAAGCTAAGACAATTAAGTATCTGAATTGCAAAACACAGTTTATGATTCCAAAATATATCTACCATCTCTGAACTCCTTAAGACTTCTCCTTTCCCTCAAACAACATCCAAATTAAATAGATCTATAAGTTGAAATCAGCTGATAGTTACCACAATACAGGGAAGATAATCAAGCCCGGGAAATGTCTTGTCTTGGTCCAGCAAAGCTATATTTTTTTTGAAAAATATTTTTATTCTCCATTTTCACATTTTCTTCAGAATTTATCTCCCACCTGCAAACAGTAAACTTGACGAATAGAATGTCAATCCCCTTATCAACAGCAACGATCCCATCCTCCCATCAGCCACCAAATAACAGCCCAATTGACAATATAAGCATCAAATATAACTAAACCTCCCAAGGAGGAAAAAATAAAAAGGAATCAGGAATTGCCCCTGGTCGCCGTTGACACATATAGTCCATCCCAACCCCCTTCCCCCCCCCAAATATTCAATGCCATTCAATCCCCGAAAGAGTACCGTGAATGGCACCCATGAATTGTCGACACTCCCCACCCCCAGACTCCTCCCCTCCACTTCGTATTGTAAACTCCTCCCCTGAACCTCGGTTCCTTCCCCCAACTTTTCACCCCGGCTAGACTCACCGAAACCTGTTCTACCAGGCTCCGATGGCCGCAGCCCCTCCCCCCATCTCACTCCCGTTCACTGGCCGGCTTAAACCGGCCAGTGTGGAAGCCCCCACCCGGGTCTCCTTCCCCCTTGCCCGGTCCCAGGAAAGCCAAGAACTCCCCTTTGGCACACAACCCCAGCATACACACCCAAGCCCCAAAGGACCATCATTGCAAATGAAAGGCCCAACTCTTCCCTTGTCCAAATATACAGCGTCGACTCATTTAGTACATAAACCAACACACAGTGTAAAAATAAATTTACACGAGGCTACATCGGTACACGACCCGCTCTCAGTCCCATTTCTCAATTCTGCCACAGTCCTTCTGCCTTCGTAAACTCCTCCGCCGCTTCCGCCGTCCCAAAATAAAAGTCCTTGGATTTGTAGGTCACCTCAGCTTAGCTGGATATACTATGCTGCACTGCACCTTGCTGATGTACAGTACCTTCTTCACCCGGCTGAAGGCAGCTCCCCTTCTCGCCAGCTACAACGTAAAGTCCTGGTATATGCGTATACCAGCTCCTACCCACTGCACCACCCGCTTCTGCTTTGTCCATCACAGGACCTTCTCCTTCATGCTGTACCTACGGAAATACACAGTAACTACTCTTGGCTGCTCACCCGCCTTTGGCATATTCCTCCACGACCGATGAGCCCGATCCAGTTCGTATCGAGAGGGATTCTCCCTCCCCCAATAGCTCCGCCAACATCGTGGAAAAATCCTCCGTCAGCCTCGGGCCTTACACCCCTTCGGGCAAACCCACGATCCTCAGATTCTGCCGCCTGGATCGGTTTTCCAGGTCTTCTATTTTGGCTCGTAGATCCTTGTTGGTCTCTGTCACCTTCCGCAACTCCTTCCCCATCAAGGTGAATTGATCACAGTGCTGCGATAATATCTCTTCCACTTCCTTCAGTGTCTCACCTTGCTCCCGCACCTCTGCCGCTGCACTTGATACCACCGCCCTCACCGGGGCAATCGCCTCCTCCACCAGTACTTTCAATACCACCGCCGTCTCCTTCTTCATCGCTTCCATGTGCTTTGTGAACTGTTTTTCAAGTCCCACAACCATCACTTTGGTCATTTCTTCTGCTGTGAGCGATGCTGCCTGCCTTGGTGCTCTAGCCTCTTTTCCTTACAGTTATGGCGTTGAATTTTCCACTCAACAGCGGACTTTCATTAACCCCCTCTTTCACGGCCGTTTTTTTCCCAAGCTTGAACATTTCTCCTCCCTTACAGCCTTTTCAGCCTCCGTTGCCCCTGGGACAGGACGTTAAAACCCCGGAATTTCTATTCCCGAGCGGGGACCCTCCAGTGTGCAGCTGCCCCCTGCCTGCCGTCACCGGAAGTCCAGCAAAGCTTTTTAAAGTGCCTTAATGAAAGTTTACAGCACTGCCTTGGCTCCAGACAACGGCAGATGTAAAACCTGCCCAGGCTGCTAGCTAGGTACTGGCTTGTCTGTTTCTGAGGCTGCTAGATGTCAACTGACCTACCTACTTCTGAGGGTCTTGGGAATTAGACCTTTTGTTTCACTTTCATTCTGCATTTGTGTATTTGGCTGTCTGCCCCGATCAAATTCCTTGGGCGGAATTCTCCGCTCCCCACGCGGCGTGGGAGAATCGCGGGAGGGCCTCCCAACATTTTTTACGCCACCCTGGCGCCCCCAGCGATTCTCTCTTCCCCCCCCCCCCCCCCCCCCCCCCGGGGCTCGGAAAAATCGCCGCTCGCCGTTTTACATGGCGAACGGCGATTCTCCGAGCCCAATGTGCCGAGCGTCCGGCCCTTCATGCCCGTTTCACCACGGCAGCAACCACACCTCGTCGCTGCATTTGTGAAACGGGCGCCAGATGCCTGTTTGAGGCATCTAGGGGCCCAATTTGGACGGGAGCACCGCGACTGTGCTCAGGAGGGGACAGGCCCGCGATCGGTGCCCACCGATCATCGGGCCTGCCTCCAAAACGGACACTCTCTTTCCCCTCCGCTGCCCGGCAAGATCAAGCCGTCACGTCTTGCTGGGTGGCGGAGGAGAAAGACGGCACCGCGCATGCGCGGGTTCGTGCCGTCTGCGCGCTGATGTCATCCGCACATGCGCTGGTTGGAACCGGCAACCCGCGCATGCGCGGATGACATCAGAAAAGCGCCGTTTCCGCGTCATTTCCGGCGCAACGAGGTCGCGGCCGGGAACGACGGGGGCCCGCTCCTAGCCCCCTGGGTGGGGGTGAATTATGTGCGGGGAGCGGGCACCGAGGCCGTCGTGAAGCTCGGCCGATTTCACAACGGCCATCCCGATTTAGCATGTGTAGACCTCATTGATCTCCCAATTGTTTAGATAAGCTGTTTCTGCTAATAGGCTGTTCACATCTGATTCTATCTAAATGCCTTCTGGTAGAATCATCTCATCTGCCCTTTTGAATATTGGTTACTGTTGTTGCTAGGCAGATTTCTGTCTGTTGTTGGGCAGGTCGCATTCTATTATGTTTGTTAAGTTCCTGTTACTGCTGTTACTAGACAAATCCATGACAGCCATTCCGTCCAATTTTTCCATACTTATGTCTATGCTTCTAGCAAACTTCCTCCCACCCCCTTCATCTAACCCCATCAGCATATCTTCTATTTCTTCATCCACTGTGTTTACCCTGATTCCCCTTGAATGTAGCTGAGCTATTCAAATCAATTACTTCTTGAGGTTGTGAGTTCCATTTGCTAATTCCTTATGGGCTCATTAGTAACTATTTATATTGATGCCCTTGATCTGTTCTCCTCCACAAGTGGAAATCGTTTCTTGACCTCTATCCTATAAGATCCTTTCATAATTTTAAAGATCTTTATCAGGTCACTCCAATCTTTTTAAGAGAAAGGAGTTACAGCTTGTTCAGTCTTTCCTGACGATTTCTGATATCAACTTTGTAAACCATTTTTGCACCTTCATGACTGCCTTTATTTTTTATATAATCCAGAAAAACCTGATCAGCAAAACGAGCAGGTGAAATGCCAAGTGAATTGCAAAGCGTATTTTTGAGGGTGTTTTCTTCCTGTAATATGCATCTGCAGGTTCGTCGCTAATATCTAATCAGACACTTGTCACTCCCAAATGAGATCTGAAAATGAAGGCTACTTTAAATAACTATTACCAAGATGAATTCATAAGACCATAAGACACAGGAGCAGAATTAGGCCACTCGGCCCATCGAGTCTGCTCCGCCATTCAATCATGGCTGATATCTTCCTCATCCCCATTCTCCTGCCTTCTCCCCATAACTCCTGATCCCCTTATTGATCAAAAACCTATCTATCTCTGTCTTAAAAACACTCAGTGATTTGGCCTCCACAGCCTTCTGCGGCAAAGACTTCCACAGATTCACCACTCCTAAGGGACTGTTTAGCACAAGGCTAAATCGCTGGCTTTGGAAGCAGGCCAGCAGCACGGTTCGATTCCCGTAACAGCCTCCCCGAACAGGCGCCGGAATATGGCGACTAGGGGCTTTTCACAGTAACTTCATTTGAAGCCTACTCGTGACAATAAGCGATTTTCATTTCATTTCATTTTTGGCTGAAGAAATTCCTCCTCATCTCTGTTTTAAAGGATCGTCCCTTTAGTCTGAGATGGTGTCCTCTGCTTCTAGTTATTCCTACAAGTGGAAACATCCTCTCCACGTCCACTCTATCCAGGTCACGCAGCATCCTGTAAGTTTCAATAAGATCCTCCCTCATCCTTCTAAACTCCAGAGTCCTCAAGAGTTCCTCATATGACAAGCTCTTCATTCCAGGGATATTCTTGAGAACCTCCTCTGGACTCTTTCCTTCCTTAGATACGGGGCCCAAAACTGCTCACAATACTCCAAATGGGGTCTGAACAGAGCTTTATATAGCCTCAGAAGTACATCCCCTGGTCTTGTATTCTAGCCCTCTTGACATGAATGCTAACATTGCATTTGCCTGCCAAACTGTCGACTGAACCTGCACGTTAACCGTAAGAGAATCGTGAACAAGGACTCCCAAGTCCCTTTGTGCTTCTGATTTCCTAAGCATCTTCCCATTTAGAAAATAGTGTCTGCCTCCATTCCTCCTTCTAAAGTGCATAACCTCACACTTTTCCACATTGTATTCCATCTGCCACTTCTTTGCCCACTCTCCTAGCCTGTCCAAATCCTTCTGCAGTCCACCTGCTTCCTCAATACTACCTGCTCCTCTACAGATTTTTGTATCATCTGCAAACTTAGCAACAGTGCCTTCATTTCCTTCTTCCAGATCATTAATGTATATTGTGAAAAGTTGTGATTATAATCCCAGCACCCACCACTGAGGTACATCACTAGTCACCGGCTGCCATCCTGAAAAAGACCCCATTATCCCCACTCTCTGCATTATGCCAGTCAGCAAATCCTCTATCCATGTCAGGATCTTACCCTTAACACCATGGGCTCTTAACTTATTTAACAGTCTCCTATGCGGCACCTTGTCAAAGGCCTTCTGGAAATCTAAATAAAACAAGTCCACTGGTTCTCCTTTGTCTAACTTCCTTGTTACTTCCTCAAAAAATTCTAACAGATTTGTCAGACATGACCTCCACTTGACGAAGCCGTACTGACTCAGTTCTATTTTATCATGCACTTCCAAGTAATCCGTGGTCTCATCTTTAATAATGGACTCTAAAATCTTACCAATGACCGAAGTCAGGCTAACCGGCCTATAATTTCCCGTCTTCTGTCTCCCTCCCTTCTTAAACAGGGGTGTTACATTAGCCACTTTCCAATCCTCTGGGACCCTTCCTGCCTCCAGTGATTCCTGAAAGATCATCACCAATGCCTCCACAATCTCCTGAGCTATCTCTTCTAGAACCCTGGGGTGTAGTCCATCCGATCCAGTTGATTTATCCACCTTCAGACCTTTCAGTTTCCCCAGAACCTTCTCCTTAGTGATGGTCATTGCACTCATCTCTGCCCCCTGGTTCTCCTGGAGCTCTGTCATCCCAGTGATGGCTTCCACCGTGAAGAAAAGTAACCATTCAGTTCGTCTGCCATTTCTTTGTTTCCTATTATTACTTTTTCAGCCACATTTACCAGTGCTCCAATGTCTATTTTTGCCTCTCTCTTACCTTTTATATATTGAAAAAGCTCTTCCTATCTTCCTTTATATTACTAGCTAGCTTGCACTCACACTTCATCTTCTCCCCTCTTATTGGTTTTTTAGTTGTCCTCTGCTCTCTTAAATTCATAAAAGATGTTCCAAACCAGAACAAAGTTTTTAAAATACCTTTTGAAGACATCGCAAAGTACAATAAAAATGTATAATTAAACACCCATCAGCTGTAATTGGAGTGGAAAATAATGCATTAAGTTGGTGCTAAATGATGGAAATCGATTTACTGGGCTGGCTCATGATTGGGGCTCTCTCAGTCTCCAAGCATAACTTTGGCTAAATGTGAAGTATCACAAGGTGATGGTGGGTGTTGGCCTGGCGAAGACAAGGGGGTGAGTGTGAAAGGAGGACTGCGCAACGAGTTAAGGGGAAGGTTGAGGGCTCACAATGGTAGGTAGAGAGTCAAGAAAATGAATGAAGAAGACAAAAACTGGATGGCGGAGGGAAGACAGAGGGCGGGAAGCTGGACCACCACAAGCCTGCATGAAAATCTCACAAAGTAGTCAAAGGGGACACCACACCGTTTACTGGAAGGCGATTGCATAAACTCTCCAGATGTGATGGGTTGATGAACCTGCGGGAAGACGGTTGAAACGAGGAACAGACTTATTTTTGAGGCTGTTATCCTTTTGCCTTTGGGTTGCTGACAATCCTGCACCGTCTGGTGAAGGCAGGTGGACTGGAGAGAGTGATGCGAGTTTGCTGGACCATTTAAATATGTTGCCGGGACCTTCCAAATTGACAGCGGGCAGACGAACCAGCTGCCTGCCCGCCAGGAGATTGGAGGGGAACTCACCTGTGCATAATTAATGAGGTTCCAAGTGCAGAATCTGACGCAGTTTCCCGCCAGTTGGAAAAGCGTCATTGGAGCTGCCCGCCACCAAAGTTACTCAAAATTGGAGAATTCTGCCCAAAATTTGAAGTTTTGCTAAAATCTGAATGTATTGCATTTACGAATATCTGCTGTCAATGAGACGCATGATTTTCTCACAAGAGTTTTAATAAGTTTGTTAGGCAGGACCTTCTTTAACTTCAAACTGATACCGTTTCACCATAAATTACAGAACTGGCTGTTTCATAATCCATTTTGTAGGATGCCGTTTAACACTGAATTTCGGCCAATTCAATTGTCAAGGAAAGAGAAACTAGGGCCGGAATCTTCCCGCTGACGGTGAAACTCCGCTGTGTGTTTCCTGGCAATGGCAGGTGCATAGACGGGAAACCCAGTCCACAGTTGGTCAACAACGGGCTGCCTCCGCCACCGTGAAACATGCCGCGAGGGGCGGGGAAAATCCCACCCTGGGTAACTAGAGATATCAGTTAAGCATCAATTGTGGAAATTCAGAGTGCTGACCAACTGTATTTCTTCTAGATGCTTTGGGGAGAAAAGACATGTAGAACTTGTATTTATGTAGTGTTTTAATGTAAAAATAGTCCCCAGCTACTTCAACGTTTAAAAAAAAAGATTGTGTATTGACGCTGTTAAAGGAAGCCACTTGAAAATACTATAGCCTGGAATATGTCCATACATTGATGATTGAAGTAAAACTCCCGAAGCTGTGGTTATTTAAATATTTACCATGATAATTGTGAATTTAATTTATAATAATCACATTTTTCAATGACCTTTGTTTGCTTAAAACAAACTCCCAACTGTTCCCTGATAACTTTAAATGTCCCATATTCATCTGCCAGGAATTTATTTGACTTGAGGGAGGCGCTCACCTACCTGTCTCCATGCCCTGGTAGCTCTGTGCTTAGTGGAGCGTGAATCCCAGCATTCCCATAAATTCAAGTGCATGCTACTGGAGTTAACTGTATCAGAGATCAAAACGACTACTGTTGTGTAACTAATACTAAAGAGCTTTTTTGGCTTTTGTTCCAGTTCTGTATCATGCAAGTATTATGGGATGTGGCATACAAATCACTGATAATCAATTTCTTTAAAGTTCATCCTGTTTCTTATCCCTGAAAAGATAGTTAAAGAGCTTTGTTCTGTGGGTCTACTGTATGTAGTGAAGTTATTCTAATGTAAGACGATACACTTGAATCATTCTTAAGCTGCTTTCATTAGTAATGGTTTGCAGTTGAATTATGAGAACGGTAACCATGAAGAACAACTCGGCCATAACATTTCTGCGGTGCAGTGCAGACCAGCACCCCCCCCCCCCCCCCCCCCCCCCCCCCCCCTTGGCTAGGCCCATCCGGTGCCATGTAAGACATGGCATCTAAAGAAACCCTCCTGAGGGGGATGACACCACCTACCATCAAAAATAGAGGATATTAAAGCCGACCTCACACAAAAGTTCTGACAGCAGAAGAACAGTCAAAGAGGGAGACCCAATTCAGGATAAATGACTGACTCCTCTAATGGGGAGCTCGACAAAACCCTGCCCTCCGTCTCCCTGGGCCCATAGAAGAATAAGTGCAGCTAAAAATAAAAAGATTAAATCAGATTACGGGGGACCTTCCTCGAACATAGCGAGGACAAAATTAATCTTACCACCCACACTCTCCGCACCCCACCCTGCTCCTCCCCCCAAGGGTGCAATAGGATAAAGAATCTGTGCACCAATCCCACAAGCAATATTCAATTTAATGTGATAAAACCTTATTCATTTAGGATAATTAACAGTGCAGGACATCACCCTAAAGAATTCACTTCTCTGCAAGCAGATAGAGTGAAAACATTAATAGACAACATCATGATTATCAGGGAGTAAAGTCCAGAATCGCAAGTGAGGAGCAAGATAGTTATCAGGATAAATGAAGAAAGTAGACATCAGGGATAAAGCAGGATCTAAAACGGTGAGCTTTCTTCAAGATATTTCAACAATTGGAACGCAAAACTTTGTTACTTCCAGACTGCCGACTCAACTGGGCCCAGGCGGTCACACCACTTTACACAGGGTGGATTTGGTAACTTAATAGTGACTAATTGAAAATGTAAAATGACTAATGGGAAATGAAATGGTGATGTCCTGGGTTAAGATGATTGACCACCAGCACTCTCAACCATCTTCCTTTATCCAAGCTATAACTTAAACAACTGGAGATTTTCTCCCTCATTTCCATTGACTAGTTTTACAAAAGCTCTTTGATTGATGTCACACTTTTGAATACAATGTTAAAGATAATCGGACTCCCCTACCCCTGAAATTCCTGTTGTGTGACCATGTTCGGACCAACGCTGTAATAAGATCTTACGGTCGAATGGCCTTGGTGGAATCTGAATCATTGATGAGTAGGTTATTGTTGAGTAAGTGTCTGCTGTGATCATGGTTGATGGCTCCTTGTAGATGATTGTGAGTCGGCTAATGGGACAGTAATTGACTGGGTTCGATTTCGTTATAAATACGACTGGATATTGAATAAAAAGATGACAGGCCATAATGTTTTAAATATTGAATATGGAGGGATCTAGAAAAGACTGATGTCTAGGAAAATTCCATATCCTATGATATCTCCTGTGCCCTCTGATTTAATTATTTCTTGAATTTTTTGGTAGTGCTATTGAGTAGTGAAAAAATTGGGTCAATTGCTACTTTTTAAAAAACATTCCAATTTCCCTCCAATTTTCATTTGAAAATCACGCATTAATTTCCTCTTTTAAACTTGTATTAATAAAAGCAGAAAATAAGTACATTAGTTATTTAGTGTGTAGTAAATACTTAATGTGGCTGATATAGAGTGTTGGTGCCTAATATTAACTGGTGAAATTTATGGGGCTGGATTTGTACAGGGCGCCCTATTTCTTGCCACCCACACTGGACCGAAAAATCAGTTGTTAGCCCTCCCACCTTAAACCCGGCTACCCCGCGGCAATGTTACACTGGGTACAGCCTTAATTATTTCAGAGTGGGAATTCCTACTGCTCCCAATTTGGAAGGCTGTCCACCTCCAGCAGCGCTATGAACCAATAGTGACCACTGCTGAGACTACAGGAAATCCCTGAGAAAGAAGATTCATGGAGCATGGACTTGGAGGTAAATCTAAGATTTTGGACGGGAGTGGCTGGTAGACCCCAGCAAGGGGAGGAAGCAGGTATTGAGCCAAGTTTGAGAGGCTGGTGAAAATGGCAGGGGTGGTGGAGAAACAGAAGGATGCCTTTGAGTACAGGAGACCCCAAAAGGACCTACTCCTCTGCACACTTCCTGCCCTACGGTAGCCCGCATAGTGAAAGCTGGGCCACCTGCCTTGCTTCCGTCTTCTCCTGACACATGTAAAATAGCAGCAGAGACAGAATGAGGCTCTTAAATGGCCATTTATTAGCAACTTGAGAACCTCAGTAGGCCTAAAGGCAGATGGACTGTCTTTCTGTCTTCCTTACCCTCCATAATCTGGGGAACAGGTTGGGAGTGGGCAGGAAGTCAGTGGGAAGCTGGATGATGTTCCTCGGCCTCTTTCGCCTAAGAACTGCAACAGTGACCAAAGGGTGATCTTCGTTTCCCCAGGTTGGACTTGATTCAAACCCGAACATGGACTAACCCACCGTTGTTGCATATGTCAATGTTACGCATCTCCAATCAAACTGCTGACTGCATTTTAGTTCAGTTCTTAGCTAATGTGATTTTTTTCTATATATAACATACAAGAATAATAATGTAAGTTTGTGGAATGTCAGAATTGTTTATAGCAGTCTTTTAAACTTTTTTTTTTACAAGTGTGCGATTACTTGTAAAGATGTGCAAGCCTGCAAACAAACCAAAATGACGTTATCTGTAGTTGTTGGTTTATTTTCCCTGGCATGCCTTTCACTCCCTTGTTAACATCAAGCCATAGGTCCAACTCTAGTTCAATGTGGAATGTAGAAGGATGTGCCAAGAGGAGCAGCGGTCACATTTTAGAATAAGGTATCAATCCAGTGAAACTAGCATACTGAGCTACTTGCATGCGAAGGATTAAATTCAGCAGGTT
This sequence comes from Scyliorhinus canicula, assembly GCF_902713615.1. Lineage (NCBI taxonomy): Eukaryota > Metazoa > Chordata > Chondrichthyes > Carcharhiniformes > Scyliorhinidae > Scyliorhinus > Scyliorhinus canicula. The sequence goes on from NC_052151.1 coordinate 118,483,080, forward strand.
ATAGGCAGAGCAAAGCTCTGTAGCCCTGCCACATCCAGTTAAGAATGGTGGTAGCGAGCCAGGCAGTAGGGGCTCTATGATTACCCCCATCCTCGAACACGGTTGAACTCAGCATATGAGTTAGGTGAGGCTGAAATGTTTGCACATATTATCAGCTAAAAGCGCAGAGTGAATGTTGCTCCTTGGCCTCCTCCTGAGATTACCACAATTGTAGTTGTATAGTATCAAATTTGGTTCACTCCATATAGCATTAAGGAACAGCATAAGTACATTGCAAGCAGAAAAGGCTATAGGCGCTGGCAACATTCTGGCTTTAATTCACAACGCCAAAGCTGGTTGCTGTCCTAACTTGTTCCAGTATAACTGTGGTACTGAAATTTATCCAATAATGTAGAAGATTGTCGAGAAATATTTTTCATGAAAAGTAGTTTAAGCCAGCCGGTTACCATCCTAACGGCCCCCTTCCAATCAGTAAAATATAGAATGAGTCATCAATAATATCATCAAGTGACAACAGTCACCAATGACCTGCTCACCCTTGCTAATTTAGGTTCCAGATTTTGTACAATTTCATCCCAGATGTGGATGCAAATACTGCCTGCCAGAGAAGAGTGGTTACTCGTGACATCTGAGTAGTAAATGAACAGGTATCACACAGAAAAGCCCTAACAAAACTCTGGTCAGTTAGAGTTAAAGAGAAACCTTCCAATGGCTGGTTTCATACCCGACACAAAGAGAACAAAAAGAGAATGGGTACACAGACTGCAGCGGCTCAAGAAGGCGGCTAGCACCACCTTCTGTGAAAGACTGAAAAAGGATTACTGTGGAGTTAACACAGCACTAGCCTATTACTAACCCAGTTCCTCAGGGAAGCATCCTAGATTCAAACATCAACTATCTTGAACCATGTTGCTTTGGTGCTCTTGGGAGGCAACCTGGGTCCCAGGGGTAACAGGACATCCCTGTGGATCTCCACCTTCTGCAGAGGATCTCCAAGTCATGTTCGGAGAACCTGGGCACTGCTCTACGCCAAGATTCTTGGCCACATGGGCCGTCCTGGATTAAGTGAAGAGGAGGTATATGAGCCATGTGTGGCTTTCATTGAGCTGGAATTCATGGGATTCAATCATTGTGAGGGGATGTGCTATTAAATAGTAAGCACATAAATACATGTTTGTTTAAATAAAAGAATGCAATCAATGTACCTGCTCAAAAAGGGGGCAGTATTTTTTGGGTGGCTGGGTTTCTTTCTTTTTTATAAATTTAAGACCCAATTCTTTTTTTTCCAATTAAGGGGCAATTTAGCGTGGCCAATCCACCTACCCTGCACATCTTTGGGTGGGGGGGGGGGAGACCCATGCAGACACAGGGAGAATGTGCAAACTCCACACGGGCAGTGACCCGGGGCCGGGATTGAACCTGGGTCCTCGGCGGCGTGAGGCAGCAGTCCTAACCACTGTGCCACCGTGACGCCCCAGATGGCTGGGTTTCTTGACCCGAGTCGACAGGAATGCATCCCTGCCGATACCAGATATGTCCCACAGACATTTAACACTCCAAGATGGCCTATGTCCAGAATCTTGGGATAGAGGAATGCAAAGTTTCTCCAAACTTGACCTGGAGATCCTCTGTAGCGGGTGGAGGTCCACAGGAAGTGCTGTTACCCCAGGTAGACCACCAAGGCCGGTTATGTCCCTAATCCAATTGGCTGGCAGCTCTGTAGTCCCAGCAGCACCAGTTTTGAGGGGAGGCTGCTGCTGGGACTACAGGTAATCCACAAAGCATTGAGGACACTTAAGGGCCCAGACAAAATGGAAGCGTTGGGGCGGGCTGCATTTTTAGAAGCCCAACCTCTCCCACCCTCACCTTCAAAGGCACTGATGGGGGACAGTGACATTCCACCCAGGGAAAAAATGTTTCAGCAAACATCAAACTACACAGTGCCAATGATGAAAGGGTCACAGGTCATCTCCAGTGTTGTGGGAGACTTCTCATGCCCTTTCCTGCCCCTTTGTTGTCGGAGATGGGAAGTATTCCCCCTGTGCAACCCCCTCCCGGCACCCCTTCCTTCCATGAGTATGAGCCTGAAGGAAGTCCCATTTCGGAAATTATCCCTTATTGAAGAGACAGAACTCCAGGGAAAGCAAGCACTCGAGTCAAGAGTACGATTTTCGGAAGGTGCAAAAGCGCACAAGTTGCGATTTCCCATGCAAAGGTGAAAATCCCAACCTTTTGGAATTTTGAAAATCTGTATTTTTTTTATGTTGACTGAGCTTCAGTCAATCACAGACCATTTGTGATGTGCCTAATGGTTCATTACAAATACTCACTGCAAAGGTTTTCACCCTAAGCTCGAGATCGAGGTGAATTTTGTGAAGGTTTACGTTCCTATTAAGCCTGATAGCAGATCTGGAATGTCGTCCAGGTTGACTATGGTCAAAGCAGAGGTCCAGGTTTCTGACAGCCACAGGTTCTTAGTTCTGTATTTACCAGAACTTGGTGTGTTTGAAATCCACAGCCGTTCAGTGGTTCTGCTTCAGGCTCTCGTTCCTGCCCTCACAGAAATCTGTGTACGCCTTTAATACTGGACCAAATTGCTTTAGTAAAATGGTTTAGACTTTTATACATTTTCACCAGTAATAATATTTACTAGTCTTCCTGATACAAACCACCATGCATTTGTGAATAATTTATTTTTCAGTCCCATAATTTTGAAACTCCTTCACCTTTTTGGGATAATATAAACAGATTATTGCACAGAATTCTAGATCAGTGCTGATAATTGAATAAATGAAAATCAATGTTTAGATCATATTTTAACCTTTTAGGAATCTGTTATCTTGTCATGTTAAGAAAGATCAAATATTTTCTGCTGAAGCCTACTCTTTGACAGTAGCCATGAATAAGGACAACAATAGCAAAAGTCTCTGATCTCATTGGATGACAGATTCATTGATTGTTTTCTGCCTAATGTGGGAAAATAGCATATTTTACCACTAGAAATGGCGGCACAGTGGAATAGTCAGGAATGAGTCGCTCTGGGAGTCCTCAATATTGAATCTGGATGTCATGAAGTCTCATGATATGAGGTGCAACATGGGCAAGGAAACCTCCTGCTATTACCATCTGCTGTCCTCTCTCAACTGATGCATCAGTACTCCATGTTGAAAAGCATTGGAAGAAGCAAGGTGGAAATGGCACAGAATAGAATCTTCAATGTCCATCGCCAAGTGTGGCTCATAGCATCACCACTGACCCAACTTTCCAGTCCTAAAGGATATGGCTGGCAGACTGGGTCTGCAGCAGATGATCAGGAACCAATAAGAGGGAAAAACATACTTGACTTTGACCTCACCAATGCATCTGTTACAGGTGCTTCTTGGTCGGAGTGACCCCACACAGTCCTCCCATGGACCAGGTCCCATCTCCTCAATGAGGACAGACTCTATTATGTCCTGAGACACTACTATCATGCTAAATTGAATATCATGCTAAATTAAATAGGCACTGTGTGTCATCGTCAGCAGCAGGGTTGTAGTTGACCACAATCTGTAACTCCACTGCCCAGCATTACTATCAAGCAGTCAAAATCTTGGAAGTCCCTTCCTAACAGCACTGGGTGTACCTACTGGACTGCAATGTTTCAAGGAGGCAGCTCACCACCAGTTTCTGAAGAGCAATTAGGGACGGGCAATAAATGATGCCGAGCCAGCAACACCCACATCCCATGAATGAATAGGGGGAAAAAAGCCAGGGAACCAGCCCCGATTCAATTAAGAATATAGAGGAGTATGCCAGTAACAGCACCAGGCTTACTTAAAAGTTAGGTGCCAATTTGGTGAAGCTACAACACAAGATAATAAACTTGCTAAACAGTGGAAACAGCTAGATTGAAAGCGCCTTACTACATCTAGTCATCAATGATGGTAGATAATTAGACCATTGATGGGAGGAGGAAGCTCCAAAAACATCCCCATCCTCGACATTGGGGGAGCTTAGCACACCGATGCAAAGGTCGAGACTGGAGTATTTGCATCCATTTTCAGCCAGAAGTGGGGAGCGGACTGTCCATGTTATCCTGAGGTCACTAGCAAAAGGAAATCCAGTTTCCAGTCAATTTAGTTCACTCCACATAATATCAAGAAATGGTCGAAGGTGCTGGATACAGCAAAGGCTGCAGACCTGACAATAATCTGGCTGAAGACGTGCTCTAGAACCAGCCGTGCCTCAAGCCAAGCTGTTCCAGTACAGCTACAACACTGGCATCACCCTGACAATGTTGGAAATTGCCCATGTGTGTCCTGTCCACAAAAAGAGGACAGATCCAATCTTGCCAATTACTGTCCCATCAGTCTACTCTCAATCAATAGCAAAGTGATGGAGGAGGAACAGAATGCTGTCAAGCGACACTTGCACAGCACTAATCTGCTCAAACTGATGCTCACTATGGGTTCTGCCTGGGCCACTGGAATCCAGATCTCATTGCAGCCTTGGTCCAAACATGGACAAAAGTGCTAAATATCAAAGACAAGATGAGAGTGACTGCATTTGGATAGCATTTGACCAACTGTGGCATTGAAGAATACTTTCAAATTGAAAGGTATTGGGGTTGGGGTGGGGATGAATCTTTCCATGGTTTGGAGACATACCTAACTCAAAGCAAGTGGGGTGATGGTTGGAGGCCAGTTATCCCAGCTCCCAGACATCACTGTAGGAATCTCCAAAATCGGGCCGTGTCCTTTCAGCTGCCATCATCAGCTGCTTCATCAATGATCTCCCGTTGATCATTCGGCCAGACGTGGGGATGTTCGTTGATGATTGCACATTGTTCAGTAACATTCGTGCCTCCTCATAATGAAGCAGTCTGTGTCCATCACACCACACGCATCAAGACCTGTCAAACCTTAAGGTTTGGGCAGATAGGTGTCAAATAAGAAGTGCCAGTCAATGACCATCTCCAACAAAAGATGGTCTGACGTACTACAACATGAGAGAATCTTACCGATTTGCCTTTAATGTTTAATTGTATTACAATTGCTAAATACCCATCTTCAGCATCCTTTGCATTACCATTGACCAGAAACATAAACTGTTCCAGCTATATAAATACTGGGCTTTAAAAGTAGTGAGACCTTGGGAATAACCCACTTTTTGACTTCACAAAACCTGTCCCCCATATACATGGTGCAACTCAGGAGTTGTTTGAGTTAGCACTTACCAAGCACACTCAACCTCAACGCTATCAGGACAAAACAGCACGTTTGATCGGCACCCATCCATCCATTTACTGTTCCACCACTGGTAGCATTGCTTATCGTCTACAAGAAACACTGCAGCAACTCACCAGGCCTCCTTTGACAACACATTGCAAGACATGGGAACACCACCGTCTCCAGAGTTTCCATGCCACCCTGACTCGGAACTGTGTTGCCGTTCTTTCACAGTCACTGAGTCAAAATCTTGGAACTCCCTAGCTTACAGCACTGTTGGGTGTGCCTATCCCTGAAAAAACTGCAGTGCTCAAGAAGGTAGCTCATCACCCTCTCAAGGATAATTAGGAATAGGCAATACATGCTGACCACATTCTATAAATGTTTTGTTTTAAAAAAAACTTCAATTGTAGTATTACCCAGCAGGGTGATTATGTAAGAATGATCCTCCAACATTCCATGAACAAAGAACTGGGATCCAAATTGCAATAGATGCTCATCAACCAATGGATCAATCCACAAAAGATAATGGATTAGATTAAAATGTATATCCGACGGCAGCTTCCTACAATCACGCAGTGAAAATTGGTTATCAGGAAGTATGCAACTGTCCTGCAAATCCATAAGCTGTACTATAATAGTATCTTGTCAAGAGACTTCGCATTGAAACACCTGGAATAGCACAAAATGCTGTGCTTGCCTGATGCATATAGACACTGGACTTGCCAGAAAATATCAGGGTTTGCCAATTCCAGTCTTAACTAATGTTGGAGATTTAAAAGAAAAACAAGTGACTTTTTTTTAGTTTTCTGCACCTGATTTAACACAATTCTACCTTGCACTTCCTGGTTTAGTCACTGTGCTGTTGATATTTGATTGGTTAAGGTGGCACGCTGCTGATTACCCAGTTCAGACAGTTTGTGGATGCCGTGTGAAATCATAGAATCCCTACAGTGCAGACGGAGGCCATTCGGTCCATTAAATCTGCACTGATTTTCCGAAACAGCACTCTACCGTTCTTGGTTAATAAGAAATATTGGTCCACATGACCTGGTGACCCTTGACTTGAAAGGAGGAAGTATGTGGGTGCCATGTGGCCCGACACAAAGGAGAACCTCAAGCAGAAGAGCTTGAAAGTGAGGCCTAAATGCGGGCATAACGAGATCAGAGACAGAAAGAGGAAACAAAGAACAATACAGCACAGGAACAGGCCCTTCGGCCCTCCAAGCCTGTACCGGTCATGAGACCAACCTTGGCCAAAACCCTCAGCACTTCCTTGTGCCAAATCCTTCTATACCCATCCTATCCATTTGTTTGTCAAGATGTCTTTTGAAAGGCGTTAATGTATCTGCTTCCACAACCTCCCCTGGCAACGCGTTCCAGGCACACTCCACCCTCTGCGTAAAAAAACTGCCTTGCACACCTCCTCTGAACTATGCCCCACGGACCTTAAACCTATGCCCCCTGGTGACTGACCCCTCCACCCTGGGAAAGAGAGTCTGCCCATCCACTCCATCCATGCCGCTCATAATCTTGTAGACCTTTATCAGGTCACCCCTCAACCTACGTCTTTCTATGAAAACAATAAAATTCAAACATTTAATTTTTGTGCGAAGTCACTCAGGTCAGTTTTTTTGTTTGACAGTAAAGGAGATAGAAGCTCTTTAAGGCAAAATGTGAGCTGGCTAAAAAGTTGCTTACGCCTGGGAAGTGTGAATAGATGCTAAAGACTTGGGTGCTGTCCCAGAAGTTGCCAAACCATGAAATAGGGTGTTCATTATCAGTTGGTTGGAAAGGAACTCTAAAGCTAAACCATCAGGACTGGCATGACCTGAGGGGAGAGAACATTTGTAGAGGTGTGCCTTGCTGATGGTAATCATACTAGTGAAAGTCAAAGGTAAACCTGCTGTCGAATAGGACTCCTGACCTACCCTGTGTGACTAAAGAGCAGCATTAAGTGTGCAGCTACATGGTGCCATACCTGCGGAACGATTGTGGTTGTATAAGATGTATCTTTGTTGCATCGACGACATAGAGTGAAATTTACCTTTTTAATTTGAAGTATCGTTTGCCTGTTAATTCATGCTAATTTGCATTGGCTCAAATTCATGTTCACGTAAAAGTAACAAACAATTTAATCTTATTGGTAATTTCTTCATTTGGGGGCTGTTTAATAAATGATTGGGTAATTAAGATATTCTTTATTAGTGTCACAGGTTAGCTTACATTAATACTGCAATGAGGTTACTGTGAAAATCCCCTAGTTGCCACATTCCAGCGCCTGTTCGGGTACACCGAGGGAGAATTCAGAATGTCCAAATCACCTAACAAGCACATCTTGCGGGACTTGTGGGAGGAAACCGGAGCACACGAAGGAAACCCATGCAGACCCCGCACAGACAGTGACCCAAGCCGGGAATCGAACCGGCGCTGTGAAGCAGCAGTGCTAACCACTGTGCTATCGTATCGCCCAGACCCAGCCATTTTCAGCAGTTTCATCAATCACCTTCCTTCCATCAGAAGGTCAGAAGTGGAGATGTGTGTTGGTGATTGCACAATGTTCAACACCATCTGTGACTCCAGATACTGAAACAGTCCATGTCCAAATGCAACAAAACTTGGAAAATATCCAGGCTTGGGCTGATAAGTGGCAAGTAACATTCATGCCACACAAGTGCCAGGCAATGATCATCCCCATCTAACCATTGCCCATGACATTCAATGGCACCATTATCTACAAGGCAGAAGTCAAGAATGTGATGGAGTACTTTCCCCTTACCTGGATGAGTGCTGGGGCATCCCTTCCACAAATATTTACTCCTTCCACCATCGATGCACAGTAGCGGTCGTGTGTACCATCGACAAGATGAACTGCAGGAACTCACTATGACACCTTACATTGCAGCTTCCAAACCCAAGACCACTACCATCTAAAAGGACAAGGGCAGCAGTCATCGGGGAACATCACCACCTGGAAGTTCCCCCTCCAAGTCACTCACCATTCTGACTTGGAAAGATATCGCCGTTCCTTCACTGTAACTGGGTCAAAATCCTGGAACTCCCTCCCTAATAGTACAGTGGGTGCACCTACTCCTTATGGGCTGCAGCAGTGCAAGAAGACAGGTTGCCACTACCCTTACAAGGACAATTAGGGATGGCAATAATTGCTGTCCAGCGATGCCCACATCCTGTGAATTAATTAATTAAGAATTGGTTATTTTGGTTTTTGGTTCCCCCACAGGAATTGTAACAATGGACAACCAGGGGTTCCCTGCGTACCTGTGGGGCAGCACGGTAGCACAAGTGGCTAGCACTATGGCTTCACAGAGCCAGGGTACCAGGTCCGATTCCCGGTTGGTTCACTGTCTGTGCGGAGTCTGCACGTTCTTCCCGTGTCTGCGTGGGTTTCCTCCCACAGTCCAAAGACGTGCAGGTTAGGTGGATTGGCCTTGCTAAATTATCTTTAGTGTCCAAAAAGGTTAGGAGGGATTAATGGGTTACAGGGATAGGGTGGAAGTGAGGGTTTAAATGGGTCGGTGCAGACTCGATGGGCCAAATGGCCTCCTTCTGCACTGCATGTTCTATGTACCAGTGTTGTTTGTGAAAGCATTGATGGAAACTCGGAATGAAACTGCAAATTAATGAATTCATCGCTACTTCCGTGGGGTGCCCTTTACTGTACATGTATGAACTTTTCACGATCCTACACTTGCCATCCAGTGTTTTGTGCTGTTTGATCATGGTTACTGGTGAATATGCTGGGCTGATTTTACTCGGGCAAAGATGTCCCAGTAGATGATGCCAGAATGAAGCTGACTTTGTGATAAGTGACATCGACGTGCAACATTATTTCTATGTTCAATTCCCATTCTGGCTCTGTTCTCAGTCTCCAATACTCTTCCAATGAAGCTCCAAAGAAACCTGAGAATAGCGCCCCATGAGCATTTACCATCTGGACTCAATAAGGAATTCAACATTTTGAGATCGGAATTATTGCTCCTTTTTTGGACAGCAGGAGCTGGTAATAATAGCGCTGTTGCAATTTACTGCTCTTCTTGACCCATCTTTTATTTCTTATCCAATTCCTGTCCCCCTTTCAACTTGTATCATTGACCCTTTTCTCATTTTAGTTACTTCTGCCTTCTAACCTATCACAGACTTTTGTTCTGTTCTCCCCTCCTCTCCCCACCACCTTAAAACTTGTTATATTCCTAATGTCTTCCAATTCCCAACAAAAGGTTACCAACCTGAAACATTGACTACGGGAACAATTCTCCCAAAACATTTCTAAGTGTGTCTCTGGTGGGAAATGAGGTCAATTCCTGCCGGGTGGTTTAGCGCAATTCAGATCGCAATCTACCTACAATTAGAATTTTGTTTGGAGGTTGGGGTGAGCTGCACCCTGATTGGGGGGCGCAGAGCTGAAGACGCCGGCAGGTCCGGCTCCTCCGAGATCAGGGCACAATTCATCAAGGAAGATCTGACCTCAGACAAACGCTCAGCCCCCCACCTCACCCCATTGCCAGTACCAGCACCCCCCCCCCCCCCCAGGTGAGTGACAGCTCGCTATTAGGATGGCCAAATGCACCACCCCATGGCACTGCCAGGTTAGAACTGCTAAGGTGCCAGGGCACTGCACTGCCATGTTTCCGATCACCTGAGGGCTACGATGGTCTCCGAACCCACCCCCGTCTGCGTGGTCATCACTTCTTTTTCTAAAATTACTTTTTCTGAGTTATAAAGCGAGGGCTCAGATTGCGGACAGGGGCGAACCCCAAATCCAGCTCCTTGCCTGCTCCAAAAACCAATTCAAATTTAAATTGAATCCAATTCATGGTCCCCACAAGAGAGACAAACCAGATCTGAGCCAAAAGGCAGAGCAGATACTGCACTTGATCTTGGCCAAAAGGTCGAGAAGCGATATGACTTCTGATTTCCATCACTCTGACTTCACATTGCGCCGGCGGGTGGGAGAATTCCAGGAACCAGGAGAATCCGGATTAAAACAGAACCTGCAGATTTAAACAAGTGTGTTAGGCACGAACCAGATCACAGCAGCTGGAGCGGTCAAGGAACATCGGAAATTGTTTGACACCCGGCGCAAATCCCTTTTCAGGCCTCTCCCGGGATTTTCCCAACTTCGTAGAATTTGCGCTGGGCGTAATGCGGCTGGTGAATTGCCCCGCTGCTTCTCTACCGGTGCTGCTCAAATATTTCCAGAAATTTCTGTTCATGTTGTACATTTAATAACTGAACTTGTTCAACATTGCTGACTTAACTAAATACAAATAACAGACTGATGCTTGAGCAAGATTTATTTACATGTGCCAGGCATAGGTTGCTGTAAGCACATTCAATCTTGTGGAAGTTATAATTTGCCTACTGGAATCTTTTCACTACATGGTCATGCAGAAACTTAAACAGCATTTTGTCTCCAGCGCAAGTATGTTTAATGTTGTATGTTCATGTTTTTCAGAATGATGCCTGTTTAGTGCCTGTTGATGACCCAAAGGCCGCCAGTGCCACAGAGGAAATAAATACTGTGACTAGTTCTATTACGGTGCAGGAGTACTTTGCCAACAGGATGGCTCAACTGAAAAAATCAAAAACAGGGCATGAGATCAATCGAAGCAGTGCTGTTCAGGAACTCGAAGGAGATGATTTAAATTCATTTGAAGAAGTAAAAAGTAAATCCAAAAAGAAGAAAAAACGTTGCAGAGGAGATGCTGACAGGATTTGTAACTTCAACCAACTGTCTCTCCCCACAAAGCAAGTCAAGGGTGAAGGTGATGGAGAACTAAATAGTGGTCTGATAGAAGACAGCCCAGTAATGGAAAATTACCAGACTAAAAGGAACTCCAGAAAAAGCAGAGCGAAACCTTCGTTGTCACTCAACCAGAATATTTGTCCTTTAGGAGAAGTTGAATCGGAAGAGGTTCAGGTTGAACAGTACTCGGCCGTAAATGAGTCATCGGAGAAGCAAAATGAGCAGGATTGGGATGAGAATAAGAAGAAACGAAAGAAGACTAAGAAGAAAGCAACAACCACGGGTGAAGATGAAGTTTCTCAATCCTGCCATTCAATAGAAAGGAGGAGGAAAAAGAAAGAAAAGAAATAGAAGATTTGGGGCATGCCGAAATTGTTGGCCACATTTGTTAATTGAAAACGATCCAAATGACTTATTTTATTAGTAATTTCAGAGTACTTAAATTATTCCTCTACATTAAGGGCATTGTATTCCTTACAGCGACTGTAGGAATTAAATTTGAGCAGTAAGCTTGGAATGGAGGATGGAATACTTGAAGTAAGGAAAGTGATTAAAAGCATGTTAAAACAATTTTCTTTTATGCACAAAATAAAATGAGTATGTTTATTTGGGTGTTGACAATAGAGGGCCCGAGGGCACGATCAAACAGTCTCGGCGCGCCCGACTCAGTGACGTGACAAGGCCATTAAATCTGGTAAGAGGTCTCTTGCTAGATTTGCGACATTCGGCTCATTTATGTATGTTGGCGTCCAACTCCCCCGAGGTCCGGGAATTAGCAGCCCCGCCTGGGAGACGTCGCCATGGTGCTGTTTAGCACTGGTCCACAGAACCGGGGGCCAGGCATAACGGCACCTCATGAGGGGGGGGGACGAGAGGGAGGTTACCAGGCCATTGGAGACTCATGGGTGGTCTGGGATAGGGTAGAATGGCACGCTGGCTCTCCCTCTGCAACCCAGACAACTTGGCAATGCCAGGACACTCAGGTGCCAGGATGGTACTGCCAAGGTCGGGGCCTGGAGGAGGGGGCGGGGGGGGGGGCGTCATGCCCATGAAAGGATGGGTGTATGAAGGACGGGTATGAATGCATCGCCTGATGGTTGGGGTAAATGGTTGGGGTCCTGAAATGGGGGGAGTGGGGCTCAAAAGAGGCATGAGACCTCATTTGGTTGGGGTGGGTGGGGGAGTGAAATATTCTGTCGGTGGGGATGTGGGGCCCACAAATGGGGACCAGGTGGAACAGCACTTGGCCGGGGGGAGGGTGGTGGTTCTCCCAGGCGATCACTGACCCGTCCCAGATAACTGGACAGGGTGGCACCCTGGCACTGATGCCACCTGGGTGCCTTTGAAACTACTGACAGTGCCACTTAGCTACCCTGGCACTGCCACTGGCATCAGCCTAGCATGCCCAGATGGCGCTGGCAGGGATACTGCCAGGCTGGCAGTGCCAAGGTGCCCAGAACTAGCGCTTTGTTTTTGGTAAGATTAAGCTCTTAAGTGTGGGTAAATACCATTGCGGATCTCACTGAAAAAAACGGCGAGAAATATTCTACCAAACTCGCCCAAAATGACACTTTTAAAAATGTTTTTAATCAGGTTTTTCCATTTTATACAATACGAAATAAACACACCGGTGTAGACTAGGTACAATTTACAAATGCCAAACATTGGAGGTAATCACCAAGTCCCTACACCCCCCACCCATCACCAACTCCCCTGTCCCTTTTATTTCACTTTATTCAATTTTTACATCTGTACATTGTACAATAGGTGAACGAGACAGTTCGATGTATAGTTTTGTTACAGTTGGCCATATAACATGGGCAGCACAGTGGTTAGCAATAGTTCTTCACAGCACCAGGGACCTGGGTTCGATTCCCAGATTGGGTCACTGTCTATGCAGAGTCTGCACGTTCTCCCTGTGTCTCCGTGAGTCTGCACGTTCTCCCTGTGTCTCTGTGAGTTTCTTCCGGGTGCTCGGTTTCTTCCCAAAGGCCCGAAGGACTTGCTTGTTCGGTGAATTAGACATCCTGAATTCTCCCTCAGTCTAACGAACAGGTGCCGGAATGTGGTGACTAGGGGATTTTCAGTCATTTCATTGCAGTGTCAATGTAAGCTTACTCGTGACACTAATAAAGATTATTAATTATGCCTCTGTTGGGGGGGGGGGGGGAGGGGGGGTGGGAGCCTCTGTTGGGGGGGGGGGGAGGGGGGGTGGGAGCCTCTGTTGGGGGGGGGGGGGGAGGGGGGAGGGGGGGTGGGGCCTCTGGCCCCCTCTTTGGTGCCTTCCCGTGTCCCCACCTGATTTTTCCCTAGGTACCTCCCTTGCTGCTCCCCTTCCTCTCACATGTGGCTGTGGTCTGCCGGGCCTCCCTGGCACTATTGACACTGGTCATCCACCTCCTGGAAGAACCTGTTCATGTGGGTTCTGGTTAGGTGCGCTCTGTGCACCACTTTGTACTGCATGAGGCTTGTCCTTGTGCAGGAGGTGGTGGAGTTAGCCCAGCTCAGTGCTTCGCTCCAGAGTCCCCACCCTATGCGTTTGTCCCTAGTTCATCCTTCCTCTTCTGTGTTGCTCCATGTAATGGTGTCCTGATCTTCCTAACAGTTATCCCTAAATGTCCCCACAGTTCCCTTCTGAATACTGTCTGCGTCTAGCAGTTCCTCCAGCAATGTGTCTCTCCGGGCCCGGGGGTACTTCGCCGTCTCCTTGCGGAAAAAGTTTTTGACTTGCAAGTGTTGGAGCTCCTGTACGTTCGGTAGCTCCAGTCTTCCTGTCAACTGGTTCAGGGTTGTGATTCGGTCCGCCATGTAAAAGTCTCTAATCACTCGCATTCCTTGGCCCCAGCCTGTCTCCACTTCTTAACAATGGCGTCAAGCATTGCTGGGGGGAATTTGTGGTTACCGCATATGTTGGCCATGGTGGACATCCCGGTTAAGCCGATGTGCTGTCTCATCGCGTTCCACATTTGACGTAGCTACGACCACTGGGCTGGGTGTGAAATTTGCCAGGGTGTTTGGGAGCGCTGTCGTGGTTGGAGCTCGGAGGGTTGTTCCTGTACAGGAGGACTCCTCCCACTTTCACCCATTCCTTGCTTGGCTCCCTGACTCGTTCCCTTACTCTCTTGGCTGTAGTTTCCCAGTGGTAGTATTTCAGGTTCGGAAGGGCTCGGCCTCCCATATTTCTCTCCAGTGTATTTTTAAGGATTCTTGCCCACACAAACGCCATATTCATTGTCTATTCAGTGGAAAAAAGGCCTTGAGGATGAAGATCGGTATTGATCTTCTCAATGGTATTGAAATTTTAGAGTTAAGTTCCTGACCAGTGAGGCTTAATTGAGAGAGCTAGGTTACATTTATTCTAGTCTTTTCTGTGACCCTCCCTGGTAGCTTAATTCAGATTGTACTACAAGTTTTGGTATTTGATAAAGTCCCCTTCATAATGATAAAACTGGGACAGCAAACCCTGTGGAGAAGCAGGGATTCATTCTGAACTTCCACGTTTAACTATGGCTGTAGATACTGGAAGTTGTGCTAGCAGCCTTGCACTGTAGTGGTGTAAATACTGACATTTTTGAAATTCCAGGTGAATATAGATGGACATATTTAAGAAAGGCAAGGCCATTGCTTTGCCCGTCCCTAATTTATACCAACTGTGATAGATGATTAACCATTGCTAAAACCAGTGAAAGGGGCAAGTTTCTATTCTGGTGGGCTGCTCTTCTCAGACAATTTGATGATCAAATCCTCAGCCAAGTGTTGTATCAATCTAGCCCAGAGCAGGTTTATTCGTATAATTCTTGGCATGTGCCCGGATAGTTGATGTCATCTCAGAAGATTTATCCAAGAGCTCAGGTGTACAGAATCCACATCATGTGCAGCATAGTGGCATAGTGGTAGCACAGGGGCTGGTTTAGCTCACCAGGCTAAATCGCTGGCTTTTAAAGCAGACCAAGCAGGCCAGCAGCACGGTTCGATTCCCGTACCAGCCTCCCCGGACAGGCGCCGGAATGTGGCGACTAGGGGCTTTTCACAGTAACTTCATTGAAGCCTACTCGTGACAATAAGCGATTTTCATTTCATAGTGGTTAGCACTGTTGATTCACAATGACAGGGTCCCAGGTTCAATTCACACCTTCGCTCACTGTCGTTGCAGAGTCTCCAGGTCCTCCTGCGTCCAAAGATGTGCAGGTTAGGTGGATTAGCCATTCTAAATTGGTCTCAAAATGCGAAGGTAGGGTTATGGGAGGAGGATGGATGTGTGGTCTTAAGTAGGGTGCTCTTTCCAAGGGCTGCTGCAGACATGGGCTGAATGGCCTCATTCTGCACTGTAAAGTTTTATGACATTTAAATCTCATTTGTCCACCTTTCACTCAACTTGCCCTCTAAAGAGATTTTAATTATATAAAACAAACTACTGAAGACAATATTTTCCTCACCTCAACTTGCTGGAGACCTGTGTTTTGTACTATTGATCGAGTCTGAACATGAAGTTAAGAATTAACTTATTTGCTAATCTATTGTTTTGTGGCAGTGATTACTAAACATGAAAATGGGTTGCCATACTAAATAGTTAAATCTATTGAGTCAACAAGAGATGCCAGTGAATTAAATATTTCAATCATCAGTCCAATCCTATTGTGTAGAAAGGGGCCATTCCAATGGTCCTACCTGTGCTGTATTTGAAAAAACCACCCAGATTGTCTTACTCCAGATTTTCCCCTTAATTACCCAAAGTATACAGTTGCTCTTTGAACGTTACTGATTCCACCACACTTAGTGCGTTTCAGATTTTAACCAACCATACACGTGAATAAATTTCTCATTTCCCCAAAAGTCTTTGGTCAACTATTTTACCTCAATTTTGAATACATGTACTAGGTCTCTGTTAAGAATTAAGCTTACTCTTCCCTCAGAACAATCCCAGCATCTATTACAATGCTGGAACAGGTACAACTGCCAATGTTTTATTTTAATTTTGTCCGACTAAGGGAAAGGATACCTCACTCAGAGTGATTTTACACAATAGGGATATGGTATAGTATTAAATCAGAGAGTCAAAGAATTTACAGTGCAGAAGGTGCGCAAACCCACCTAACTTTCAGACATTGCACAGAGGAATATAGCATGACAAATCCACAACCTGCACATCTTTGGACTGTGGGAGGAAACTGGAGCACCCGGAGGAAACCCACACAGACACAGGAGAATGTGCAGACTCCACACAGTCAGCAACCTAAGCTGGGAATTGAACCTGGGGTCACAACGACACCCTCTTGGACTCTCCTGTTCGGCTCACTCCAAGCTCACCTTGACCTTGATGCCTCACCTCGTTCCCTTACCCAGAAGGTTCAGTTTGAGGTCAGATGCCCTTCTAAATTCCCTATGGAGGGGATTATTTCTGTAGACCCACCCCACCAAATCCTTCAACACCTCAGATCAGCCTCAATCTTTAACACAGGAAGATTCAAACTCAGCTCTTCATCCCCAGTCTTCACTCTGGCCAATCAGCATCAAGCCTGCTCAGAACAGGATGTCTCCTTTGATGTTGGATTGTTCGATTCCCAAATCCTGATGAGAGAGCTCAAAAGCAGAATAAGAGTAGAGGGGCCACTGTTCCATTATCCGATTAAAAACCATGCCGTTATCAGATTCCACCTGTATCACTTACCTGCAAACAGTTAGATATCAGGGACCCGAATGAAGTTCTTGACGGTTAAGCAATGTTCCCCCTGGGGGGGGGGGGGGGAAAGAGAAGAAACACCCTGGAGAGGAGACAGCCCCAGTAAATAGCCCACCAGCCAGGCTCAGCTCCACAAGGAGGTCCTAGACCTGCTCACACCCACTCCTCCACACTGGGTGGCTAAACAGCAACTGAGACAGAAAGTTAACAGCCTACATAAAAGCTACTTTCTCAATTAGAAGATACATTCAAGGAGATGTGGTTTTTGGAGTGCACAAACCCCAGCCATTATTTCCATGGACTCAGACTAACGAAATGTGGAGACCAATCAGCTCCCAGATACAAGGAATCACTGCTTTATTGAAAATTAATTTGATCACTGGGTGAACAGAGTTTGATTGAGTTTCCTGTACAGGAACAAGGTGATCAATGAAGCAGAGATCAGAGAGACAGCTGTCACAGTCAGGGTCACGATCAGGACCACCTCAGACTCCACACCTACAAACCAATGAGAAGCCAATGGTTAGTGAAGGAACCACCAAGGGGAAATGGAAACCAGCAGTCAGCCAACTCACCACTTGGGGACCTCTCCTGCATCCTTCCCTCATTCAGGGAGTCCGTTGCCAGGTTGGTCACATCAGTATCCAGAATGATCAGGGGTCCAAGTGAGGCCTCAGCCTCCCACTTCAATCCAACTTCATTCTCTGCAATATTAAACATTCCAGTTAGAGAGGGAAAAGGGGAAACCTCCACCATCTAGAGGATCAATATCCTACCAGCTTCAGCTACAAGATCTCTCCTTCCTCTGGATCCAAATCGCAGCTCCCTTGTGGCACAGTTACCCACACGGCAACAGGCACAAATGTCAATGCTCGATTCCTCCAATGGGGCCCAGCTAAGCAAGACAAAAATCAGTCAACCAACTGTATTGTGCATCACTTCTTCACAAAAGCCCAGAGAGAGAAGAGAGCGAGAGCTTACATATTCTGCATCTTCTGGAAAGTACAAGCTTTGTTCCTGGAATCTCTCCGATCCACTGGAGCTACTTTCAGGTGACAGGTGATGAAAATCTGAGGGAAACATCAACACGTTGTTATTTAATGACTCCCTCCCAACACGAGACCCCAATGATCAGTTTCCTCTTACCAATGAACGGTCATCTCCAAAGAAACGGAATGCATCCAGGTCAAACCGGAGCTTGTCCATCTCCCGCTCGCCACTTGGCAACACAAAGGTTGAAAAGGAGTCCTCAGCTTGGCTGTCCAGGAGGCAACTGAAGATAGATTAAAAAAGGGACATGAAGTGAATCAAGTGAAGCCAGTGAGATGGGAGCAGCTGGAGAAAGCAGAGAGCTCCTTACCCATTGTAATCAATAATGCTGTATCTCGGGGTGGAGTCCTTGTCCAGGCTCAAAGTAGCTACACAGCGGTCAATGTAGAGCTTCAGGGGCATGTGGTTGCTCATTGAAACAGAGGCCTCAATGTGAATGAGGTCACCCAGGTAGTAGACAGTGGAAGTGCGCTCTGTAAGCCAGTCACCTGAAGAACAAGAGGACAAGGGTTGGAGACAGTGGGTGTCACTCCCAGTGAGTGAAGACAGGAAATCACTCCCTATCCCATACCATTCATTAGGCGCAGAGAGAATGAAAGATGTCCTTCTCCAGACCTGGTGGAGCTGAATGGGATCCAGGTAGGCCTGATGGGGTTACTGCTCACATTGCCCTTCCTGGAAAGACAGCAGAGTCATTTTAGGACAACTTCAGAGAACACCAACAGCTGTGGATCTTATTGGGCATCCAATAAAGATTCTCACCTAAAGTAACGACACTCAATGGGAACAACAGCTCCATTCGTTCTCACAATGACAGATCCATGATACTCTGGGCTGTGGGTCAGGTGGGTGGTGTAGATCAGGAAATCTCCAGACATCTGAAAGACACCAGGTTAAGGAAGGAAGAATTGATCTGAAATGAGAAAGTTCTACACAGGGGTTAACAATGAACTCACCCCATCCAATTGAAACAACTCACAGGGATTGGCTGGGTCAGTGCAAAGAGGCTACTGGGCCCCAGCTGGAGAGTCTCTGGGGGTGACTAGGAATGTTCAGTCAGAGGATATTCAGGACAGATGGATTTATTTTTGGACATTAAGGAATCATGTGGAGGACAGGGACATGGAGGTGGTGGGAAGTTCAGCCCTCATTTTAATGAATGGGGAACAGGCTGGAGGGGCTGTATGGCCTCATCTTGTTATTAGTGTTGCTCAGCAACCCCCAGCCATTTATACAAAGTGAGAGATCATTAGTGCAAGACCAGGATCAATTAACAGAGAATTGATTCAATAAAGGGACAGGTTCAGTTAACAGGAAAAGGAGCCACAAGTTGACAATAATATGGAGCCTGGAAATAGAACAGTTTCAATCCAGGGCCCCATTGATTCCAATGACTGGGAAAGTGGGAAGTGTGGAGTTCCTCTTTGGTCCAATCCATCTGAATTCCCATTTCATTCTGTTCATTAACACCCAACCCAATTGGATTAAACTGGACTGAAACTGAACCCTCAGTTGGATTGAGGGGGAAATGAGATATGAAAAATCAAAAGAGGAAAAGTTTGGAAGAACCAAAAAGAGCAGCTTCCAGACCAATGGGGTTGATGTCACAAGGTTGAAAAGACTCAGACCAGTGGAAGCAAAGTACAATCCAGAACAGGAAGCTAGTTTGGGGGTTTAGGAATCAGGAGACCAGTATCTCCTCAATATCAATGACATCTCACCAAGTGTTGGAATAAAGAATGCAGCCCAATCTCCAGCCTAAGCTTAGAGCCAGAGTTGAGGTTTGACATTACCTGCAATTTGCTGCCACACTCATGGAGCCCATAGTCAAAGAGGACAGTGTGGTTCTGAGAGTAGATCCTGGTTGGCCGACAGCCTGCTGCCCCCAGGGTCAGGTCAGCAGCTTTAACCAGGTGTCTGGTTCCAAATAAATCCAGCTGGACCCTGACCAGCAGCTTGTCCTCTGCACACTGCACCATCACAGTCTGCAGTGGAGACACACTTTGACCCTCAGACACACGGAAATGGGAACCAAAGGGAGGAAGAGGGACTCTCTGAGGCACAGAGGTGGCTTTGACTCTGCTCCATGGAAACCTCTGGCCCAGAAACT
The DNA here is from genome assembly GCF_902713615.1 of Scyliorhinus canicula. NCBI lineage: Eukaryota > Metazoa > Chordata > Chondrichthyes > Carcharhiniformes > Scyliorhinidae > Scyliorhinus > Scyliorhinus canicula. The sequence continues at coordinate 118,502,897 of NC_052151.1, forward strand.
GTTGCCAAGTATCAGAGGAACAAACAGTTCCAACTAACATCAGCACTGGGAACAAAGCCCTCACTCCAAAATCCCCCATGATACCAAACAACTGAACCATCCTGTCCACCAGGGAGCAGCACCTTTTATACTCACAACCTGTACTCACCTGTACTCACCTGAACTCTTTTGAGGTCAATCAACTAATCATACAAAAAGAAACAAACTCAGGGACAAATTAAAAGGGGCCGCTCCTGATAGGGGCACTGCCATAATAATAATAATAATAATAATCTTTCTTATTGTCACAAGTAGGCTTACATTAACCTACTTAATGTAAGTTAATGAAGTCACTGTGAAAATCCCCTAGTCGCCACACACGCGCCTGTTCGGGTACATGGAGGGAGAATTCAGAATGTCCAAATTACCTAACAGCACGGGCGCAATTCTCCGCTCTCACGGAAATTCGGAGAATAGCGGGCAGCGTAAATTTTTACGGACACGCTGGTCCGACGCCCTCCCGCTATTCTACCCCCCCCCCCCCCCGATGCCCGCCTCCCGACACGAATCGCTGCCCGCCGTTTTTTTTACGGCGAGCAGCAATTCTCTCCTGGCCGATGGGCCGATTTCCAAGGCCTTTACGGCTGTTTTTACAAGCGTAAAACACACCTGGTCTGACCGTTCATAAAAACGGCCGTAAAGTCCCGTTCTCGGGAACCATGGTGCCATGGGCCCGCGATCGGTGGGCACCAATCGCGGGCAGCGGGTACTTACCCCGCGCACTCTTTCTCCCTCCGCCGCCCCGATGGATCCATAACGGCCCGCGCATGCGCGGGTTTCACGCACAAGCGCGATGACGTCATCCGCGCATACGCGGGTTGGAGTCGTCCAATCCGCGCATGCGAGGCTGATGTCATCTGACGCGTCAGCCGTCGCTAACTCTGGCTAGCGGGCTTAACTAAATTCGTTAAGCCCGCGATGCCGGAGTTCACGGCCGCGCGATACAAGCCCCGACCGGGGAGCTGAATCGGTTCCAGGTCGGGGGGGGGGGGGGCGGAGGCTGGCGTCAAACGCGCCCGTTTTTGACGCCAGCTTCCCGAGTTTTCGTAACTCGGGAGAATCGCGCCCCACATCTTTCAGGATATGTGGGAGGAAACTGAAGCACCCGGAGGAAACCCACGCAGACACGTGGAGAACGTGCAGACTGTGCACAGACAGTGACCCAAGCCGGGAATCGAACCTGGAAACGTGGCACTGCGAACCAACAGTACCAACCACTGTGCTACCGTGACACCCCAAAACAAGACAATACCCCTTACAATTACCCCTTAAACAATGCTAATTAATACAGTGACACATTAACCCTTAACTGCTATCTTTATTTCCAGTCAAACAACAAAACCATCTCAGGTCACAATCCATTTTTAAATACAGTGAGCACTTAGGAATACTTGCTATATAGAGTTGTCTTCGATACTCCACTTTGTGAAAGAGAGATCTTTTGAGACTGTTTGAAAGAAAGAGACCTGACACCCTGTCAGAGTAATGCAGAATCTCTGACTGTATTTCTTCAGGAAACTTTTCGGCTCAACTTCCAGCCAAAAGCTAAGACTGAAAACCTTAACAGCTGACTGCTTCAACTCCTGGCTCCCATTAACTACATCATCTCACTAAGCTGAACACAATGGGCGCGATTCTCCGCACCCGCGGAAAATCGCGAAGTTGGCCGTGAAAACGGCCGAATTTGCCGACGGCCTGACATGGCCCCGTTCCCGAGGTATTCTCGCCTGGGAAATGGGCTAGGAACGGGGCCGCGGCAATTACATTCCAGATGACGTCGGAACGCGGCACGCCACGAACATGGCCACGTGACGCCGCCCAACGTCGTAAAAAGGCGCGGGCGAGCACAGGAACGGGACGGGAAACATGTCGGAGCCACGGAGGGCAACGCCGAGGTTTGCTGAGGCCGACATAGAAACGCTCCTCGATGAGGTGAAGCAGAGGAGGGGCATCATCTGCCCGCGTAGAGGGCATCGCCACCCTGCAAGCGCGGTGCGCCAGGCCTGGCGAGAGGTGGCTGCTGCCGTGTGTGCTGTGGGGCAGACCCCTCGCTCTGGGGGGCAGTGCCGTAAAAAGCTGCACGACCTCACCAGGGCGGCCAGGGTAAGTGCCAATAGGGTGCCCCCGGGTCACAACCATCCCTCCCCCCCCTTTACTTAATCACCCACCTCCCCCCTTGGCACGGGTTGTGGAGGGGGATTGGGGCAGAGTGAGTGGAGGGTGGTTCACTAAGTAGTCCCAGACCAGCACTCTGGCCCCCCTGGAGAGATGCAATGGTCTTGTTACAACTTGACCCCCAACCTGTGCCAGTATCTGAACGGCCTGCTGATACCTACCATATTGTAATGATCTACCTATGCCCCCTCCCCCAACAGGACAAGACCGCTCACAACACTCGTGAGCGGAACAAGACTGGAGGGGGTTCGCCCATCCTGCACCTCTTCACCACGTTTGAGCAGAGGGCACTGGACCTTGTTGGGGGATCTGCCACCCGGGAGGTCGCGCAATGCGAGGTTGGCGGAGCTGCACCAAGTGAGACAACCCTGCATGAAAACACCCCCCCCCCTCCCCCATCCTCTGTCCCTTCACACACCCTGCCCACTTGGACACCTCCCCCATCCTCTGTCCCTTCACACCCTGCCTACTGGGCCACCTCCCCCATCCTCTGTCCCTTCACACCCTGCCCACTGGGGCACCTCCCCCATCCTCTGTCCCTTCACACTCTGCCCACTGGGACCGTCCAGCGCACGGCCAAGCGTCTCTAAATAACCCGTTTCATTCTCTTCCCTAGGACGTGTGCCGAACGACCAGGGCCGTCTCCAGGCGGAGACAGGCATCTGCCCCCACCGCACCCAGGGCCGCACGACAGAGGGGGCCCGATCAGCAGGGAGTCCCATCCTCCCCCACCGAATCTGTGGAGCAGGACGCCCAGAGGGCGGCGAGAGAGGAAGAGAGAGAAATGGCCCGCGAACATCCTGCGGCCTCTCAGCGGGCCGATGACATTGAGGAGGCACCCACCCAAGACGACCTCGAGCTTGCGGCACAGCTATCTCCCACACCATCCACCATCCCAGAGACACTCACCCCGGTTGGCCTATTTAGTGATAAGGCTCCTGGGTCACAGTCTGGGTCGCACATCACAGCTGAACAGGTACAGCAGGTGGAGGTCGGAGCAGCCGAGGGCCCGGACTGGCGGAGGCCAGGCCAGGCCCAGCATGCAGCTGGCTCCCAGACGTTTTCCGAGTTCCTGGGGTTTCTCAACCCACCCGCACAGCCGATGCATCAAGAAACCCAGGGAAACAATGACGGGATGAGGGCTGTCTTCCAGACTCTGCAGACGCTATTTGAGGAGTCGAACCGCGTCTAGGAGCAGGGAGTGGTGCCGCTCATGGCAGCAACCCAGGCCGACACCGCACGGGTGGCATCCGCAGTGGAGGCAATGGGTCAGGTTATGCAAGGCATTGGGCTTAATGTGCACGCGTCATCCTCGGCCCTGGACAGGGTTGCCCTCTCACAGGCAGCAATGCGCCAGAGCCAACACGACATTGCCGGCGCGCTGCGGGCCTTGGCCGAGTCTCAGCAGGTCATGGCCCAGTCACAGCACGCCATGGCACAGTCACAGCAGTCGATGGCACAGTCCCAGCAGTCAGTCGCGGAGAGCATCAACCGCCTGACACACATGCTGGATGGCGTCGTGCACTCACAGGTTGAGATCGCACAGTCCCTGGCGGGAATGTCTAACTCCCTGGACTCCGTCTCTGCAAACCTTCGGATCCTGGTGGATATCGTTGCAGGCCTCCAGGACTGGCAGCGCCAGGTGTCGGTGGCGCGACGGGGCACCTCCCCGCTCGCACCTCTGTCCCACAGTGAGGCCCGGGGGCCACCAGACTCCCCGACGGAGGAGGAGGTTTCGGGGCCCGTCCCATTAACTCCATCACGGGACGTCCCGGAATTCTCGGCCTCCCTCCGTCCCATCCCTGGTGCATCGGGTGGGCAGCGGGCAGAGCAGGGTGGCACAACGTCACCCGAGACGCCCGCAGAGCAGCCTGGCCCATCAAGGCCGGGTCGCCCCAGGAAACGCTTGCCGAAGGAGAAACAAGTCGAAGGGGGCGATTTGCAGCAGTCCGCCTCCACTCCTGCTGTATCATCTGGGGATTCACTGAGACGTAGTGGTAGGGCCCGTAAGGCAACAAAGAGAGACACAGAGTAAGTTGGCACGGGTGAAGGGCACAGTTTAGTTGTAGGGGCTAGGGCAGCTGTAAATTATTGTTAACATTAAACGCACTGTTCCACCTTACTTGTAATACCGTGTGATTGTTCCACAGCCACAGGAATCGTGATGGTGACCGAGTGTCGCTGGGGTTGACGAGCGGTGAAACTTCGGTGCCGGGTGTGCAGTCCCTTCCCCTCCCCCCACCCCCTCCCACAGCTAGCCCACGCGGGCACGTGATGGAGTATCCGTGACGAACTCAGCGGCCACCAAGGTTGATGGTTCAGCTATTGCCATGGGTCAGACTCTCTCTAACGATTCTGAGCTCACAGCTCATCACAGAGCGGGCTGTCATCATTCCACATGGCACTGATCACACCCGCTGACACAGCCATCAATGTTGTGCCATTCGGTCTGTACCCAGTGGTAAGGGTGATGTCGAAGTGGAGCAGTGTACACGTAGAGGGGGTTTGGGGGGGGGGGGGGGGCGTTGTGGTGGTGGCAGTTGTGTGTTGACCCTCTGCGCGACTGGCGATGCAGATGCAGGTGGTGGTTTGGTGTTCAGCGGGGACGTCGCATGCGGCGCGTGAACCGTGCTGCCACCAAGGCGTCGCGTGCCCGCCGTCCTCGCCGGGTCCGTCGTGCCGCCTCCTGGACATCACCAGCACCTGGGTCGTGTCTGCGTTCTGCGCCCGCCACTCCGCTAGCCTCCTCCTCCTCCTCCTCCTCCTCCTCCTCCTCTGTGCTGGCACCACTGCCACTGGCTTCTCCCTCCGCCTCCTGCAGCAGGTCATCTCCCCTCTGCATCGCGATGTTGTGCAGCGCACAGCAGACCACAACAATGCGAGCGACCCTGTCGGGCTGGTACTGCAGGGCCCCTCCGGAGCGGTCCAGGCACCTGAATCTCATCTTCAGGAGGCCAAGGCAGCGCTCCACCACACCCCTGGTTGCTGCATGGGCCTCGTTGTATCGTGTTTCCGCATTGGTCTGAGGCCTCCGTATAGGCGTCATCAGCCAAGACCTCAGCGGATAATCCCTGTCGCCCAGCAACCAGCCCCTCAGCCGGATGGGGGACGTCCCTCAAACATCGCAGGGATGTACGACTGCGCCAGTATGTAGGAGTCATGCACACTCCCTGGGAACCTTACACAGACGTTCATGAACCTCATGTGGGGGTCGCATACCACCTGGATATTCATGGAGTATGACCCCCTCCTGTTTGTGAACACCTCCCTATCCCCTGTAGGCGGGCGCATGGGGACGTGAACACAATCGATTGCCCCCTGCACCATCGGTATCCCGGCCACGCTGGCAAATCCACGAGCTCGTGAATCTTGACTTGCTCGGTCCTCGGGAAAGGTGACGTAGCGATCGGCGATGGCATAGAGGGCGTCGGTCACATCCCGGATGCACATGTGCACCGATGACTGGGAGATCCCGGAGAGGTCCCCGCTCGGAGACTGGAAGGAGCTGATCGCATAGATGTTAAGAGCGACCGTCACCTTGATGGTAACCGGGATCGCGTGTCCTCACCCCGTTCCACGTGGGGCGAGGTGCGCCACGAGGTGACAGATATGTGTCACCGTCCCCCTACTCAGCCGGAGTCTCTTCCTGCAGGTGATGTCCGTCATTGTTAGGAAAGAGATCCGGGCACGGTACACCCTCGGCCTTGGTCGTCGCCTCTGGTGCCGTGGCTGCACCCTCACTCTCTCCTCCTCCCCCTCCTCCTCCTCCCCCCCATGCTGCTCGATGACTGGCAACTCCTCGGCCCTTCCCTCTGCTGCTACAGCTGGCCCACACTCCCCCCTCCGTCTCCCACTTCCCCCCTCAGTCTCCCACACTCCCCCCTCCATCTCCCATTTCCCCCCTCAGTCTCCCACACTCCCCCCTCCGTCTCCCACTCCCCCCCTCCGTCTTCCACACCCCCCCTCCGTCTCCCACACTTCGCCCCTCAGTCTCCCACTTCCCCCCTCAGTCTCCCACTTCCCCCCTCCGTCTCCCACTTCCTCCCTCGGTCTCCCACACTCCCCCCTCCGTCTCCCACTCCCCCCCTCCGTCTCCCACACTCCCACACTCCCCCCTCCGTCTCCCACTTCCCCCCCTCAGTCTCCAATACTCCCCCCTCCGTCTCCCACACTCCCCTCCTCTGCCTCCCACACTCCCCCCCTCCATCTCCCACACTCCCCCCTCCGTCTCTCACTTCCCCCCTCAGTCTCTCACACTCCCTCCTCCGTCTCCCACTTCCCCCCTCAGTCTCCCACACTCCCCCCCCTCCGTCTCCCACTTCCCCCCTCTGTCTCCCACTTCCCCCCTCAGTCTCCCACTTCCCCCCTCAGTCTCCCACACCCCCCCCCCTCCGTCTACCACACCCCCTCCGTCTCCCACACTCCCCCCCTCCGTTTCCCACACTCCCCCCCTCCGTCTCCCACTTCCCCCCTCAGTCTCCCACTTCCTCCCTCCGTTTCCCACACTCCCCCCTCCGTCTCCCACACTCCCCCCCTCCGTCTCCCACTTCCCCCCTCATTCTCCCACACTCCCCCCCCTCAGTCTCCCATACTCCCCCCCCCCCCTCAGTCTCCCACACTCCCCCCCTCAGTCTCCCACACTCCCCCCCCTCAGTCTCCCACACTCCCCCCTCCGTCTCCCCCCCCCCCCACCCACGCTCTGGACCCCCCTCCCGTTCTCGTGGATGCCTTCCCCATTGTGGCCAGACTCCAGCAGTGCGCTGAGCAGTGCGCTGAGCGGTGCGCTCACCTCCTCGAAGCTCTCGTCAGCCAGCACGACTGGTTGACGAACTTGAAAAGCAGGTGTGTTGGCCGGCGTGAAAACATTGCGTGATGACGTCGGGACTTCGGCCCATCCGGGTCGGAGAATAGTGGGGGGCCAAAAAGTCGGGCTTCTGGTCGTGTCGGGGGGCCTGTCGAGGCCTTTGCTGGGACAAAATATATGTTAGCTAACATTACTGATGGCACCAAGATAGGTATCATCCTGATAAACTCACCAATGTCTTCATATCCTTCCAAAAATGTGTTGACCAGAATTTCTTACAATATGCCTGAGGCCTAACCGGTGAATTGTGAAGATTTTGCATGATTGCCTTGTTTTTCTCAATGCCCCTGTTTACAGAGTTAAGTATGTTTTCTGAGTCTTGTTAGGCTGGGAGTTCTTAGACCAGAGAAGGCTGAGAGTGGACGTGGTTGAAGTGAACACAATTATGAAGCACAGAAGGTAGATAGGAAGAAGCCTTTCCCCTCAGTAGAGTCCAACCAGGGGCATAGATTTATGGATCAGGATATTTGGAGGGGATTTGAGGAAAAACCTTTTCATCCAGAGGATGTTGGGATTGTGGGTCTCACTGACTGAAAGGGTGATAGAGGCGAGAGCACTCAACATTTAAGAAGCATTCAGATGAGCCATAGTGTACAAGGCTAAGGACCAAGTACTGGAAGATGGGATTAGAATAGATTGGTGCTTGAATGTGCTTGATGGCCAGCACTGTCATGAAGGGCCGAAGGGCCTCTTTCTGTGTTGTAAAAATCTATGACTCAATGAATAAGAGTGTCAGTGACGTTCCTTACAAAACAAGTGATAGCAAATTGTGAGATGTTACAAAAATCTCCATCTCCAATCTGGAAGGAGCTGACACGGGTTCATGGCCACAGACACCTTCACAGCCTCTGGCCCTGCTCTGTGGCTGCAGTTGCGGCTGGTGCAGGTGGCAGGTTTCAGTGAGAACATTCTTAATGAAATGCAGATGTCATGCGCACTGTTTCTGAGGTTTAGGTAGGAGAATACTCCTTGAACATCTCGAATGGAAATTTGCCCCATCCCTGGTGAGAATCGTTCTTCCCCCTCCCCCTCCCCCTCCCCCTTCCCCTCCCTCTTCCCCTCCTCCCTCTCTTCGCTGGTCAGAGCAAACCATTCACAGTACTTTTGACAAAAAAGCTTTCCTATGTTCTTAAGTAGGGACAAAATGAATGTTAGCTAGCTTTACTGATGACACCATGATAGGTAGGAAAGTAAGTTGTCAAGATGAGGTAGAGAGTTTGTAAAGGGATATAGGCCGGTTGGATGCGTGGGTAAATCAATTGGCAGATGGAGTGTAATGTGGTAAAATGTGAACTTGTCCAGTTTGGCAGGAATAGTAATAAATCTTTATTGTCACAATTGGCTTATGTGAACACTGCAAGGTGGGGACACTGGGCACCACGCCATGGCAGCTCTCAAGGAGGGTGGGAGGGTGTGTTGCCCATGTGGGTCGTGTACAACGTGGTGTACCCTAGCCCGGGAGACATGGTGGGGGAGGGGGGAGGGGTGGGGTGTCGCCTGGGGGAATCCTTGGCGCCCAGCCTCTTCCCCGCCGCAAAACACTCCGGCGCCGGCCGAGCCCCTCCGCACCTTTGGGTCGGCCGGACGCCGGAGTGGTTCACGCCACTCCTCGGGGCCGGGACCCCCCCGCCCCACAGGGTAGGGGAGAATCCTGCCCCTGATCTCCATCACTCTGGCTTCACACTGCGCCGGCGGGTGGGAGAATTCTGGAGCCAGGAGAATCCGGCTTAAAACAGAACCTGCAGATTTAAATTAGGGTGTTGGGCACGAACCAACATGGCAGCTGGAGCGGTCAAGGAGCGGTCAAGAAATTGTTTGACACCCGGCGCAAATCCCTTTTCAGGCCTCTCCCGGGATTTTCCCAAGTTCACAGAATTTGCACTGGGAGCAATGCGGCTGGAGAATCGCCCCGCTGTTTCTCTACCGGTGCTGCCCAAATATTTCCAGAAGTTTCTGTTCATGTTGTACATTTAATAACTGAACTTGTTCAACATTGCTGACTTAACTAAATACAAATAACAGACTGATGCTTGAGCAAGATTTCTTTACATGTGCCAGGCATAGGTTGCTGTAAGCACATTGAATCTTGTGGAAGTTATAATTTGCCTTCTGGAATCTTTTCACTACATGGTCATGCAGAAACTTAAACAGCATTTTGTCTCCAGCACAAGTATGTTTAATGCTGTATGTTCATGTTTTTCAGAACGATGCCTGTTTAGTGCCTGTTGATGACCCAAAGGCCGCCAGTGCCACAGAGGAAATAAATACTGTGACTAGTTCTATTACGGTGCAGGAGTACTTTGCCAACAGGATGGCCAACTGAAAAAAATCAAAAACAGGGCATGAGATCGCCCATAGCAGTGCTGTTCAGGAACTCGAAGGAGATGATTTAAATTCATTCGAAGTAAAATTTTAATCCAAAAAGAAGATGCAACAGAGGAGATGCTGAGGGGATTTGTAACTTCAACCAACTGTCTCTCCCCACAAAGCAAGTCGAGGGTGAAGGTGATGGAGAACTAAATAGTGGTCTGATAGAAGACAGCCCAGTTACGGAAAATTACCAGACTAAAAGAAACTCTAGAAAAAGCAGAGTGAATCCTTCGGTGTCACTCATCCAGAATATTTGTCCTTTAGGAGAAGTTGAATCGGAAGAGGTTCAGGTTGAACAGTACTCGGCCGTAAATGAGTCATCGGAGAAGCAAAATGAGCAGGATTGGGATGAGGATAAGAAGAAACAAAAGAAGACTAAGAAGAAAGCAACAACCACGGGTGAAGATGAGGTTTCTCAATTCTGTCATTCAATAGAAAGGAGGAGGAAAAAGAAAGAAAAGAAATAGAAGATTTGGGACATGCCGAAATTGTTGGCCACATTTCTTTTTTTTTTTTAAATTTAGAATATCCAATTCATTTTTTCCAATTAAGGGGCAATTTTAACGTGGCCAATCCACCGAACCTGCACATCTTTGGGTTGTGGGGGTGAAACCCACGCAGACACAGGGAGAACGTGCAAACTCCTCACAGACAGTGACCCAGGGCCGGGATTCGAACCCGGGTCCTCAGCGCCGTAGGCAGCAATGCTAATCACTGTGCCACCATGCCGCCCGTTGGCCACATTTCTAATGGAAAACTATCCAAATGACTTATGTTATTACTAATTACTGTGTACTTAAATTGTTCCTCTACATTAAAGGGCATTGTAGCCTTACAGCGACTGTTGGAATTAAATTCAAGCAGTAGCCTTGGTAATGGAGGGTGGAATACATGAAGGCGGCATCCAGATATACATTTCAAATGATCCATTCGGCTCACTTAAATATGGCGGGGCCCAATTCCGCCGAGGTCCAGGAACTGGCAGCCTGGCCTGGGAGACCTCGCCATGGCGCCGTTCAGCACTGGTCCACAGAAACGGGGGCCAGGTGTAACGGCACCTTGGGGGGGGGGGGGGGGGTTCCCCAGGCGATTGGAGACTCATGGGTGGTCAGGGTGAGGGCAGGATGGCACCCTGGCTCTCCCTCTGACACCCAGACAACTTGGCAGTGCCAGTGCACTCAAATGCCAGGGTGGCACTGCCAAGGGTCAGGGCATGAGGGGGGCATGCCCATGAAAGGATTGGTGAATGAAGGGCGGGTATGAATAGATCTAAAGGCTGGGGGTGGGGGTAAAGGGTGGGGTTCCTGAAATGGGGCGGGGGTCTCAAAAGAGCCATGAAGAGGAGGGTCCCGCAGCAATCCCATAGCTGAGTGACTTCATTTGGTGGGGGAGGGGGTGGGTGAAGAGTGAAAATAAGCTGTGGGTGGGGGATGTGGGGCCCACAAATTGGGACCAGGTGGAACAGCACTTGGGGGGAGGGGGGGGGGGGTTTCTCACAGGTGATCGGTGACCCCCCCCAGATAACTGGACAGGGTGGCACCCTGGCACTGATGCCACCCAAGCACCTTTGCACTACCAGCCTTGCACCCTGACAGTGCCACTTGGCTACCCTGGCACTGACACCTCGTCATCAGCCTGGCACTGCCAGTGTGCCAGGTGGTGCTGGCAGGGATACTGCCAGGCCGGCAGTACCAAGGTGCCCAGAACTAGCGCTTTATTTTTGGTAAGAGTGCACTCTAAATGGGTAAATACCATTGCGGATCTCACTGAACAAAACGGCAAGAAATATTCTGCCAAACTCACCCAAAATGACACTTAGAAATTTTTCATCTTTTAAATGTTTTTATTCAGGTTTTTTATTTTATACAATACAAAATAAACACACCGGTGTAGACCAGATACAATTTACAAAAGCCAAACATTGGAGGTTACCCCCAAGTCCCTACCCCACCCTACCCATCACCAACTCCCCTGCTCCTTTTATTTCACTTTATTCAATTTTTACATCTGTACAATGTTCAATAGGTGAGCAAGACGGTTCGATGTATAGTTTTGTTACAGTTGGTCATAGTATGGGCAGCACAGTGGTTAGCACTGTTTCTTCACAGCACCAGGGACCTGAGTTCGATTCCCAGATTGGGTCACTGTCTATGCAGAGTCTGCATGTTCTCCTCGTGTCTGTGTGGGTTTCTTCCGGGTGCTCAGTTTCCTCCCACAAGTCACGAACATGCTTGTTCGGTGAATTAGACATCCTGAATTCTCCCTCAGTGAGGCGAACAGGCGCGGAGTGTTGTGATTAGGGGATTTTCACAGTAATTTCATTGCAGTGTTAATTTAAGCCTACTCGTGACACTAATAAAGATTATTTATTATGATTTTGTTGGGGGAAGCGGGGGGATGGTCTCTGGCCCCCTCTTTAGTCCCTTCCCGTGCCCCCTCCTGATTTTTCCCTGGGTACCTCCCTTGCTGCTTCCCTTCCTCCCACTTGTGAGTGTGGTTGGCCGGGCCACCCTGGCACTGTTCACACTGGTCTTCCACCTCTGGGAAGAACCTGTTCATGTGGGTTCTGGTTAGGTGCGCTCTGGACCACTGAGGGGCTAGTTTAGCACACTGGGCTAAACAGCTGGATTTTAAAGCAGACCAAGGTAGGCCAACAGCACGGTTCAATTCCCGTACCAGCCTACCCGAACAGGCACCGGAATGTGGCGACTAGGGGCTTTTCACAGTAACTTCATTTTAAGGCCACTTGTGACAATAAGCGATTTTCATTTCATTTCATTGTACTGCATGAGGCTTAGCCTTGCGCAGGAGATGGCAGAGTTTGCCCAGCTCAGCGCTTCGCTCCAGAGTCCCCACCCTATGTTTGTTCCTAGTTCATCCTCCCACGTCTGTCTTGCTCCATGTAATGGTGTTCTCACTTTCCTAACAGTTGTCCCTAAATGTCCCCACAGTTCCCCTTCTCAATGCTGTCCACGTCTAGCAGTTCCTCCAGCAATGTGTCTCTCAGGGCCCGGGGGTACCTTGCCGTCTCCTTGCGGAAAATGTTTTTTATTTGCAAGTGTTGGAGCTCCTGTCCGTTCAGTAGCTCCAGTCTTCCTGTCAGCTGGTCCAGGGTTGTGAGTCTGTCCCCCATTTAAAAGTCCCAAATCTCTAGCACCCCCCCGGCCTGTCTCCACTTCTTAACAATGGCGCCAACCATGGCTGGTGGGAATTTGTGGTTACTGCATATGTGGGCCATGGTGGACATCTCGGTTAAGCCGACGTGCTGTCTCATCTGGTTCCAGATTTTATTTGTAGCTACCACCACTGGGCTGGATGTGTACTTTCCCAGGGTGGTTGGGCTCAGAGGGTTGTTCCTGTACATGACGACTCCTCCATTTTCTCCTATTCCTCGCTCATCCCCTCACTCTCGGCTGTGGCTTCTCAATGGTGGTATTGCAGGTTCGGAAGGGCTCGGCCTCCCGTATTTCTTCTCTCGTGCATTTTTAAGGATTCTTGCCCACACAAATGCCATACTCATTTTGTCCATTCCTTGGAAAAAGGCCTTGGGGATGAAGATCGGTATTGATCTTCTCAATGGTAGTGAAATTTTAAAATCAAGATCCTGACCAGTGAGGCTCCTAATTGAGAGAGCTAGGTTACATTCATCCTAGTCTTTTCTGTGACCCTCCTTGGTAGCTTAATCTCAATCATACTATTTATTTTAACCTTTTCACTATTAATTTTGTCCTTGGTTTTGGTATTTGATAGATTTTCAGTCCCCTTCATAATGATAAAACTGGGACAGCAAACCCTGTGGAGAAACAGGGATTCATTCTGAACTTCCACATTTAACTACGGATGTGCTGATACTGGAAGTTGTGCTATCAGCCAAGGCACTGTAGTGGTGTAAATACTGACAACTTTCACTGTTACAAATTCCAGGCGAATGCAGATAAATATATCTAAGAAAGGTGAGGCCATTGCTTTCAATGGATCATGTACAGTTTGCATTGCTTTGCCCATCACTAATTCATACCAACTGCGATAGATGATTAACCATTGCTAAAGCCAGTGAAAGGGGCAAGTTTCTACTCTGGTGGGCTGCTCCTCAGACAATTTGATGATCAAATCCTCAGCCCAGTGTGGTATCAATCTAGCCCAGAGCACATTCACATTTACTCCCTGGCATGGGCCCAGATTGCTGATCTCATCTCAGAAGATTTATCCAAGAACTCAGGTGTACAGAAACCACATCAAGGGCACAGCAGCATTGTGGTTAGCACTGTTGCTTCACAACACCAGGGTTCAATTCCTGCCTTGGGTCACTGTCTGGGTGGAGTCTCTGGTTTCTCCCACAGTCCAAAGATGTGCAGGTGAGGTGGATTGGCCATTCTAAATTGCCCTTAATGTCCAATATGGGGACAGGGTAGAGGTGTGGGCTTAAGTAGGGTGCTCTTTCCAAGGGTCAGTGGAAACATGGGCTGAATGGCCTCATTTTGCACTGTATATGGCATTTAATCCTGTCTGTCCATCTTCACTCCTATAACTTACCCTCCAAAGAGATTTTACTGAAATAAAAATGAACTCCTAAAACAACATTTTCTCACCTCAACCTTGGAGACTTCTGGGTTTTGTACTATTGCTTGCATCTGAACATGAAGTTCAAGAATTAAGTTTGGCATTTTTATTTGCTAATCTATCGTTTTGTGGCATTGCTTACTAAACATGAAAATGGGGTTGCCATATCGGAAAATAGTTAAATCTATTTGCATCAACAATAGAGATGCCAGTGAATTAAATATTTCAATCCAATCCTATCGTGTAGAAAGAAGCCATTCTGATGGTCCTACCTGTGCTGTCTATTGGAAAGAACCACCCAGATTGTCCTACTCCAGATTTCCCCTTAATTACCCCCTTGAAGTACATATACAGTTGCTCTGAAAGTTACTGATTCCACCACCTTTGCAGATCATGCATTTATGATTTCATCAACGATACATGTGAAGAAATGTCTAATTTCCCCCAAGTTTTTTAACCTCAATTTTGAATACATGAACTAAAGGTTCCTTTTTTCTAAAGAACAATCCCAGCATCTCCAGTCTCTCCTATTACGATGCTGGACCAGACCCCAACAGTGGCTAGGATACTGGACAGAAAGCTCCAATATTTTATTTTAATTTTGTACAACTGAGGGGAAAGGATACCTTACTCAGAGTGATTTTGCACAATAGGGTTATGGCACAAGATTAAAATTTCTTTAATCAGAGAGTCATTGACTTTACAATGCAGAAGGAGGCCATTCAGCCCATCCAAGTCCTACACCAGCTCCTGAAAGAGCATCCTACCCAAGCCCACATCTCCACTCTATCCTGTAACCCAGCAAATCCACCTAACTTTCAGACAGTACAGAGCAATTTAGCATGACAAATCCACTGAACCTGCACATCTTGGAACTGTGGGAGGAAACTGGAGCATCCAGCAGAACCACGCAGACAGGAGAATGTGCAGACTACACAGACAGCAACCCAGCTGGGAATCAAACCTGGTCACAACAATACATCTTCAAAGGCCCATTGAATCTGCACCAACCCACTTACACCCTATCCTAGTAACCCCCAATAACCCCTCCTAACCTTCTTGGTCACCAGGGGCAATTTATCATTGCCAATGCACCTAACCTGGATGTCTGGACTGTGGGAAGAAACCGGAGCACACCAGACACTGGGATAACGTGCAGACTCCACACAGTCAGTGACCCAGCAGGGAATCGAATCTGGGACCCTGGCTCTGTGAAGTCAGTGTTATCCACTTGTGCTTCCATGCCACCTCGTGGACTCTCCCCATTTCTCTATCACTTCCTAGACTCACTCAAAGCTCATCTTGGCCCTGATGCCTCACCTCATGTTCCCTTAACCAGAAGGTCAGTTTGAGGTCAGGTGCCCTGGTTTTTAATTCCCCATGAGGGAATTATTTCTGCAGACCCACCCAACCAAATCCTTCAACACCTCAGATCAGCCTCAATCTTTAACACAGGAAGATTCAAACTTGGTTCTTAAGCCCCAGTCTTCATTCTGGCCAATCAGCATCAAGCCTGCTCAGAACAAGATGTCTCGTTTGATTCCCAAATCCTGATGGAGTTCAAAAGCAGAACAATGAGATTGGAGGGCCTTTAGCCCCGATTAAAAATCAGATTCTGTCTGTATCACTTGCCTGAAAACATTTGGATAACCACAAGGAACTCCCCCCACACTAGAGTAAAGGGGGGGGGGGGGGGGGGAAACTGAAGCAGACAGAAAATTAACAGCCCCCATAAAAACAACCCTCTCAATGAGAAGAACCATTCAAGGAGATGTGGTTCTTGGAGCTTTTGGAGTGCACAAGCCACAGCCATTATTTCCATGGACTCAAGACTAATGAAATGCAGAGGCCAATCAGCTCCCAGACACAAGGAATCACTGCTTTATTGAAAATTAATTTGATGACTGGGTGAACAGAGTTTGATTGAGTTTCCTGTACAGGAACAAGGTGATCAATGAAGCAGAGATCAGAGAGACAGCTGTCACAGTCAGGGTCACGGTCAGGACCACCTCAGACTCCACACCTACAAACCAATGAGAAGCCAATGGTTAGTGAAGGAAACACTGAGGGGCAAATAGAAACCAGCAGTTAGCCAACTCACCACTTGGGGACCTCTCCTGCATCCTTCCCTCAATCAGGGAGTCCGTTGCCAGGTTGGTCACATCAGTATCCAGAATGATCAGGGGTCCAAGTGTGGCCTCAGCCTCCCACTTCAATCCAACTTCACTCTCTGCAATATCAAACATTCCAGTTAGAGAGGGGAAAGGGGAAACGTCCACCATCTAGAGGATCAATGTCCTACCAGCTTCAGCTACAATATCTCTCCTTCCTCTGGATCCAAATCGCAGCTCCCTTGTGGCACAGTTACCCACATGACAACAGGCACAAATGTCAATGCTCGATTCCTCCAATGGGGTCCAGCTGAGCAAGACAAAAATCAGTCAACAAACTGCATTGTGCATCACTTCACAAAAACCCATCACAGAGAGAGAGAGAGAGAGAGAGCTTACATATTCTGCATCTTCTGGAAAGTACAAGCTTTGTTCTTGGAATCTCTCCGATCCACTGGAGCCACTTTCAGGTGACAGGTGATGAAGATCTGAGGGAAACATCAACACGTTGTTATTTAATGACTCCCTCCCAACACAGACCCCAATGATCAGTTTCCTCTTACCAAGGAACGGTCATCTCCAAAGAAACGGAATGCATCCAGGTCAAACCGGAGCTTGTCCATCTCCCGCTCGCCACTTGGCAACACAAAGGTTGAAAAGGAGTCCTCAGCTTGGCTGTCCAGGAGGCAACTGAAGATAGATTAAAAAGGGACATGAAGTGAATCAAGTGAAGCCAGTGAGATGGGAGCAGCTGGAGAAAGCAGAGAGCTCCTTACCCATTGTAGTCAATAATGCTGTATCTCGGGGTGGAGTCCTTGTCTGGGCTCAAAGTAGCTACACAGCGGTCAATGTAGAGCTTCAGGGGCATGTGGTTGCTCATTGAAACAGAGGCCTCAATGTGAATGAGGTCACCCAGGTAGTAGACAGTGGAAGTGCGCTCTGTAAGCCAGTCACCTGAAGAACAAGAGGATAAGGGTTGGAGACAGTGGGTGTCACTCCCAGTGAGTGAAGACAGGAAATCACTCCCCATCACATACCATTCATTAGGCGCAGAGAGAATGAAAGATGTCCTTCTCCAGACCTGGTGGAGCTGAATGGGATCCAGGTAGGCCTGATGGGGTTGCTGCTCACATTGCCCTTCCTGGAAAGACAGCAGAGTCATTTTAGGACAACTTCAGAGAACACCAGCAGCTGTGGATCTTATTGGGCATCAAATAAAGATTCTCACCTAAAGTAACGACACTCAATGGGAACGACAGCTCCATTTGTTCTCACAATGACAGATCCATGATACTCTGGGCTGTGGGTCAGGTGGGTGGTGTAGATCAGGAAATCTCCAGACATCTGAAAGACATCAGGTTAAGGAATGAAGAACTGATCTGAAATGAGAAAGTTCTACACAGGGGTTAACAATGAACTCATCCCATCCAATTAAAATAATTCAAGGAGATTGGCAGGGTCAGTGCAAATAGGCTACTGGGCCCCAGCTGGAGAGTTGAGGGAGGGCAGGGGGAAGGAGGGTCATCTCAGGTCAACAGCCAATCATGACAATGAATTTCTTCATTTAGCAGCTCATGAATTCTCTATCCCAGAAAACTGAGAATGTTCAGTCACAGGATATTCAGGACAGTGGATTTATTTTTGGACATTAAGGGAATCATGTTGAAGACAGGGATGAGGTTGAGAAAAGTTCAGTCCTGATCTTAATGAATGGGGTCCAGCCCTGATCTTAATGATCAGGAAACAGGCTGGAGGGGCTGCATGGCCTCATTTTGTTATTATGTTGTTCAGCAACCCCCAGCCATTTATACAAAGAGATCATTAGTACAAGACCAGTATCAATTAATAGGTAACTGATTCAATAAAAGGACAGCTTCAGTTAACAGGAAAAGGTGCCACAAGTTGACAACAATATGGAGCCTGGAAATAGAACAGTTTTAATCCAGGGCCCAGGGCCCCATTGATTCCAATGACTGGGAAAGTGGGAAGTGTAGAGTTCCTCTTTGGTCCAATCCATCTGAATTCCCATTTCATCCTGTTCATTAACACCCAACCCAATTGGATTAAACTGAACCCTCAGTTTGAGTGATGTGAATGAGAGGGAAATAGAGCTGAAAATCAACAAGAGGAAAAGCTTGGAGGAACCAAAGAGAATCTTCCAGACCAATGGGGTTGATGTCACAACACTGAAGAGACTCAGATCAGTGGAAGCAAAGTACAATCCAGAACAGGAAGCTAGTTTGGGGGTTTAAGACATAGAAGACCAGTATCTCCTCTATATCAATGACATCTCACCAAGTGTTGGAATAAAGAGTGTAGAACAATCTCCAGCCTAAGCTTAGAGCCAGAGTTGAGGTTTGACATTACCTGCAATTTGCTGCCACACTCATGGAGCCCATAGTCAAAGAGGACAGTGTGGTTCTGAGAGTAGATCCTGGTTGGCAGACAGCCTGCTGCCCCCAGGGTCAGGTCAGCAGCTTTAATCAGGTGCCTGGTTCCAAATAAATCCAGCTGGACCCTGACCAGCAGCTTGTCCTCTGCACACTGCACCACCACAGTCCGCAGCAGAGACACACTTTGACCCTCAGACACACGGAAATGGGAACCAAAGGGAGGAAGAGGGACTCTCTGAGGCACAGAGGTGGCTTTGACTCTGCTCCATGGAAACCTCTGGCCTCGAAACTGTTGCCAAGTATCAGAGGAACAAACAGCTCCAACTAACACCAGCACTGGGAACAAAGCCCTCACTCCAAAATCCCCCATGATACCAAACAACTGAACCATCCTGTCCACCAGGGAGCAGCACCTTTTATACTCACAACCTGTACTCACCTGAACTCTTTTGAGGTCAATCAGCTAATTATACTAAAAGAAACAAACTCAGGGACACATTAAAAGGGGCCGCTCCTGATAGGGGAACTGCCCAAATAATAATAATAATCTTTCTTATTGTCACAAGTTGGCTTACGTTAACCTATTTAATGCAAGTTAATGAAGTCACTGTGAAAAGCCCCGAGACGCCAGAGTCCGGCACCTGTTTGGGTACACGGAGGGGGAATACAGAATGTCCAAATTACCTAACCACACATCTTTCAGGACATATGCGGGTAACCGGAGCAACCACAGGAAACCATCACAGACACGGTGAGAACGTGCTGCTTCTGCACAGACAGTGACCTGCCGGGATTCGACCCTGGCGCTGTGAAGCCACAGTGCTAACCACTGTGCAACCGTGGTCTCCCTAATAGTTCACAAGTAGGCTGACATTATCACTGCAATGAAGTTTCTGTGAAAATCCCCTAGTTGCCACATTCCAGCGCCTGTTTGGGTACACTGAGGGAAAATTCAGAATGTCCAAATCGCGTATCAAGCACATTTTGCAGGATTTGTGGGTGGAAACCGGAGCACCCGGAGGAAACCCGTGCAGACACTGGGAGAACATGCAGACCCCACACAGACAGTGACGCAAGCCGGGAATCGAACACGGGACCCTGGTGCTGTGAAGCAGCAGTGCTAACCACTGTGCTATCATACCGCCTCGACCCAACCATTTTCAGCAGTTTCAAAAATCGCCTTCCTTACATCATAAGGTCAGAAGTAGAGATGTGTGTTGGTGATTTCACAATGTTCAACAACATTTGAGACTCCAGATACTGAAACAGTCCATGTCCAAATGCAACAAAACCTGAAAAATACCCAGGCTTGGCTGACAAATGGCAAGTAACCTTCATGCCACACAAAGGCCAGACAGTGACCATCCCCAATAAGAGAGAATCTAACCATTGCCCCATGACATTCAATGGCACCACCATCTACAAGGCACAAGTTGAGAATGTGATGGAATGCTTTCCCCTTACCTGGATGAATGCAGCTCCAACGACAGTCAAGAAGCTTGACACCATCCAGGACAAAGCAGCCTGCATGATTGGCATCCCTTCCACAAATATTCACTCCTTCCACCACTGATGCACAGTAACAGTTGTGTGTACCATCGACAAGATGAATTGCAGGAACTCACCATGACATCTTAGATTGCAGCTTCCAAACCCAAGACCACTACCACCTAAAAGTGCAAGGGCAGCAGTCACCTGGGAACA
Source organism: Scyliorhinus canicula (assembly GCF_902713615.1). NCBI lineage: Eukaryota > Metazoa > Chordata > Chondrichthyes > Carcharhiniformes > Scyliorhinidae > Scyliorhinus > Scyliorhinus canicula. The sequence goes on from NC_052151.1 coordinate 118,523,113, forward strand.
TTGATGTGTTGGGTAGGCTGGGTCTATGTGGACTGCGTTTGATGCAGTGTAGCAAGAGATAGACTTCCAACACTTGATGAGATGCAACATGATTTTATTTAACACCTAACTATTTTACATGTTCAACTGTGGGTTGGCACTATGCTGACTTGACTGGAGATCTGAGGCTAGCCTGACCAGACTAACTGATTACCACATGGTGTTTGTTCTAGCTGCTGCTTACGAGCTCTGACTGTCTCAGAGGCTGGATCCCGAGAGAGCGGGAAAACTGGTGCCCTCTGGCTTTATAGTGGTCGGGTCCTGTCTGGTGATTGGCTACTGTGTTCTATGTGCTTACTGGTCATCCTGTGTGTCAATCACTGCCTGTCTGTACTCCATGATATACATGGATGCATATTCTGACATCTCCTCCAATTTAAAAAAAAGTGTGTTCAGATAATGAATAGTAAGGTTTATGTGCGTGAAGATGTGTATATGTACGTGACTGTATATAGAAAATGCTAAAATGGACTTATATACATAGGAAGTTGTCGCTAGTGCAGATATAGGGTAGATGAAATGGTCAAAAAACGATATTTACAGATGTCAAAACGATGAGGTAACAAAATTGTGCAAACATTCAGTCTATAAGTTTAGTCTCTGTGGCGGGCGACGAATTCTGGTTGATCGCCTCAAGGGTGGATCAGGGGCCGCCTGCACTTGGATGGGCGGGACTGCCTCCAATGCGGTGGTCGCAGAGGTAGGTAGGATTGCTGGGAGATCGGTGGCCTCGTGGCAGGGCCTGTCCAGGGGAAGCAGTGTGTGAGGTGGGACATCACGGTCGGGTGGTGGACGTGGAAGTCTGCACAGCGTCCACCTGTTGCGTCGTAGGAAAGAGCCATCGGCCATACGAACGAGAAACGATCTCGGGGCCACTTGCTTGACCACCACAGCTGTGGCGGACCAGCCGCCGTCAGGCAGCTGTACACGAACCCGATCAGTTGGGACCAGCTCGGGGAGATCCGTGGCATGGGCATCGTACGCTGATTTCTGTTGGGCCCGAGACTGCTGCATCTTCTGTATGACCGGGAAGTTGTCAAGGTCTGGAATGTGGATGGCTGGAACCGTTGTTCGCAGAGTGCGGTTCATGAGCATCTGCACTGGAGACAACCCAGTGGACAGCGGGGTCGCCCTGTGTGCCAACAGTGCCAGGTTGAAGTTGGAGCCTGTGTCTGCAGCCTTACATAGTAGTCTTTTGACGATGTGTACCCCTTTTTCGGCCTTCCCGTTTGACTGTGGGTAGTGGGGGCTGGATGTGACATGACGGAAGTTGTATAGCTGGGCAAAATCAGACCACTCCTGGCTGTAAAAACAGGGGCTGTTGTCATTCATCACCGTGAGTGGTATACCATGTCTGGCAAATGTTTCTTTGAATGCCTTAATCACCGCCGCCAACGTGAGGTCAGATACTCTCACCACTTCGGGGTAATTGGAAAAGTAGTCGACCAGGAGGACATAGTCACGCCCCTTGGCGTGGAAAAGGTCGACACCGACTTTGGACCATGGGGAGGTCACTATCTCATGTTGCAGCAGAGTTTCTTAAGGTTGACCTGGCGGATGTTTTTGACATGTAGGGCAGTTGAGGACTGTGTTGGCAACGTCCTAGCTGTTGCCCGGCCAGTAGACTGCCTCCCGAGCTCTACATTGACATTTCTCGACCCCCAAGTGACCCTCGTGGATTTGGCCGAGCACCATAGCTCGCATGCTCTGCGGGATCACGATTCTGTCAAGCTTCATGAAGATGCTGTCTACCACCGTCAGATCGGCCTTGACGTTGTAAAACTGGGGACACTGACCCTTCTGCCAGCCATTCGTGAGGTGCTGCATCACCCGCTGGAGCAGAGGATCCCCGGCCGTTTCCTCACGAATTTGAATGGCTCTCTCATCAGAGGCCGGAAAGTTGGAGGCAGAGAATTGCACCTGTGCGTCGAATTGACAAACGATGTCAGTTTGCTCACACGGTGTGGTGATAGACCTGGAAAGGGCAACTGCAACGATGAGTTCTTTGCCTGGGGTGTAGACCAGTTCAAAATCATAGCGGCGTAGCTTGAGAAGGATGCGTTGTAACCGTGGCGTCATGTCATTGAGGTCTTTTCGGATGATGTGGACCAATGGCCCGTGGTCCGTCTCAACCATGAATTTGGGGAGGCCATACACATAATCGTGGAACTTGTCGATTCCTGTTAGGAGGCTCAAGCATTCCTTCTCAATCTGAGCGTACCGTTGCTCAGTGGGCATCATGGCTCTGGAGGCATACGCCATTGGGGCCCAGGAGGAGGAGTCATCCCATTGGAGGAGCACTGCACCAATGCCGTCCTGGCTCGCGTCAGTGGATATTTTTGTGTCCTTGGCGGGGTCGAAAAACGCCAGCACTGGGACTTTGGTGAGTTTTGCCCTCAGCTCACGCCATTCTTTCTCATGAGCGGGCAGCCACTGAAATTCTGTCGACTTTCTGACGAGATGGCACATCACCACCTGGAAGTTCCCCCTCCAAGTCACTCACCGTTCTGACTTGGAAAGATATCGTCCCGTCACTGTGGCTGGGTCAAAATCCTGGAACTCCCTCCCTAATAGTACAGTGGGTTTACCTAATCCTTATGGGCTGCAGCAGTGCAAGAAGACAGGTTGCCACTATCCTTACAAGGACAATTAGGGATGGCAATAATTGCTGGCTTGCGATGCCCACATCCTGTGAATTAATTATTTAAAAATTGTTTATTTTGGTTTTTGGTTCCCCCACAGGGATTGTAACAATGGACAACCAGGAGTTCCCTGCACACCAGTGTTGTTTGTGAAGTCATTGATGAAAACTTGGACTGAAACTGCAAATTAATGAATTCATCTCTACTCTGTGGGGTGCCCTTTACTGTACATGTATGAACTTTTCACTATCCTACACTTGCCATCCAGTGTTTTGTGCTGTTTGATCATGGCTACTGGTGAATATGCTGGTCTGATTTTACTCGGGCAAAGATGTCCCTGTAGATGATGCCAGAATGGAGCTGACTTTGTGATAAGTGACATTGACGTGCAACATTATTTCTATGTTCAATTCCCATTCTGGCTCTTTTCCCAGTCTCCAATGCTCTTCCAATGAAGCTCCAAAGAAACCTGAGAATAGCGCCCCGTGAGCATTTACCATCTGGACTCAATAAGGAGTTCAATGTTTTGAGATCGGAATTATTGCTCCTTTTTTGGACAGCAGGAGCTGGTAATAATAGCGCTGTTGCAATTTACAGCTCCTCTCGACCCATCTTTTGTTTCTTATCCAATTCCTGTCCCCTTTCAACTTGTATCATTGACCCTTTTCTCATTTTAGTCACTTCTGCCTTCTAACCTATCACAGACTTTTGTTCTGTTCTCCCCTCCTCTCCCCAGCACCTTAAAACTTGTTATATTCCTAAAGTCTTCCAATTCCCAACAAAAGGTTACCAACCTGAAACATTGACTCCGGGAGCAATTCTCCCAAAACATTTGATCGCAATCTACCTACAATTAGAATTTTGTTTGGAGGTTGGGGTGAGCTGCAGCCTGATTGGGGGGGGGCGCAGAGTTGAAGACGGCGGCAGGTCCGTCTCCTCCGAGATCGGGGCACAATTCTTTAAGGAAGATTTGATCTCAGGCAAATGCTCAGCCCCCCACCTCGCCCCATTGCCAGTACCAGCATCCCCCACGTGAGCGACAGCTCGCTATCCGGCTGGCCAACTGCACCACCTGCGTGGTCATCACTCTGATCTCCATCACTCTGGCTTCACATTGCGCCGGCGGGTGGGAGAATTCCAGGAACCAGGAGAATCCGGCTGTAAACAGAATCTGTATATTTAAATAAGGGTGTTGGGCACGAACCTGGGGCGGGATTCTCCCCTACCCGACGGGGCAGGCGGTCCCGGCGCCGAGGAGTGGCGTGAACTACTCCGGCGAAGGGCCGCCCGGAGGGTGCAGAATCCTCCGCCAGCCCGCGCGAGTTGGCGTATGCGCGGGGGCGCCAGTGTTTGCTGGCATCTTAGTGCATGCGCAGGGGGGTTCTTTTCCGCACCGGCCATGGCGGAGGTTGACAGCGGCTCGTGCGGAGGGAAAGAATGCCCCCACGGCACAGGCCCGCTTGCGGATCTGTGGGCCCCCATCGCGGACCAGGCCACCGAGGGGGCACCCCCCCCCCCCCCCGAGGACTACAGAGGCCGCCAGCAGAGCCAGGTCCCGCCGGTAAGTACCAGGTCTAATGTACGCCGGCGGGACCGGCCTACAACAGGCAGCTGCACGGCCCATCGCAGGCCGGAGAATCGACCAGGGGGCCGCTGCCAACGGCCATCGACCGGCGTAGCACGTTGCCCGCCCCCACCAAAACCCCGGCGCCGGACAATTCAGCAGCCGGCGGTGGCGGGATGCACGCTGACCACCGGCTATTCTCCAGCCCCATGGGGTCGGAGAATCACACCCCTGATCACAGCAGCTGGAGAGCTCAAGGAGCATCGGAAATTGTTTGACACCCGGAGCAAATCCCTTTTCAGGCCTCTCCCGGGATTTTCCCAAGTTCGCAGAATTTGCACTGGGCGTAATGCGCCTGGTGAATCGCCCCGCTGTTTCTCTACCGATGCTACCCAAATATTTCCAGAAGTTTCTGTTCATGTTGTACATTTAATAACTGAACTTGTTCAACATTGCTGATTTAACTAAATACAAATAACAGACTGATGCTTGAGCAAGATTTCTTTACATGTGCCAGGCATAGGTTGCTGTAAGCACATTGAATCTTGTGGAAGTTATAATTTGCCTTCTGGAATCTTTTCACTTCATGGTCATGCAGAAACTTAAACAGCATTTTGTCTCCAGCACAAGTATGTTTAATGTCGTATGTTCATGTTTTTCAGAACGATGCCTGTTTAGTGCCTGTTGATGACCCAAAGGCCACCAGTGCCACAGAGGAAATAAATACCGTGACTAGTTCTATTACGGTGCAGGAGTACTTTGCCAACAGCATGGCTCAACTGAAAAAATCAAAAACAGGGCATGAGATCGATCGAAGCAGTGCTGTTCAGGAACTCGAAGGAAATGATTTGAATTCATTCAAAGAAGTACAAATTAAATCCCAAAAAAGAAGTAAAAACGCTGCAGAGGAGATTCTGAGGGGATTTGTAACTTCAACCAACTGTCTCTCCCCACAAAGCAAGTCGAGAGTGAAGGTGATGGAGAACTAAATAGTGGTCTGATAGAAGACAGCCCAGTTGAGGAAAATTACCAGACTAAAAGAAGCTCCAGAAAAAGCAGAGCGAAATCTTCGGTGTCACTCATCCAGAATATTTGTCTTTTAGAAGTTGAGTCGGAAGAGGTTCAGGTTGAACAGTACTCAGCAGTAAATGAGTCATCGGAGAAGCAAAATGAACAGGATTGGGATGAGGATAAGGAGAAACGAAAGAAGACTAAGAAGAAAGCAACAGCCACAGGTGAAGATGAGGTTTCTCAATCCTGTCATTCAATAGAAAGGAGGAGGAAAAGGAAAGAAAAGAAATAGAAGATTTGGGACATGCCAAAATTGTTGGCCACTATTTTAATTGAAAACGATCCAAATGACTTATTTTATTACTAATTACAAAATACTTAAATTGTTCCTCTACATTCAGGACGTTGTAGTCTTACAGTGACTGTTGGAATTAAATTTAAGCAGTGAGCTTGGTAATGGAGGATGGAATACTTGAAGTAAGGAAAGTGATTGAAAGCATGTCCCGCAATGACCCCATAGCTGAGTGACTTCACTGGACAGGGTGGCACGCTGGCACTGATGCCACCCAAGCACCTTTGAAACTACCAGCCTTGCACCCTGACAGTGCCACTTGCCTACCCTGGCACTGACACCTGGGCATCAGCCTAGCACTGCCAGTGTGCCAAGTGGTGCTGGCAGGGATACTGCCAGGCCGGCAGTACCAAGAATTAATGCTTTGTTTTTGGTAAGATTGCACTCTAAGTGGGTAAATACCATTGTGGATCTCACCTAAAAAAAAGGCAAGAAATATTCTGCCAAACTCACCCACAATGACACTTAGAATTGTTTCATTTTTAAAAAGTTTTTATTCAGGTTTTTCATTTTATACAATACAAAATAAACACGTCTGTGTAAACCAGATACAATTTACAAAAGCCAAACATTGGAGGTAACCCCCATCTCCCTAGACCCCCCCACCCTACCCATCACCAACTCCCCTCTTCCTTTTATTTCAATTTATTAAACTTTTACATCTGTACATTGCACAATAGGTGAGCAAGACGCTTCGATGTATAGTTTTGTTACAGTTGGTCATAGTATGGGCAGCACAGTGGTTAGCACTGTTTCTTCACAGCACCAGGGACCTGGGTTCGATTCCCAGATTGAGTCACTGTCTATGCAGAGTCTGCATGTTCTCCCTGTGTCTGTGTGGGTTTCTTCCGGGTGCTCGGTTTCCTCCCACAAGTCACGAAAGACATGCTTGTTCGGTGAATTAGACACCCTGAATTCTCCCTCAGTGAGGCTAACAGGCGCGGAGTGTGATGACTAGGGGATTTTCACAGTAATTTCATTGCAGTGTTAATGTAAGCCTACTCATGACACTAATAAAGATTATTTATTATGGGTTTGTTGGGGGAAGCGGGGGGTTCGTCTCTGGCCCCCTCTTTGGTCCCTTCCCGTGTCCCCTCCTGATTTTTCCCTGGGTACCTCCCTTGCTGCTTCCCTTCCTCCCACTTGTGGGTGTGGTTGGCCGGGCCACCCTGGCACTGTTCACACTGGTCTTCCACCTCTGGGAAGAACCTGTTCATGTGGGTTCTGGTTAGGTGCGCTCTGCACCACTGAGGGGCTGGTTTAGCACACTGGGCTAAATAGCTGGATTTTAAAGCAGACCAGGGCAGCCCAGCAGCACGGTTCAATTCCCGTACCAGTCTACCCGAACAGGCGCCGGAATGTGGCGACTAAGGGCTTCTCACAGTAACTTCATTTGAAGCCCACTTGTGACAATAAGCGATTTTCATTTCATTTCATTTCATTGTACTGCATGAGGCATAGCCTTGTGCAAGAGGTGGTGGAGTTCGCCCTGCTCAGTGCTTCACTCCAGAGTCCCCACCCTATGTTTGTCCCTAGTTTGTCCTCCCACGTCTGTCTTGCTTCACGTAATGGTGTTCTCACCTTCCTAACAGTTGTCCCTAAATGTCCCCACAGTTCCCCTTCTCAATACTGTCCACGTCTAGCAGTTCCTCCAGCAATGTGTCTCTCAGGGCCAGTGGGGTACCTCGCCGTCTCCTTGCGGAAAAAGTTTTTGATTTGCAAGTGTTGGAGCTCCTGTCCGTTCGGTAGCTCCAGTCTTCCTGTCAGCTGGTCCAGGGTTGTGAGTCTGTCCCCCATGTAAAAGTCCCGAATCGCGAGTGTTCCCCCCGGCCTGTCTCCACTTCTTAACAATGGCGTCAAGCATGGCTGGTGGGAATTTGTGGTTACCGCATATGTGGGCCATGGTGGACATCCCGGTTAAGCCGATGTGCTGTCTCATCTCGTTCCAGATTTTAACGTAGCTACCACCACTGGGCTGGATGTGTACTTTCCCAGGGTGGTTGGGCTCGGAGGGTTATTCCTGTACATGACGACTCCTCCATTTTCTCCCATTCCTCGCTCAGCTCCCTTACTCATCCCCTCACTCTCTCGGCTGTGGCTTCTCAATGGTGGTATTGCAGGTTCGGAAGGGCTCGGCCTCCCGTATTTCTTCTCTCGTGCATTTTTAAGGATTCTTGCCCACACAAATGCCATACTCATTTTGTCCATTCCTTGGAAAAAGGCCTTGGGGATGAAGATCGGTATTGATCTTCTCAATGGTAGTGAAATTTTAGAGTTAAGTTCCTGACCAGTGAGGCTCCTAATTGAGAGAGCTAGGTTACATTTATTCTAATCTTTGCTGTGACCCTCCCTGGTAGCTTAATCTCAATCATACTATTTATTTTAACCTTTTCACTACTAGTCTTGTCCTTGGTTTTGGTATTTAATAGATTTTCAGTCCCCTTCATAATGATAAACTTGGGACAGCAAACCCTGTGGAGAAACAGGGATTCATTCTGAACTTCCACATTTAACTACGGATGTGCTGATACTGGAAGTTGTGCTATCAGCCAAGGCACTGTAGTGGTGCAAATACTGACAATTTTCACTGTTACAAATTCCAGGCCAAATGTAGATAAATATATTTAAGAAAGGTGAGGCCATTGCTTTCAATGGATGATGTACAGTTTGCATTGCTTTGCCCATCACTAATTCATACCAACTGTGATAGATGATTAACCATTGCTAAAGCCAGTGAAAGGGGCAAGTTTCTATTCTGGTGGGCTGCTCCCCTCAGACAATTTGATGATCAAATCCTCAGCCCAGTGTGGTATCAATCTAGCCCAGAGCAGGTTCATTCGTATTCACTCCCTGGCATGGGCCCAGATAGCTGATCTCATCTCAGAAGATTTATCCAAAAACTCCGGTGTACAGAAACCACATCAAGGGCACAGTAGCATTGTGGTTAGTACTGTTGCTTCACAACACCAGGGTTCAATTCCTGCCTTGGGTCACTGTCTGGCTGGGGTCTCTGGGTTCTCCTACAGTTCAAAGATATGGAGGTTAGGTGGATTGGCCATTCTAAATTGCCCTTAATGTCCAATGTGGGGGGGGGGGGGGGGGAGAAAGATGATCAGGTGGTGGTGTGGGCTTAAGTAGGGTGCTCTTTCCAAGGTCCAGTGGCACCATGGGCTGAATGGCCTCATTCTGCACTGGATATGACATTTAATCCTGTCTGTCCATAGCCACTCCTGTAACTTGCCCTCCATTGAGATTTTACTTTATGAACTACTCAAGACAATATTTTCTCACTTCAACCGTGCTGGAGACTTCTGGGTTTTGTCCTATTACTTGCATCTGAACATGAAGTTCAAGAATTAAGTTTGGCATTTTTATTTGCTAATCTATTGGTTTGGTGGTGGGGTTGCCATACTGGAAAATAGTTAAAGCTATTGCATCAACAATAGAGATGCCAGTGAATTAAATATTTCAATTATCAGTCCAATCCTATTGTGTAGAAATAAGCCATTCTGCTGGTCCTACCTGCGCTGCCTATTGGAAAGAACCACCCAGATTTTCTCCTTGAAGTACATATACAGTTGCTCTTCGAAAGTTACTGATTCCACCACACTTGCAGATCATGCATTTTTGATTTTATCAACCACACACGTGAAGAAATTTCTAATTTCCCCAAAGTTCTTTAACCTCAATTTTGAATACATGAACTAGTTCTCTGTTAAGGTTCCTCTTTTCCAAGAACAATCCCCACATCCAGTCTCCTATTACGATGCTGGACCAGACCCCAACAGTGGCTAGGATACTGGACAGAAACCCCCAATATTTTGTATGACTGAGGAGAAAGGATACCTCACTCCAAGAGTGATTTCGCACAAAATAGGGTTACGGTATAATATTAAAATTTCTTTAAATCAGAGTCATTGACTTTACAGTGCAGAAGGAGGCCATTCAGCCCATCCAGGTCCTACACCAGCTCCTGAAAGAGCATCCTACCCAAGTCCACAATCTCCACCCTTTCCTGTAACCCAGCAAATCCACCCAACTTTCAGACCCTAGAGCAATTTAGCATGACAAATCCACTGAACCTGCACGTCTTTGGACTGTGGGAGGAAACTGGAGCATCTGGAGGAATCCCATGCAGACACAGGAGAATGTGCAGACTCAAACACAGACAGCACCAAGCTGGGAATCAAACCTGGTCACAACAACTCCCTCTTTAGGAGGCCATTGGGTCCATTGAGTCTGCACCGACCCACTTACACCCTATCCTTGTTAACCCCCAATAACCGCTCCTAACCTTGTTGGTCACCAAGGGCAATTTATCATTGCCCCGAACCTGGATGTCTTTGGACTGTGGGAGGAAACCGGAGCACACCCATGCAGACACAGAACATGCAGACCCGAGTGTGACCCAGCAGGGACTCGAACCTGGGACCCTGGCTCAGTTTGAGGTCAGGTGCCCTTGCTCTTAATTCCCCATGAGGGGATTATTTCTGCAGACCCACCCTACCAAATCCTTCAATGCCTCAGATCAGCCTCAATCTTCAACACAGGAAGATTCAAACTCAGCTCTTCAGCCCCAGTCTTCACTCTGGCCAATCAGCATCAAGCCTGCTCAGAACAAGATATCTCCTTTGATGTTTAAATGTTCAATTCCCAAACCCTGATGGGAGCTCAAAAGCAGAATAACGAGATTGGAGGGCCTTCAGCCCCAATTAAAAATCAGATTCCATCTGTATCACTTTCCTGCAAACATTTGGATAACCAAGACCTGAATGAAGTTGAGGCACCAGATCAGATCTCTGGGGATCAGCACATGTCAGTTCTTGACAGTCACACAATGTTCCCCTCGGGGGTTGGGGGAGGATTCCAGTGAATAGCCACACCAACCATACTCAACAAGGAGCTCCCCGACCTATACAGCCCCTCCCCCACACTAGAGTAGGGGGGAAACTGAAGCAGACAGAAAGTTAACAACCCCCATTAAAAACAACCCTCTCAATGAGAAGAACCATTCAAGGAGATGTGGTTCTTGGAGCTTTGAGTGCACAAACCGCAGCCATCATTTCCATTGTCTCAGACCAGTGAAATGAAGAGACCAATCAGCTTCCAGACACAAGGAATCACTGCTTTATTGAAAATGAATTTGATCACTGGGTGAACAGAGTTTGATTGTGTTTCCTGCACAGGAACAAGGTGATCAATGACGCAGAGATCAGAGAGACAGCTGTCACAGTCAGGGTCACGATCAGGACCACCTCAGACTCCACACCTACAAACCAATGAGAAGCCAATGGTTAGTGAAGGAAACACTGAGGGGCAAATGGAAACCAGCAGTCAGCCAACTCACCACCTGGAGACCTCTCCTGCATCCTTCCCTCATTCACGGAGTCCATTGCCAGGTTGGTCACATCAGTATCCAGAATGATCAGGGGTCCAAATGAGGCCTCAGCCTCCCACTTCAATCCAACTTCATTCTCTGCAATATCAAACATTCCAGTTAGAAAGGGGAAAGGGGAAACGTCCACCATCTAGAGGATCAATGTCCTACCAGCTTCAGCTACAAGATCTCTCCTTCCTCTGGATCCAAATCGCAGCTCCCTTGTGGCACAGTTACCCACACGGCAACAGGCACAAATGTCAATGCTCGATTCCTCCAATGGGGTCCAGCTAAGCAAGACAAATATCAGTCAACCAACTGGGGTGTGCATCACTTCTCCACAAAAGCCCAGAGAGAGAGAGAGCTTACATATTCTGCATCTTCTGCAAAGTACAAGCTTTGTTCCTGGAATCTCTCCGATTCACTGGAGCTACTTTCAAGTGACAGGTGATGAAAATCTGAGGGAAACATCAACACGTTGTTATTTAATGACTCCCTCCCAACACGAGACCCCAATGATCAGTTTCGTCTTACCAAGGGACGGTCATCGCCAAAGAAACGGAATGCATCCAGGTCAAACCGGAGCTTGTCCGTCTCCCGCTCGCCACTTGGCAACACAAAGGTTGAAAAGGAGTCCTCAGCTTGGCTGTCCAGGAGGCAACTGAAGATAGATTAAAAGGGACATGAAGTGAATCAAGTGAAGCCAGTGAGATGGGAGCAGCTGGAGAAAGCAGAGAGCTCCTTACCCATTGTAGTCAATAATGCTGTATCTCGGGGTAGAATCCTTGTCTGGGCTCAATGTAGCTACACAGCGGTCAATGTAGAGCTTCAGGGGCATGTGGTTGCTCATTGAAACAGAGGCCTCAATGTGAATGAGGTCACCCAGGTAGTAGACAGTGGAAGTGCGCTCTGTAAGCCAGTCACCTGAAGAACAAGAGGACAAGGGTTGGAGACAGTGGGTGTCACTCCCAGTGAGTGAAGACAGGAAATCACTCCCCATCACATACCATTCATTAGGCGCAGAGAGAATGAAAGATGTCCTTCTCCAGACCTGGTGGAGCTGAATGGGATCCAGGTAGGCCTGATGGGGTTACTGCTCACATTGCCCTTCCTGGAAAGACAGCAGAGTCATTTTAGGACAACTTCAGAGAACATCAGCAGCTGTGGATCTTATTGGGCATCCAATAAAGATTCTCACCTAAAATAACGACACTCGATGGGAACGACAGCTCCATTTGTTCTCACAATGACAGATCCATGATACTCTGGGCTGTGGGTCAGGTGGGTGGTGTAGATCAGGAAATCTCCAGACATCTGAAAGACACCAGGTTAAGGAATGAAGAACTGATCTGAAATGAGAATGTTCTACACAGGGGTTAGCAATGAACTCATCCCATTCAATTAAAACAATTCAAGGAGATTGGCAGGGTCAGTGCAAAGAGGCTGCTGAGCCCCAGCTGGAGAGTTGATGGGGGGGGGGGGGGGGGGGGGGGGGGGGGGGGGGGGGGGAGAAGAGAGAGAAAGAGAGAGGAGGGTCCTCAAGTCAGGGGCCAATGATTTAGGATAATCATGACAATGAATTTCTTCATTTAACAGCTCATGAATCTCAAGAATTCTCTATCCCAGAGAACTGGGAATGCTCAGTCAGAGGATATTCAGGACAGTGGATTTATTTTTGGACATTAAGGGAATCATGTTGAGGACAGGGATGTGAGAAGTTCAGTCCTGATCTTAATGAATGGGGAACAGGCTGAAGGGGCTGCATGGCCTCATGTTATTATGTTGCTCAGCAACCCCCAGCCATGTATACAAAGAGATTAGCATGAAGACCAGGATCAATTAACAGGGAACTGATTCAATAAAGAGGACAGCTTCAGTTAACAGGAAAAGGAACCACAAGTTGACAATATGGAGCCTGGAAATAGAACAGTTTTAATCCAGGGTCCCATTGATTCCAATGACTAGGAAAGTGGGAAGTGTGGAGTTCCTGTTTGGTCCAATCCATCTGAATTCCCATTTCATCCTGTTCATTAACACCCAATCCAATTGGATTAAACTGGACTGAAATTTAACCCCATTTCAATTGATGTGAATGAGCAGGAAAGAGCTGAAATCAACAAGAGGAAAAGCTCAGAGGAACCAAAGAGAAGCTTCCAGACCAAGGGGGTTGATGTCACAAGGTTGAAGAGACTCAGACTAGTGGAAGCAAAGTACAACCCAGAACAGGAAGCTAGTTTTGGGGGGTTTAGGAATTAGGAGACCAGTATCTCCTCAATATCAATGCCATCTCACCAAGTGTTGGAGTAAGAGTGGAGAACAATCTCCAGCCTAAGCTTAGAGCCAGAGTTGAGGATTGACATTACCTGCAATTTGCTGCCACACTCATGGAGCCCATAGTCAAAGAGGACAGTGTGGTTCTGAGAGTAGATCCTGGTTGGCAGACAGCCTGCTGCCCCCAGGGTCAGGTCAGCAGCTTTAACCAGGTGCCTGGTTCCAAATAAATCCAGCTGGACCCTGACCAGCAGCTTGTCCTCTGCACACTGCACCACCACAGTCTGCAGTGGAGACACACTTTGACCCTCAGACACACGGAAATGGGAACCAAAGGGAGGAAGAGGGACTCTCTGAGGCACAGAGGTGGCTTTGACTCTGCTCCATGGAAACCTCTGGCCCAGAAACTGTTGCCAAGTATCAGAGGAACAAACAGCTCCAACTAACACCAGCACTGGGAACAAAGCCCTCACTCCAAAATCCCCCATGATACCAAACAACTGAACCATCCTGTCCACCAGGGAGCAGCACCTTTTATACTCACAACCTGTACTCACCTGAACTCTTTTGAGGTCAATCAGCTAATTATACTAAAAGAAACAAACTCAGGGACAAATTAAAAGGGGCCGCTCCTGATAGGGGCACTGTCCAAATAATAATAATAATCTTTCGTATTGTCACAAGTTGGCTTACGCTAACCTATTTAATGTAAGTTAATGAAGTCACTGTGAAAAGCCCTGAGACGCCAGAGCCCGGCACCTGTTTGGGTACACGGAGGGGGAATACAGAATGTCCAAATTACCTAACCACACATCTTTCAGGACATATGCGGGTAACCGGAGCACCCGGAGGAAACCCTCGCTGACATGGTGAGAACGTGCTGCTTCTGCACAGACAGTGACCTGCCGGGAATCGAACCTGGGACCCTGGTGCTGTGAAGCCACAGTGCTAACCACTGTGCAACCGTGCTCTCCCTAATAGTTCACAAGTAGGCTGACATTATCACTGCAATGAAGTTTCTGTGAAAATCCCCTAGTTGCCACATTCCAGCGCCTGTTTGGGTACACTGAGGGAAAATTCAGAATGTCCAAATCGCGTAACAAACACATTTTGCAGGATTTGTGGGTGGAAACCGGAGCACCCGGAGGAAACCCGTGCAGACACTGGGAGAACATGCAGACCCCACACAGACTGTGACGCAAGCCGGGAATCGAACCCAGGACCCTGGCACTGTGAAGCAGTAGGGCTAACCACTGTGCTATCGTACTACCTAGGCCCAACCATTTTCAGCAGTTTCGTCAATCGCCTCCCTTCCATCATAAGGTCAGAAGTAGAGATGTGTGTTGGTGATTGCACAATGTTCAACATCATCTGTGACTCCTCAGATACTGAAACAGTCCATGTCCAAATGCAACAAGACCTGGAAAATATCCAGGCTTGGAATGACAAATGGCAAGTAACATTCATGCCACACAAAGGCCAGACAGTGACCATCCCCTATAAGAGAGATTCTAACCATTGCCCCATGACATTCAATGGCACCACCATCTACAAGGCACAAGTTGAGAATGTGATGGAATACTTTCCACTTACCTGGATGTTTGCAGCTCCAACGACAGTCAAGAAACCTGACATCATCCAGGACAAAGCAGCCTGCATGATTGGCACCCCTTCCACAAATATTCACTCCTTCCACCACCGATGCACAGTAACAGTTGTGTGTACCATCGACAAGATGAACTGCAGGAACTCACCATGGCATCTTAGATTGCAGCTTCCAAACCCAAGACCATAACCATCTAAAAGGACAAGGGCAGCAGTCACCTGGGAAATTGATGTGTTGGGTAGGCTGGGTCTATGTGGACTGCGTTTGATGCAGTGGAGCAAGAGACAGACTTGATGAGATGCAACATGATTTTATTTAACATCTAACTATTTTACATGTTCAACTTTGGGTTGACACTATGCTGACTTGATTGGAGATCTGAGGCTAGCCTGACCAGACTAACTGATTACCACATGGTGTTTGTTCTAGCTGCTGCTCACGAGCTCTGACTGTCTCAGAGGCTGGATCCCGAGAGAGCGGGAAAACTGGTGCCCTCTGGCTTTATAGTGGTCGTGTCCTGTCTGGTGAGTGGCTGCTGTGTTCTATGTGCTTACTGGTCATCCTGTGTGTCAATCACTGCCTATCTGCACTCCATGATATACATGGATGCATATTCTGACATCTCCCCTCTTTTTTTAAAAAGTGTGTGTTCAGATAATGAATAGTAAGGTTTATGTGCATGAAGATGTGTATATGTATGTGACTGTATACAGAAAATGCTAAAATGGACTTATATACATAGGAAGTTGTCGCTAGTGCAGATATAGGGCAGATGAAATGGTCAAAATGTGATATTTACAGATGTCAAAACGATGAGGTAACAAAGTTGTGCAAACATTCAGTCTATAAGTTTAGTCTCTGTGGCGGGCGACGAATTCTGGTTGATCGCCTCAAGGGTGGATCAGGGGCCGCCTGCACTTGGATGGGTGGGACTGCCACCAATGGGGTGGTCGCAGAGGTAGGTAGGATTGCTGGGAGATCGGTGGCCTCGTGGCAGGGCCTGTCCAGAGGAAGCAGTGTGTGAGGTGGGACATCACGGTCGGGTGGTGGACGTGGAAGTCTGCACAGCGCCCACCTGTTGCGTCGTAGGAAGGAGCCATCGGCCATACGAACGAGAAACGATCTCAGGGCCACTTGCTTGACCACCACAGCTGTGGTGGACCAGCCCCCGTCAGGCAGCTGTACACGAACCCGATCAGTTGGGACCAGCTCGGGGAGATCCGTGGCATGAGCATCGTATGCTGATTTCTGTTGGGCCCGAGACTGCTGCATCTTCTGTATGACCGGGAAGTTGTCAAGGTCTGGAATGTGGATGGCTGGAACCGTTGTTCGCAGAGTGCGGTTCATGAGCATCTGCACTGGAGACAACCCAGTGGACAGCGGGGTCGCCCTGTGTGCCAACAGTGCCAGGTTGAAGTTGGAGCCTGTGTCTGCAGCCTTACATAGTAGTCTTTTGACGATGTGTACCCCTTTTTCGGCCTTCCCGTTTGACTGTGGGTAGTGGGGGCTGGATGTGACATGACGGAAGTTGTATAGCTGGGCAAAATCAGACCACTCCTGGCTGTAAAAACAGGGGCTGTTGTCATTCATCACCGTGAGTGGTATACCATGTCTGGCAAATGTTTCTTTGAATGCCTTAATCACCGCCGCCAACGTGAGGTCAGATACTCTCACCACTTCGGGGTAATTGGAAAAGTAGTCGACCAGGAGGACATAGTCATGCCCCTGGCGTGGAAAAGGTCGACACCGACTTTGGACCATGGGGAGGTCACTATCTCATGTTGCAGCAGAGTTTCTTAAGGTTGACCTGGCGGATGTTTTTGACATGTAGGGCAGTTGAGGACTGTGTTGGCAACGTCCTAGCTGTTGCCCGGCCAGTAGACTGCCTCCCGAGCTCTACATTGACATTTCTCGACCCCCAAGTGACCCTCGTGGATTTGGCCGAGCACCATAGCTCGCATGCTCTGCGGGATCACGATTCTGTCAAGCTTCATGAAGATGCTGTCTACCACCGTCAGATCGGCCTTGACGTTGTAAAACTGGGGACACTGACCCTTCTGCCAGCCATTCGTGAGGTGCTGCATCACCCGCTGGAGCAGAGGATCCCCGGCCGTTTCCTCACGAATTTGAATGGCTCTCTCATCAGAGGCCGGAAAGTTGGAGGCAGAGAATTGCACCTGTGCGTCGAATTGACAAACGATGTCAGTTTGCTCACACGGTGTGGTGATAGACCTGGAAAGGGCAACTGCAACGATGAGTTCTTTGCCTGGGGTGCAGACCAGTTCAAAATCATAGCGGCGTAGCTTGAGAAGGATGCGTTGTAACCGTGGCGTCATGTCATTGAGGTCTTTTCGGATGATGTGGACCAATGGCCCGTGGTCCGTCTCAACCATGAATTTGGGGAGGCCATACACATAATCGTGGAACTTGTCGATTCCTGTTAGGAGGCTCAAGCATTCCTTCTCAATCTGAGCGTACCGTTGCTCAGTGGGCATCATGGCTCTGGAGGCATACGCCATTGGGGCCCAGGAGGAGGAGTCATCCCATTGGAGGAGCACTGCACCAATGCCGTCCTGGCTCGCGTCAGTGGATATTTCTGTGTCCTTGGCGGGGTCGAAAAACGCCAGCACTGGGACTTTGGTGAGTTTTGCCCTCAGCTCACGCCATTCTTTCTCATGAGCGGGCAGCCACTGAAATTCTGTCGACTTTCTGACGAGATGGCACATCACCACCTGGAAGTTCCCCCTCCAAGTCACTCACCGTTCTGACTTGGAAAGATATCGTCCCGTCACTGTGGCTGGGTCAAAATCCTGGAACTCCCTCCCTAATAGTACAGTGGGTTTACCTAATCCTTATGGGCTGCAGCAGTGCAAGAAGACAGGTTGCCACTATCCTTACAAGGACAATTAGGGATGGCAATAATTGCTGGCTTGCGATGCCCACATCCTGTGAACTAATTATTTAAAAATTGTTTATTTTGGTTTTTGGTTCCCCCACAGGGATTGTAACAATGGACAACCAGGAGTTCCCTGCACACCAGTGTTGTTTGTGAAGTCATTGATGAAAACTTGGACTGAAACTGCAAATTAATGAATTCATCTCTACTCTGTGGGGTGCCCTTTACTGTACATGTATGAACTTTTCACTATCCTACACTTGCCATCCAGTGTTTTGTGCTGTTTGATCATGGCTACTGGTGAATATGCTGGTCTGATTTTACTCGGGCAAAGATGTCCCTGTAGATGATGCCAGAATGGAGCTGACTTTGTGATAAGTGACATCGACGTGCAACATTATTTCTATGTTCAATTCCCATTCTGGCTCTTTTCCCAGTCTCCAATGCTCTTCCAATGAAGCCCCAAAGAAACCTGAGAATAGCGCCCCGTGAGCATTTACCATCTGGACTCAATAAGGAGTTCAATGTTTTGAGATCGGAATTATTGCTCCTTTTTTGGACAGCAGGAGCTGGTAATAATAGCGCTGTTGCAATTTACAGCTCCTCTCGACCCATCTTTTGTTTCTTATCCAATTCCTGTCCCCTTTCAACTTGTATCATTGACCCTTTTCTCATTTTAGTCACTTCTGCCTTCTAACCTATCACAGACTTTTGTTCTGTTCTCCCCTCCTCTCCCCAGCACCTTAAAACTTGTTATATTCCTAAAGTCTTCCAATTCCCAACAAAAGGTTACCAACCTGAAACATTGACTCCGGGAGCAATTCTCCCAAAACATTTGATCGCAATCTACCTACAATTAGAATTTTGTTTGGAGGTTGGGGTGAGCTGCAGCCTGATTGGGGGGGGGGGGGCGCAGAGCTGAAGACGGCGGCAGGTCCGTCTCCTCCAAGATCGGGGCACAATTCTTTAAGGAAGATTTGATCTCAGGCAAATGCTCAGCCCCCCACCTCGCCCCATTGCCAGTACCAGCATCCCCCACGTGAGCGACAGCTCGCTATCCGGCTGGCCAACTGCACCACCTGCGTGGTCATCACTCTGATCTCCATCACTCTGGCTTCACACTGCGCCGGCGGGTGGGAGAATTCCAGGAACCAGGAGAATCCGGCTGAAAACAGAATCTGTATATTTAAATAAGGGTGTTGGGCACGAACCTGGGGCGGGATTCTCCCCTACCCGACGGGGCAGGCGGTCCCGGCGCCGAGGAGTGGCGTGAACTACTCCGGCGAAGGGCCGCCCGGAGGGTGCAGAATCCTCCGCCAGCCCGCGCGAGTTGGCGTATGCGCGGGGGCGCCAGTGTTTGCTGGCATCTTCTCAGTGCATGCGCAGGGGGGTTCTTTTCCGTACCGGCCATGGCGGAGGTTGACAGCGGCTCGTGCGGAGGGAAAGAATGCCCCCACGGCACAGGCCCGCTTGCGGATCTGTGGGCCCCGATCGCAGACCAGGCCACCGAGGGGGCACCCCCCCCCCCCGAGGACTACAGAGGCCGCCAGCAGAGCCAGGTCCCGCCGGTAAGTACCAGGTCTAATGTACGCCGGCGGGACCGGCCTACAACAGGCAGCTGCACGGCCCATCGCAGGCCGGAGAATCGACCAGGGGGCTGCTGCGAGCGGCCATCGACCGGCGTAGCACGTTGCCCGCCCCCACCAAAACCCCGGCGCCGGACAATTCAGCAGCCGGCGGTGGCGGGATGCACGCTGACCACCGGCTATTCACCAGCCCCATGGGGTCGGAGAATCCCACCCCTGATCACAGCAGCTGGAGAGCTCAAGGAGCATCGGAAATTGTTTGACACCCGGCGCAAATCCTTTTTCAGGCCTCTCCCGGGATTTTCCCAAGTTCGCAGAATTTGCGCTGGGAGCAATGCGGCTGGTGAATCGCCCCGATGTTTCTCTACCTGTGCTGCCCAAATATTTCCAGAAGTTTCTGTTCATGTTGTACATTTAATAACTGAACTTGTTCAACATTGCTGATTTAACTAAATACAAATAACAGACTGATGCTTGAGCAAGATTTCTTTACATGTGCCAGGCATAGGTTGCTGTAAGCACATTGAATCTTGTGGAAGTTATAATTTGCCTTCTGGAATCTTTTCACTTCATGGTCATGCAGAAACTTAAACAGCATTTTGTCTCCAGCACAAGTATGTTTAATGTCGTATGTTCATGTTTTTCAGAACGATGCCTGTTTAGTGCCTGTTGATGACCAAAAGGCCACCAGTGCCACAGAGGAAATAAATACCGTGACTAGTTCTATTACGGTGCAGGAGTACTTTGCCAACAGCATGGCTCAACTGAAAAAATCAAAAACAGGGCATGAGAGCGATCGAAGCAGTGCTGTTCAGGAACTCGAAGGAGATGATTTGAATTCATTCAAAGAAGTACAAATTAAATCCCAAAAAAGAAGTAAAAATGCTGCAGAGGAGATTCTGAGGGGATTTGTAACTTCAACCAACTGTCTCTCCCCACAAAGCAAGTCGAGAGTGAAGGTGATGGAGAACTAAATAGTGGTCTGATAGAAGACAGCCCAGTTGAGGAAAATTACCAGACTAAAAGAAGCTCCAGAGAAAGCAGAGCGAAACCTTCGGTGTCACTCATCCAGAATATTTGTCTTTTAGAAGTTGAGTCGGAAGAGGTTCAGGTTGAACAGTACTCAGCAGTAAATGAGTCATCGGAGAAGCAAAATGAGCAGGATTGGGATGAGGATAAGGAGAAACGAAAGAAGACTAAGAAGAAAGCAACAGCCACAGGTGAAGATGAGGTTTCTCAATCCTGTCATTCAATAGAAAGGAGGAGGAAAAGGAAAGAAAAGAAATAGAAGATTTGGGACATGCCGAAATTGTTGGCCACTATTTTAATTGAAAACGATCCAAATGACTTATTTTATTACTAATTACAAAATACTTAAATTGTTCCTCTACTTTCGGGACGTTGTAGTCTTACAGTGACTGTTGGAATTAAATTTAAGCAGTGAGCTTGGTAATGGAGGATGGAATACTTGAAGTAAGGAAAGTGATTGAAAGCATGTCCCGCAATGACCCCATAGCTGAGTGACTTCACTGGACAGGGTGGCACGCTGGCACTGATGCCACCCAAGCACCTTTGAAACTACCAGCCTTGCACCCTGACAGTGCCACTTGCCTACCCTGGCACTGACACCTGGGCATCAGCCTGGCACTGCCAGTGTGCCAAGTGGTGCTGGCAGGGATACTGCCAGGCCGGCAGTACCAAGAATTATTGCTTTGTTTTTGGTAAGATTGCACTCTAAGTGGGTAAATACCATTGTGGATCTCACCTAAAAAAAAGGCAAGAAATATTCTGCCAAACTCACCCACAATGACACTTAGAATTGTTTCATTTTTAAAACGTTTTTATTCAGGTTTTTCATTTTATACAATACAAAATAAACACGTCTGTGTAAACCAGATACAATTTACAAAAGCCAAACATTGGAGGTAACCCCCATCTCCCTAGACCCCCCCACCCTACCCATCACCAACTCCCCTCTTCCTTTTATTTCAATTTATTAAACTTTTACATCTGTACATTGCACAATAGGTGAGCAAGACGCTTCGATGTATAGTTTTGTTACAGTTGGTCATAGTATGGGCAGCACAGTGGTTAGCACTGTTTCTTCACAGCACCAGGGACCTGGGTTCGATTCCCAGATTGAGTCACTGTCTATGCAGAGTCTGCATGTTCTCCCTGTGTCTGTGTGGGTTTCTTCCGGGTGCTCAGTTTCCTCCCACAAGTCACGAAAGACATGCTTGTTCGGTGAATTAGACATCCTGAATTCTCCCTCAGTGAGGCTAACAGGCGCGGAGTGTGACGACTCGGGGATTTTCACAGTAATTTCATTGCAGTGTTAATGTAAGCCTACTCATGACACTAATAAAGATTATTTATTATGGGTTTGTTGGGGGAAGCGGGGGGTTCGTCTCTGGCCCCCTCTTTGGTCCCTTCCCGTGCCCCCTCCTGATTTTTCCCTGGGTACCTCCCTTGCTGCTTCCCTTCCTCCCACTTGTGGGTGTGGTTGGCCGGGCCACCCTGGCACTGTTCACACTGGTCTTCCACCTCTGGGAAGAACCTGTTCATGTGGGTTCTGGTTAGGTGCGCTCTGCACCACTGAGGGGCTGGTTTAGCACACTGGGCTAAATAGCTGGATTTTAAAGCAGACCAGGGCAGACCAGCAGCACGGTTCAATTCCCGTACCAGTCTACCCGAACAGGCGCCGGAATGTGGCGACTAAGGGCTTCTCACAGTAACTTCATTTGAAGCCCACTTGTGACAATAAGCGATTTTCATTTCATTTCATTTCATTGTACTGCATGAGGCATAGCCTTGTGCAAGAGGTGGTGGAGTTCGCCCTGCTCAGCGCTTCACTCCAGAGTCCCCACCCTATGTTTGTCCCTAGTTTGTCCTCCCACGTCTGTCTTGCTTCACGTAATGGTGCTCTCACCTTCATAACAGTTGTCCCTAAATGTCCCCACAGTTCCCCTTCTCAATACTGTCCACGTCTAGCAGTTCCTCCAGCAATGTGTCTCTCAGGGCCAGGGGGGTACCTCGCCGTCTCCTTGCGGAAAAAGTTTTTGATTTGCAAGTGTTGGAGCTCCTGTCCGTTCGGTAGCTCCAGTCTTCCTGTCAGCTGGTCCAGGGTTGTGAGTCTGTCCCCCATGTAAAAGTCCCGAATCGCGAGTGTTCCCCCCGGCCTGTCTCCACTTCTTAACAATGGCGTCAAGCATGGCTGGTGGGAATTTGTGGTTACCGCATATGTGGGCCATGGTGGACATCCCGGTTAAGCCGATGTGCTGTCTCATCTCGTTCCAGATTTTAACGTAGCTACCACCACTGGGCTGGATGTGTACTTTCCCAGGGTGGTTGGGCTCGGAGGGTTATTCCTGTACATGACGACTCCTCCATTTTCTCCCATTCCTCGCTCAGCTCCCTTACTCATCCCCTCACTCTCTCGGCTGTGGCTTCTCAATGGTGGTATTGCAGGTTCGGAAGGGCTCGGCCTCCCGTATTTCTTCTCTCGTGCATTTTTAAGGATTCTTGCCCACACAAATGCCATACTCATTTTGTCCATTCCTTGGAAAAAGGCCTTGGGGATGAAGATCGGTATTGATCTTCTCAATGGTAGTGAAATTTTAGAGTTAAGTTCCTGACCAGTGAGGCTCCTAATTGAGAGAGCTAGGTTACATTTATTCTAATCTTTGCTGTGACCCTCCCTGGTAGCTTAATCTCAATCATACTATTTATTTTAACCTTTTCACTACTAGTCTTGTCCTTGGTTTTGGTATTTAATAGATTTTCAGTCCCCTTCATAATGATAAACTTGGGACAGCAAACCCTGTGGAGAAACAGGGATTCATTCTGAACTTCCACATTTAACTACGGATGTGCTGATACTGGAAGTTGTGCTATCAGCCAGGCACTGTAGTGGTGCAAATACTGACAATTTTCACTGTTACAAATTCCAGGCCAAATGTAGATAAATATATTTAAGAAAGGTGAGGCCATTGCTTTCAATGGATGATGTACAGTTTGCATTGCTTTGCCCATCACTAATTCATACCAACTGTGATAGATGATTAACCATTGCTAAAGCCAGTGAAAGGGGCAAGTTTCTATTCTGGTGGGCTGCTCCTCTCAGACAATTTGATGATCAAATCCTCAGCCCAGTGTGGTATCAATCTAGCCCAGAGCAGGTTCATTCGTATTCACTCCCTGGCATGGGCCCAGATAGCTGATCTCATCTCAGAAGATTTATCCAAAAACTCCGGTGTACAGAAACCACATCAAGGGCACAGTAGCATTGTGGTTAGTACTGTTGCTTCACAACACCAGGGTTCAATTCCTGCCTTGGGTCACTGTCTGGCTGGGGTCTCTGGGTTCTCCTACAGTTCAAGATATGGAGGTTAGGTGGATTGGCCATTCTAAATTGCCCTTAATGTCCAATGTGGGGGGGGGGGGGGGGGGAAGATGATCAGGTGGTGGTGTGGGCTTAAGTAGGGTGCTCTTTCCAAGGTCCAGTGGCACCATGGGCTGAATGGCCTCATTCTGCACTGGATATGACATTTAATCCTGTCTGTCCATAGCCACTCCTATAACTTGCCCTCCATTGAGATTTTACTTTATGAACTACTCAAGACAATATTTTCTCACTTCAACTGTGCTGGAGACTTCTGGGTTTTGTCCTATTACTTGCATCTGAACATGAAGTTCAAGAATTAAGTTTGGCATTTTTATTTGCTAATCTATTGGTTTGGTGGTGGGGTTGCCATACTGGAAAATAGTTAAAGCTATTGCATCAACAATAGAGATGCCAGTGAATTAAATATTTCAATTATCAGTCCAATCCTATTGTGTAGAAATAAGCCATTCTGCTGGTCCTACCTGCGCTGCCTATTGGAAAGAACCACCCAGATTTTCTCCTTGAAGTACATATACAGTTGCTCTTCGAAAGTTACTGATTCCACCACACTTGCAGATCATGCATTTTTGATTTTATCAACCACGCACGTGAAGAAATTTCTAATTTCCCCAAAGTTCTTTAACCTCAATTTTGAATACATGAACTAGTTCTCTGTTAAGGTTCCTCTTTTCCAAGAACAATCCCCACATCCAGTCTCCTATTACGATGCTGGACCAGACCCCAACAATGGCTAGGATACTGGACAGAAACCCCCAATATTTTGTATGACTGAGGAGAAAGGATACCTCACTCCAAGAGTGATTTCGCACAAAATAGGGTTATGGTATAATATTAAAATTTCTTTAAATCAGAGTCATTGACTTTACAGTGCAGAAGGAGGCCATTCAGCCCATCCAGGTCCTACACCAGCTCCTGAAAGAGCATCCTACCCAAGTCCACAATCTCCACCCTTTCCTGTAACCCAGCAAATCCACCTAACTTTCAGACCCTAGAGCAATTTAGCATGACAAATCCACTGAACCTGCACATCTTTGGACTGTGGGAGGAAACTGGAGCATCTGGAGGAATCCCATGCAGACACAGGAGAATGTGCAGACTCAAACACAGGACAGCACCCAAGCTGGGAATCAAACCTGGTCACAACTCCCTCTTTAGGAGGCCATTGGGTCCATTGAGTCTGCACCGACCCACTTACACCCTATCCTTGTTAACCCCCAATAACCTCTCCTAACCTTGTTGGTCACCAAGGGCAATTTATCATTGCCCCGAACCTGGATGCCTTTGGACTGTGGGAGGAAACCGGAGCACACCCATGCAGACACGGAGAACATGCAGACCCCGAGTGTGACCCAGCAGGGACTCGAACCTGAGACCCTGGTTCAGTTTGAGGTCAGGTGCCCTTGCTCTTAATTCCCCATGAGGGGATTATTTCTGCAGACCCACCCTACCAAATCCTTCAATGCCTCAGATCAGCCTCAATCTTCAACACAGGAAGATTCAAACTCAGCTCTTCAGCCCCAGTCTTCACTCTGGCCAATCAGCATCAAGCCTGCTCAGAACAAGATATCTCCTTTGATGTTTAAATGTTCAATTCCCAAACCCTGATGGGAGCTCAAAAGCAGAATAACGAGATTGGAGGGCCTTCAGCCCCAATTAAAAATCAGATTCCATCTGTATCACTTTCCTGCAAACATTTGGATAACCAAGACCTGAATGAAGTTGAGGCACCAGATCAGATCTCTGGGGATCAGCACATGTCAGTTCTTGACAGTCACACAATGTTCCCCTCGGGGGTTGGGGGAGGATTCCAGTGAATAGCCACACCAACCACTCAACAAGGAGCTCCCCGACCTATACAGCCCCTCCCCCACACTAGAGTACAGGGGAAACTGAAGCAGACAGAAAGTTAACAACCCCCATTAAAAACAACCCTCTCAATGAGAAGAACCATTCAAGGAGATGTGGTTCTTGGAGCTTTGAGTGCACAAACCGCAGCCATCATTTCCATTGTCTCAGACCAGTGAAATGAAGAGACCAATCAGCTTCCAGACACAAGGAATCACTGCTTTATTGAAAATGAATTTGATCACTGGGTGAACAGAGTTTGATTGTGTTTCCTGCACAGGAACAAGGTGATCAATGACGCAGAGATCAGAGAGACAGCTGTCACAGTCAGGGTCACGATCAGGACCACCTCAGACTCCACACCTACAAACCAATGAGAAGCCAATGGTTAGTGAAGGAAACACTGAGGGGGAAATAGAAACCAGCAGTCAGCCAACTCACCACCTGGAGACCTCTCCTGCATCCTTCCCTCATTCAGGGAGTCCATTGCCAGATTGGTCACATCAGTGTCCAGAATGATCAGGGGTCCAAGTGAGGCCTCAGCCTCCCACTTCAATCCAACTTCATTCTCTGCAATATCAAACATTCCAGTTAGAAAGGGGAAAGGGGAAACGTCCACCATCTAGAGGATCAATATCCTACCAGCTTCAGCTACAAGATCTCTCCTTCCTCTGGATCCAAATCGCAGCTCCCTTGTGGCACAGTTACCCACACGGCAACAGGCACAAATGTCAATGCTCGATTCCTCCAATGGGGTCCAGCTAAGCAAGACAAATAATCAGTCAACCAACTGGGGTGTGCATCACTTCTCCACAAAAGCCCAGAGAGAGAGAGAGAGAGAGAGAGCACACTTACATATTCAGCATCTTCTGGAAAGTACAAGCTTTGTTCCTGGAATCTCTCCGATCCACTGGAGCTACTTTCAAGTGACAGGTGATGAAAATCTGAGGGAAACATCAACACGTTGTTATTTAATGACTCCCTCCCAACACAGACCCCAATGATCAGTTTCCTCCTACCAATGAACGGTCATCGCCAAAGAAACGGAATGCATCCAGGTCAAACCGGAGCTTGTCCATCTCCCGATCGCCACTTGGCAACACAAAGGTTGAAAAGGAGTCCTCAGCTTGGCTGTCCAGGAGGCAACTGAAGATAGATTTAAGGGACATGAAGTGAATCAAGTGAAGCCAGTGAGATGGGAGCAGCTGGAGAAAGCAGAGAGCTCCTTACCCATTGTAGTCAATAATGCTGTATGTCGGGGTGGAGTCCTTGTCTGGGCTCAATGTAGCTACACAGCGGTCAATGTAGAGCTTCAGGGGCATGTGGTTGCTCATTGAAACAGAGGCCTCAATGTGAAAGAGGTCACCCAGGTAGTAGACAGTGGAAGTGCGCTCTGTAAGCCAGTCACCTGAAGAACAAGAGGATAAGGGTTGGAGACAGTGGGTGTCACTCCCAGTGAGTGAAGACAGGAAATCACTCCCCATCACATACCATTCATTAGGCGCAGAGAGAATGAAAGGAATCCTTCTCCAGACCTGGTGGAGCTGAATGGGATCCAGGTAGGCCTGATGGGGTTACTGCTCACATTGCCCTTCCTGGAAAGACAGCAGAGTCATTTTAGGACAACTTCAGAGAACATCAGCAGCTGTGGATCTTATTGGGCATCCAATAAAGATTCTCACCTAAAATAACGACACTCGATGGGAACGACAGCTCCATTTGTTCTCACAATGACAGATCCATGATACTCTGGACTGTGGGTCAGGTGGGTGGTGTAGATCAGGAAATCTCCAGACATCTGAAAGACACCAGGTTAAGGAATGAAGAACTGATCTGAAATGAGAATGTTCTACACAGGGGTTAGCAATGAACTCATCCCATTCAATTAAAACAATTCAAGGAGATTGGCAGGGTCAGTGCAAAGAGGCTGCTGAGCCCCAGCTGGAGAGTTGATTGGGGGGGGGGGGGAAGAAAGAGAGAGAAAGAGAGAGGAGGGTCCTCAAGTCAGGGGCCAATGATTTAGGATAATCATGACAATGAATTTCTTCATTTAGCAGCTCATGAATTCTCTATCCCAGAGAACTGGGAATGCTCAGTCAGAGGATATTCAGGACAGTAGATTTATTTTTGGACATTAAGGTAATCATGTTGAGGACAGGGATGTGAGAAGTTCAGTCCTGATCTTAATGAATGGGGAACAGGCTGAAGGGGCTGCATGGCCTCGTGTTATTATGTTGCTCAGCAACCCCCAGCCATGTATACAAAGAGATTAGCATGAAGACCAGGATCAATTAACAGGGAACTGATTCAATAAAGAGGACAGCTTCAGTTAACAGGAAAAGGAACCACAAGTTGACAATATGGAGCCTGGAAATAGAACAGTTTTAATCCAGGGTCCCATTGATTCCAATGACTAGGAAAGTGGGAAGTGTGGAGTTCCTGTTTGGTCCAATCCATCTGAATTCCCATTTCATCCTGTTCCTTAACACCCAATCCAATTGGATTAAACAGTTCTGAAATTTAACCCCATTTCAATTGATGTGAATGAGCAGGAAAGAGCTGAAATCAACAAGAGGAAAAGCTCAGAGGAACCAAAGAGAAGCTTCCAGACCAAGGGGGTTGATGTCACAAGGTTGAAGAGACTCAGACTAGTGGAAGCAAAGTACAACCCAGAACAGGAAGCTAGTTTTGGGGGGGTTTAGGAATCAGGAGACCAGTATCTCCTCAATATCAATGACATCTCACCAAGTGTTGGAATAAAGAGTGGAGAACAATCTCCAGCCTAAGCTTAGAGCCAGAGTTGAGGATTGACATTACCTGCAATTTGCTGCCACACTCATGGAGCCCATAGTCAAAGAGGACAGTGTGGTTCTGAGAGTAGATCCTGGTTGGCCGACAGCCTGCTGCCCCCAGGGTCAGGTCAGCAGCTTTAACCAGGTGCCTGGTTCCAAATAAATCCAGCTGGACCCTGACCAGCAGCTTGTCCTCTGCACACTGCACCATCACAGTCTGCAGTGGAGACACACTTTGACCCTCATACACACGGAAATGGGAACCAAAGGGAGGAAGAGGGACTCTCTGAGGCACAGAGGTGGCTTTGACTCTGCTCCATGGAAACCTCTGGCCTCAGAAACTGTTGCCAAGTATCAGAGGAACAAACAGCCCCAACTAACATCAGCACTGAGAACAAAGCCCTCACTCCAAAATCTCCCATGATACCAAACAACTGAACCATCCTGTCCACCAGGGAGCAGCACCTTTTATACTCACAACCTGTACTCACCTGAACTCGTTTGCGGTCAATCAGCTAATTATACTAAAAGAAACAAACTCAGGGACAAATTAAAAGGGGCCACTCCTGATAGGGGCACTGTCCAAATAATAATAATAATCTTTCGTATTGTCACAAGTTGGCTTACGCTAACCTATTTAATGTAAGTTAATGAAGTCACTGTGAAAAGCCCTGAGACGCCAGAGCCCGGCACCTGTTTGGGTACACGGAGGGGGAATACAGAATGTCCAAATTACCTAACCACACATCTTTCAGGACATATGCGGGTAACCGGAGCACCCGGAGGAAACCCTCGCTGACATGGTGAGAACGTGCTGCTTCTGCACAGACAGTGACCTGCCGGGAATCGAACCTGGGACCCTGGTGCTGTGAAGGCCACAGTGCTAACCACTGTGCAACCGTGCTCTCCCTAATAGTTCACAAGTAGGCTGACATTATCACTGCAATGAAGTTTCTGTGAAAATCCCCTAGTTGCCACATTCCAGCGCCTGTTTGGGTACACTGAGGGAAAATTCAGAATGTCCAAATCGCGTAACAAACACATTTTGCAGGATTTGTGGGTGGAAACCGGAGCACCCGGAGGAAACCCGTGCAGACACTGGAGAACATGCAGACCCCACACAGACTGTGACGCAAGCCGGGAATCGAACCCAGGACCCTGGCACTGTGAAGCAGTAGGGCTAACCACTGTGCTATCGTACTACCTAGGCCCAACCATTTTCAGCAGTTTCGTCAATCGCCTCCCTTCCATCATAAGGTCAGAAGTAGAGATGTGTGTTGGTGATTGCACAATGTTCAACATCATCTGTGACTCCTCAGATACTGAAACAGTCCATGTCCAAATGCAACAAGACCTGGAAAATATCCAGGCTTGGAATGACAAATGGCAAGTACCATTCATGCCACACAAAGGCCAGACAGTGACCATCCCCTATAAGAGAGATTCTAACCATTGCCCCATGACATTCAATGGCACCACCATCTACAAGGCACAAGTTGAGAATGTGATGGAATACTTTCCACTTACCTGGATGTTTGCAGCTCCAACGACAGTCAAGAAACCTGACATCATCCAGGACAAAGCAGCCTGCATGATTGGCACCCCTTCCACAAATATTCACTCCTTCCACCACCGATGCACAGTAACAGTTGTGTGTACCATCGACAAGATGAACTGCAGGAACTCACCATGGCATCTTAGATTGCAGCTTCCAAACCCAAGACCATAACCATCTAAAAGGACAAGGGCAGCAGTCACCTGGGAAATTGATGTGTTGGGTAGGCTGGGTCTATGTGGACTGCGTTTGATGCAGTGGAGCAAGAGACAGACTTGATGAGATGCAACATGATTTTATTTAACATCTAACTATTTTACATGTTCAACTTTGGGTTGACACTATGCTGACTTGATTGGAGATCTGAGGCTAGCCTGACCAGACTAACTGATTACCACATGGTGTTTGTTCTAGCTGCTGCTCACGAGCTCTGACTGTCTCAGAGACTGGATCCCGAGAGAGCGGGAAAACTGGTGCCCTCTGGCTTTATAGTGGTCGTGTCCTGTCTGGTGAGTGGCTGCTGTGTTCTATGTGCTTACTGGTCATCCTGTGTGTCAATCACTGCCTATCTGCACTCCATGATATACATGGATGCATATTCTGACATCTCCCCTCTTTTTTTTAAAAGTGTGTGTTCAGATAATAAATAGTAAGGTTTATGTGTGTGAAGATGTGTATATGTATGTGACTGTATACAGAAAATGCTAAAATTGACTTATACACAGAGGAAGTTGTCGCTAGTGCAGATATAGGGCAGATGAAATGGTCAAAAAGTGATATTTACAGATGTCAAAACGATGAGGTAACAAAGTTGTGCAAACATTCAGTCTATAAGTTTAGTCTCTGTGGCTTGCGACGAATTCTGGTTGACCGCCTCAAGGGTGGAGCAGGGGCCGCCTGCTCTTGGATGGGTGGGACTGCCGCCAATGCGGTGGTCGCAGAGGTCAGTAGGATTGCTGGGAGATCGGTGGCCTCGTGGCAGGGCCTGTCCAGGGGAAGCAGTGTGTGAGGTGGGACATCACGGTCGGGTGGTGGACGTGGAAGTCTGCACAGCGCCCACCTGTTGCGTCGTAGGAAAGAGCCATCAGCCATGCGGACGAGAAACGATCTCGGGGCCACTTGCTTGACCACCACAGCTGTGGAGGACCAGCCGCCGTCAGGCAGCTGTACACGAACCCGATCAGTTGGGACCAGCTCGGGGAGATCCGTGGCATGAGCATCGTACGCTGATTTCTGTTGGGCCCGAGACTGCTGCATCCTCTGTATGACCGTGAAGTTGTCAAGGGCTGGAACATGGATGGCTGGAACCGTTGTTCGCAGAGTGCGGTTCATGAGCATCTGCACTGGAGACAACCCAGTGGACAGCGGGGTCACCCTGTGTGCCAACAGCACCAGGTTGAAGTTGGAGCCTGTGTCTGCAGCCTTTACATAGTAGTCTTTTGACGATGTGTACCCCTTTTTCGGCCTTCCCGTTTGACTGTGGGTAGAGGGGGCTGGATGTGACATGACGGAAGTTGTATAGCTGGGCAAAATCAGACCACTCCTGGCTGTAAAAACAGGGGCTGTTGTCATTCATCACCGTGAGTGGTATACCATGTCTGGCAAATGTTTCTTTGCATGCCTTAATCACCGCCGCCGACGTGAGTTCGGATACTCTCACCACTTCGGGGTAATTGGAAAAGTAGTCCACCAGGAGGACATAGTCATGCCCCTGGCGTGGAAAAGGTCGACACCGACTTTGGACCATGGGGAGGTCACTATCTCATGTTGCAGCAGAGTTTCTTAAGGTTGACCTGGCTGAAGTTTTTGACATGTAGGGCAGTTGAGGACCGTGTTGGCTATATCCTAGCTGATGCCTGGCCAGTAGACTGCCTCCCGAGCTTTACGTCGACATTTCCCGACCCCCAGGTGACCCTCGTGGATTTGGCCGAGCACCATACCTCGCATGCTCTGCGGGATCACGATTCTGTCAAGCTTCATGAAGATGCCGTCTACTACCGTCAGATCGTCCTGGACGTTGTAAAACTGGGGACACTGACCCTTCTGCCAGCCATTCGTGAGGTGCTGCATCACCCGCTGGAGCAGAGGATCTCCGGCCGTTTCCTCACGAATTTGAGTGGCTCTCTCATCAGAGGCCGGAAAGTTGGAGGCAGAGAATTGCACCTGTGCGTCAAATTGACAAACTATGTCAGTTTGCTCACACGGTGTGGTGATAGACCTGGAAAGGGCAACTGCAAAGATGAGTTCTTTGCCTGGGGTGTAGACCAGTTCAAAATCGTAGCGGCGTAGCTTGAGAAGGATGCGTTGTAACCGTGGCGTCATGTCATTGAGGTCTTTTTGGATAATGTGAACAAATGGCCTGTGGTCCGTCTCAACCATGAATTTGGGGAGGCCATATACATAATCGTGGAACTTGTCGATTCCTGTTAGGAGGCTCAAGCATTCCTTCTCAATCTGAGCGTACCGTTGCTCAGTGGGCATCATGGCTCTGGAGGCATACGCAATTGGGGCCCAGGAGGAGGAGTCATCCCATTGGAGGAGCCCCGCACCAATGCCGTCCTGGCTCGCGTCAGTGGATATTTTTGTGTCCTTGGCGGGGTCGAAAAACACCAGCACTGGGACTTTGGTGAGTTTTGCCCTCAGCTCACGCCATTCTTTCTCATGAGCGGGCAGCCACTGAAATTCCGTCGACTTTCTGACGAGATGGCACATCACCACCTGGAAGCTCCCCCTCCAAGTCACTCACTGTTCTGACTTGGAAAGATATCGTCCCGTCACTGTGACTGGGTCAAAATCCTGGATCTTTCTCATGAGCGGGCAGCCACTGAAATTCCGTCGACTTTCTGACGAGATGGCGGAGGGCTGTGGTATGGGACACCATGTTGGGGATGAACTTCGCAAGGAAATTGACCATCCTAGGAAGCGGAGGACTGCCTTCTTGTCTTCTGGGGTCTTCATGGCGTTGATCGCCGAAACCTTGTCAGCATCTGGCTGCACGCCGTGCTGCAAGATGTGGCCGCTAAGGAATTTGATTTCTGATCGACCGAATGAGCATTTGGCCCTGTTGAGTCGGAGGCCATGCTCGTAGATCCTGTGGAATACCCGCTTGAGGCGATCGATGTGTTCTTGAGGAGTTGACATCGTCGACATACACTCGCACCCCCTCGATGCCCTCCATCATCTGTTCCATGATGCAGTGAAATACCTCTGAGGCAGAGATTTTGCCAAAGGGCATCCGGTTGTAGCAGTAGCAACCGAACGGGGTATTGAATGTGCACAGCTTGCGACTGGATGCATCCAGCTGTATTTGCCAGAACTCCTTGGAGGCGTCCAGCTTTGTAAAGAATTTGCCGTGAACCATCTCGCTGGTTAACTCTTCTTGTTTTGGTATCGGGTAATATTCCCTCATGATGTTGCGGTTTAAATCTTTGGGGTCGAGACAGATTCGAAGCTCCCCTGACGGCTTCTTGACGCAGACCATGGAGCTAAACCAGTCCGTGGGTTCTGTGACCTTTGATATGATGCCCTGGTCCTGGACGTCTTGCAACTGCTGCTTGAGGCGGTCCTTGAAGGGTGCCAGCACCCGACGTGGTGCGTGAACCATAGGGGTGGCCAGCGCCGGCCCTAGGGATTGCTGGTGCCCCGGGCAAGCTGAACTTCGGCGCCCTTCGTGGGGGGGGTCGGGTCGGGTCGTGTCGGGTCGGGTCGGGGGGGTCGGGTCGGGTCGGGTCGGGTTGGGGGGGGTCGGGTCGGGGGGGGTCGGGTCGGGTTGGGGGGGTTCGGGTTCGGGTTCGGGTTCGGGTTCGGGTTCGGGTTCGGGTTCGGGTTCGGGTTCGGGTTCGGGTTCGGGTTCGGGTTCGGGTTCGGGTTCGGGTTCGGGTTCGGGTTCGGGTTCGGGTTCGGGTTCGGGTTCGGGTTCGGGTTCGGGTTCGGGTTCGGGTTCGGGTTCGGGTTCGGGTTCGGGTTCGGGTTCGGGTTCGGGTTCGGGTTCGGGTTCGGGTTCGGGTTCGGGTTCGGGTTCGGGTTCGGGTTCGGGTTCGGGTTCGGGTTCGGGTTCGGGTTCGGGTTCGGGTTCGGGTTCGGGTTCGGGTTCGGGTTCGGGTTCGGGTTCGGGTTCGGGTTCGGGTTCGGGTTCGGGTTCGGGTTCGGGTTCGGGTTCGGGTTCGGGTTCGGGTTCGGGTTCGGGTTCGGGTTCGGGTTCGGGTTCGGGTTCGGGTTCGGGTTAGGGTTCGGGTTCGGGTTCGGGTTCGGGTTCGGGTTCGGGTTCGGGTTCGGGTTCGGGTTCGGGTTAGGGTTCGGGTCGGGGGGGTCGGGTCGGGGGGGTCGGGTCGGGGGGGTTGGGTCGCGTCGGGTCGGGGGGGTCGGGTCGGGTCGGGGGGGTTCGGGTCGGGGGGGTTGGGTCGGGTCGGGGGGGTGGGTCGGATTGGGTCGGGTTGGGTCGGGGGGGTCGGGTCGGGGGGGTCGGGTCGGGGGGGTCGGGTCGGGTCGGGGGGGGTCGGGTCGGGTCGGGTCGGGGGGGGTCAGGTCGGGTCGGGGGGGGTCGGGTCGGGTCGGGGGGGGTCGGGTCGGGGGCGGTCGGGTCGGGTCGGGGGGTCGGGTCGGGGGGGTCGGGGGGGTCGGGTCGGGTCGGGGGGGTGGGGTCAGGTCGGGTCGGGTCGGGTGGGGGGGGTCGGGTCGGGGGGGTCGGGGGGGTTGTGGGGGGTCGGGGGGGTCGGGCCGGGTCGGGGGGGTCGGGTCGGGTCGGGTGGGTCGGGTCGGGTCGGGTTGGGGGGGGTCGGGTCGGGTCGGGGGGTCGGGGGCGTCGGGTCGGGGGGGGGGTCGGGTCGGGTCGGGGGGGTCGGGTCGGGTCGGGTCGGGTGGGGTCAGGTCGGGTCGGGGGGGTCGGGTCGGGTCGGGGGGGGGCCGGAGTGTCCTGGTATATGATTGGGACTCACCGATCGGCGGGCCGGTCTCTCTGTCGGCAGGTCTCTGACGCCGGTCACGCACTCGTTGATGGCGCCCCCTAGCACATGGCGCCCCGGGCGACTGCCCGAGTTGCCGGTACCTTGAGCCGGCCGGGGGTGGCGTTTGGTTTCAGCAGGATTTTGTATCGGTATGGGAGCGTGCCCATTCCATCGAACACGCTGTGGTACTGCGTGATGATGTCATCAATTTCAGCCTGGAAGTTTTCATCAGGTGAGGCCGTCGCCTGTGAGGATGACATGGTGTGGACTCACTGAACCAGGTTCAGGAGTTTGCACCCGAGCACCGAGCACCGAGCAGGGATGCTCTGTCAGGTCCGACAATCTCAAATTGCAGCGTCGCTTTAAGTGACCTATTGGAAATGCCGAGTTGGCACGAGCCACTGGCAGCAATGGCATTGCCATTGTAGTCAAGGAGCTGGCAGGCCGGTGGAAGAATGCTGGTCTGACGCGGATAGTGTCGAGATAGGATTTTGAAATGAGGTTCGCTGATGCGCCGGTACCCAGCTTGAAACGGATGCGGGCCTTGTTGACTGAGGACAGCACGCCACTTGTCATTAGGATCCACGCTTAGGATTGGGAGGTGTTTCACCATAGAACATAGAACAGTACAGCACAGAACAGGCCCTTCGGCCCTCAATGTTGTGCCGAACAATGATCACCCTACTTTAAACCCATGTAACCCGTATACCCGTAACCCAACAATCCCCCCATTAACCTTACACTACGGGCAATTTAGCATGGCCAATCCACCTAACCTGCACATCTTTGGACTGTGGGAGGAAACCGGAGCACCCGGAGGAAACCCACGCACACACAGGGAGGACGTGCAGACTCCACACAGACAGTGACCCAGCCGGGAATCGAACCTGGGACCCTGGAGCTGTGAAGCATTGATGCTAACCACCATGCTACTGTGAGGCCCCATCTTTGAGAAAGGCAGCGCATGCTTGGTAATGATGCCTGTGGTGGTATGAATGTGAGCACTGCCATTGGTGCAGAACATGGGTTTCCCATTGGCTCTGGCTGGTCATGTGCCTCTCGTCCGATTGGCTGGGACTAGTCATGTGACTGCTCATCAATTGGTCGATAGGCAAGTAGACCCCGCCTCCGAGGCGGGGTATAAGTACCCAGAGTTCCCGGCGGTCGGCCTTTCTCTGTAGTCGACCAGCGGGCTAACAACTAGCTGATTAAAGCCACAGTTTGGATCTTAATCGTGTCTCGAGTCCAATTGATGGTACATCAATTTAATCAGCTAGAATTTTGGAATGGAGCTTCGCATCAAGCCTCACTGCCTCCGCACCAGCCCACATGCTTCAAATGCATCTGCAATCTTTAAACATTGGCAGGCGTGTTTTAATAGCTATCTGACGACTGCAGCCGGCAAGCCCACCATGGAGCAGAAACTCCACATCCTCCTCTCATGCGTGGGCACAGCGATCTACTCAATGATTGAGGACGACAGCGATTATGATGCGGCCATGGAGATTCCCAAAGGACACTTTCTCCGGACGGTCAACAAAGTAAACGCACGAAAGTAAACATTCTCATTTGAGTTCAGTTTTTCATTCCTTAACCTGGTGCCTTTCAGATGTCTGGAGATTTCCTGATCTACACCACCCACCTGACCCACAGCCCAGAGTATCATGGATCTGTCATTGTGAGAACAAATGGAGCTGTTGTTCCCATTGAGTGTCGTTACTTTAGGTGAGAATCTTTATTTGAAGATCCACAGCTGTTAGTGTTCTCTGAAGTTGTCTTAAAATGACTCTGCTGCCTTTCCAGGAAGGGCAATGTGAGCAGTAACCCCATCAGGCCTACCTGGATCCCATTCAGCTCCACCAGGTCTAGAGAAGGACATCTTTCATTCTCTCTGCGCCTAATGAATGGTATGTGATGGGGAGTGATTTCCTGTCTTCACTCACTGGGAGTGACACCCACTGTCTCCAACCCTTATCCTCTTGTTCTTCAGGTGACTGGCTTACAGAGCGCACTTCCACTGTCTACTACCTGGGTGACCTCATTCACATTGAGGCCTCTGTTTCAATGAGCAACCACATGCCCCTGAAGCTCTTCATTGACCGCTGTGTAGCTACATTGAACCCAGACAAGGACTCCACCCCGAGATACAGCATCATTGACTACAATGGGTAAGGAGCTCTCTGCTTTCTCCAGCTGCTCCCATCTCACTGGCTTCACTTGATTCACTTCATGTCCCTTTTTAATCTATCTTCAGTTGCCTCCTGGACAGCCAAGCTGAGGACTCCTTTTCAACCTTTGTGTTGCCAAGTGGCGAGCGGGAGATGGACAAGCTCCGGTTTGACCTGGATGCATTCCGTTTCTTTGGAGATGACCGTTCCTTGGTAAGAGGAAATTGATCACTGGGGTCTCTGGGTTGGGAGGGAGTCATTAAATAACAACGTGTTGATGTTTCCCTCAGATTTTCATCACCTGTCACCTGAAAGTAGCTCCAGTGGATCGGAGGGATTCCAAGAACAAAGCTTGTACTTTCCAGAAGATGCAGAATATGTAAGCTCTCTCTCGGATGGGCTTTTGTGGAGAAGTGATGCACAACCCAGTTGGTTGACTGATTTTTGTCTTGCTTAGCTGGGCCCAATTGGAGGAATCGAGCATTGATATTTGTGCCTGTTGCCATGTGGGTAACTGTGCCACAAGGGAGCTGCGATTTGGATCCAGAGGAAGGAGAGATCTTGTAGCTGAAGCTGGTAGGACATTGATTCTCTAGATGGTGGACGTTTCCCCTTTCCCCTCTCTAACTGTAATGTTTAATATTGCAGAAAATGAAGTTGGATCGAAGTGGGAGGCTGAGGCCTCACTTGGACCCCTGATCATTCTGGATACTGATGTGACCAACCTGGCAACGGACTCTCTGAATGAGGGAAGGATGCAGGAGAGGTCCCCAGGTGGTGAGTTGGCTGACTGTGGTTTCTATTTGCCCCTCAGTGTTTCCTTCACTAACCATTGGCTTCTCATTGGTTTGTAGGTGTGGAGTCTGAGGTGGTCGCTTACGTTGCTGGCATGCAGTCCCCTTCTATCCGCCAACGATTGCTGGAGAAGAACACCCTCAGCCTAGCTGAGGCACGGACTCGTGCAACCTCCCTGGAGGTTGCTGACCTGAACGCCCGCGCATACGCCCCCGGCCGCGCAGCAACCCCCTGGACTTCATGGCACGCGCCACCCCCGTCCTCCGTGGACCCCCCCCCCCCCCCCCCCCCCCCCCCCCCCCCCCCACCCCCAAAGCCTGCGCTGCAGGTCACTCTGACAAACTAGCGGGGCCCCGTTGCTATTTTTGTGGTCTCTCCAAGCACCCTCGCCCCGCGCTGTCCGGCCCGCTCCGCTCTGTGTAAGAGCTGCGGGAAGAAGGGCCACTACGTAGTGGTCTGCCAGACCAAGTCGGTCGCTGCTGTTCCACGCAGCGACCGCGGATCGCCCCCCCCCCCGGGCCCCCCTAGGGCCCAGCGCCGCACACCAACCTCTTCGGCCCGCCTCCCTGGCCCCCGAACGGCCCCGCGGCCCTCCCGACCCTCGCTCCCAGCTGCCCCGACCGGCCCGCAGACGCCGCTGACACTGCCCCCAGCCGCCATGAGGTTCCCACGGGCGCCACCTACTTGGGCCCCGGACACCATGTGCGGGCCATGGGCGCCGCCATCTTGGGGCCCCGGATCCATGTGCGGGCCCTGGGCGCGGCCATCTTGGGACCCCGACTCCACGTGCGAGTCCTGGGCGCCGCCATCTTGGGCCAACACGGAAGGCTCTGCCAGCGATTACTCTGCCACCGAGGAGGATCTGGAACTCTCACCACGACTTTCTTCCATCACACTCGACCAGTCGCGACCACGCACGCTCGCCAAGACTACGACAACGATCCAGCTCAACGGACACAAAACGAGATGCCTGCTGGACACCGGGAGCACGGTAAGTTTCGTCCACCCCAACACGGTAAGACACTGCGCGCTCCCCACCCATCCAGTTAAGCATAAGATTGAATTGGCCTCGGGTTCGCACTCCGTCCAAATCACCAGGTGCTGCATAGCGGACCTCACGGTCCAGGTGAGGGTTTTCAAAAACTTCAAACTCCTCATTCTCCCCCGTCTATGCGCTCCGGCACTCTTGGGCCTGGATTTCCAGTGCAACGTGCAGAGCTTGACCTTTCAATTCGGCGGCCCTATTCCCCCTCTTACTGCTGCCTCAAACGCTGCCTCGGCTTCTTCTCATATTATGCCCAGTGGGTCCCCAACTACGCCGACAAAGCCCGCCCCCTCATCCAGACCACCTCCTTTCCCCTATCGATGGAGGCCCGCCAGGCCTTTAGCTGCATCAAAGCAGATATCGCAACGGCCACGATGCATGCTATCGACGAGCCCCTCCCATTCCAGGTCGAGAGCGACGCATCTGACGTAGCTCTGGCGGCCACCCTGAACCAAGCGGGCAGACCCGTGGTCTTCTTCTCACGAACCCTCCACGCTTCCGAAATCCACCATTCCTCGGTGGAAAAGGAGGCACCGGCCATAGTCGAAGCTGTGCGATACTGGAGGCACTATCTGGCCGGCAGGAGGTTTACCCTCTCACAGACCAACGGTCAGTAGCTTTCATGTTCGATAATGCACAGAGGGGCAAGATCAAGAACGACAAGATCTTGCGGTGGCGGATCGAATTGTCCACGTACAACTACGATATCTTGTATCGTCCTGGGAAGCTCAATGAGCCTTCCGATGCCCTATCCCGCGG
The DNA here is from genome assembly GCF_902713615.1 of Scyliorhinus canicula. Taxonomy (NCBI): domain Eukaryota; kingdom Metazoa; phylum Chordata; class Chondrichthyes; order Carcharhiniformes; family Scyliorhinidae; genus Scyliorhinus; species Scyliorhinus canicula. The sequence goes on from NC_052151.1 coordinate 118,562,764, forward strand.
TACCTGCGCCAGCGCACAGATTGACCGCCTCCGCTCCCTCCACATGGACCTCTGCCATCCAGGGGTCACCCGTCTTTACCATTTTATTAAGACCCGCAACCTGCCCTACTCCGTTGAGGAAGTCAGGACCGTCACTGGGGACTGCCACGTCTGCGCCGAGTGCAAACCGCACTTCTACCGCCCCGAACGAGCGCATCTGATCAAGGCGTCCCGCCCCTTCGAACGTCTCAGTATAGACTTCAAGGTTCCCCTCCCCTCCAACAACCGTAACACATATTTCTTGAGTGTTATCGACGAATACTCCCGCTTCCCTTTTGCCATTCCCTGTCCCGACATGACCACAACAACCGTCACAAAGGCCCTCCTATCCATCTTCTCCCTGGTCGGTTACCCCGCGTACATCCACAGCGACCGGGGGTCCTCCTTTATGAGTGACGAACTGCGTCAGTTCCTGCTCAGCAGGGGCATAGCCTCTAGCAGGACGACCAGTTATAACCCCCGGGGTAACGGTAAGGTCAAGCGGGAGAATGGCACCATTTGGAAGACCATCCTGCTGGCCCTACGGTCCAGAGATCTCCCTATTCCCCGTTGGCAAGAAGTCATCCCCGACGCCCTGCATTCAATCCGGTCTCTCCTCTGTACTACCACTAATCAAACACCTCATGAACGTCTTCTTGTTTTCCCCAGGAAGTCGTCCTCAGGATCCCCTCTCCCGACCTGGCTGGCCACCCCCGGGCCCATCTTGCTCCGGAAGCATGTGCGGGTGCACAAGTCCGACCAGTTGGTCGAGCGAGTCCAGTTACTCCACGCCAACCCGCAGTATGCGTACATGGAGTATCCCGACGGTCGGCAGGATATGGTCTCACTTCGGGACCTGGCACCCACCGGCGTGCGGCCTTCTCCCCCTACATCAACATCTCCCCACCCAACCCCAATTCCCCCCCAGTGCCCCCTGCGCCCCCACGACCCAGCGCACATGCCCCCTCGTCTCCACCACCAGCCCGGGGTACGGAGACACATCTACGATCGACGCTCCCAGAGGCAAGGACGGCCATCGGCCCGACATCACCGGCTCCACTGCGACGGTCCTCCAGAACACCACGGGCACCCGACAGGCTGATCGTCTCCATCTGATGCGACTATGGGACATTTTGGACTTTGTTGTTATTCTGTTGCACCTTAAGTTGTAGTAGTAGTATTATTTTTTGCCATGAGCCAGTGGGCAGCCCACCTTTCTCGATTTTCGCTGCTCATACCACCAGTCCTCGGATCCCCCCCCCCCGCCTCTCTTCCACTTACACCCCCCCCCCCCCCCCCCGGCCTTCTTTCTCCACAAGGGGTGAATGTGGTGGTATTAATGTGAGCACTGCCATTGGTGCAGAGCATGGGTTTCCCATTGGCTCTGGCTGGTCATGTGCCTCTCGTCCGATTGGCTGCGACTAGTCATGTGACTGCTCACCAATTGGTCGAGAGGCAAGTAGACCCCGCCTCCGAGGCGGGGTACAAGTACCCAGAGTTCCCGGCGGTCGGCCTTTCTCTGTAGTCGACCACCGGGCTAACAACTAACTGATTAAAGCCACAGCCAGGCCGGCAGTACCAGGTTCAGGATCCGATGGGCTGTCGGGGTCGGAGTCTGGCACAGCCTGCTGAATCGAACGGACGCTCCTGCGCCTTGGCTGGGATCGCTGTGTGCTGGGCAGTGCAGCAGATCTGCAAAGGGTTGCGTAGTGGCCAAGCTTGCCACACTGTAGACACCGTCGTGATTTTGCCGGATATTGCCGCTTTAAATGGGCGGAGCCAGAATTTGGACACGCCATGACGCCAACGTCAGCGCGTTCTGTACGCCATCGCTCATGCGCAGTGTGGTTGAATGACGTACGCACCTGCGCAGGCTGGTCGTCGGTCTTGCCGTCCCCTCGGTCGTGGCGCGCATACGCTGGAGCCCAGGAAAAGCTCGGGAAATGGCCACTCTCATCAAGACTCAGGCCCTGCATTTGTGCGATTGCCTGCACCCATTCTGCCTCGTGGGGGGGTTAGCTTAGCCATTTCTGCCGCCCTGATGTGGGAGAACCGGTTGTTAGCATGCATGTGGAGAACACACGTTTCGATGGCGATGTTGAGGGTGAGCTGCTTGACTTTCAGGAGCTGCTGGTGAAGGGAATCAGAGTGGACTCCGAAAATGATCTGATCCCGGATCATGGAATCAGTTGTCGAGTCATAGTTAAATGACTGCGCGAGGATGCGGAGATGGGTCAAAAAGGATTGAAAAGGTTCATCCTTATCCTGAAGCCTCTGCTGGAAAACGTACCGTTCAAAGCTCTCATTCACCTCAATGTCGCAGTGGCTGTCGAATTTCAGCAGGACTGTTTTAAATTTCGTCTTGTCTCCGCCTTCAGCGAATGTAAGGGAGTTGTAGATGTGGATGGCGTGGTCCCCCGCTGTGGAGAGGAATAGTGCGATCTTCCTGGCGTCCGATGCGGCTTCGAGGTCGGTGGCTTCAAGATAGAGTTCGAACTTCTGTTTGAAGATCTTCCAATTTGTACCGAGGTTGCCGGCGATGCGGAGCTGCGGAGGAGGGCAGACGTTGTCCATGTTACCGGATGGCTGTTTGCTGGTCAATGCCGATTCACTCAAGGTAGGTCCGTCAATTTTCAGCACCGAACCTGATACCATGATGTGTTGGGTAGGCTGGATTTATGTGGACTCCGTTTGATGCAGTGTAGAGAGAGACAGGCTTCCAACACTTGATGAGATGCAACACGATTTAATTTAACATCTAACTATTTTACATGTTCAACTGTGGGTTGACACTATGCTGACTTGACTGGAGACCTGAGGCTAGCCTGACCAGACTAACTGACGACCACATGGTGTTTGCACTAGCTGCTGCTCACGAGCTCTGACTGTCTCAGAGGCTGGATCCTTAGAGCAAGGGAAAAATGGTGCCCTCTGGCTTTATAGTGGTTGTGTCCTGTCTGGTGATTTGCTGCTGTGTACTGTGTGTTCACTGGTCATCCTGTGTGTCAATCACTGACTGTCTGCACACCATCATATACCTGGATGTATATTATGACAAACATCACCACCTGGACGTTCAAACATTTTGAGATCAGAATTGTTGCTCATTGTTTGGACAGCAGGAACTGGTAATAATAGCGCTGTTGCAATTTACAGCCCATCTTTTGTTTCTTATCCAATTCCGGTCCCCCTTCAACTTGCACCATTGACCCTGCCTTCTAACCTATCACAGACTTTTGTTCTGTTCTCCCTTCCTCTCCCCACCACCTTAAAACTTGTTATATTCCTAAAGTCTTCCAATTCCCAACGAAAGGTTACCAACCTGAAACATTGACTACGGGAACAATTCTCCCAAAACATCTCTAAGTGTGTCTCTGGTGGGAACCGAGGTCAATTCCTGCCGGGTGGTTTGGCGCAATGCAGATCGCAATCTATCTACACTTAGAATTTTGTTGGGAGGTTGGGGTGAGCTGCAGCCTGATTGAGGGGCGCAGAGCTGAAGACTCCGGCAGGTCCGGCTCCTCCGAGATCGGGGCACCATTCATAAAGGAAGATCTGATCTCAGGCAAACGCTCAGCCCCCCACCCCGCCCCATTGCCAGTACCAGCACCCCCCCACGTGAGCGACAGCTCGCTATGGGGATGGCCAATGCACCACCTGCATATTCATCACTCTGATCTCCATCACTCTGGCTTCACACTGCGCCGGCGGGTGGGAGAATTCCAGGAGCCAGGAGAATCCAGCTTAAAACAGATCCTGCATATTTAAATAAGGGTGTTGTGCACAAACCTGGGGCGGGATTCTCCCCTACCCGACGGAGCGGGCTGTCCCGGCGTCAATGAGTGGCGTGAACTACTCGGGCGTAGGGCCGCCCAGAAGGTGCGGAACCCTCCGCCGACCGGCGCGAGTTAGCGCATGCGCGTGAGTGCCAGCGTTTGCTGGCATCTTCTCAGTGCATGCGCAGGGTGGTTCTTTTCCGCTCCAGCCATGGCGGAGGTTGACAGCGGCTCATGCGGAGGGAAAGAATGCCCCCACGGCACAGGCCCGCCAGCGGATCTGTGGGCCCCCATCGCGGACCAGGCCACCGAGGGGGCACCCCCGGGGCCAGGTCCCTCCGCGACCCCCGGAGGACTACGGAGGCCGCCAGCAGAGCCAGTTCCCGCCGGTAAGTACCAGGTCTAATTTACTCTGGCGGGACCGGCCTACAACAGACAGCTGCACGGCCCATCGCAGGCCGGAGAATCGATGGGGGGGGGGGGGGGGGGGGGGGGGGGGCGCAGCGAGCGGCCATCGACCGGCGTAGCACGTTGCCCGCCCCCACCAAAACCCCGGCGCCGGACAATTCAGCAGCCGGCGGCGGCGGGATGCACGCTGACCCCTGGCTATTCTCCAGCCCCGTGGGGTTGGAGAATCCCACCCCTGATCACAGCAGCTGGAGCGGTCAAGGAGCATCGGAAATTGTTTGACACCCGGCGCAAATCCCTTTTCGGGCCTCTCCCGGGATTTTCCCAAGTTCGCAGAATTTGCGCTGGGCGCAATGTGGCTAGAGAATCGCCCCGCTGTTTCTCTACCGGTGCTGACTAAATATTTCCAGAAATTTCTGTTCATGTTGTACATTTAAGAACTGAACTTGTTCATCATTACTGATTTAACTAAATACAAATAACAGACTGATGCTTGAGCAAGATTTCTTTACATGTGCCAGGCATAGGTTGCTGTAAGCACATTGAATCTTGTGGAAGTTATAATTTGCCTTTTGCAATATTTTTACTACATGGTCATGCAGAAACTTAAACAGCATTTTGTCTCCAGCACAAGTATGTTTAATGCCGTATGTTCATGTTTTACAGAACAATGCCTGTTTAGTGCCTGTTGATGACCCAAAGGCCACCAGTGCCACAGAGGAAATAAATACTGTGACTAGTTCTATTACGATGCAGGAGTACTTTGCCAACAGCATGGCTCAACTGAAAAAATCAAAAACAGGGCATGAGATCGCCCATAGCAGTGCTGTTCAGGAACTCGAAGGAAATGATTTGAATTCATTCGAAGAAGTAAAAATTAAATCCCAAAAAAGAAAAAACGCTGCAGAGGAGATGCAGAGGGGATTTGTAACTTCAACCAACTGTCTCCCCCCACAAAGCAAGTCGAGGGTGAAGGTGATGGAGAACTAAATAGTGGTCTGATAGAAGACAGCCCAGTTAAGGAAAATTACCAGACTAAAAGAAACTCCAGAAAAAGCAGAGTGAATCCTTCGGTGTCACTCATCCAGAATATTTGTCCTTTAGGAGAAGTTGAGTTGGAAGAGGTTCAGGTTGAACAATACTCGGCAGTAAATGAGTCGTCGGAGAAGCAAAATGAGCAGGATTGGGATAAGGATAAGGAGAAATGAAAGAAGGCTAAGAAGAAAGCAACAGCCACAGGTGAAGATGAGGTTTCTCAATCCTGTCATTCAATAGAAAGGAGGAGAAAAAAGAAAGAGCAGAAATAGAAGATTTGGGGCATGCCGAAATTGTTGGCCACATTTTTAATTGAAAACGATCCAAATGAGGTATTTTATTACTAATTACAAAATACAAAATAGTTCCTCTACATTCAGGGTGTTCGCCTTACAGCGACTGTTGGAATTAAATTTAAGCAGTGAGCTTGGTAATGGGGGATGGAATACTTGAAGTAAGGAAAGCGATTAAAAGCATGTTAAAAAAAATTTCTTATAAATGCACAAAATAAAATGAGTATGTTTATTTGTGGGTATTGACTATAGATGCTACGGTCAAACTCGGTGATGCGACAAGGCCATTAAATCGGGGACGAGGCCTCTCGCTAGATTTGCGACGCTCGAAACGCCTCTCGGGATCCCATCAGATGTTACAATCTGGATCTCGCCCTCACTGGGTGGTATCCGGATATACATCACAAATTATCTATTTGGCTCATTTAAATAGGTCAGGGCCCAATTCCCCCTAGCAGCCTGGCCTGGGAGACGTCGCCATGGCGCCGTTTAGCACTGGTCCACAGAAACAGGGGCCAGGTGTACCGGCGGGGGTTCCCAGGCCATTGGAGACTCATGGGTGGTCGGGGACAGGGCAGGATGGCACCCTGGCTCTCCCTCTGGCACCAAGACAACTTGGCAGTGCCATGGCACTCAGGTGCCTGAGGGGGGCATGTCCCTGAAAGGGTGGGTGTATGAAGGGCGGATATGAATAAATTGTGTGGGTTAAAGGGTTGGTGTCCTGAAATGAGGGGTAGCGGCTCGAAAGAGGCATGAAGAAGAGAGACCCTCAGCAACCCCATAGCCGAGTGACCTCATTTGGTTGGGGTAGGGAGGGGGACAGTGAAATTTCCTGTGGGTGGGGGATGTGGGGCCCACAAACGGGGACCAGGTGGAACAGCACTTGGGGGGGGGGGGGGGCTTCTCCCAGGCAATCGGTGACCCGCCCCAGGTAACTGGACAGGGTGGCACACTGGCACTGATGCCACCCAAGCACCTTTGAAACTACCAGCCTTGCACCCTGACAGTGCCACTTGGCTACCCTGGCACTGCCACCTGGTCAACAGCCTGGCACTGCCAGGGTGCCCAGGTGGTGCTGGCAGGGATACTGCCAGGCCGGCAGTACCAAGGTGCCCAGAACTCATTCTTTGTTTTTGGTAAGATTGCACTCTAAGTGGGTAAGTACCTTTGCGGATCTCACTGAAAAAAACGGCAAGAAATACTCTACCAAACTCACCCAAAATGATACTCAGAAATGTTTATTTTTTTAAAATGTTTTTATTCAGGTTTTTCATTTTATACAATACAAAATTAACACATGTGTGTGGACCAGGTACAATTTACAAAAGCCAAACTTTGGAGGTTACCCCCAAGTCCCTACCCCCCCCCCCCCCTCACCAACTCCCCTGTCCCTTTTATTTTACTTTATTCAATTTTTACATCTGTACATTGTACAATAGGTGAGCGAGACAGTTCGATGTATAGTTTGTTACTGTTGAACATATTATGGGCAGCACAGTGGTTAGCAATGTTTCTTCACAGCACCAGGGTCCTGGGTTCGATTCCCAGATTGGGCCCCTGTCTGTGTGGAGTCTGCACGTTCTCCTCGTGTCTGCGTAGGTTTCTTCCGGGTGCTCGGTTTCCTCCCACATGTTCCAAAAGACGTGCTGTATGGTGAATTAGACATCCTGAATTCTCCCTCAGTGTAGCGAACAGGCGCTGGAGTATGGTGACTAGGGGATTTTCACAGTAATTTCATTGCAGTGTTAATGTAAGCCTACTCGTAACACTAATAAAGATTATTTATTATAGTTTTGTTGGGCAGGGAAGCCTTCTGGCCCCCTCTTTGGTCTCTTCCCGTGTCCCCTCCTGATTTTTCCCTGGGTACCTCCCTTGCTGCTCCCCTTTCCTCCCACATGTGGGTGTGGTTGGCCGGGCCACCCTGCCACCGTTCACACTGGTCTTCCACCTCCGGGAAGAACCTGTTCATCTGGGTTCTGGTTAGGTGCGCTCTGTGTACCACTTTGTACTGCATGAGGCTTAGCCTTGTGCAAGAGGTGGTGGAGTTCGCCCTGCTCAGTGCTTCACTCCAGAGTCCCCACCCTATGTCTGTCCCTAGTTTGTCCTCCCATGTCTGTCTTGCTCCATGTAATGGTGCTCTCACCTTCCTAACAGTTGTCCCTAAATGTCCCCACAGTTCCCCTTCTCAATACTGTCCACGTCTAGCAGTTCCTCCAGCAATGTGTCTCTCAGGGCCCGAGGGTACCTCACCGTCTCCTTGCGGAAAATGTTTTTGACTTGCAAGTGTTGGAGCTCCCGTCCGTTTGGTAGCTCCAGTCTTCCTGTCAGCTGGTCCAGGGTTGTGAGTCTCGGTTGTGACTTCCTGTCAGCTGGTCCAGGCATTTAAAAGTCCCAAATCTCTAGCGTCCCCCCGGCCTGTCTCCACTTCTTAACAATGGCATCAAGCATGGCTGGTGGGAATTTGTGGTTACGGCATATGTGGGCCATGGTGGACATCTCGGTTCAGCCGACGTGCTGTCTCAACTAGTTCCAGAATTTAACGTAGCTACCACCACTGGGCTGGATGTGTACTTTGCCAGGGTGGTTGGGAGCACAGTCGTGGTTAGAACTTGGAGGGTTGTTCCTGTTCAGGAGGGCTACTCCATTTTCACCCATTCCTTGCTCGGCTCAGTTACTCATCCCCTCACACTCTTGGCTGTGGCTGCCCAGTGGTAGTATTTCAGGTTCGGAAGTGCGAGGCCTCCCATATTTCTTTCCAGTGTATTTTTAGTGAGTCTTGCCCACACAAATGCCATAATCATTTTATTTATTCCTTGGAAAAAGGCCTTGGGGATGAAGATCGGTTTGGATCTTCTCAATGGTATTGAAATTTCAGAGTTATGTTCCTGACCAGTGAGGCTCCTAATTGAGAGCTAGGTTACATTTATTCTAATCTTTGTGACCCTCCCTGGTAGCTTAATCTGGATCGTACTATTTATTTCAACATTTTAACTAGTTTTGGCCTTTAAAAAGGTTTTCGGTATTTCATAGATTTTCAGTCCCCTTCCTAATGATAAAACTGGGACAGCAAATCCTGTGAAGGAGGAGGGATTCATTCTGAACTTCCACATTTAACTATGGCTGTGCAGATACTGGATACTGTGCTATCAGCCAGGCACTGTAGTCGTGCAAATACTGACAACTTTCACTTCTGACAACTTTCACTTCTACAAATTCTAGGCCACTATAGATAAATATATCTAAGAAAGGCAAGGCCATTGCTTTCAATGGATCATGTACAGTTTACATTGCTGTACTAATTCATACCAAGTGCAATAGATGATTAACCATTGCCAAGTTTCTATTCTGGTGGGCTGCTCCCCGGAGACAATTTGATGATCAAATCCTCAGCCAAGTATAGTATCAATCTAGCCCATTGTGGGTTCATTCATATTCAATCCCTGGCATGTGCCGAGACAGCTGATCTCCTCTCAGAAGATTTATCCAAGAACTCAGGTGTACAGAATCCATATCAAGGGCAGCACAATGGCATAGTGGTTAGCACTTTTACTTCACAGTGCCAGTGTCCCAGGTTCAGTTCCCACCTAGGGTCACTATCTGTGTGAAGTCACCAATTCCTCCACTTTCCTCCCACAGTCCAAAAAAGTGCAGTTATGAGCCATTCTTGTCCTTAATGTCCAAGATGGTGGAGGTATGGGCTGAAGTAGGGTGCTCTTTCCCAGGGCTGGTGCAGACACAATGGGCTGAATGGCCTCCTTCTGTACTGTAAATTTTATGACATTTAATCTTTTGTCCACTTTCACCCTCTAAAGAAATCTTAATTATACAAAATGAAATACGAACTACTTGAGAATATTTTCTCACCTCAACTTTGCTGGAGACTTCTGGGTTGCGTCTGAACATGATTTACTTGGCATTTCTATTTGCTGATCTACTGTTTGGTGACACTGCTTACCTGAAAATCTATTGAGTCAATTTAAAAAAAAAATGACTTAAAGATACCAGTGGATAGGCAGCAATACAGATGCCAGTGAAAATTAAATATTTATATCATATTGCATAAAAGAGTCAATTCTGCTGGTCCTGCCTCTTTGAAAGTGTGACCCAGATTGTCCCACTCCAGATTTTCCCCTCAATCCCTTCATTTAGCCCCTTGAAGTTCAGATCCAGTTGCTCTTAGAAGTGACTGATTCCACCATACTTTGTTTATGCATTGCAGATTTTACCAACCATACGCATGAAGAAATTTCTCATTTCTCCAAACGTTTTTTGCCAACTATTTTAAATACATGTGCTAGGTTTCTGTTAAGTTTGCTCTTTTTCCAAGAGCAACCCCAGCATCTCTAGTCTCCTATTACGATGCTGGACCAGACCCTAGCAGTGGCTAGGATAATGATAAGATAAATCACTTATTGTCACAAGTAGGCTTCAATGAAGTTATTGTGAAAAGCCCCTAGTCGCCACATTCTGGCACCTGTTCGGGGAGGCTGTTACAGCAATCTAACCATGCTGCTGGCCTGCCTTGGTCTGCTTTCAAAGCCAGCGATTTAGCCCAGTGCTAAACAGCCCCTACTGGACAGAAACACCCAATATTTTATTTAAATTTTGTATGACTGAGGGGAAAGGACACCTCACTCCAAGAGTGATTTCACACAATATAGGGATATGGCATAGTATTAAAATTTCTTAAATTCAGAGAGTCATTTACAGTGCAGAAAGAGACCATTCAGTCCATTGAGTCTACACCAGCTCCTGAAAGAGCACCCTACCCAAGCCCACACCTCCACCCTATCCCCGTAACCCAACAAACCCACCTAACTCTTGGATATTGGGGGCAATTTAGCATGACAAATCCACTGAACATGCAAAGTTGTGAATCAAATCTGGTCATAAACAACTCCATTTCTCAATGTCTTCAGGCTCACTTCAACCCAATGCCTCACCTCATGTTCCCTTAACCTTAATGGATTGGTTCAGTTGCCCTGGTTCAATTCCCCATGTCTTCTTTGATGTTTGATTCCACAATCCTCATGTGTGAGCTCAAAAGCAGAAGAAGAAGATTGGAGGGCCTTTAGCCCCGATTAAAATAATGCAGTGATCAGATTTCCAGTTGGATATCAGAGACCCAAATGAAGTTCAGGCATCAGATGATGGCTCTGGGGATCAGCACATGTCACTTCATTGATTGTTACCATCAAGGTGGGGGGGGGAGGAAGAGGAGTGTGAACACCCTGGGAATACAGTGTTTCCCCTATCCAGAAGGGGGGGGGGGCTTCAGTGATCCAGTAAACAGCCCCACCAGCCAGGCTCAGCCCCACCAGTATGTCCCAGACCTGTTCACACCAGGGAGGAAAAACAACTGAAACAGACAGAACATGAACCAGCCCCCTTAAAAACTACACTCAAGTAGAAGAACCATTCAAGGAGGAGATGTGGTTCTTGGAGCACACAAACCCCAGCCATTATTTCCATGGACTCAGACTAATGAAATGCAGAGACCAATCAGCTCCCAGACAAGGAATCACTGCTTTATTGATAATTAATTTGATTACTGGGCGAACAGAGTTTGATTCCGTTTCCTGTACAGGAACAAGGTGATCAATGAAGCAGAGATCAGAGAGACAGCTGTCACAGTCAGGGTCACGATCAGGACCACCTCAGACTCCACACCTACAAACCAATGAGAAACCAATGGTTAGTGAAGGAAACACCAAGGGGGAAATGGAAACCAGCAGTCAGCCAACTTACCACCTGGAATCCTCTCCTGCATCGTTCCCTCATTCAGGGAGTTTGTTGCCAGGTTGGTCACATCAGTATCCAGAATGATCAGGGGTCCAAGTGAGGCCTCAGCCTCCCACTTCAATCCAACTTCACTCTCTGCAATATCAAACATTCCAGTTAGAGAGGGGAAAGGGGAAACCTCCACCATCTAGAGAATCAATGTCCTACCAGCTTCAGCTACAATATCTCTCCTTCCTCTGGATCCAAATCTCAGCTCCCTTGTGGCACAGTTACCCACATGGCAACAGGCACAAATATCAATGCTCGATTCCTCCAATGGGGCCCAGCTAAGCAAGACAAAAATCAGTCAACCAACTGTATTGTGCATCACTTCTCCACAAAAGCCCATTTGAGAGAGAGCTTACATATTCTGCATCTTCCTGGAAAGTACAAGCTTTGTTCTTGGAATCTCTCCGATCCACTGGAGCTACTTTCAGGTGGCAGGTGATGAAAATCTGAGGGAACCATCAACACGTCGTTATTTAATGACTCCCTCCCAACACAGACCCACAATGATCAGTTTCCTCTTACCAAGGAACGGTCATCTCCAAAGAAACGGAATGCATCCAGGTCAAACCGGAGCTTGTCCATCTCCCGCTCGCCACTTGGCAACACAAAGGTTGAAAAGGAGTCCTCAGCTTGGCTGTCCAGGAGGCAACTGAAGACAGATTAAAAAGGGACATGAAGTGAATCAAGTGAAGCCAGTGAGATTGGAGCAGCTGGAGAAAGCAGAGAGCTCCTTACCCATTGTAGTCAATAATGCTGTATCTCGGGGTGGAGTCCTTGTCTGGGCTCAATGTAGCTACACAGCGGTCAATGTAGAGCTTCAGGGGCATGTGGTTGCTCATTGAAACAGAGGCCTCAATGTGAATGAGGTCACCCAGGTAGTAGACAGTGGAAGTGCGCTCTGTAAGCCAGTCACCTGAAGAACAAGAGGACAAGGGTTGGAGACAGTGGGTGTCACTCCGTGAGTGAAGAGAGGAAATCACTCCCCATCACATACCATTCATTAGGCGCAGAGAGAATGAAAGATGTCCTTCTCCAGACCTGGTGGAGCTGAATGGGATCCAGGTAGGCCTGATGGGGTTACTGCTCACATTGCCCTTCCTGGAAAGACAGCAGAGTCATTTTAGGACAACTTCAGAGAACACCAACAGCTGTGGATCTTCAAATAAAGATTCTCACCTAAAGTAACGACACTCAATGGGAACAACAGCTCCATTTGTTCTCACAATGACAGATCCATGATACTCTGGACTGTGGGTCAGGTGGGTGGTGTAGATCAGGAAATCTCCAGACATCTGAAAGACACCACGTTAAGGAATGAAGAACTGAACTCAAATGAGAATGTTCTACACAGGGGTTAACAATGAACTCGCCCCATCCAATTAAAATAATTCAAGGAGATTGGCAGGTTCGGTGCAAATAGGCTACTGGGCCCCAGCTGGAGTGTCGGGGGGGGGGGGGGAAAGAGTCATCTCAGGTCAGGGGTCAATCATTTAGGATAAACATGATAATGACTTTCTTCATTTAGCAGCTCATGAATTCTCTATCTCAGAGCTGGGAATGTTCAGTCAGAGGATATTCAGGACAGATGGATTATATTTTTGGACATTAAGGGAATCATGTTGAGGACAAGGGCATGAGGTTATGGGGAGCCCAGCCCAGATCTTAATGATCAGGGACAGGCTGGAGGGGCTGCATGGCCTCATCTTGTTATTAGTGTTGCTCAGCAACCCCCAGCCATGTATACAAAGAGATCATTAGACACAAGATCAGGATCAATTAACAGGGAATTCATTCAATAAAGGGACAGCTTCAGTTAACAGGAAAAGGAGCCACAAGTTGACAATGATATGGAGCCTGGAAATAGAACAGTTTCAATCCAGGGCCCCATTGATTCCAATGACTGGGAAAGTGGGAAGTGTGGAATTCCTCTTTTTTCCAATCCATATGAATTCCCATTTCATTCTGTTCATAAACACCCAACCCAATTGGATTAAACTGGACTGAAACCAAACCCTCAGTTGGATTGATGTGAATGAGGGGGAAATAGAGCTGAAAAATCAACAAGAGGAAAAGCTCAAGAGGAACAAAAGAGAAGCTTCCAGATCAATGGGGTTGATGTCACAATATTGAAGAGACTCAGACCAGTGGAAGCAAAGTACAATCAGGGAGCTAGTTTGGGTGTTTAAGACACAGGAGACCAGTATCTCCTCTATATCAATGACATCTCACCAAGTGTTGGAATAAAGAGTGTGGAACAATCTCCAGCCTAAGCTTAGAGCCAGAGTTGAGGTTTGACATTACCTGCAATTTGCTGCCACACTCATGGAGCCCATAGTCAAAGAGGACAGTGTGGTTCTGAGAGTAGATCCTGGTTGGCCGACAGCCTGCTGCCCCCAGTGTCAGGTCAGCAGCTTTAATCAGGTGCCTGGTTCCAAATAAATCCAGCTGGACCCTGACCAGCAGCTTGTCCTCTGCACACTGCACCATCACAGTCCGCAGCGGAGACACACTTTGACCCTCAGACACACGGAAATGGGAACCAAAGGGAGGAAGAGGGACTCTCTGAGGCACAGAGGTGGCTTTGACTCTGCTCCATGGAAACCTTTGGCCTCGAAACTGTTGCCAAGTATCAGAGGAACAAACAGCCCCAACTAACACCAGCACTGGGAACAAAGCCCTCACTCCAAAATCCCCCATGATACCAAACAACTGAACCATCCTGTCCACCAGGGAGCAGCACCTTTTATACTCACAACCTGTACTCACCTGAACTCTTTTGACGTCAATCAGCTAATTATACTCAAAGAAACAAGCTCAGGGACACATTAAAAGGGGACTGCTCCTGATAGGGGCACTGTCCAAATAATAATAATCTTTCTTATTGTCACAAGTAGGCTTACATTAACCTATTGAATGTAAGTTAATGAAGTCACTGTGAAAAGCCCCTAGTCGCCACAGTCTGGCACCTGTTCAGGTACACGGAGGGGGAATTCAGAATGTCCAAATTACCTATCTGCACGTTTTTCAGGATCCGCCCCCGTCGTCCACCGAATTCTCTAACCCCCCCAAAAATTGCCCCGGCGTGAATCATGCCACCCGCCTCGGAGAATGGTGGGGACCGGTGCGACGCTATGGGCCACTGGGCTGCCTGAATTCTCCCGGCTGGATGGGCCGAAGTCCCGCCGATGTGACTACGGGTCACGTTGGCGTAAATTAAACCACCTATTTAACGGCGTCAGCCAATTCCGATGGTTGACGCCGGGCCAGCGTGGCGTGGCGTTGTGTGTGTGGGGGTGTGTGTGTGTGGAGCGGTGGGGGTGTGTGTGTGGAGTTGGGTGTGTGTGCGTGTGGAGGGGGGTGTGTGTCTGTGGAGTGGGTGTGTGTGTGGAAGGGGGTGGGTGCAGTGGGGGGGTGGATAGGTGGAGAGGAGAGGGCGAGTGCCGGGGATGGGGGAGGGTGAGTGCCGGGGATGAGGGAGGGCGAGTACCGGGGAGCAGGGGGGTGGGTTGGGGAGGTTGCCCGCATGTGTGTGTGGAGGGGGGGGGTTGTGTGTGGAGGGGGGTGGGTGTGTGGTGTTGGAGGGGGGTGGGTATGTGGAGTGGAGGGGGGTGGGTGTGTGGAGTGGGGGGTTGTGTGTGGATTGGGGTGTGTGTGTGCGTGAAGGGGGTGTGTGTGTGGAATGAGTGTGAGTGTGTCTGTGGAATGGGGTGGAGGGTGTGTGTGTGTTTGGAGGGGATGGGTGTGTGGTGTGGGGGGCTGTGTGTGTGTGGAGCGGGGGTGTGTGTGTGGAGCGGGGGTGTGTGGAGTGGGGGTGTGATGTGACCATCAATTCACGATACACGTGGTTGGAAGTGAACAGTGGTTTTAATAGTCTTACAACTGAGCCTGCCTGCGACGAGATGAACTGGCAGCAGGCTCACAACTGCAGATCTTTATACTTCCAGTTAGTGGGAGGAGCCATGGGCAGAACCATGGGCGGAGCCACGGGTGGAACCCAGTACAAACTCCTCATCTCCCCCTATGGGCAGATCCGCGCAACTGCTCGTATACCGAGCTTACAAAGACACAACACATACAATATAACACAGTGTGAATTGCTCGGATTGTGATTCACCACATTCACCCTCTGTAAAAAATCAAGTCCAGCGGGGGTGATGGTCTACAAATTGAGTCGGTCCGGCAGTCGAGTCGTCCCCTGAGATCTACGAAGTACCGGGGTTGCAGCCTCTTCTGGTGGCTGGGTGGTGGCGGTTGGCGAGGGTACCATGGCGGACTCCAGGGGTGATTCGGTCCGAGCTTCGTACCCGAGTGGTTCGACTGGCGACGGGGAGCACCGGAAACCCATAGGCGCGGGGGCGCGGAGCACGGACAGTGAACCTGCAGGCGTGGGGGGGACGGGCGCAGGGGTTTGGGTGGGGTGTAGTGTGAGGGGCACCTCGGCGGTAGTAGTGTCAGAGTTGGATCCTGCAGGTGCCAGGTCCCGGAGGGAAACAGTGTCCTGACGGCCGTCAGGGTATTCGATGAACGCGTATTGGGGGTTCGAGTGGAGTAGGAGAACTATCTCAACGAGTGGGTCAGTTTTGTGGGTCCGGACGTGCTTCCGAAGAAGAACCGGGCCCAATGTCTTCAACCATGCTGGGAGCGAAACCCTCGTGGTAGTGCCCCTGGAAAAAACAAATAGCCGCTCGTGAGGGGTCTGATTGGTGGCTGTGCATAGGAGGGACCTAATAGCATGGAGCGCGTCGGGGAGGACCTCCTGCCAATGGGAGCTCGAGAGATTCCTGGACCGGAGGGTCATTGGACGGTCTTCCAGACCGTCGCGTTCTCCCTCTCCACCTGCCCGTTCCCCCTGGGGTTGTAGCTGGTAGTCCTGCTCGAGGCGATGCCCTTGTCGAGCAGGTACTGACGCAGCTCGTCGCTCATGAAGGACGAACCCTTGTCGCTGTGTACATAGTTGGGGAAACTAAACAGGGTGAAGATGCTGTGCAGGGCTCTAATGACTGTGTGGGAGGTCATATCGGGGCACGGGATAGCAAAGGGGAAGCGGGAGAACTCGTCTATGACGTTTAGGAAGTCCACATTCTGATTGGTCGAGGGGAGTGGCCCTTTGAAATCGATGCTCAGGCGTTCAAAGGGCCGGGAGGCCTTGACCAGGTGGGCCCTGTCTGGTCTATAGAAGTGCGGTTTGCACTCCGCACAGATCGGGCAATCCCTGGTGATGGCTTTTACCTCCTCGGTGGAGAAAGGCAGATTTCGGGCTTTGACGTAGTGTGCGAGCCGGGTAACCCCCGGGTGGCAGAGGTCACTGTGGATAGCTTTCAGGCGGTCGTCTTGCGCGCTGGCGCACGTGCCGCGGGACAGGGCATCTGTGGGCTTGTTGAGCTTCCCCGGTCGATACATAATATCGTACTTGTAGGTGGAGAGTTCGATCCTCCACCGTAGGATCTTATCGTTTTTAATTTTGCCCCTTTGTGAGTTGTCAAACATAAAGGCAACTAATCTTTGGTCGGTGATGAGGGTGAACCTCCTACCTGCGAGGTAGTGTCTCCAGTGACGTAAAGCTTCCACGATGGCTTGTGCTTCCTTTTCGACCGAGGTGTGTCGGAGTTCTGAAGCAGAGAGGGTTCGGGAGAAAAAGGCGACTGGTCTCCCTGCCTGATTTAGTGTGGCTGCAAGAGCTACCTCTGAGGCATCGCTCTCTACCTGGAAAGGGACGGATTCATCCACCGCCCGCATGGCCACTTTGGCGATGTCCTCCTTGATGCAGGTGAAGGCCTGGCGAGCCTCATCTGATAGAGGAAAGAGTGTGGCCTTAAATAGGGACTCACTGGACATAATACGAGAAAAACCCCAGGCACCTTTTGAGGGTCCTGGGACAATGAGGGAGAGGGAGAGGGAGTTGGCATACGTTCCGGGTCGGGGCCCAGAACTCCGTTTTCTACGACATAGCCGAGGATGGCTAGCCTGGTCGTGCGGAAAACGCATTTCTCCGTGTTATACATGAGGTTGAGTTTCTGGGCACCCTGGAGAAATCGATGGAGGTTAGCGTCGTGGTCCTGCTGATCATGGCCGCAGATGGTGACGTTGTCCAAGTACGGAAACGTGGCCCGCAGCCCGTACTGGTCCACCATTCGGTCCATTGCTCGTTGGAACACCGAGACCCCATTCGTGACACCAAAGGGAACCCGGAGGAAGTGGAAGAGGCGGCCGTCGGCCTCGAACGCCGTGTAGTGGTGGTCCTCCGGGCGGATTGGGAGCTGGTGGTATGCAGACTTCAGGTCCACCGTGGAGGAGACGCGATCTGATTAGCCATATCTGCAATCCTGGGGAGGGGATACGCGTTTAGGAGCGTAAAGCGATTTATGGTCTGGCTATAGTCCACTACCATTCAGAATTTTTCCCCGGTCTTGGCGACCACCACCTGAGCTCTCCAGGGGCTATTGCTGGCCTCTATGATCCCCTCACGTAGAAGCCTATGGACCTCGGTTCTGATAAACACCCTGTCCTACAGGCTGTATCGCCTGCTGCGAGTGGCTACGGGTTTGCAGTCCGGCGTGAAATTGGCAAAGAGTGGAGGGGGGTCGATTTTTAGCATAGCGAGGCTGCAAATAGTGAGCGGGGGCAAGAGCCCGCCGAAGCTGAGTGTGAGGCTTTTGAGGTTGCACTGGAAGTCGAGTCCCATTAAGAGTGAGGCCCAGAGTTCGGGGAGTACGTATAGCTGGAAGTTCGAGTAGCTAGTGCCCTGGATCGTTAGGGTTGCGACGGTGCGCCCTTGGAGGCCAACAGAGTGTGAGCCCGAGGCGAGGGAGATAGTTTGCCGTGCAGGGAAGATAGGGAGCGAACAGCATCTTACCAGATCTGGGTGTACGAAGCTCTCGTTGCTCCCGGAGTCAAAGAGGCACGGTGCCCTGTACCCGTTGATTGTAACGGTCATCATAGAGTTGCGGAGGTGTTTCGGACGTGACTGGTCCAGCGTGACCGCACTGAGTTGCGGGTAGTTGGCGGCTCGATCAGCTGTGCTGGAGTGGCCCCGTGATGACTGCCCTCTGAGTTCGTAGTCTTCGAGGTGCGTTTCAGAGTTTGAAGAGGATGGATCCCAAGATGGCCGCCCCCGTGGATCGCACGTGGTGGGCAGTGAGTAAGATGGCGCCCAAGATGGCGGCCCTCATGAGTCGCACGTGGCCGGCCGCATGGAGTGGGGTTGCCAAGATGGTGGCCCTCATGAGTCGCACGTGTCGGGTGGGGTCGGAGTCGGAGTACAGGCCGCAGCATTTCGGGGCCTGCGGGCCTGTGAGTTTTGGAAACGAGTGCTCTGGGCTGCGGGAGAGTTTGGGAGAGGGGGATTTCTTTGCCAGGCAGACCTGGGCATAGTGTCCTTTGTGACCGCAGCTGCTGCAGGTCGCGTTGCGGGCCGGGCAGTACTGCCGTGGGTGCTGTGGCTGTCCACAAAAATGGCACACTGGGGCTGCGTAGTGGGTGGGTGGCCGTGCGCACAGGCCTGGGGCAGTCGCTGGTTGGGGGCCCAGGATGGGGTCGCTTGGTCCACGGGGAACGAGGTGAGGCTGCAGAACGAGACCTCCATGGTTGTAGCTAACTCTACAGTGTCCTCCAAGTTCTGGGCCCATTTTTCAAGCAAACGCTGGCGCACATAGTTTGACCTGAGCCCTGCCACGTATACATCACGGACAGCGAGCTCCATATGCTGTTCGGCTGATACAGCTTGGTAATTACAATCCCGAGCTAAAGCTTTTAAATCCCACAGGAATTCATCCAATGACTCCGTGGGGCGCTGGCGGCGGGTCGTAAAAATGTGGCGCACGTAGACCTCATTGATGGGCCTCACGTACATCCGATCTAGCATGTCTAGTGCCTCCGTATACGAGGGAATACTGTTAAGTTGAGTAGAGATACGGTGGCTCACCCTTGCGTGCAGTAGGCTGAGTTTCTGCTCCTCTGTAGTTTCTGATGTGCTTGATTCAGCCAGGTAGGCCTTGAAACATCTGAGCCAGTGTTGAAAGATTTATTTCGCCTCTGCAGCCTGCGGGTCGAGTTCTAGTCGATCAGGTTTGAGGGCTGATTCCATAGTCGTTTTCTTCAAGTTTCCTAAGACTATTAAATTGATGTGACCATCAATTCACAAGACACGTGGTTGGAAGTGAACAGTGGTTTTAATAGTCTTACAACTGAGCCTGCCTGCGACGAGATGAACTGGCAGCAGGCTCACAACTGCAGATCTTTATACTTCCAGTTAGTGGGAGGAGCCATGGGCGGAACCATGGGCGGAGCCAAGGATGGAACCCAGTACAAACTCCTCATCTCCCCCTATGGGCATAACCATGCAACTGCACATATACCGAGCCTACAAAGACACAACACATACAATATAAGTGTGAATTACTAGGATTGTGATTCACCACAGGGTGTGTGTGTGGAGTGGGGGTGAGTGTGTGTGTGGAGTGGGGGTGTGTGTGTGTTGAGTGGGCGTGTGTGTGTGTGGAGTGTGGGTGTGTGTGTGGAATGGTGGCGTGTGTGTGGAGTGGGGTGTGTGCGTGTGGAGTGGGGTGTGTGTGTGTGGAGTGGGAGTGTGTGTGTGGGGGTGTGTGTGTGTGGAGTGGGGGTGTGTGTGTGACGAGTGGGTGTGTGTGAGTGTGTGGAGTGGGGGTGTTTGTGTGAGGAGTGGGGTGTGTGTGTGTGGAGTGGGGCTGTGTGTGTGGAGTGGGGTGTGTGTGTGGAATGGTGGTGTGTGTGTGTGGAATGGGTGTGTGTGTGTGTGGAGTGGGGGTGTGTGTGTGTGGAGTGGGGGTGTGTGTGTGTGGAGTGGGGTGTGTGTGTGGGGTGTGTGTGTGGGGGTGTGTGTGTGTGGAGTGAGGGTGTGTGTGTGTGGAGTGAGGGTGTGTGTGTGTGGAGTGGGGTGTGTGTGTGGAGTGGGGATGTGTGTGTGGAGTGGGGTGTGTGTGTGTGGAGTGGGGTGTGTGTGTGGAGTGGGGTGTGTGTGTGTGTGGAGTGGGGTGTGTGTGTGAGAAGTGGGGGGGGGGTGTGTGTGGAGTGGGGCTTTGTGTGGAGTGGGGGGGGGTTTGTGTGTGTGAAGTGGGGGTGTGTGTGAGGAGAGGGTGTGTGTGTGTGGAGTGGGTGTATGTGTGTGTGGAGGGGGGCGTGTGTGTGGAGTGGGGGTGTGTGTGGAAGGGGGTGGGTGGAGTGGGGGGGGTGGAGAGGTGGAGAGGAGAGGGCGAGTGCCGGGGATGGGGGAAGGCGAGTGCCGGGGATGAGGGAGGGCGAGTGCCGGAGATGGGGGAGGGTGAGTACCGGGGAGGAGGGTGGGTGAGTGCCGGGGAGCGGGGGTGTTGGGGAGGTTGTCCGCCTGTGTGTGTGGAGGGGGCTGAGTGTGTGTGTGTGAAGGGGGGTGTGTGTGTGGAATGGGGGGGAGGGGTGTGTGGAGGGTGTGTGTGTGGGTGGAGGGGGGAGGGTGTGTGGAGTGGGGGGCGTGTGTTGAGAGGGGGTGTGTGTGTGGAGGGGGGTGGGTGGAGTGGGGGGATGTATGTGGAGTGGGGGGGTGTGTGTGGAGAGGGCGTGTGTGTGTGTGTGTGGTGTGTGTGTGGAGGGGAGGTGTGTGTGGAGTGGGGGTGTGTGTGTGGAGTGGGGCGTGTGTGGAGTGGGGGGGGTCTGTGTGTGGAGTGGGGGGGTGTGTGTGGAGGGGGGTGTGTGTGTGGAGTGGGGGTTGTGTATGTGGAGTGGGGGTGTGTGTGGAGTGGTGTGTGAGGAGTGGGGGTGTGTGTGTGTGGAGTGGGGCGTGTGTGGAGTGGGGGGTGTGTGTGGAGGGGGGTGTGTCTGTGGAGTGGGGGTTGTGTATGTGGAGGGGTGTGTGTGTGTGGAGTGGTGTGTGTGTATGTGTGGAGTGGGGTTGTGTGTGTGGAGTGGGGGTGTGTGTGGAGTGGGTGTGGTGTGGAGTGGTGTGTGTGTATGTGTGGAGTGGGGGGTGTGTGTGTGGAGTGGGGTGTGTGTGTGGAGTGGTGTGTGTGTGTGGAGTGGTGTGTGTGTGTGGAGTGGGGGTGTGTGTGTGGAGTGGGGGTGTGTGTGTGGAGTGGTGTGTGTGTGGGAGTGGTGTGTGTGTATGTGTGGAGTGGGGGTGTGTGTGTGGAGTGGGGATGTGTGTGTGGAGTGGGGGTGTGTGTGGAATGGTGGTGTGTGTGTGTGGAATGGGTGTGTGTGTGTGTGGAGTGGGTGTGTGTGTGTGGAGTGGGGGTGTGTGTGTGTGTAGGGTGGGGTGTGTGTGTGGGGGTGTGTGTTGTGGTGTGTGTGTATGTGTGGAGTGGGTGTGTGTGTGTGGAGTGGGGGTGTGTGTGTGGAGTGGTGTGTGTGTGGAGTGGTGTGTGTGTATGTGTGGAGTGGGTGTGTGTGTGTGGAGTGGGGGTGTGTGTGTGGAGTGGTGTGTGTGTGTGGAGTGGTGTGTGTGTATGTGTGGAGTGGGGGTGTGTGTGTGGAGTGGTGTGTGTGTGTGGAGTGGGGGTGTGTGTGTGGAGTGGGGGTGTGTGTGTGGAGTGGTGTGTGTGTGTGGAGTGGTGTGTGTGTATGTGTGGAGTGGGGGTGTGTGTGTGGAGTGGGGGTGTGCGTGTGGAGGGGGGTGTGTGTGTGGAGTGGTGTGTGTGTGTGTGTGTGCGCGCGGAGGGTGTGTGTTTGTGTGTGGAGTGGGGGTGTGTGTGTGGAGTGGTGTGTGTGTATGTGTGGAGTGGGGGTGTGTGTGTGGAGTGGGGGTGTGTGTGTGGAGTGGTGTGTGTGTGTGGAGTGGTGTGTGTGTATGTGTGGAGTGGGGGTGTGTGTGTGGAGTGGGGGTGTGTGTGTGGAGTGGGGGTGTGCGTGTGGAGGGGGGTGTGTGTGTGGAGTGGTGTGTGTGTGTGTGTGCGCGCGGAGGGTGTGTGTTTGTGTGTGGAGTGGGGGTGTGTGTGTGGAGTGGTGTGTGTGTGTGGAGTGGGGGTGTGTGTGTGGAGGGGGGTGGGTGGAGTGGGGGGTGTGGAGAGGTGGAGAGGAGAGGGCGAGTGCCGGGGATGGTGGAGGTCGAGTGTCGGGGAGGGTGGAGGGTGAGTGTCGGGTTGGAGTGCCAGCTTCCAACATTCGTGACCATGAGGCCCATTGCATTTGGCTGGGGGGGTGGGGGGGAGGGGGGGGGGGGGAGGGGGAGGGTACGGGCAATGATGACATGTCGCCTGTTCCCCCCCCCCCTCCCCCCCACCCCCTGCAGGCCGTTATGTTTGGTGATCACCCAGCGATGTTGGCCGCACTTCTACATGTTACCCTGGGGCCTGGGGCAACCGCAGAGTAGCATGCCGCGGTGGGGCAGGTGGCAGCCGCCCAGGCCGGAGCCCCGCCCGTCCGACAGGACGAGGAGGAGGAGGAGCACAAGGAGGAGGAGGAGGAGGAGGAGGTGGTGGTGCCATGGTGATGGAGATGCCCGATGAGGCCCCGTGTGTACCGGCCCCGCTCGTCGTACCAGGACCTCACGGACCGCGCATGCAGGAGGAGACTCCAGATGAGCCAGGAAACCGTCGCCCATATCTGCCACCTGATGGCACACCTGGCACCACATGGCACTGGGGGAGGACCTCCTCTCCCCCTGGCCATCAAGGTTACAGGGGCCCTGAACTTTTATGCCACGGGGTCATTCCAGGCGCCAAGTGGGGACCTGTCCGGCATCTCGTAGGCATCGGTGCACCGGTGCATCCGGGCAGTGACAGATGCCCTTTATGCCATTGCAGACCGCTACATCCCGTTCCCAATGGACCAGGCCAGCCCGGATGCCCGGGCAGCGGGCTTCCCTGCGGCGGCCGGGATTCCCATGGTCCAGGGCGCGAACGATGGGATGCACTTCGCCATGCGGCCACCTACGGATAACAGGGCCGTGTTCATGAATAGGAAGGGGACCTATTCCATGAACATTCAGGTGGTCTGCGACCAACGCATGATAATCCTGCACGTTTGCGCACGGTACCCGGGCAGTGTACATGACTCATTCGTATTGGCGCAATCTTTCATGCCCGGCATGTTCGAGGGCGCCCCCCCCTCGGCTGAGGGGCTGATTGCTGGGCGACAGGGGTTACTCGTTGCGGGTCGTGGCTGATGACGCCTACATGGAGGCCACAGAATGAAGTGGAGATCGGCTACAACAATGGCCATGCAGTGACCAGGGGTGTGATAGAGCGGTGCTTTGGGCTGCTGAAGATGCGTTTCAGGTGCCTGGACCGCTCTGGAGGGTACCCGCCAGATAGGATCGGCTGCATCGTTGGGGTCTGCTGCGTCCTGCACAACATAGCCCAGCAGAGGGGCGATGTGCTGCAGGCAGAGGAGGGGGATGTGGAGGAGCAGCAAGAAGAGGCGCAGTCCCCAGATGAGGAGGATGGGGGCAATGGTCAGGACAGACGGGCTGGACATGGATGGGAGGCTGCCCACCGTTACCAGCTGGAACAGCGGGCACAGGACAAGCTGATTGCCGCCCGGTTCACTGACTAGGGGGGCGTGGGAATCACCGAGCATGGGCACAGACTGCACACCACGGCACCAGCCGACTACCCTCACCCCTCCCACTCACCCATCACCAACCACCCTCACCCTACCTGCATTGCACATCCACCTGCGGCTCTTGGCTCCATATCGTTCGACAATATCTGACCCATGGCTACTGTACCACCCTCCATCCGGACCATCCCTGCATGCGGCCGTGACACGGCAGAGCACGGTCCCGTCCTCTGCCCCGGGGGATGGCAAGGGCAACCCGGCGGGTGGGGGGGAGGGGGGGGAGCACACTTACCTGGGGTTGACGTTCTATCACCCCTCACACACACACTGGCGCTCACCTCACACCACACACCCGCACGCTTTGGACAGAGCACAAAGGCAGCTTCTGTAGGTGTGAAAGTGATTTTAATAACAGTTCATAAACGTGCCCTAGCCCCCATAACTCATCTGTGCCCTGCACCCATGCCAACGAACTCAGTGTCTATTTGTTTGGCCTTACGGGCCCTTTGACTACGTCTAGCTGGTTCCTCAGACGGTACAGCAGAGACTCCTGTCATTCCTGCCCTGTGACTCGGGATCCCTTTGGCGGTGTTTCCTGGGGCAGCCCGGCCTCGATGGGCCAGGCTGCGGCACGGGCGACTGGGATGACGAGCTGCCAGCCTGCCCTGCCCGTTGCCCACCAGATGCACCTGGAACGGAAAGGGGGGAGTCTGAGGTGTTGCGGTGTTCCAGAACCTCCCCTACAGGGGGACCCGGAATGGGCCTCAGCACCTTCTCCTCCCTCGGGGTGCCAATGGCCCCCGAGCCTCTACATGGGTCAGGGATGCGAACGGACCGACCATCCGACGCCCCCCTGACAACTGGCGTTGCCAGTCCTGGAGGCCCACCCTGGTATCAACAAGGTTCTGCAGGTTTGCAGCCATGAGCTCAGGGCGTTGGCCATCCCTGTCTGTGTCTGGCGACGCCGACAACACCTGGGCAATGGCACTGATACCCTCAGCGATGGCCTGCTGAGACTGGGCCACTGCCTGCAGAGACTGGGCCATGGCCTACAGAGACTGGGCCATGGCCTGCAGAGACTGGGCCATTGCCTGCAGAGACTGGGCCATGGCCTGCTGAGACTGGGCCATTGCCTGCAGAGACTGGGCCATGGCCTGCTGAGACTGGGCCATGGCCTGCAGAGACTGAGCCATGGCGTTGAGCGCCTCTCCCATCTGCCACTGGCTCTGGCTAATGGCTTCCTGTGAGAGGGCAGCCATGTCCAGGGCCACAGATGCCGCCTGCACGGAAAGCCCCAGGCCTTGCAGACTGCTCCCCATGCCTGACACCATCACCCCCATTGCCTCCACCTCGGACGCAACCCTTACGGTTTCGGTCTGGGTGGCACACATGACGGGCACCACTGCCAGCTCCTGGACGCGGGTGCACTCCTCCACCTGCGTCTGCAGCTGCCGCAAGCTGGTCGTCACCCCCTTCGATCGCCCTGGGTCCGTGACTGCATCGGGTTTATGGGTGGGTGGGGTAACTCCAGGAACCCGGGACCCTTCTGGGCGGCAGATGTTTGCTTGTGCCGGGATGCCCTCCGACCTCCCGGCCCCTCTGCTGCTCCTACCTCCACCTGCTGTGCCGGTACGGCTGTGTTGTGCGCACCAGTGAGTGTACCAGAAGCCTCATCACTAAAGAGCCCAACCGAGGTGAGTGTCTCTGCGATGGCGGAGGGTGTTGGAGACAACAGTGGCGTTGTGTTGTGATCATCATCCGACCCAAAGTCCATGGTCCCCTGGGGTGGTGGCTCCTGTCCACCCGTCCCCTGTGTGTCAGTGTCCTGGGTAGCAGCGTCCTGGTTGGGGTGTCCTGGGTAAGGGTGTCCTGGGTAGGGCTGTCCTGGGTAGGGATGTCCTGGGTAGCAGCGTCCTGGTTGGGGTGTCCTGGGTAGTGGTGCACTGGGGAGGGGTGTCCTGGGTAGGGGTGTCCTGGCTTAGCTGCAAAGGGGGCCTATGGCTGCCCCCCCTCGTCGCTGCGCCTTGCCCGCCTGCGTCGCCGCACTCGCACTCGACGGGGGCGTTGTCTCCCTGGTGCTCCGGGTCTGTCCCTGTTTCGTGGCCACCCTGGGACGTCCTGTGGGTGTGGAATGCCTGCTGGGCCGGGTCGCTCCCTGTCCCGTGGCCGTCCTGGATCGTCCTGGGGGCAGTCGGCATCCTCGGGGACGGGTGCCTCGTCATTTGGTCCTGCAATACACAATACAGCATACACAGGCGGTGATCAGGGGATATGGGGGAAGGGGGATATGGGGGAAGGGGGATAAGGGGGAAGGGGGATAAGGGGGAAGGGGGATAAGGGGGATATGGGGGAAGGGGGATATGGGGGAAGGGGGATAATGGGGAAGGGGGATATGGGGGAAGGGGGATAAGGGGGGAAGGGGGATATGGGGGGAAGGGGGATAAGGGGGAAGGGGGATATGGGGGAAGGGGGATAAGGGGGAAGGGGGGATATGGGGGAAGGGGATAAGGGGGAAGGGGGGATATGGGGGAAGGGGGATAAAGGGGAAGGAGGATATGGGGAAGGGGGATAAGGGGGAAGGGGATATGGGGAAGGGGGATAAGGGGGAAGGGGGATATGGGGGAAGGGGGGATAAGGGGGAAGGGGATAAGGGGGAAGGGGGATATGGGGGAAGGGGGATAAGGGGGAAGGGGGATATGGGGGAAGGGATATGGGGTATATGGGGAAGGGGATATGGGGGAAGGGGGATAGGGGGATATGGGGAAGGGGATATGGGGGGGAAGGGGGATATGGGGGATATGGGGGAAGGGGATAGGGGATAGGGGAAGGGGATATGGGGAAGGGGGATATGGGGAAGGGGATGGGGGATATGGGGAAGGGATATGGGGGGATATGGGGGATGAGGGATATGGGGGATATGCTGGAAGGGGATATGGGGAAAGGGGTTATGGGGATATGGGGGAAAGGGAATATGGGGGGTATGGCGGAAGGGGGATTGGGGGATACGGGGAAGGGGGATAGGGGGATAGGGGGAAGGGAATGGGGGATGAGGGAAGGGGATATGGGGATATGGGGGAAGGGATATGGGGATATGGGGAAGGGGATAGGGGGTAGGGGGAAGGGGGATATGGGGGATATGGGGGAAGGGGCGATGGGGAAGGGGGATATGGGGGAAAGAGGAATATGGGGGAAGGGGGATATAGGGAAGGGGGTATGGGGAAGGGGATATGGGGGGAAGGGGGATATGGGGGAAAGGGGGATATGGGGAAAGGGGGATATGGGGAAAGGGGATATGGGGAAGGGGGATATGGGGATATGGGGAAGGGGATATGGGGGATATGGCAGAAGGGGGATATGGGGGAAGGAGATATGGGGTATATGGGGAAGGGATATGGGGGAAGGGGGATATGGGGGATATGGGGAAGGGGATATGGGGAAGGGGGATATGGGGGATATGGGGAAGGGGATATGGGGTATATGGGGAAGGGGATATGGGGAAGGGGGATATGGGGAAGGGGGATATGGGGATTATGGCGGAAGGGCCATATGGGGGGGGGGGATATGGGGGATGAGGGATATGGGGGATATGCTGGAAGGGGATATGGGGAAAGGGGTTATGGGGATATGGGGGAAAGGGAATATGGGGGGTATGGCGGAAGGGGGATTGGGGGATACGGGGGAAGGGGGATAGGCGGGAAATGGGGGATATGAGGGAAGGGGATATGGGGATATGGGGGAAGGGGATATGGGGGATATGGGGAAGGGGAATATGGGGGTATGGGGAAGGGGGATATGGGGGTTATGGGGGAAGGGGCGATGGGGAAGGGGGATATGGGGGAAAGAGGAATATGGGGGAAGGGGGATATGGTGGATATGGGGAGGGGGGATATGGGGGATATGGGGGAAGGGGGATATGGGGGAAGGGGGATATGGAGTACATGGGGGCGGGGGGATATGGGGGATATGGGGGAAGGGGGATATAGGGATATGGGGAAGGGGATATGGGGATATGGGGGAAGGGGAATATGGGGATATGGAGGAAGGGGTTATGGGGGAAGGGGAATATGGGGGTATGGGGATGGGGATATGGGGAAGGGGTTATGGGGGAAGGGGAATATAGGGGAAGGGGATATGGTGGATATGGGGAGGGGGATATGGGGGATATGGGGGAAGGGGGATATGGGGGAAGGGGGATTATAGGGATATGGGGAAGGGGATATGGGGATATGGGGAAGGGGAATATGGGGAAAGGGGAATATGGGGGGTATGGGGGAAAGGGGATATGGGGAAGGGGTTATGGGGAAGGGGAATATAGGGGGTATGGGGGAAGGGTGATATGGGGAAGGGGGATGGGGGAAATGAATATGAGGGAAGGGGGATATGGGGGTTATGGGGGAAGGGGGATATGGGGGAAGGGGAAAAGGGGGGCAGGCCGTGGTGTTTCTCACTTGGTGGTGCGCGCCCGACCTCTGCATCCGCAACCTCCGGTCCTTGGATCCGCCTGCGAGTCCCAGGGCCTTCGCCTCATAAACAGTTATTGGTCTCTCATCAGCTGGACCCCCTCCGGTCCTCCCACGCTCGCGCGTGTGCGCGCTTCTCCTGTGGGGGGGGGGGGGGGGGCTGAGTGGCAGGGATAAAGGGCAACAGTATTCGGCAGAGATATACATGCAGGCCAGCGGTTGTGTGTACAGTGGCAGAGGTGAGCAACCCAACCTGCCACTGCAGGCTGCATAGTTGGTGCAGCCATGTCAGTTGCACCTAGTGGTGTGCTGCACATCGGAGGTGGGGGAGGTGGGGGGGGGGGGGGGTGCTACTCACCCTGGATGTTCTAACAAGGTCATTAACCTTCTAGTGGCACTGTCGCCGGTCACTTTCGGGGAGCTGAACGGCTGAGGGACTCGCGCCATTTTTGGCGCCGAGTTTTGTCCATCGCACAGATTATCGGAGAATCCCGCCCCGGGCCTCTCCCGGGATTTTCCCGACTTCGCGGAATTTGCACTGGGAGCAATGCGGCTGGTGAATTGCCCCGCTGTTTCTCATCCAGTGTTGCCCAAATATTTCCAGAAGTTTCTGTTCATGTTGTACATTTAATAACTGAACTTGTTCAACATTGCTGACTTAACTAATTACAAATAACAGACTGATGCTTGAGCAAGATTTCTTTACATGTGCCAGGCATAGGTTGCTGTAAGCACATTGAATCTTGTGGAAGTTATAATTTGCCTTCTGTAATCTTTTCACTACATGGTCATGCAGAAACTTAAACAGCATTTTGTCTCCAGCACAAGTATGTTTAATGCCGTATGTTCATGTTTTTCAGAACGATGCCTGTTTAGTGCCTGTTGATGACCCAAAGGCCACCAGTGCCACAGAGGAAATAAATACTGTGACTAGTTCTATTACGATGCAGGAGTAATTTGCCATGGATGAACATGAGGTTTCTCAATCCTGTCATTCAATGGAAAGGAGGAGGGAAAAGAAATAGAAGATTTGGGGCATGCCTAAATAGTTGGCCACATTTTTAATTGAAAACTATCCAAATTACTTACTTTATTACTAATTTCAGAGTACTTAATTATTCCTCTAAATTAAGGGTGTTGTAGTCTGACAGCGACTGTTGGAATTAAATTTAAGCAGTGAGCTTGGTAATGGAGGATGGAATACTTGAAGTGAGGAAAGTGATTAAAAGCATGTTAAAAAAATGTTCTTATAAATGCACAAAATAAAAAGAGTATGTTTATTTGTGGGTATTGACAATAGAGGCTACGATCAAACGGCCTCGTAGCGCCCGACCCGGTGACGTGACAAGGCCATTAAACCTGGGACGAGGCCTCTCGCTAGATTTGCGCCGCTCGGAACGCCTCGCGAGATCTCGTGAGACGTCACAATCTGGATCTCGCCCTCACTGGGCGGCATCCAGATATACATCTCAAATGGTCCATTCGGCTCATTTAAATATGTCGCGCCCAATTCCCCCGAGGTCCGGGAACTGGCAGCCTCGCCTGGGAGACGTTGCCATGGTACCGTTTAGCACTGGTCCACCCTGGCTCTCCCTCTGGCACCCAGACAACTTGGCAGTGGCAGGACACTCAGGTGCCAGGGTGGCACTGCCAAGGTTTGGGCCTGAGGGTGGATGAAGGGCGGGTATGAATGGATCGCCTAACGGTTGGGGGGGGGGGGGGGGTTTAAAGGGTGGAGTCCTGAAATTGAGTGTTAAGCATACTCACCCAGAACGAGCAACACTGACAAAATGCGAAAAGATGGGTTATGGAGGTGGCTAAGCATTTAAATTTGCCTGAGATACAGTTTGACTCATTGGAAATGGCAAAAATCCAGTTACAACTTAAACAAATGGAACATGAGAAAGAATTAAAGCAGCTTGAATACGAAAGAGATAGAGAGGAAAAAGAAAGAGAGAGGGTGGAAAAAGAAAAGGAGATAGTAGAAAGGAGAAAAGAAAGAATAGCCCTAGCAGAACAATAAGAAAGAGAAAGGGAGATACAGATCAGGGAAAAAGATAAATCGAGAGAGTTTGAATTTCAGAAAATGGCCATGAAACATGACAGTCAGTTAAAATTAGCAGATGTAAAGGGAAACATACAGTTGGATGATAGTGATGCTTGGTGATGTCCATACAGTGCCAAGGTTTGATGAGAAGGAGGTAGAAGCCTTTTTCATTTAATTTGAGAAGGTTGCTAAACAAATGAAATGGCTACAGGGCATGTGTGTATTACTGATTCAAACAAAGCTGGTAGGTAGGGCTAGTGAAGTGTTTGCATCACTACCGGAGGAGGTATATGGGACGTATGAGGAGGTGAAAAATTCCATCTTAGGTGCGTATGAACTAGTGCCTGAAGCTTACAGACAAAGGTTTAGAAATTTAAGGAAAGAATTTGGTCAAACTTACATGGAGTTTGAAAGGATCATTCCTTTCAAAGCACGGTAGCATGGTGGTTAGCATAAATGCTTCACAGCTCCAGGGTCCCAGGTTCGATTCCCGGCTGGGTCACTGTCTGTGCGGAGTCTGCATGTCCCCCCCGTGTGTGCGTGGGTTTCCTCCGGGTGCTCCGGTTTCCTCCCACAGTCCAAAGACGTGCGGGTTAGGTGGATTGGCCATGCTAAATTGCCCGTAGTGTCCTAAAAGTAAGGTTAAGAGGGGGGGGGGGGGTTGTTGGGTTACGGGTATAGGGTGGATACGTGGGTTTGAGTAGGGTGATCATGGCTCGGCACAACATCGAGGGCCGAAGGGCCTGTTCTGTGCTGTACTTTTCTTTGTTCTATGTTCTATAAACAGAGTAATTTTGATAGGTAGATAAGGGCTTTGAAAATAGGTCAAATGTATGAAACTCTCAGAGAAATTATGCTTCAGGAGGAGTTTAAAAATTCAATTCCTGATGTAGTGAGAACTCATGTGGAAGAGCAGAGAGTTAAAACTGCAAGGTTAGCAGCAGAAACGACAGATGATTATGAATTAGTTCATAAATCAAAGCTTGGTTTACAACATCAGTTTCAGCCTGTGAAGGATAGAAACTGGGGACATGAGAAATACTCAAGTGGAAAAGGTAAAGGTGATCTGATGGGAGAGAACAAGGAGAGTGTGCCTCAGATTAAAAAAGAAATCCAGGAGGGTGGAAAAGAAATGAAACGTTTCAAATGTTTTCACTGTAATAAACTAGGGCATGTAAAGTCACAGTGTTGGTGGTTGAAGAAAAGCACTGGGAAAGCTGATGTGTAAAACAGGATAAGACAGTGTTTTTTTCTTAAGTGGTAAAGGAAAGCCCAAGT
Organism: Scyliorhinus canicula; assembly: GCF_902713615.1. Taxonomy (NCBI): domain Eukaryota; kingdom Metazoa; phylum Chordata; class Chondrichthyes; order Carcharhiniformes; family Scyliorhinidae; genus Scyliorhinus; species Scyliorhinus canicula. Next base: position 118,594,373 of record NC_052151.1, read on the forward strand.
GAAGCGAAGGAGGTGCAAAAGATTGTACAGCCTGATCAAGAGGTGATTGACAAGAAGGTGTCAGATCTCTTTAAAGAATTTATTGCGTGGGTAAAGTTTACTCATGTGTATCAAGATGAGCAGGTAAAGAAGTCACAATTTTCAGAGATATGGGAGCTGGTCAATCTTTAATGGTAAGAGATGAGGAGTTATGTAGTTTGGGAAGAATCGTGCCAGAAAAGGTGGTAATCTGTGGAATTCAGGGTGAGAAGAGTAGTGTTGAATTATATAATGTAAGGTTGGAAAGTCCAGTGAAGAGAGGTGAAGTGGTAGTAGAAGTAATAGAGAAACTATCTTGTCCAGGAATACAGTTTATCTTGGGTAATGACACAGCTGGATCGCAGGTGGGAGTGATGCCTACTGTGGTTGATAAACCAGTGGAAAATCAGATAACTGAAGTGTTGAAGGACGAATATCCTGGTATTTTTCTGGATTGTGCAGTAACAAGGTCACAAAGTTACTGGTTAAGAGAAGAGGAGAAGTCAAAGAGTGAAGATGAAGTTGAAGTGCAATTATCAGAAAAGATTTTTGGCCAGATGGTTGAAAAAGAACAAGAACAGATGGAGGATGAGGCAGATATTTTTAGTTCAGGAAAATTGGCGGTGTTACAACAAAAGGATATAGAAATAAAACGGATGTATCAGAAAGCATATACAGAAGACAAATCTGAGTGTATACCAGAATGTTATTACCGTAAAAGTGTTGTCTTGATGAGGAAATGGAGACCTTTACATATGCAGGCAGATGAAAAATGAGCAGAAGTTCATCAAGTAGTATTGCCGGTAGGGTATAGAAAGGAAGTGTTGCGAGTTGCACATGAGGTACCAGTGGGAGGTCATTTGGGAATAAGGAAAACTCAAGCTAAAATACAAACACATTTTTATTGGCCTGGACTACATAAAGATGTAGTTAAATTTTGTCAATCATGTCACACATGTCAAATGATAGGGAAACCTCAAGCAGTGATAAAACCAGCGCCCTTAATACCCATTCCAGTATTTGAGGAACTTTTTACAAGGGTCCTAATTGATTGTGTAGGACCGCTTCCTAAAACAAAAAGTGGGAATCAATATCTTTTGACTATAATGGATGTATCTACTAGGTTTCAAGAGGCCATTCAGGTACGTAAAATTACAGCTAAAAAGATTGTGGAGGAGTTACTTAAATTCTTTACTAGATATGGACTACGCACAGAAATACAATCAGATCAAGGATCAAATTTTACCTCAAGGTTATTCAAAGATGTTATGGATAACTCAGGAATTAAACAATGTAAATCAACTGTGTACCATCCAGAATCAGAGGGAGCATTAGAAAGGTAGCATTAGACATTAAAGACAATGTTGAGGACATATTGTCAAGATTATCCAGAGGATTGGGATAAAGTAATTCCAGTCGTACTGTTTGCAATTAGGGATGCACCTAATGAGTCAACCAAATTCAGTCCTTTTGAACTAATTTTTGGTCATGAGGTAAAAGGACCGCTTAAATTGATTAAGGAAAAATTGGTGACTGAGAAATCAGAAATTACATTATTGGATTACGTGTCAAATTTTAGGTAACGATTAAATATAGCTGGTGAATTGGCTGGACAACATTTAAAAGTTGCACAAAATGAGATGAAACGGGTAGCGGACAAGAAATCCAAAGTTCGTAGTTTTGACAGTGGAGATAAAGTTTTAATATTGTTACCAGTGGTAAGTGAGCCTTTAAAAGCTACGTCTTGTGGACCTTATCAGATTGAAAGGAAATTAAGTGAGGTGAATTATGTGGTAAAAACACCAGATCGAAGGAAGACTTACCGAGTGTCATGTGTATATGCTTAAAAGGTACTTTGAAAGGGAAGGAGAAATAGGAGGAGGTTTTAATGATTCTAACTCAGTGACAAACCAAATCCAGATGATTGTGAATTTGACATAACTCAAATTAAATTGGAAAATGAGTATGTTCTTAAAAATTGGGATAAATTGTTGAGTTACCTTCCAGAGAAAAAATGGACTGACCTGAAGGAGTTATTGATATCACATGGGCAAGTTTGTGGAGATAAATTGGGAAGTACTAAAGTGGCTATACATGATGTAGATGTGGGAAATGTTGTTCCAATCAAACAACATCAATACAGACTTAACCCTTTAAATTTGGCACAGATCAACAAAGAGATTGAGAGTATGCTTAAAAATGGCATAATTGAAGTGGGTCGCAGCCAATGGAGCTCACCCATAGTTATGGTACCTAAACCAACGGTTGTGTGTGGACTATAGAAAGGTTAATACAGTTACAAGAACGGACTCTTATCCTACCCCACATTTGGAGGATTGCATTGAAAAAGTGGGACAATCAGCATTTATTTTCAAACTGGATTGACTTAAAGGTTACTGGCAAGTACCTTTTTCCAAAAGGGCGAAGGAGATTTCAGCTTTTGTGACTTCAGATGGTATATACCAATTCAAAGTTATGCCATTTGGCATGAAAAACACCCCAGCCACATTTCAACGGTAAACTAACAAAGTTGTTTCAGGATTACCCAACTGCAGGGAATACATCGACGATCTGGTGATTTTCAGCCAGACATCTGATGGAATTATTTGATTGACTTCAGGAGGCGGGTTTGGTGATAAACCTAGCCAAAATTGAATTTGGAAATTACCCTGTCACTTTCCTTGGCCATACAAGCAGACAGGGTCGAATGGTCTCACGGCATGTGAAAACAAAAGTTATTTGACGGCCTGAAGGTTGTGTTAACCACTGCTCCTACGTTAGCCATCCCAAACTACACAAAACCATTCAAAGTGGCGGTTGATGCAAGCAATGTGGTTGTAGGTGCGGTGCTTCTACAGGACAATGACGAAGGGCTAGAGCAGCCTAATGGCTATTTTTCAAAGAAATTGAATTCTCACCAGCAAAAGTGTTCCACGATTGAGAAGTAGACTTTGAGTTTGGTGCTGGCTTTGCAACATTTTCATGTTTGTGACCAGCAATCCACCTGACACCGTTATATATACTGATCATAATCTGTGACGTTTTTGGAGCGATTCCGGAATAACAATGCAAGGCTGTTTCACTGGAGTTTATTGTTGCAGCCATTTCATTTAAAAATAGTACATGTGGTGGGACGAGAAAACGTGATAGCCAATGCTTTGTCACTAATGTGATGAACGGAAGCAGTTTCACTTGGAGGAGAAAGAACGAAAAAAAAATGGACTATATTATTATACCTGTTTACGTCTGTTGTTTTTTTTTAAACAAAAAAATTATATTTACTGTGTGCATTTCTTAAAGAATAGTAAAATGGTGAAAAATGAAACCATCTTGATGTTGATGGTTTTTTTTTTCTTGGGTGTGGGAGGAGGTGTCATGTGAGAGTGCCTTTAAAAATGGATATTTATATAAATATCTGTAGTGAGAGTACCTTTAAGAAAAGGGTGTTTACCACTGTAATGATGTCAGAGAGTGGGTGGAGCTGAGCTGTCTGTCAGCTGTCGACTTTTGTTTTAGGTTGTTTGCTGCAGGGTGTGTTTTAGTTTTGTTTTCGGAGCTGGATAGCTGCAGTCACAGCCAGAAGGTGCATGAGTTTCTCTGTAATCTAAAGACTGTAAATTGATCCTGGTGAATTAAAACTAATAACAGTAGTGACTTTAACCTGATGTGGTTCTGGTATGGATGTTGGAAGAAAAGCTCAAAGGATTACTTAAGTGTTGCATTCTTTGGGGTTGCATTTGAATTAATGGTTGCTCAGATGTTCACTTGAGTTCATAGAATATTGTTTTGCTTTAAAAAATACTTTTCCATTTCTGCTGTCCCACACCTGTAGAGTGGGCCGTGTGCTCCCCATACCACAATCTATTAAAAGTTGTGGGTCAGGTGAACTAAACCCTGGCACATAACACAATAAATCATGTACAGTTTAGATTGCTTTGCCTGTCACTAATTTATACCAACTGCCATTGATGGTTAATCATTGCTGAAACTAGTGAAAGAGGCAAGTTTCTATTCTGGTGGGTTGCTCCCCTCAAGACAAATTTGATGATCAAATCCTCAGCCCAGTCTGGTATTGATCTAGCCCAGAGTGGGTTCATTCGCATTCAGTCCCTGGCATGTACCCGGATAGCTGATCTTAGCTCAGAAGATTTATTCAAGAACTCAGATGTACAGAATCCATATCAAGGGCAGCACAGTAGTTAGCACTGTTGTCTCACATCACCAGGGTCCCGGGTTCAATCCCCACCTTGGGTCACTATCTGTGCAGAGTCTCCAGGTCTTCAGGTTTCCTCACACAGTCCAAAGACTGGGTTTTGTACTATTGCTTGCATCTGAACATGAAGTCCAGAATTAACTTTGGCATTTCTATTTGCTTGCTCATCTATGGTTTTGTGGCATTTCTATTTGCTAATCCAGTATTGGCATTTCTATTTACTAATCTATCGTTTTGTGGCATTGCTTTCCGAACATGAAAATAGGATTCCCATACAGTGGACAGAAAGACCAATATTTTATTTTAATTTTGTCCGACTGAGGGGGAAGGATACCTCACTCCAAGAATAATTCCACACAAAATAGGGATTATGGTATAGTATTAAAATGACTTTCAAATCAGTGCATCATAGAATTTACAGTGCAGAAGGCCATTCAGCCCCACGTCTACACTGGCTCCTGAAAGAGCATTCTACCCAAACGAGCACCGGGAGGAAACCCACACAGGACACAGGGAGAATGTGTAGACTGCAGAGACAGCAACCCAAGCTGGGAATTGAACCAGGTCACAACAATCCCTCGGACTCCCTGTTCCTCAATCTCTTCAGGCTCAGTCCAAGCTCATCTTGCCCCCGCTGCAATGGACTAGTTCAGTTGCTCTTATTCTTAATTCCCCCAATGCCCTATGAGGGGATTATTTCTGCAGACCCACCCAACCAAATCCTTCAATGCCTCAGATCTGCCTCAATCTTTAACACAGGAAGATTCAAACTTAGCTCTTATGCCCCAGTCTTCATTCTCGCCAATCAGCATCAAGCCTGCTCAAAACAAGATGTCTCCTTTGATGTTTGACCCATACCCAAGGAGGTCCCAGGCCTGCACACACCCACCACCCACTCCCCCCACACTGGGTGGGGGAGAAGAAGGGGACTGACACAGACAGAAAATTAACAGCCCCCATAAAAACTACCCTCAATTAGAAGAACAATTCAAGGAGGAGGAGGAGGTGATATGGTTCTTGGAACTTTTGTGTGCACAAACCCCAGCCAATCAGCTCCCAGACACAAGAAATCACTGCTTTATTGATATAATTTGATTTGATCACTGGGTGAACACTGTTTGATTGAGTTTCTTGTACAGGATCAATGAAGCAGAGTTCAGAGAGACAGCCGTCACAGTCAGGGTCGCAATCAGAATCACCTCAGACTCCACACCTACAAACCAATGAGAAACCAATGGTTAGTGAAGGAAACACAGAGGAAAATGGAAACCAGCAGTCAGCCAACTCACCACCTGGAGACCTCTCCTGCATCCTTCCCTCATTCAGGGAGTCTGTTGCCAGGTTGGTCACATCAGTATCAGAATGATCAGGGGTCCAAGTGAGGCCTCAGCCTCCCACTTCAATCCAACTTCACTCTCTGCAATATCAAACATTCCAGTTAGAGAAGGGAAAGGGGAAACATCCACCATCTAGAGGATCAATGTCCTACCAGCTTCAGCTACAAGATCTCTCCTTCCTCTGGATCCAAATCGAAGCTCCCTTGTGACACAGTTACCCACACGGCAACAGGCACAAATATCAATGCTCGATTCCTCCAATGGGGTCCAGCTAAGCAAGACAAAAATCAGTCAACCAACTAGGTTGTGCATCACTTCTTCACAAAAGCTCAGAGAGAGAGCACGGGAGAGGGCTTACATATTCTGCATCTTCTGGAAAGTACAAGCTTTGTTCGTGGAATCTCTCCGATCCACTGGAGCTACTTTCAGGTGACAGGTGATGAAATCTGGAGGGAAACATCAACACGTTGTTATTTAATGCCTCCCTCCCAACACAGACCCCAATGATCAGTTTCCTCTTACCAATGAACGGTCATCTCCAAAGAAACAGAATGCATCCAGGTCAAACCGGAGCTCGTCCACCTCCCGCTCGCCACTTGGCAACACAAAGGTTGAAAAAGAGTCCTCAGCTTGGCTGTCCAGGAGGCAACTGAAGATAGATTTAAGGGACATGAAGTGAATCAAGTGAAGCCAGTGAGATGGGAGCAGCTGGAGAAAGCAGAGAGCTCCTTACCCATTGTAGTCAATGATGCTGTATCTCGGGGTAGAGTCCTTGTCTGGGCTCAATGTAGCTACACAGCGGTCAATGTAGAGCTTCAAGGGCATGTGGTTGCTCATTGAAACAGAGGCCTCAATGTGAATGAGGTCACCCAGGTAGTAGACAATGGAAGTGCGCTCTGTAAGCCAGTCACCTGAAGAACAAGAGGACAAGGGTTGGAGACAGTGGGTGTCATTCCCAGTGAGTGAAGACAGGAAATCACTCCCCATCACATGAAATGAAAATAGCTTATTGTCACGAGTAGGCTTCAATGAAGCTACTGTGAAAAGCCCCTAGTCACCACATTCAGGCACCTGTCCATGGAGGCTGGTACGGGAATCGAACCATGCTGCTGGCCTGCTTGGTCTTCTTTAAAAGCCAGCGATTTAGCCAAGTGAGCTAAACCAGCCCATACATACCATTCATTAGGCGCAGAGAGAATGAAAGCTGTCCTTCTCCAGACCTGGTGGAGCTGAATGGGATCCAGGTAGGCCTGATGGGGTTACTGCTCACATTGCCCTTCCTGGAAAGACAGCAGAGTCATTTTAGGACAACCTCAGAGAACACCAGCAGCTGTGGATCTTATTGGGCATCCAATAAAGATTCTCACCTAAAGTAACTACACTCGATGGGAACGACAGCTCCATTCGTTCTCACAATGACAGATCCATGATACTCTGGGCTGTGGGTCAGGTGGGTGGTGTAGATCAGGAAATCTCCAGACATCTGAAAGACACCAGGTTAAGGAATGAAGAACTGATCTGAAACAACTCACAGGGATTGGCTGGGTCAGTGCAAAGAGGCTACTGGGCCCCAGCTGGAGAGTCTCTGGGGGTGACTAGGAATGTTCAGTCAGAGGATATTCGGGACAGATGGATTTATTTTTGGACATTAAGGAATCATGTGGAGGACAGGGACATGGAGGTTGTGGGAAGTTCAGCCCTCATTTTAATGAATGGGGAACAGGCTGGAGGGGCTGTATGGCCTCATCTTGTTATTAGTGTTGCTCAGCAACCCCCAGCCATTTATACAAAGTGAGAGATCATTAGCTCAAGACCAGGATCAATTAACAGGGGATTGATTCAATAAAGGGACAGCTTCAGTTAACAGGAAAAGGAGCCACAAGTTGACAATAATATGGAGCCTGGAAATAGAACAGTTTCAATCCAGGGCCCCATTGATTCCAATGACTGGGAAAATGGGAAGTGTGGAGTTCCTCTTTGGTCCAATCCATCTGAATTCCCATTTCATTCTGTTCATAAACACCCAACCCAATTGGATTAAACTGGACTGAAACTGAACCCTCAGTGGGATTATTCTGAATTCAATTGACCAGTACCTCCTCAACATCGATGACATCTCACCAAGTGTTGGAATAAAGAGTGTGGAACAATCTCCAGCCTAAGCTTAGAGCCAGAGTTGAGGATTGACATTACCTGCAATTTGCTGCCACACTCACTAGTTATACTAAAAGAAACAAACTCAGGGACAAATTAAAAAGGGCCACTCCTGATAGGGGCACTGCCTAAATAATAATAATAATTTTTGTTATTGTCACAAGTTGGCTTACATTAACCTATTTAATGCAAGTTAATGAAGTCACGGTGAAAAGCCCCTAGTCGCCAAAATCCGGCGCCTGTTCAGCTACACAGAGGGAGAATTCAGAATGTCCAAATTACCTAACAGCATGTCTTTCACTATATGTGGGGGGAAACCGGAGGACCCGGAGGAAACCCAGACAGACACGGGGAGACCGTGCAGACTGCGCGCAGACCGTGACCCAAGCCGGGAATTGAACCTGGGATCATGGCGCTGTGAAGCAACAGTACGAACCACTGTGCTACCGTGCTACACAGAGACAATACCCCTTACAATTACCCCTTAAACAATGCTAATTAATATAGTGACACAATAACCCTTAACTGCAGTCTTTATTCCCACTCAAACAACAAAACCATCTCAGTTCATAATCCATTTTTAATTACAGTGAGCACTCAGGAATATTTGCTATGTAGTGTTGTCTTGGATACTCCACTTTGTGAAAGAGAGATCTTTTGAGACTGTTTGAAAGAAAGAGACCTAACACCCTGTCAGAATAATGCAGAATCTCTGACTGTATTTCTTCAGAAACCTTCTCGGCTCAATTTCCAGCCAAAAGCTAACACTGAAAACCTTAACATCTGATTGCTTTAACTCCTGGCTCCCATTAACTACACCATCTCACTAAGCTGAACACAGTGTCTCTAAGAATCTACGCTCCAGGGAACCCTCTGAATATAAAATAACATTCCATTAACCCAAACTTTAAAAACTATTTAATTGCACCTCTGGCTCCAAATAATTTGGGCGCGATTCTCCACTCCCCACGGCGGGTGGGAGAATCGCGGGAGGGCCAGGTGAATCACGCCATAACGCCCTGGCACCCCACGCGATTTTCCCACCCTCCCCCAAAATGGCGTGTCGCGTTTTGTGACACGCCACTCGGAGAATCACCGATCGCCGTTTTTCCCAGCGACGGGCGATTCTCCGGCCCGGATGGGCCGAGCGGCCTGACGACCCTGACGGGTTCATGGCGGCAGCAACCACACCTGGTCACTGCCGGCGTGAACATCGCGCGACAGGTAAGTGTGGGGCCTGTTGGGGGCGGATAGAGGATCGAGCACCATGGGCGTGCTCGTGAGGGGACTGGCCCGCGATCGGTGCCCACCGATCGTTGGGCCGGCGTCTCTAAGAGATGCACTCTTTCCCCTTCGCCGCCCCGCAAGATCAAGCCGCCACGTCTTGCGGGGCAGCGGAGGGGAAGACGGCAACCACCCATGCGCGGGTTGGAGCCGGCCAACCTGCTTATGCGCGGCTGGCGTCACTTAGGCGTCATCGGCCGCGTCATTCTCGGCGCCCCGCTTTGACGCAAGCGTCAAGGCCCGGCGGCCGAGTTTCTCGCAACGCCGTTCCTAGCCCCCCGTGGGGGGGGGAGAATAGGGGGCGAGGAGCGGCCTCCGACGCCGGAGTGAAACACTCCGGGTTTCACTCCGGCGTCAGCCGTTGCGGAGAATCGCACCCCTTAGCTGACTTTCAAATGAGGATTCTTAAAACCGTAACTGCAGCAGTCACACACTATCCCAGGCGTTTACCCCTTACTGCATCAAACACATATAATATATCTGAAATTCTTACATTCTTTACAGTCCACACAACTGAGATCCCCTATGTTCCTAAGTAGGGACAAAATGTATGTTAGCTAACTTTACTGTTGGCACCAAGATAGGTATCATCCTGGTAAACTTACCAATGTCTTCATATCCTTCCAAACATGTGTTGACCAGAATTTCTTTCAATATGCCTGAGGCCTAACCGGTGATTTGTGAAGATTTTGCATGATTGCCTTGTTTTTGTCAATGCCTCTGTTTACAGAGTTAAGTATGTTTTCTGAGTCTTGTTAGGCTGGGATTTCTTAGAGCAGAGAAGGCTGAGAGTGGACGTGGTTGAGGTGAACACAATTATGAAGGACAGAAGGTAGATAGGAAGAAGCCTTTCCCCTCAGTAGAGTCCAACCAGGGGCATAGATTTATGGATCAGGAGTTTTGGAGGGATTTGAGGGAAAACCTTTTCATCCAGAGGATGTTGGGATTGTGGGTCTCACTGACTGAAAGGGTGATAGAGGCGAGAACACTCAACATTTAAGAAGCATTTAGATGAGCCATAGTGTACAAGGCTGAGGACCAAGTACTGGAAGATGGGATTAGAATAGATTGGTGCTTGAATGTGCTTGATGGCCAGCACTGTCACGAGGGGCCGAAGGGCCGAAGGGCCTCTTTCTGTGTTGTAAAACTCTGTGACTCAATGAATAAGAGTGTCAGTGACCTTCCTTACAAAACAAGTGATAGCAAATTGTGAGATGTTACAAATATCTCCATCTCCAATCTGGAAGGAGCTGACATGGGTTCATGGCCACAGACACCTTCACAGCCTCTGGCCCTGCTCTGTGGCTGCAGTTGCGGCTGGTGCAGGTGGCAGGTTTCAGTGAGAACATTCTTAATGAAATGCAGATGTCATGCGCACTGTTTCTGAGGTTTAGGTAGGAGAATACTCCTTGAACATCTCGAATGGAAATTTCTCCCATCTCTGGTGAGAATCGTTCTTCCCCCTCCCCCTCACCCTCCTCTCTCTCCGAGCTGGTGAGAGCAAATCATTCTCGGCACTTTTGACTAGAAAGCCTTCCTATGTTCCTAAGTAGGGACAAAATGAATGTCAGCTAAATTTACTGATGATACCAAGATAAGAAGGAAAGTAAGTTGTCAAGATGAGGTAGAGAGTTTGTAAAGGGATATAGGCAGGTTGGATGCGTGGGTAAAACAATTGGCAGATGGAGTGTAATGTGGTAAAATGGGAACTTGTCCAGTTTGGCAGGAATAGTAATAAAATCTTTATTGTCACACGTAGGCTGACATTAACACTGCAATGGAGACAAAATGCTGTTTAGGTTTCTGCATGACCATGTAGTGAAAAGATTACAGAAGGCAAATTATAACTTCCATAAGATTGAATGTGCTTACAGTAACCTATGCCTCGCACATGTAAAGAAATCTTGCTTAAGCAAGCTGCATTCTCCTGGCTCCTGGATTTCTCCCACCCACCGGCGTAGTGTGAAGCCAGAGTGATGGAGATCAGAAGGCTTTTGGCGAAGATCAAGTGCAGTATCTGCTCTGCCGCTTGGCTCAGATCTGGTTTGTCTCTCTTGTGGGGACCATGAATTGGATTCAATTTAAATTTGAATTGGTTTTTGGAGCAGGCAAGGAGCTGGATTAGGGTTTCTCCCCTGTCCACACTCGGTAACTCTGAACAAGTAATTTTAAAAAATGAAGTGATAACCACGCAGCTGGGGGTGGGTTCAGAGACCATTGTAGCCCTCAGCTGGTCAGAAACATGGCAACGCAGTGCCCTGGCACCTTGGCAGTTCTAACAAGGGGTGGTGCATTTTGCCATCCCCATAGCGAGCTGCCGCTCACCTGGGGGGGGGGGGGGGGGGGGGGGGGTGTGCTGGTACTGGAAATGGGGCGGGGTGGGGGGCTGAGAGTTTTCCTGAGATCAGATCTTCCTTTATGAATTGTGCCCCGATCTCGGAGGAGACGGACCTGCCGGCGTCTTCAGCTCTTCGCCCCTCAATCAGGGTGCAGCTCACCCCAGCCTCCAAATAGGTAGATTGCAATCTGCATTGCGCCAAACAACCCGGCAGGAATTGACCTCGGTTCCCACCAGAGACACACTTAGAAATGTTTTGGGAGAATTGTTCCCGTAGTCAATGTTTCAGGTTGGTAACCTTTTGTTGGGAATTGGAAGACATTAGGAATATAACAAGTTTTAAGGTGGTGGGGAGAGGAGGGGAGAACAGGACAAAAGTCTGTGATAGGTTTGAAGGCAGAACTGACTAAAATGAGAAAAGGGTCAATGGTGCAAGTTGAAGGGGGACAGGAATTGGATAAGAAACAAAAGATGGGGCTAGAGGAGCTGTAAGTTGCAACAGCGCTATTATTACCAGCTCCTGCTGTCCAAAAAAGTAGGAGCAATAATTCCGATCTGACAGGATTTGTAACTTCAACCAACTGTCTCTCCCCACAAAGCAAGTCGAGGGTGAAGGTGATGGAGAACTAAATAGTGGTTGAATCGGAAGAGTTTCAGGTTGAACAGTACTCGGCAGTAAATGAGTCATCGGAGGAGCAAAATGAGCAGGATTGGGACGAGGATAAAAAGAAACGAAAGAAGACTAAGAAGAAAGCAACAGCCACAGGTGAAGATGAGGTTTCTCAATCCTGTCATTCAGTAGAAAGGAGGAGGAAAAAGAAAGAAAAGAAATAGAAGATTTGGGACATGCCGAAATTGTTGGCCATGTGGTGATCACAAGTTAACCAGATGCAACACAACTGAGCGACCACTAGAGGGAGCACGGGAGAGCCATATAAATAGATCAGGACAGGAAGTGAGGACACACACTTCACAGCAGGCGGGCTGGTAAGCAGGACACACAGCAAGCAAAGCTGGTAGTTAGCACTGGAAGGTAGTTCTAGGTCGAGCTCTGGAAACTGAACGAACACACAATAAAGCATCTTCTCCACATTTGAGACTGCGAGCTTTATTAAGACACGAGGAACAACACATGGTACCAGCAGTGATTTCAGACGCTTACGACAGGACAACTCAGCTGCAGATACAGAAAGCACAAAATGGCATGGAAATCTCCTACTGGACATTTGACTGGGGAAGACATCGCTAATTCGAGGATGTGGCATGGATACCCACCTCAGCTGGACACGACTGGTAATGTAAGAAATGTCTGGAAAAGGTTTAAACAAATGTTCGATTTTTATCTCATAGCTAATGATGTAGCAGAAGCCTCAGACAAAATTAAAATAGCAATTCTCATCGAAGGGCCTGTCAATAGGAAAGTGTATAATGGATTTAAATACTCAAAAGGTGAAGACAGGAACAGCTTACAAACGTTACTAAACAAATTTGAAGAGTACTGTGAGAAATTTGAACAGCAAGGCATGCTCACAGTCCAACCTGCACAGAGACTGAGTGATGCAAGACTTAAAAAATCACAAAAAGATCAGGAAATCGCGAATGCACAGTACAGATCAAAAAGAAGAAATAACATGAATTTTTCACAAAGCCAAAACGCTGAAATCCAGTCCAGATCGGAAAGAAAAGGTAACTTACAACTTTTAGAAAGAAAAAACGCTGAAATCCGCGATAAAATGGCGTCGGAGCACATTTTGCAGTCTATGGTAAGCAAAGAACTACAAATCGCATCTGCGCATGCGCCGGAACCGGAAGTCGCGCATGCGCCGGAACCGGAAGTCGCGCATGCGCAGTTTACAAAAGATCGCGGCGCCGATCGTTATGCGCATGCGCAAGCCGCGCATGCGCAGTCAAAAAAAGTCTTCGTCGCGGACCGTCATGCGCATGCGCAAGCCGCGCATGCGCAATGGACACCGAACCGCACAAGGAAAGAAAGCCGATTTGCGCATGTGCAAGTCGTTCCTACGCGTGACGTCATGACGTCTGAGAATCCTGACCACGCCCACTTAAAAGGGAAATGCCCGAAAATTGAAAACAAGACACTTAAAGTGGTAAAACCAAATTTTCTTGCCTCAGAACACAGAAAAACGCCTGAACTTAAACCAACAGTGAAAAACAACTTGCACAAAACCTTGGAAAAAGCTGCCTTCACCACACACAGTGAAGCGAACAAAAAGAATTCCGAAACAACAAAAGATGATTTGTTTTTCGACGATTACCTCTCAGACCTGACTGGGTCAGTCGGATATGCTTATCACAGCATCAGCGACACGGTCGCAAAGTTCAACACGAATCAACTCGTGGTAGAAGAATCCAACCAGGATGATTTGGTTTTCGGAGAATACTACTCAGACACAGCTGAGTCAGTCGGATATGCTTATCACAGCATCAGCGACACGGTCGCAAAGTTCAACACGAATCAACTCGTGGTAGAAGAAGCCAACGAAGATGAAATGGGTTTCAAAGAATACTACTCAGACATGGAGGAGTTATTTGGACATGCTGATCACAGCATCAGCGACACCGTTGCAAAGCTCAACACGACTCTACTCATGGTGGATGAATCCAACACCATGGTGCCATGGCAGCTCGTCGATACATTGGATGACAGCAATACCCAAGACGAAGACGACGCCACACAGAGAGCACAGGAAGACTCCACGGAGCGAGCGATGACAGGCTCCACAGTGCGAGTGATGAAAGACGCCAACAGGGATGCAAGCAAACACTCCCGGGCGGACACCAAGCATGAACAAGACCATGAAGGTAAACCCGCTGTACCTGAGCAACTGCAAGCAGACTATGAAAGTCTACCAAGCTCACAGGAACAAGAAGAAAGAGCGGACTATGAAAATCCAACACGCTCACAGGAACAAGAAGAAAAAGCAGACTATGAAAGTCCAACACGCTCACAGGAACAAGAAGAAAGAGCAGACTATGAAAGTCCAACACGCTCACAGGAACAAGAAGAAAGAGCGGACTATGAAAGTCCAACACGCTCACAGGAACAAGAAGAAGACAATGCACCTCTGCCCACTGCATGCGAAGACAGTGACAAGGTGATCACACTCAACGTACAGGATCACAGTGAGACTGACAGTTCTCAGCTTGTCTGTACCGAAGCACAGAGCGAAAACAGTGACAAGGTGCTCGCACTCGACGTACAGGATCACAGTGAGACTGACAGTTCTCAGCTTGTCTGTACCGAAGCACAGAGCGAAAACAGTGACAAGGTGCTCGCACTCGACGTACAGGATCACAGTGAGACTGACAGTTCTCAGCTTGTCTGTACCGAAGCACAGAGCGAAAACAGTGACAAGGTGCTCGCACTCGACGTCCAGGATCACAGTGAGACTGACAGTTCTCAGCTTGTCTGTACAGAAGCACAGACTCGGGCCACCCAACAGTCCAGAGAGACGATGCCGAAAGAAAACATGCAGATTTTGACTCCAGAAGAGGAGCACCTGGAGCCCAGAGAGGCAACGCCAAAAGAAAACATGCAGATTTTGACTCCAGAGGAGGAGCACCTGGAGTCCACAGAGACAATGCCGAAAGAAACCATGCAGATTCTGACTCCAGAAGAGGAGCACCTGGAGTCCAGAGACATCAAACAAAAAGAAACCATGCAGATTTTGACTCCAGAAGAGGAGCACCTGGAGTCCAGTGAGATAACATCAACAGAAATCATGAAGATTTTAACTCCAGAAGCGGAGCACCAAGAGTCTAGAGAAACCACGTCAACTGAAATCATGCAGATTTGGACTCCAGAAGAGGAGCGCCGAGAGTCCACAGACACCGCGTCAAATGTAATCAAGAAGACTTTGACTCCGGAAGACGAGCACCAAGAAAGCCAAGATGCGGAATCCAATTCTCCACAACTGATTGATGTCACCTGCACCGATGCAACATCAGATTATTCGCACCACTCGCGAGAAGACGAGCACCAAGAAAGCAAAGATGCGGAATCCAATTCTCCACAACTGATTGATGTCACCTGCACCGATGCAACATCAGATCATTCGCACCACTCGCGAGACGGAATGCTCAATGACTCAAATTATCCACTCGGGACACTCTAGAGTATAACAAGAAAAACAAAAGTCAAAAGAAACACAGCAAGAACAAAAACAACATGAAGCGCGACAAGACCAACAACAATAGCAAGAAGCACAGCAGAAACGAGAACGACAACAGCAAGAAGAAAAGCAACATGAAGCGCGACAAGACAAACAACAATAGCAAGAAGCACAGCAGAAACGAGAACGACAACAGCAAGAATAAAAGCAACATGAAGCGCAACAGGACAAACAACAACGTCAGGCACAAAGATAGCGACAACGACAGAGACAGAAACAACAAGAATGGCAACAAACACAACAAAGTCAGGAGCAAAGATAGCGACAACAACAAAGACGGAAACGACAAAAACAGCGACAAGTACGGCAACGGAAACAACAAAAACAGGAACGACAGAAACAACAGCAATGAAACAACGACTTGTACACAATGGCACTACTTGGCACATGATGGACGATGCCACAGCACACTACAAAACGATAACAAGACTACAAACATGTCATGGGATGACAACGAATTGCACAAACTCACGTCTGCTCCAGAACAAGCAAGCACACCAGCATCCAAGGCGGATGAGACAATAAATCAACACCACAAGCACAGAAAAAAGTCCATGCCAGTCAACATCAGTGATGTGACCATGCAAACACCTCGGGATGACGCATTGGGTACTTAAGATAACAAGGAACACCAACAACATTCACAGCGGACTTGCAATATCAATATCACCACGGCATCAACAACAAAAAGAAAAAAAAAAAAAGCTCTGAACAAATTCATCAAGTTTGGACTCATAAATGTGTTTATTAAGTTTGGACATATAAATACATTGGCTTTGTTAACTAAGGCAATAGCATCATCACTTGTATAGATACGCATATCATAAGTTACTGTTTTGTATAATTTTCCTTAATGATGTACAGAAACTATGTAATGAGAAAGAGGGGGATGTGGTGATCGTAGATTGACCAGATACAAAAACAACAGAGCAAACACGAGCGGGAGAGCTATAAATACACTGGGACAGGATGTACAATTTTCTTTAACGATGTTCAGAAAATATGTTAAGAGAAAAAGGGGGATGTGGTGATCACAAGTTAACCAGATGCAACACAACTGAGCGACCACTAGAGGGAGCACGGGAGAGCCATATAAATAGATCAGGACAGGAAGTGAGGACACACACTTCACAGCAGGCGGGCTGGTAAGCAGGACACACAGCAAGCAAAGCTGGTAGTTAGCACTGGAAGGTAGTTCTAGGTCGAGCTCTGGAAACTGAACGAACTCACAATAAAGCATCTTCTCCACATTTGAGACTGTGAGCTTTATTAAGACACGAGGAACAACACAGGCCACATTTTTAATTGAAAACGATCCAAATGACTTATTTTATTACTAATTACAAAGTACAGGGGATGGTTTAGCACAGTGGGCTTAGACAGCTGGCTTGTAGTGCAGAACAAGACCAGCAGAGTGATTTCAATTCCCGTTCCAGCCTCCCCGAACAGGCGGCAGAATGTGGCGACTAGGGGCTTTTTACAGTATCTTCATTGAAGCCTACTTGTGGCAATAAGCGATTATTATTATTATTAGTGGGGTAGTATGACTAGAGGTACTACGAACCTGGGAGTGTGAGCTGCTATTGGTGGAGAAGGCTCGCTGCTCATTGGCCCAAGTGTTGCTTTCTCATTGGTCAAGACGAAGGTAGCTCCGCCCAATGAGGCGGAGTATAAGAACCTGTGTTTCCCAGCAGCCATCGTCTTTCTGTACTCAAGCTGCTGGGGAAACATCTTGTAGATTAAAGCCTTCAATTCGGACTACTCCTTCGTTTCTGTGGTTATTGATCGCACATCAATTTAATCTACAAGATTTTAAAGGATGGAGCTCGGCATCAAGCCGGAGTGTCGTCGACTCAGCCCCCATGCAGCTAACGCAGCAGCTACATTCAAGCACTGGCTGGCTTGTTTCAACAGCAACTTCTGTACAGCGGAAAATGTACCGACGAGGGAGCAGAAGCTACACATCCTCCACTGGTGCGTCGGCACCGCCATCTACACGCTCATCGAGGACACGACCGACTACGACGCGACCATGGAACTGCTCGAAGGACACTTCATCCGGCCGGTAAATCAAGTTTATGCTCGGCACTTACTGGCTTTGAGGCATCAGATCCCTGGTGAGTCGTCGGACGATTTTTACCGTGCTCTCCTCGTACTGGGGAGGAACTGCGGCTGCCCACAAGTGTAGGCTCGTGAAATCTCGTGAGGCCTCACAATCTGGATCTCGCCCTCACTGGGCGGCATCCGGGTATACATCTCAAATGATCCATTCGGCTCATTTAAATATGTTGGCGCCCAATTCCCCCGAGGTCCGGCAACTAGCAGCCTGGCCTGGGAGACGTCGCCATGGCGCCGTTTAGCACTGGTCCACAGAAACGGGGGCCAGGTGTAATGGCACCTGGGGGGGGGGGGGGGGGGCTTGCAGGCCATTGGAGACTCATGGGTGGTCGGGGACAGGGCAGGGTGGCACCCTGGCGCTCCCTCTGGCACCAAGACTACTTGGCAGTGCCAGGACAATCGGGTGCCAGGGTGGAACTGCCAATGTTCGGAGCCTGAGGGGGGGCATGCCAATGAAAGAATGGGTGAATGAAGGGCTGGTATGAATGGATTGTATGAAGGTTGGGAGGGAGGGAGGTAAAGGGTGGGGGTCCTGAAATGGGAGGCTCAAAAGAGGCATGTGGAGGAGGGTCCCTCAGTGACCCCATAGCCGAGTGACCTCATTTGGTTGGGCAGGGTGGGGGGGAAGAGTGAAAATATCCTGTGGGTGGGGGATGTGGGGCCCACAAACGGGGACCAGGCGATCAGTGACCCGCCCCAGGTAACTGGACAGGGTGGGACCCTGGCGTTGATGCCACCCAAGCACCTTTTCACTACCAGCCTTGCACCCTGACAGTGCCACTTGGCTACCCTGGCACTGCCACCTGGGCATCAGCCTGGCACTGCCAGTGTGCCAGGTGGCACTGGCAGGGATACTGACAGGCCGGTAGTACCAAGGTGCCCAGAACTAATGCTTTGTTTTTGGTAAGTTCACGCTGTAAACCAGATACAATTTACAAAAGCCACACATTGGAGGTTACCCCCAAGTCCCTACCCCCCCTTACCCATTACCAACTCCCCCTGTCCCTTTTATTTTACTTTACTCAATTTTTACATCTGTACATTGTACAATAGGTGAGCGAGACAGTTCGATGTATAGTTTTGTTACTGTTGGCCATAGTATGGGCAGCACAGTGGTTAGCACTGTTTCTTCACAATGCCAGGGTCCCCGGTTCAATTCCCAGATTGGGTCACTGTCTTATGCAGAGTTTTCCCCGTATCTGCGTGAGTTTCTTCCGGGTGCTCGGTTTCCTCCCACAAGTCCCAAAAGACGTGCTTGTTCGGTGAATTAGACATCCTGAAGACCGTTCACACTGGTCTTCCTCCTCCGGGAAGAACCTGTTCATGTGGGTTCTGGTTAGGTGCGCTCTGTGCACCACTTTGTACTGCATGAGGATTAGCCTTGTGCAGGAGGTGGTGGCGTTTGCCCTGCTCAGTGCTTCACTCCAGAGTCGTCACCCTATGTCTGTCCCTAGTTTGTCCTCCCACGTCTGTCTTGCTCCATGTAATGGTGCTCTCACCTTCCTAACAGTTGTCCCTAAATGTCCCCACAGTTCCCCTTCTCAATACTGTCCACGTCTAGCAGTTCCTCCAGCAATGCGCGTCTCGCCATCTCCTTGCGGTAAAAGTTTTTGACTTGCAAGTGTTGGAGCTCCTGTCCGTTCGGTAGCTCCAGTCTACCTGTCAGCTGGTCCATTGTTGTGAGTCTGTCCCCCATGTAAAAGTCCCAAATCGCTAGTGTCCCCCCCCGGCCTGTCTCCACTTCTTAACAATGGCATCAAGCATGGCTGCTGGGAATTTGTGGTTACCGCATATGTGGGCCATGGTGGACATCTCGGTTAAGCTGATGTGCTGTCTCATCTGGTTCCAGATTTTAACGTAGCTACCACCACTGGGCTGGATGTGTACTTTGCCAGGGTGGCTGGGCTTGGAGGGTTGTTCCTGTACAGGAGGAATACTCCACATGCACTGTAGTGGTGTAAATACTGACATTTTTACAACTACAAATTCCAGACCAATGTAGATAAATATATTTAAGAAAGGTAAAGCCATTGCTTGCAATGAATGATGTACAGTTTACACTGCTTTGCCTGTCACTAATTCATACCAACTGTGATAGATGATTAACCATTGCCAAAACCAGTGAAAGGGGCAAGTTTCTATTCTGGTGGGCTGCTCCTCTCAGACAATTTGATGATCAAATCCTCAAGCCAAGTCTGGTATCAATCTAGGCCAGAGTGGGTTCATTCGTATTCAATCCCTGGCATGTGCCCAGATAGCTTATCTCATCTCAGATTTATCCAAGAACTCAGGTGTACACAATCCACATCAAGGGCAGCACGGTAGCATAGTGGTTGGCACTGTTGCTTCACAGCCCCACAGTTCAATCCCCATCTTGTGTCACTGTCTGGGCAGAGTCTCCGGGTGCTCCAGTTTCCTCCCACAGTCCAGTGATGTGCAGGTTAGGTGGATTGGCCATTCTAAATTGCCCTTCATGTCCAACGCGGTACGGTGTGGGATAGGGTGGAGGTGTGGGTTTAAGTAGGGTGCTCTTTCCAAGGGTCAGTGCAGACACGATGGGCTGAATAGCCTCCTTCTGCACTGTAAATTTTATGACATTTAATCCTATCTATCCACAGACCTCCGGTGGCGGATATGAGGGAATAAGTCGCACATTTGGTGGCTCTCGCTCCAGTGGGACGTTTGGACTTTTTCCCCCAACTTTCTTGTGCTATGGATCTGAAGGCATAGGCACTCAGGCACTGACTCCAGATATAGGCGTACGGAATTAAGAAGCAGAAAGACTCGTAAACAGTTGAAGAAGTGGGCAAACAAGGGCGGTGTGGAGGCTGCTGCTGAGGACAGTATGGCCGCTGTCCGGACCCCGGTGCAGGCAGCCCAGCCAACAATGGAGCATCTCCTGAAGGTCATCCAAGAGGCCTTCACCGCACTGAAATGGGGCAGTTTAGACCCGATCCAGAAATCCATCGAGCGCCTGGAGCACAGGTTGGATGCCCAGGATGGGACGATCCAGAAGCTGGAGAAGGTGCTGGAGGAGCACCAAACAGTGGTGGAGATAGAGACGGGGAGGCTGAAAGACCAACAGAAGAGGCTTCTGGAGGAGGTGGGCGGCCTGGAAAAAAGGTCCCGTCGGCAGAATTTAAGAATCGTTGGTCTCCCGGAGGGGGCCGAGGGAATGGATGCCGCCATATATGTGGCAGACATGTTCCAGAAGCTGTTGGGGATTCTTCTGTATTCGAGTTTTTATTGGTGAAGAGGGAAGTTAAGGTATTTGGTTCTGGGGGCTTTTTGTGTTCTGATGCGGATGGTTGGAAGTGCCCGTTACTTACTTTGTATTACTTGAATAGCACTAGTGTCGGGGTTTTCTTTGTCGGTGTTGTCGATGGGTGGGGGGGGGGGGGGGGGGAGATGGGGATGGGTCAGAGGGAACAATAGGTGGGATTCTTGTTGGCGCCGGAGTCAAGAGCCACCAGGCTAGCTGGGTGAGCTGGTCTACTTAAGCCAGGTTTGGGGGGGGGTGGGGTGGGGGAAGGTGGGTGCATATAGCTATTTTATGGCAGGGGTTAGGTTACAGGGGGTTGTTGCTGGGGGTGGGGGGGTAGTTGATCTGATGAGGGAGGGACTTGGGTTTAGTAATATGGAGGTGGTCGGTGGTGGGGGCTGCCAGGAGGCGGGCCAGGGGAGGCGTGACACAGGGGCTAGGGGCGGGCCCAAGAAAGGAGATGGCTGATCAACGAAGGCAGGGGGGGGGGGGCATGGTGCTCCCCAACCAGGCTGATCACCTGGAATGTTAGAGGGTTACACGGGCTGGTAAAGAGGGTACGTGTGTTCTCGTATCTGAGGGCGCTGAAGGCGGACGTAATAATGCTACAGGAGACTGATCTGAAAGTAGCTGACCAAGTCAGATTAAGGAAGGGCTGGATTAGCCAGGTCTTCCACTCGGGGCTGGATACTAAAACCAGAGGGGTCGCGATTTTGGCTAACAAACTGGTGCAATTAGAGGTGGGCAGCACAATTTCAGATGGGGGAGGTAGATTTCTCATGGTGAGTGGCAACCTTGAGGGGGTGAGGGTAGTTTTGGTCAATGTATATGCCCCAAATTGAGATGATGTGGATTTTATTAAGAGACTGCTGGGGAAGATACCTGACCTGGACTTGCACAGGCTGATTATGGGAGGTGATTTTAACACAGTCCTTGACCCCGACCTGGACCGGTCATGTTCGAGAACAGGTAGGGTGCAGGCGATGGTAAAGGAACTGAGGGGCTTCACTGCGCAAATGGGGGGCGGGGGGGCGCATTGACCCATGGAGGGCTAGTTGGCCGACAGAGATAGTTTTCATTCTATTCACATGTTCATCAGGTGTATTCCCAAATTGATTTTTTCATCATGAGCAGGGATTTGCTGGTGGGGGTGACGGACGTAGAATATTCAGCAATCGCTATTTTGGACCATGCTCCACATCTGGTTGATCTGCAGGTCTGTAAGGAAAGCTTTCAGTGCCCACAATGGAGGCTAGAGGTGGGTCTGTTGGTGGACGAGGCGGTGTGTGAGAGGGTGAGGAAATGTATGCAAAACTACCTGCAGGTCTATGACCCAGGGGAAGTCTCAGCTGTGGTGCTCTGGGAGGCACTGAAGGCAGTGGTGAGAGGGGAGCTGATCGATTCGAGCACATAGTGTGAGGACGGAAAGGGTAGAAACAGACCGACTGGTAAAGGAGATCTTACAGATAGACAGGAGGTATGCAGAGACCCCGAGGACAGAGCTATTAAGGGAACTGTGTTTGGCGTGTTGTCCACAGATAAGGTGGTGGAGCAACTTAGGAAGGCGAGGGGCACGATCTACGAGCATTTGGAGAAAGCCAGTAGAATACTGGCACAGCAATGGAAGAGAGGCGCAGCTAGGGAAATAAGGAAGGTAGTCGATAGGGGGGGGGGGAAAACTTGGTAGGGGATCCGACAGGGCTGAACAAGATGTTCAGGGACTTCTACAGTAAACCTTATACCTCGGAACCCCCCCGTGGGGCCGGAGGGGATGAGGCGATTTTTGGACAGACTGTCCTTCCCAAAAGTGGGTAGGGGGTTGGTAGACTGGCTGGGGGTCCCGATTAGGACTGAGGAAATATTGGAGGGCTTGAGGGCTATGCAATTGAGTAAAGCCCCGGGGCCCGAATGGGTATCTGGTGAAGTTCTATAAAAAAAAGTTCTGAGGTAGTGGGACCGGTGCTGGTTAGCGTTTTTAGTGAGGCAAGAGACAGAGGGGTTTTACCCCCGACAAAGTCACAGGCCACCATCTCCCTGGTACTGAAACGGGACAAAGGCCTGGAGGCATGTGGGTCCTATGGGCCAATCTCTCTGCTCAATGTAGATGCAAAATTACTGGCCAAGCTTTTGGCATCTAGGATTGAGGACTGCGTGCTGGACGTTATTACGGAAGACCAAACTGGGATCGTCAAGGGCAGGCAGCTGATGGCCAACCCAAGAAGGCTGCTAAATGTGATCATGATGCCCCTGGGAGTAGGGAGGTAGAGGTAGTCGTGGCAATGGATGCCGAGAAGGCTTGCAACCTGTTTGAGTGGAACTATTTATGGGAGGTGTTACGGCGATTTGGGTTCGGGGGAGGGCTTTGCCGACTGGATTAGGCTGCTGTACCAGGCTCCGGAGCCTAGTGCAAGGACGAACAGAACGACGTCTGACTATTTTAGACTGTACCGAGGGACTAAAAGCCCCCAACGTCAGAGGCCTGGATATCCGACATGGTGAGCTTCCTCAGTCTGGAGAAAATTAAGTTTGCTCTGAGGGGGTCACTGTCAGGGTTCGCACGGAGGTGGCAATCATTTAATCAACTTCTTTGTGGAATCAGTGGCTGGGGAAGAAAGAAGCAAAAAGGAGGGATTAGGGCAATGTAGATTAGGGGAATAACTGGGCGGGTCCTTGTGAGATTGGAGCTGGTTTTTGCACTGTTCTGTACTGGTAGCTTACTGTGCCAAAATGACTCAACAAAATCCTCTGTCCACCTTTCACTCCTATAACTTGCCCTCCAAAGAGATAGAACAACTACTGGAGACAATACTTTCTCACCCTCAAACCTTGGAGATTTGCTGGGTTTTGTAGGAATTGCTTGTGTCTGAACATGAAGAATTAACTTGGGCATTCTATTTGCTAATCTATTGTTTTGCAGCATTGCTTGCTAAACATTGACTCAATAGACTACCTATTTTCAGTATGGCAATCAAAAAATGACTTCAAGATATACCAGTGGATTATGTAACAATACAGATGCTAGTGAAAATAAATATTTCAATTAAAATAATCAAATCCATATTGTGTAGAAAGAGGCCATTCTGCTGGTCATGCATGTGCTGCCTCTTTAAGAGCAAACCAGGTTGTCCCCCTGCAGATTTTCCCCAATTATCCAGTTGCTCTTTGAACATTACTGATTCCACCACAATTGCAGATCATGCGTTTCAGATTTTACCAACCATATGCGTGAAGAAATTGCTCATTTTCCCAAAGCTTCTTTTGCCAACTATTTTAAATACCTGTGCTAGGTCTCTTTTAAGGCTCCTCTTTTCAAAGAATAATCCCAGCCTCTCCAGTCTCTATGATGATGCTGGACCAGACCCAAACAGTGGCTGGGATACCGGATAGAAACACCCAATATTTTAATTTTGTACGACTGAGGTGAAAGGATACCTCACTCCAAAACCTGCACATCTTTGGACTGTGGGAGGAAACTGGAGCATCCAGCAGAATCACACAGACACAGGAGAATGTGCAGACTACACAGACAGCAACCCAGCTGGGAATCAAACTGGTCACAACAAATCCCTCTTCAGAGGCCATTCAGCTAATCAAGTCTGCACCGCCCACACTTCCACCTTATCCTTGTAACCCCCAATAACATTCCTAACCTTTTTGGATGCAAATTAGCATGGCCAATCCACCTAAACTGCACATCTTTGGACTGTGGGAGGAAGAGCACCCGGCAGAAACCCACAGACAGGAAGAATGTGCAGACTACACAGTCAGTAACCTTGCAGGGTATCGTACCTGGGACCCTGGTGCTGTGAAGCCAGTGTTATCCACTGGTGCTTCTGTGCCACCTCTTGGACTCTTCCCCGTTCCTCCACCGTTTCATAGACTCATTCAAAGCTCATCTAGGCCCGGATGCCTCACCTCATGTTCACTTAACTAGGACAGTTTGAGGTCAGGTGCCCTCGTTCTCAATTCCCTATGGAGGGGATTTTTCTCTGCAGACCCACCCTACCAAATCCTTCAATGCCTCAGATCAGCTTCAATCTTCAACACAGGAAGATTTAAACTCAGTTCTTAAACCCCAGTCTTCCTTCTGGCCAATCAGCATCAAGACTGCTGAGAACAAGATGTCTCCTTTTATGTTTGAATCTTTGATTCCCAAATCCTGATGGAGCTCAAAAGCAGAACAATGAGATTAGAGGGCCTTGAGCCCCAATAAAAAAAAAATCAGTTTCCATCTGCATCACTTACCTGCAAACATTTGGATAACCAAGACCTGAATGAAGTTGAAGCACCAGATCAGATCTCTGGGGATCAGCACATGTCAGTTCTCAAGTCAGACAATGTATTCCCTTCCCAGAGAGGGGAAACAGTGTTCCCACTCTGCAGGGGTTGGGGAATAAGAGGAATCCAGTAAACAGCCCCACCAGGAGCTCCCTGACCTACACACCCCCTCCCCCACTGTGTTGGGGGTGGGGGGGAAGAAACTGAAGCTGACTGAAAATTAACAGCCCCTGTAAAAACAACCCTCAATTAGAAGAACCATTTAAGGAGATGTGGTTCTTGGATCTTTTGGAGCGCATAAACCCCAGCCATTATTTCCATGGACTCAGACTAACGAAATGCAGACACCAATCAGCTCCCAGACACAAGGAATCACTGCTTTATTATAAATTAATTTGATGGCTGGGTGAACAGAGTTTGATTGCGTTTTCTGTACAGGAACAAGGTGATCAATGAAGCAGAGATCAGAGAGACAGCTGTCACAGTCAGGGTCACGATCAGGACCACCTCAGACTCCACACCTACAAACCAATGAGAAGCCAATGGTTAGTGAAGGAAACACAGAGGGGCAAATAGAAACCAGCAGTCAGCCAACTCACCACCTGGAGACCTCTCCTGCATCCTTCCCTCATTCAGGGAGTCCGTTGCCAGGTTGGTCACATCAGTATCCAGAATGATCAGGGGTCCAAGTGAGGCTTCAGCCTCCCACTTCAATCCAACTTCATTCTCTGCAATATCAAACATTCCAGTTAGAGAGGGGAAAGGGGAAACGTCCACCATCTAGAGGATCAATGTCCTACCAGCTTCAGCTACAAGATCTCTCCTTCCTCTGGATCCAAATCGCAGCTCCCTTGTGGCACAGTTACCCACACGGCAACATGCACAAATGTCAATGCTCGATTCCTCCAATGGGGTCCAGCTAAGCAAGACAAAAATCAGTCAACCAACTGTATTGTGCATCACAAAACGCCATTTGAGAGAGAGCTTACATATTCTGCATCTTCCGGAAAGTACAAGCTTTGTTCCTGGAATCTCTCCGATCCACTGGAGCTACTTTCAGGTGACAGGTGATGAAAATCTGAGGGAAACATCAACACGTTGTTATTTAATGACTCCTCCCAACACAGACCCCAATGATCAGTTTCCTCTTACCAATGAACGGTCATCTCCAAAGAAACGGAATGCATCCAGGTCAAACCGGAGCTTGTCCATCTCCCGATCGCCACTTGGCAACACAAAGGTTGAAAAGGAGTCCTCAGCTTGGCTGTCCAGGAGGCAACTGAAGATAGATGAGGAGACATGAATTGAATCAAGTGAAGCCAGTGAGATGGGAGCAGCTGGAGAAAGCAGAGAGCTCCTTACCCATTGTAGTCAATAATGCTGTATCTCAGGGTGGAGTCCTTGTCTGGGCTCAATGTAGCTACACAGCGGTCAATGTAGAGCTTCAGGGGCATGTGGTTGCTCATTGAAACAGAGGCCTCAATGTGAATGAGGTCACCCAGGTAGTAGACAGTGGAAGTGCGCTCTGTAAGCCAGTCACCTGAAGAACAAGAGGACAAGGGTTGGAGACAGTGTGTGTCACTCCCAGTGAGTGAAGACAGGAAATCACTCCCCATCACATACCATTCATTAGGCGCAGAGAGAATGAAAGATGTCCTTCTCCAGACCTGGTGGAGCTGAATGGGATCCAGGTAGGCCTGATGGGGTTACTGCTCACATTGCCCTTCCTGGAAAGACAGCAGAGTAATTTTAGGACAACTTCAGAGAACACCAACAGCTGTGGATCTTATTCAGCATCAAATAAAGATTCTCACCTAAAGTAACGACACTCAATGGGAACAACAGCTCCATTCGTTCTCACAATGACAGATCCATGATACTCTGGGCTGTGGGTCAGGTGGGTGGTGTAGATCAGGAAATCTCCAGACATCTGAAAGGCACCAGGTTAAGGAATGAAGAACTGAACTCAAATGAGAATGTTCTACACAGGGGTTAGCAATGAACTCATCCCATCCAATTAAAACAATTCAAGGAGATTGGCAGCGTTAGTGCAAAGAGGCTGCTGGGCCCCAGCAGCTCATGAATCTCAAGAATTCTCTATCCCAGAGAATTAGGAATGCTCAGTGACAGGATATTCAGGACAGAGTGATTCATTTTTGGACATAAAGGGAATCTTGTTGAGGACAGGGACATGAGGTTGTGGAAAGTTCAGCCCTCACCTTAATGAATGGGGTCCAGCCCTGATCTTAATGATCAGGAAACAGGCTGGAGGGGCTGCATGGCCTCATTTTGATTAGTGTTGCTCAGCAACCCCCATCCATTTATACAAAGAGATCATTAGCACAAGACCAGGATCAATTAAAAGGGATTTGGATTCAATAGAAGGACAATATTGACATGAAAAGGAGCCACAAGTTGACAATAATATGGAGCCTGGAAATAGAACAGTTTTAATCCAGGGTCCCATTGATTCCAATCACTGGGAAAGTGGGAAGTGTGGAGTTGCTCTTTGCTCCAATCCATCTGAATTCCCATTTCATTCTGTTCATAAACACCCAACCCAATTGGATTAAACTGGACTGAAACTGAACCCTCAGTTGGATTGATGTGAATGAGGGGGAAATAGAGCTGAAAATCAACAAGAGGAAAAGCTCAAGAGGAACCAAAGAGAAGCTTCCAGACCAATGGGGTTGATGTCACAACACTGAAGAGTCTCAAACCAGTGGAAGCAAAGTACAATCAGGGAGCTAGTTTGGGGGTTTAAGACACAGGAGGCCAGTATCTCCTCTATATCAATGACATCTCACCAAGTGTTGGAATAAAGAGTGTGGAACAATCTCCAGCCAGGGCTTAGAGCCAGAGTTGAGGTTTGACATTACCTGCAATTTGCTGCCACACTCATGGAGCCCATAGTCAAAGAGGACAGTGTGGTTCTGAGAGTAGATCCTGGTTGGCAGACAGCCTGCTGCCCCCAGTGTCAGGTCAGCAGCTTTAACCAGGTGCCTGGTTCCAAATAAATCCAGCTGGACCCTGACCAGCAGCTTGTCCTCTGCACACTGCACCACCACAGTCCGCAGTGGAGACACACTTTGACCCTCAGACACACGGAAATGGGAACCAAAGGGAGGAAGAGGGACTCTCTGAGGCACAGAGGTGGCTTTGACTCTGCTCCATGGAAATCTCTGGCCTCGAAACTGTTGCCAAGTATCAGAGGAACAAACAGTTCCAACTAACACCAGCACTGGGAACAAAGCCCTCACTCCAAAATCACCCATGATACCAAACAACTGAACCATCCTGTCCACCAGGGAGCAGCACCTTTTATACTCACAACCTGTACTCACCTGAACTCTTTTGAGGTCAATCAGCTAATTATACTAAAAGAAACAAACGCAGGGACAAATTAAAAGGGGCCACTCCTGATAGGGGCACTGTCCAAATAATAATAATAATCTTTCTTATTGTCACAAGTTGGCTTACATTAACCTATTTAATGCAAGTTAATGAAGTCACGGTGAAAAGTCCCTAGTCGCCAAAATCTGGTGCCTGTTCAGCTACACGGAGGGAGAATTCAGAATGTCCACATTACCTAACAGCACGTCTTTCAGGACATGTGGGAGGAAACTGGAGCACCTGGAGGAAACCCACGCTGACACAGGGAGACTGCAGACTCCGCACAGAAAGTGACCCAAGCCGAGAATCGAACCTGGGAACATGGTGCTGTGAAGCAACAATGCTAACCACTGTGCTACCATGCCGCCCAGAGACAAGACAATACCCCTTAAATTACCCCTTAAACAATGCTAATTAATATAGTGACACATTAACCCTTAACTGCTATCTTTATTTCCAGTCAAACAACAAAACCATCTCAGATCACAATCCATTTTTAAATACAGTGAGCACTCAGGAATGCTGTCTTGGATGCTCCA
Source organism: Scyliorhinus canicula (assembly GCF_902713615.1). Lineage (NCBI taxonomy): Eukaryota > Metazoa > Chordata > Chondrichthyes > Carcharhiniformes > Scyliorhinidae > Scyliorhinus > Scyliorhinus canicula. The sequence goes on from NC_052151.1 coordinate 118,623,500, forward strand.
CTTTGTGAAAGAGAGATCTTTTGAGACTGTTTGAAAGAAAGAGACCTAACACCCTGTCAGAGTAATGCAGAATCTCTGACTGTATTTCTTCAGGAAACTTTTCGGCTCAACTTGCAGCCAAAAGCTAACACTGAAAACCTTAACAGCTGACTGCTTCAACTCCTGGCTCCCATTAACTTGCACCTCTGGCTCCAGTAACCCCAGCTGACTTTCAAATGAGGATTCTTAAAAACATAACTGCAGCAGTCACACACAATCCCAGGCTTTTAACCCTTACTGCACGAAACGCATATAATATATCTGAAATTCCTACATTCTTCACACTCCACACAACTGAGGTCCCCTATGTGCCTAAGTAGGGACAAAATATATGTTAGCTAACTTTACTGATGGCACCAAGATAGGTATCATCCTGATAAACTTACCAATGTCTTCATATCCTTCCAAAAATGTGTTGACCAGAATTTCTTACAATACGCCTGAGGCCTAACCGGTGAATTGTGAAGATTTTGCATGATTGCCTTGTTTTTATCAATGCCCCTGTTTCCAGAGTTAAGTATGTTTTCTGAGTCTTGTTCGGCTGGGAGTTCTTAGAGCAGAGAAGGCTGAGAGTGGACGTGGTTGAGGTGAACACAATTATGAAGCACAGAAGGTAGATAGGAAGAAACCTTTCCCCTCAGTAGAGTCCAACCAGCGGTATAGATTTATGGATCTGGTGATTTGGAGGGGATTTGAGGGAAAACCTTTTCATCCAGAGGATGTTGGGATTGTGGGTCTCACTGACTGAAAGGGTGATAGAGGCGAGAACACTCAACATTTAAGAAGCATTCAGATGAGCCATAGTGTACAAGGCTAAGGACCAAGTACTGGAAGATGGGATTAGAATCGATTGGTGCTTGAATGTGCTTGATGGCCAGCACTGTCACGAAGGGCCGAAGGGCGAAAGGCCCTCTTTCTTTGTTGTAAAACTTTATGACTCAATGAATAAGAGTTTCTGTGACCTTCCTTACAAAACAAGTGATGGTAAATTATGAGATGTTACAAATATCTCCATCTCCAATCTGGAAGGAGCTGACACGGGTTCATGGCCACAGACACCTTCGCAGCCTCTGGCCCTGCTCTGTGGCTGCAGTTGCGCCTGGTGCAGGTGGCAGGTTTCAGTGAGAACATTCTTAATGAAATGCAGATGTCATGCGCACTGTTTCTGAGGTTTAAGTAGGAGAAAACTCCTTGAACATCTCGAATGGAAATTTGCCTCATCCCTGGTGAGAATCATTCTCCCCCCTCCCCCTCACCCTCCCCCTCACCCTCCTCTCTCTCTGAGCTGGCGAGAGCAAACCATTCTCGGCACTTTTGACAAGAAAGCCTTCCTATGTTCCTAAGTATAGACAAAATGAATGTCAGCTAAATTTACTGATGATACCAAGATAGGAAGGAAAGTAAGTTGTCAAGATGAGGTAGAGAGTTTGTAAAGGGATATAGGCAGGTTGGATGCGTGGGTAAAACAATTGGCAGATGGAGTGTAATATGGTAAAATGTGAACTTGTCCAGTTTGGCAGGAATAGTAATAAAGTCTTTATTGTCACACATAGGCTGACATTAACACTGAAATGAAGTTACTGTGAAAATCCCCGAGTCGCCACATTCCTGCGGCTGTTTGGGTACACTGAGGGAGAAATCCAGAATGTCCAAATTATGTAACAAGCACATTTTTCAGGACTTATGGGAGGAAACCGGAGCACCCGGAGGAAACCCGTGCAGACACTGGGAGAACATGCAGACCCCGCACAGACAGTGACCCAAGCCAGGAATCGAACCTGGAACCCTGGTGCTCTGAAGCAGCAGTGCTAACCACTGAGCTATCGTACTACCTAGGCCCAACCATTTTCAGCAGTTTCGTCAATCACCTTCCTTCCATCATAAGGTCAGAAATGGAGATGTCTGTTGGTGATTGCACAATGTTCAACACCATTTGTGACTCCTCAGATAATGAAGCAGTCCATGTCCAAATACAACAAGACCTGGAAAATATCCAGGCTTGGAATGACAAATGGCAAGTAACATTCATCCCCAATAAGAGAGATTCTAACCATTGCCCCATGACGTTCAATGGCATCACCATCTACAAGGCACAAGTCAAGAATGTGATGGAATACTTTCCCCTTACCTGGATGAGTGCAGCTCCAACGACAGTCAAGAAGCTTGACACCATCCGGGACAAAGCAGCCTGCATGATTGGCATCCCTTCCACAAATATTCATTCCTTCCACCACTGATGCACAGTATCAGTTTTGTGTACCATCTACAAGATGAACTGCAGGAACTCACCATGGCACCTTAGATTGCAGCTTCCAAACCCAAGACCACTACCATCTAAAAGGACAAGGGCAGCAGTAACCTGGGAACATCACCACTTGGAAATTCCCCCTCCAAGTCACTCACCATTCTGACTTGGAAAGTTTTCGTTGGTCCTTCACTGTAACTGGGTCAAAATCCTGGAACTCCCTCCCTAATAGTACAGTGGGTTTACCTACTCCTTATGGGCTGCAGCAGTGCAAGAAGACAGCTTGCCACTACCCTTACAAGGACAATTAGGGATGGAAATAATTACTGGCCAGCGATGCCCACATCCTGTGAATTAATTATTTAAAAATTGGTTATTTTGGTTTTTGGTTTCCCCACAGGGATTGTAACAATGGACAACCAGGAGTTCCCTGTGTACCAGTATTGTTTGTGAAATCATTGATGGAAACTCGGACTGAAACTGCAAATTAATGAATTCATCTCTACTTCTGTGGGGTGCTTTTTACTGTACATGTGTGAACTTTTCACTTTTCTACACTTGCCATCCAGTGTTTAGTGTAAAGGGGCTTCGGTGGACTCTGGAGCTTGTGATGATCTGTAGAGTTCTGTGCAGAGTGAGTTTGAACCATTAAAGGTGTGTTGGTGAAAAAGGAGCTGAACTCTTGCCTCTTCATACCACAGCATCTAGTACATGTTAACAATGGTAGCAGAGAATGTTTGCTGTGTAAATGTGAATGCTTGAAAGATACAGGGCGAAATTCTCCGCCCCCCACGACGGGTGGGAGAATAGCGGGAGGGCCTTCCCGACATTTTTCCCGCCCTCCCGCTATTCTCCCACCCCCCCGCCGAAGTCCCGACCCGAATCGCTGCCGCCGTTTTTTTACGGCCGGCAGCGATTCACAGCTGTTAGATGGGCCGAAGTCCCAGCCCTTTCCGCCATTTTCACGAACGGCAAACACACGGGGCGAGATTCTCCCAAAACGGGAGAAATCGTAAAGCTGCCGTAAAACCCGGGCGGGTTTTACGGCAGCGCGCCCCTTCCCGACGGGGGACCGATTCTGGTCCCCGGTCGGGGCTAGCAGCCCGACGCCGTAGGCTCCGGCAAGACGGGCTTAACGAAAATCGTTAAGCCCGCTTACCGGAGTTAGCGCCGGCTGACGCGTCATATGACGTCAGCCGCGCATGCGCAGTTTGGAAGACTCCAACCCGCGCATGCGCGGGTGACGTCATCGCGTTTTGCGCGAAACCCGCGCATGCGCGGGCCGGGTTGCCCCTCAGCCGCCCCGCGAATGGATACTGCGGGGCGGCGGAAGGACAAGTAGTGCGCAGGCATCGGGCCCGCTGCCCGCAATCGGTGCCCACCGATCGCGGGCCCATGGCACCCTTGGCACGGCCGTGGTACTGCCGTGCCAATCGGTGCCATGGTTATAAAAAGCGAGTTGGTGACGCCGTTTTTACGAACGGCAAGACCAGGTGTGTTTGCCGTTCGTGAAAACGGCGGAAAGGGCTGGGACTTCGGCCCATCTAACAGCTGTGAATCGCTGCCGGCCGTAAAAAAACGGCGGCAGCGATTCGGGTCGGGACTTCGGCGGGGGGGTGGGAGAATAGCGGGAGGGCGGGAAAAATGTCGGGAAGGCCCTCCCGCTATTCTCCCACCCGTCGTGGGGGGCGGAGAATTTCGCCCACCTGGTCTTGCCGTTCGTAAAAACGGTGTCACCAACTCGCTTTTTATAACCATGGCACCGATTGGCACGGCAGTACCACGGCCGTGCCAAGGGTGCCATGGGCCCGCGATCGGTGGGCACCGGTCGCGGGCAGCGGGCCCGATGCCCGCGCACTACTTGTCCTTCCGCCGCCCCGCAGTATCCATTCGCGGGGCGGCTGAGGGGCAACCCGGCCCGCGCATGCGCGGGTTTCGCGCAAAAACGCGATGACGTCACCCGCGCATGCGCGGGTTGGAGTCTTCCAAACTGCGCATGCGCGGCTGACGTCATATGACGAGTCAGCCGGCGCTAACTCCGGTAAGCGGGCTTAACGATTTTCGTTAAGCCCGTCTTGCCGGAGCCTACGGCGTCGGGCTGCTAGCCCCGACCGGGGACCAGAATCGGTCCCCCGTCGGGAAGGGGCGCGCTGCCGTAAAACCCGCCCGGGTTTTACGGCAGCTTTACGATTTCTCCCGTTTTGGGAGAATCTCGCCCACAATTTTTCCAGATCAAACCAAGGAGTGAAAAAAAAAAGGGAAACATGGCTGAACCCAGGACAAAGATGGCTGGTTATGATTATCTTCCCCTATTTTCTGAAAGGGAATCATACGAGTAATAGAGAAGTGCAGTAGTTATGTGGACTAAGGTGAGTGCTTTAGGAAAGAGAAAACAAGGTATGGCATTGGCTCTTTCTTTACCATATGGCAGTAAAATACGAAACAAAGTGCTTTCTGAGCTGGAGTTGGAAGAGTTAGACTCAGAAGAAGGTCTGGCGACTTTATTACTTTATATGGACAAGATTTATAAGAAAGATGACTTGTTAAGTGCGTATGAAGCATGGTCGGATTTTGATAAGTTCCGGAAAATGGAGGCTTTATCTATTGAAGACTATATAATGGAATTTGGCAGACTATATAAAAAGCTACAGAAACACAGGCTGGAATTTCCACAGTCTGTTGGCCTTTAAATTACTTGACTATGCTAGAGTGAGCAACATGGATAGGCTCCTGGTTTTGACAGGAGTTCAGTTTACGGATAACGATACCTTATTCGAACAGATGATAGCAGCTTTAAAAAATGTTTTGGGGAAACATTCGATTCCAATGGCTCTGATGACCCAAATAGGTCAGCCTGCTATAAGGCAGAATATGGAAGATACACTACTAACAGGATGGCGAAATCGTATGGCTACGAACAGGCCTCAAGACTATAAAAGAAGACCGAGACAAGGAAATTATGAAGACAGAAACCCAGTTAGAACCTACAATAGGAGGATAGAACATAGAACAGTACAGCACAGAACAGGCCCTTCGGCCCTCAATGTTGTGCCGAGCCATGATCACCCTACTCAAACCCACGTATCCACCCTATACCCGTAACCCAACAACCTTAACCTTACTTTTATTAGGACACTACGGGCAATTTAGCATGGCCAATCCACCTAACCCGCACATCTTTGGACTGTGGGAGGAAACCGGAGCACCCGGAGGAAACCCACGCACACAGGGGGAGGATGTGCAGACTCCACACAGACAGTGACCCAGCCGGGAATCGAACCTGGGACCCTGGAGCTGTGAAGCATTTATGCTAACCACCATGCTACCCTACTGCCCCAGATGAACCCCAGAAATGCACGGGGCATGATAAATTGATGTTTTCGATGTGACTCTCAATACCATTATGCTTTCAACTGTCTAACTCGTTATGATAGAGTATTTGAAGTGACACATGACACGGAAGAGTCAGAAGAGGAAAAAGATAGTGACCAGAAAGAAGGCATTGTCCTATTAACAAGCTGTTTTACGCCGGTAATGAGGGTGTTGGTTGCAGAATCTTTTAACTGTGCTGTATTGGACAGTGGCTGCACATCTACTGTGTGTGGGATTGACCGGTTAAAATGTTATCTGGACTCATTGGATGCTGAAAATCGTAACAAGGTTAAGGAATTTAAAAGTTCCACAAGTTTCAGGTTTGGGGATGATAATACTCTGAAGTTGCTGAAAATAGTGGTGATCCCTTGCAATATTGCTGGAGTGAATCATTTTATTAGCACGGATGTTGTATCAAGTGAGATACTTTTGCTTCTGAGCAGACCGTCGATGAAGAAAGCACACATGAAGCTGGATATGGAATAGGATAAGGCAACAGTTTTTGGAAAGACGGTGGACTTACAATTTACACAGTTGGGACATTATTGTATTCCATTATTGACAAATAGTGTTTCAAGCAGAGTGGTTAAGGATGTATTAATGACAGTTGATAATGCGACTTTAGCTGGTAAAAAGCTTATTGTAGTAAAACTGCATAGGCAATTTGCACATCCGTCTCCTCGGAGGCTGAAAAATTTATTAAAGGATGCAGGGGTAAGGGATGATGACTATTCTAAGCTGATAGAACAGGTTAGTGATCGCTGTGAAGTTTGCAGGAAGTACAGAACGACACCAGCACGACCGATAGTAGCTCTACCTTTGGCCAGGGATTTTAATGACATTGTGGCCATGGATCTTAAGATCTGAGATAAAGCAAATAATATATTTATTTTGCATTTTGTAGATTTAGCTACCAGATTTAGTCAATCAACGATTGTACGAAGTAAAGAAAAGAGAGTAATTTTGGACAAAATTGTGGAAAAATGGATCGGGACAGGAATGGGTCCACCAGCAAAATTCTTTACGGACAATGGGGGAGAATTTGCTAATAATGAGTTTAGGGATATGTGTGAAAACATGAATATCAGAGTTATGAACACGGCTGCCGAAAGCCCGTTTAGTAATGGTGTCTGCGAAAGAAATCATGCTGTTATCGATGACATGCTTCGGAAAATTTTGGGAGATCGACCAAACTGCACGCTAAATTCAGCTTTAGCATGGTCGGTACATGCAAAGAATTCATTGCAGATGGTTGGGGGCTATAGTCCTTATCAATTAGTGTTTGGTAGAAATCCTAAAATTCCCTCCATTTTGGATGACCAGCCTCCAGCTTGGGAAGGGACTACAATTAGCTCAGGTTTTGCTGAATATTTAAACGCGTTACATAGCAGTAGAAAAGCTTTTTTGGAAGCAGAAGTCTCTGAAAGAATTCGCAGAGCTTTAAGACATAATGTACGGCCATCAGATGCCGCTTCTCAACAAGGAGAAATAGTATACTATAAGAGAGACAATTCTAATGAATGGAAAGGCCTAGGGAAGATCATAGGCATAGATGGCAAAACATTTATTTTGCAACATGGTAATCAAACTGTTAGGGTACATTCATCAAGGATAATGGGTACCGATTACAAATTTTCAAATTTAGACAGAGCAGACAGACAAGACGAGGAACCAGAGTCATCTGGTAGGCATGTGTTACAGAACTATGAGGACCAGTTAACTGATATAGACAGGGTTTCTGTAGAGGAACACGACACTTCTGATAAATTAGATCAGGCCGTTTTTCCGAAAGGGCAACTGCCAAAGGTTGGTACAAAAGTGACATACTTGCCTGAAGGATCTAGTCAATGGAAGGATGTAACTGTTATTAGTAGAGCAGGGAAGGCCACTGGAAAGTATAAACATTGGTTGAATGTACAGCATTCAGGGGAGGAAGTTAAGACAATGGATTGGGAAAACAAAGTTCAAAAATGGAGGGCACAGAAACGCAGTACTAGTTCAGATAGTACATCGGATAGTGAACAGGTTCGCAGGAAAAGGTCGAGAACTATTGAAAGGACATCCCGCTACAGAAGAGAAAGATCAAGCAGTAGCAGTACAGAACGAGATACCAGGCAGGAAAGGGGACGTAGTTTATCAAGATCTCGGAACAGGAGTAAGACTACAAATACTAATAGAAGTAGAAACCCTCATGCACGTGAGATTTTGGTGGCTTCAAATAAATTAGATGAAAAAGTTATCGAAGATGCTAAACAGCAAGAATTGCATAGTTGGTGTGAATTTGGGGTATACACGGAAGTACCGGATAGGGGACAAAAAGCTCTATCTCACAGATGGATTTGTACAGAAAAGGTTCTTCCAGATGGAACTTATAAGGCAAAGGCCAGGCTTGTGGCAAGGGGATTTGAAGAAAACTTAGACGATCAGGACTTAAGGGTAGATTCACCGACAGCAGGAAAGGTTATTTTAAAGATCTTCTTGGCTCTATTAGCCACAAAGGCATGGGACTGCAAATCTATAGATAAAAAAGCTGCCTTTTTGCAGGGGCATCAGCTCCAGAGAGACATTTTTCTCCGTCCTCTTAAAGAAGCAGCTAACACAGAAGGGGTACTGTGGAAGTTGAACAAATGTGTATATGGATTAAATGATGCATCTAGAGTGTGGTACTTTTCGGTGAGGTCAGTCTTGTTAAAGTTAGGCTGTTGCCAATTGAAAGCAGATCCTGCAATGTTTTACTGGCACTATAAAGGAAATCTTGCTGGAATCTTCATGATGCATGTCGATGATTTTTTGTGGGGTGGGACTAGTGATTTTGAAGCTATTGTAATCTCTGGTTTGAGGAAAGAATTCAGGGTTGGAAGTCAGGCTTCTGGTGCTTTTAAATATATTGGTTTGGAAATCGGACAGACTAAGTTAGGGGCAACTTTATGTCAGCAATCTTACTTGGAAAGCATCAGTCCAATAGCAATTAGTTGTGGCCGGGTTTCACAAAAAGACGCAATGGTTTCGAAGATAGAAAAAGAGCAACTGCGAAATTTAATTGGGCAACTGAGCTGGTTAGGAAGACAGACTAGACCCAACGTGAGTTTTGATGTTTTAGAGTTGAGTACAAAGGTGAATGATCCCAAAGTGGAAGACATAATAAGAGCAAATAAAGTGTTGGCCAAACTAAAAATGCAGGAGTGTGTTTTGAAGTTCCCTGTTTTAGGTGATCCTAGGCATTTGAAACCCATAGTTTATAGTGATGCGTCCTATGCAAATTTATGTGATGGAGTTTCAAGCGCAGGAGGTTTTATAATTTTTCTTTTGGGGAACAATGGTAAATGTTGCCCTCTTGTGTGGGAAACAAAGAAAATAAGGAGAGTGGTCAAAAGCACTTTGGCTGCTGAGACATTAAGCTTAGTGGAAGCGGTGGATATGACCTTTTATACAAGACAGATATTGACAGAAATTTTGGGATTAGAGGATTTAGGTAATATACCTATTGACTGTCACATTGACAATAAATCACTGTGGGAAAATGTGCACTCTACAAAAAGTGACAATGAAAAGAGGTTACGGATAGACATCGCAAGTTTAAAGCAGATGTTGGATAGAGGGGAAATAACAAAAATTAAATGGGTTGACAGTAGCTATCAACTGTCAGACTGTTTCACGAAAAGAGGGGCTAGTTCACAGAAACTTTTAGATATCGTGAATGAAGGGCGCCTGTTTCTGTGAATGTTTTTTTTTCTTCTACTTAAAAAAAAAGGGAGGAATCAGGTGTGTGTTTTAGTTTCTTGAAATGTTAGTTTCTTGAAATTTTGTTTTTACCTAATTGTTTTTTTTTTCCAAGGAAGGGGAGACTATTAATTAATGGGTTAAGAGGCATTGCAATTAGTTGTCTCATTTATGTTAAGTGTTCAATGATTGTCTCATTTATGTTAAGTGTTCAATGATTGACACTGATATGTAAATTGCAACAGCACTATTATTACCAGCTCCTGCTGTCCAAAAAATTAGGAGCAATAATTCCGATCTCGAAATGTTGAATTCCTTTAGGTGGACTCTGGAGCTTGTGATGATCTGTAGAGTTCTGTGCAGAGTGAGTTTGAACCATTAAAGGTGTGTTGGTGAAAAAGGAGCTGAACTCTTGCCTCTTCATACCACAGCATCTAGTACATGTTAACATTTAGTGCTGTTTGATCATGGCTATTGGTGAATGTGCTAGGCTGATTTTACTTGGGCAAAGATGTCCCTGTTGATGATGCCAGAATCAAGCTGACTTTGTGATAAGTGATGTTGACGTGCAACATTATTTTTATGTTCAATTCCCATTCTGGCTCTGTTCTCAGTCTCCAATGCTCTTCCAATGAAGCCCCAAAGAAACCTGAGAATAGCGCCCCATGAGCATTTACCAGCTGGGCTCAATAAGGAATTCAACATTTCGAGATCGGAATTATTGCTCCTAATTTTTTGGACAGCAGGAGCTGGTAATAATAGCGCTGTTGCAATTTACAGCTCCTCTCGACCCATCTTTTGTTTCTGATCCAATTCCGGTCCCCCTTCAACTTGTATCATTGACCCTTTTCTCATTATAGTCAGTTCATATCACAGACTTTTGTTCTGTTCTCCCCTCCTCTCCCCACCACCTTAAAACTTGTTATATTCCTAATGTCTTCCAGTTCCCAACAAAAGGTTACCAACCTGAAACATTGACTCAGGGAGCAATTCTCCCAAAACATTTCTAAGTGTGTCTCTGGTGGGAACCGAGGTCAATTCCTGCCAGGTTGTTTGGCGCAATGCAGTTTGCAATCTACCTACACTTAGAATTTTGTTTGGAGGTTGGGGTGAGCTGCAGCCTGATTGGGGGGCGCAGAGCTGAAGACGCCGGCAGGCCCGTCTCCTCCGAGATCGGGGCACAATTCTTAACGGACGAACTGATCTCAGCCCCCCACCCCGCCCCATTGCCAGTACCAGCACCCCCCCAGGTGAGCGACAGCTCGCTATGGGGATGGCAAAATGCACCACCCCGTGTAAGAACTGCCAAGGTGCCAGGGCACTGCACTGCCATGTTTCTGACCAGCTGAGGGCTACAATGGTCTCTGAACCCACCCTCATCTGCGTGGTCATCACTTCATTTTTAAAAATTACTTGTTCAGAGTTACCGAGTGTGGACAGGGGAGAAACCCTAATCCAGCTCCTTGCCTGCTCCAAAAACCAATTCAAAATTAAATTGAATCCAATTCATGGTCCCCACAAGAGAGACAAACCAGATCTGAGCCAAGCGGCAGAGCAGATACTGCACTTGATCTTCGCCAAAAGCCTTCTGATCTCCATCACTCTGGCTTCACACTGCGCCGGTGGGTGGGAGAATTCCAGGAGCCAAGAGAATCCGCCTTGATTGAGCAAGATTTATTTACATGTGCCAGGCATAGGTTGCTGTAAGCACATTCAATCTTGTGGAAGACATAATTTGTGTTCTGTAATCTTTTCACTACCTGGTTTTGCAGAAACTTAAACAGCATTTTGTCTCCAGCACAAGTATGTTTAATGCCTTATGACATATATGTCAAACTCAAGGCCCGCGGGCCAAATCCGGCCCGCGGTGGAATCATCTTTGGCCCGCGAGATAATATCTAATTACTTTTTTAAAAAAATTTAGATTAGCCAATTATTTTTTTGAATTAATGGGCAATTTAGCGTGGCCAATCCACCTACTCTGCACATTTTTGGGTTGTGGGGGCGAAACCCACGCAGACACGGGGAGAACGTGCAAACTCCACACGGACAGTGACCCAGAGCCGGGATCGAACCTGGGACCTCAGCGCCGTGAGGCGGTTGTGCTAACCACTAGGCCACCGTGCTGCCCTAATAATATCTAATTACTACTAAAGCTGGCCCCAGCAATTGAAGCGCCTATGGCGTACGATATGGCTGATGCCGAGTTTATTCAGGTATAGTGTGAATCACAAAGTGTTGGCCTGTGGAAAAATGTTTTCATTAGAAATTACTCTGGAAAAGCTCCAGATAAAGCAATAAGAAATAAATGCAACTAATTTTTTTATTCATTTAATATTTAATGTTGTTTTTATAGGCAATAACCTAAGCTTTATTAGTTCCAGGTTCAATAAGTTCATTTCAATAAGTTTTGCAAAAAAACATTGAACCAGTCCGGCCCTCGACTTGTCCCGATTTTTAAATTTTGGCCCACGGTGTATTTGAGTTTGACACCCCTGCCGTATGTTCACGTTTTTCAGAACGATGACTGTTTAGTGCCTGTTGATGACCCAAAGGCCACCAGTGCCACAAAGGAAATAAATACTGTGACTAGTTCTATTACGATGCAGGAGTACTTTTCCAACAGGATGGCTCAACTGAAAAAATCAAAAACAGGGCATGAGATCGATTGAAGCAGTGCTGTTCAGGAACTCGAAGGAGATGATTTGAATTCATTCAAAGAAGTAAAAATTAAATCCAAAAGGAAGAAAAGACGCTGCAGAGGAGATGCTGACAGGATTTATAACTTCAACCAACTGTCTCTCCCCACAAAGCAAGTCGAGGGTGAAGGTGATGTAGAACTAAATAGTGGTTGAATCGGAAGAGTTTCAAGTTGAACAGTACTCGGCCGTAAATGATTCGTCGGAGAAGCAAAATTAGCAGGATTGGGCGAGGATAAGAAGAAACGAAAGAAGACTAAGAAGAAAGCAACAGCCATGGGTGAAGATGAGGTTTCTCAATCCTGTCACTCAATAGAAAGGAGGAGGAAAAAGAAAGAAACAAAATAGAAGATTGGTAGCATGTCGAAATTCTTGGCCACATTTTTAATTGAAAATGATCCAAATGACTTATTTTATTACTAATTACAACGTACAGGGGATGGTTTAGCACAGTGGGCTTAGACAGCTGGCTTGTAGTGCAGAACAAGACCAGCAGAGTGATTTCAATTCCCGTTCCAGCCTCCCCGAACAGGCGCCAGAATGTGGCGACTAGGGGTTTTTACAGTAACTTAATTGAAGCCTACTTGTGACAATAAGCGATTATTATTATTGTGGTAGTATGACTAGAGGTACTACGGTACCCAGTACCTCTGTACTTAAGCTGCTGGGGAAACATCTTGTTGCTTAAAGCCTTCAATTCGGACTATTCCTTCGTTTCTGTGGTTATTGATCGCGCATCAATTTAATCTACAAGTTTTAAAGGATGGAGCTCCGCATCAAGCCGGAGTGTCTTCGACTCAGCTCCCATGCAGCTAATGCAGCAGCCACACTCAAGCACTGGCTAGCTTGTTTCAACAGCTACCTCAGTACGGCGGAAAATGTACCGTCGAGGGAGCAGAAGCTTCACATCCTCCACTCGTGCGTCGGCACCACCATCTACACGCTCATCGAGGAAAAGACCGACTACGACGCGGCCATGGAACTGCTCGAAGGACACTTCATCCGGCCGGTAAATCAAGTTTACGCTCGGCACTTACTGGCTTTGAGGCAGCAGATCCCTGGCGACCGCGGGACTCTTCCTCCTCTCTCTCCAAGGGCCCCGTGCGGCCCGTGAACCTCTCTGCCCCCATCCCCGAATGCCACGTGCGGCCTCCGGGCGCCACCATCTTGTGCTTCCGACGCCACGTTCAGGTGACAGGCGCCGCCATTTTGTCCACCCCCCGACATGTGCGACCGATGGGCGCCGCTATCTTGGATCGGCTCCGAGGACCCCGGGGATGACTACGCACCGCCCGAAGGTGACGCCAACGATCTGCCACGACTCGCTTCAGTCACTCTGGACCAGTCTCAACCCCGCACCCTCTCTACGGCAACAACAATGGTCCTGCTCACCGGCACGAAACGACCTGCCTACCAGACTCCGGGAGCCCGGAGAGGTTCGTTCACCCTACCACGGTAAGTCGCTGCGCTCTCCCTGTCTATCCCGTCAAGCAAAAATCACCCTGGCCTCTGGCTCCCATTCAGTGGAGATCACGGAGTATTGTATAGCGGACCTCACGGTCCAGGTGAGGGAGTTTAAAAGTTACAGACTCTACACCCTCCCCCACCTCTGCACGGCCGCATTCCTGGGGTTAGACGTCAAGTGTAACCTCCAGAGCCTAACATTTAAAGTCGGCGGCCCTATGCCTCCCCTCACTGTCTGCAGCCTCGTGACCCTCAAGGTCAATCCCCCGTCCTTGTTTGCAAACCTCACCCCGGATTGAAACCTGTAGCCACCAGGAGCAGACGGTACAATACCCAGGGCCGGGTCTTCATCAGGTCCGAGGTCCAACGGCTTATGAAGGAAGGGGTCATCGAGGCTAGAACAGCCTCTAGCGAGCACAAGTTCTGGTGGTAAAGACCGGGGAGAAGAATAGGATGGTCATACACTACAGTCAGACCATCAACAGGTTTACGCAGCTGGACGTGTACCCTCTCCCCCGTAGATCCGACCTGGTCAACAGGAGCGCACAGTGCAAGGTCTTCTCCACGGTGGACCTCAAGTCCGCTTACCACCAGCTCCCGATCTGCACGAGCGATCGCAAGTACACTGCGTTTGAAGCGGACGGCCGGCTCTACCAATTTTTAAGGGTTCCCTTCGGTGTCACAAACGTGGTCTCGGTCTTCCAAAGGGAGATGGACCGAATGGTCGACCGATACGGTTTACGAGCAACCTTCCCGAATCTTGATAATGTCACCATCTGCGGCCACGATCAGCAGGACCACGACACCAATCTCCGCAAATTCCTCCAAACCACAAAACTCCTAAACTTGACTTATAACAAAGACAAATGCGTGTTCAGCACCGACCGCCTCGCCATCCTTGGCTACTTAGTGCAAAACGGAGTGAAAGGCCCCGACCCGGAACGCATGCCCCCCCTGATGGAGCTCCCCCTCCCCCACTACTCCAGTTTCTTCTCGTATTATGACTAGTGGGTCCCCAACTACGCAGACAAAGCCCGTCCCCTCATCCAAACAGCCACTTTCCCCCTGTCGACGGCGGCCTGCCAGGCCTTCAGCCGCATCAAAGCGGATATCGCAAAGGCCACGATGCGCGCTATCGACAAGTCCCTCCCCTTCCAGGTCGAGAGCAACGTGTCCGATGTAGCTCTGGCAGCCACCCTCAACCAAGCGGGCAGACCCGTGGCCTTCTTCTCCCGTACCCTCCACGCTTCCGAAATCCGCCACTCCTCGGTCAAGAAGGAAGCACAGGCCATAGTGGAACCTGTGCGGCACTGGAGGCATTATCTGGCCGGCAGGAGGTTCACCCTCCTGACAGACCAACGGTCAGTGGCCTTCATGTTTGACAATGCACAGAGGGGCAAGATAAAAAACGACAAGATCTTGCGGTGGAGGATCGAGTTATCCACCTACAACAACGACATCTTGTATCGTCCTGGGAAGCTGAACGAGCCTCCCGATGCCCTGTCCCACGGCACCTGTGCCAACGCACAAGTGGACTGCCTCCGAGCCCTCCACGTGGACCTCTGCCACCCGGGGGTCACCCACTTCTTTCATTTTGTAAAGACCCACAACCTGCCCTACTCCATCAAGGTGGTCAGGACAGTCACGAGGAACTGCCACATCTGCGCGCAGTGCAAGCCACACTTCTACCTCCCCGGAAAAGCGCATCTGATAAAGGCTTCCCGCCCCTTTGAACGCCTCACAATGGACTTCAAAGGTCCCCTCCCCTCTACCAACCGCAACACGTACTTCCTCAACGTGATTGACGAGTACTCCCGCTTTCCGTTCGCCATCCCCTGCCCCGACATGACCACAACCACCATCATAATAGCCCTCCACAGCCATTTCTCCCTGTTCGGATTCCCCGCCTACATACACAGTGATAGGGGGTCCTCCTTTATGAGTGACGAACTGCGTCAATTCCTGCTCATCAAGGGCATTGCCTCAAGCAGGACGACCAGATATAACCCCCGGGGTAATGGACAGGTCGAGAGGGAGAACGGTGCAGTCTGGAAGACCGTCCTACTGGCCCTACGGTCCAGACATCTCCCGGTCTCCCGCTGGCAGGAGGTCCTCCCAGACGCCCTCCACTCCATCCGGTCGCTACTTTGCACGTCTAGAAATCAAACGCCTCATGAATGCCTTCTTATCTTCCCCCAGGAAGTCTTCCTCATGGAACCCCGCTCCCGACCTGGCTGGCTGCCCCCGGGCCCATCCTGCTCCGGAAACACGTGCGGGCGCACAACAATCGGACTCATTGGTCGTCCAGCTGCTCCACGCTAACCCGTAATATGAGTATGTGGAATACCCCGACGGCCGACAGGACACGGTCTCTCTACGGACCTGGCACCTGCCGGATCCCCGCCATCGCCTCCGGCACCAGCCCCACCCCCTCTCCAACCGCAACTGCTCCCCGCAGGCGCTCCCCTCCCTGGCCCTCCAACCCTCTCACCCGCGCCACCTAGAGGACTAGACTCCCGCATCTCCAACATCTCCGACGAAGCTCCGCCGGTCGCAGAGGACGTCCAAGCCCCCCGATCGTCTGTTCGAGTCGATATGAACTCTTAATGGACCCTTTTTTTCTAACTCTGTAAATAATTTGCCGTGTGATTACATATCCCTGGATATAGTTACGGGGCCAGTGGGCAGCCGCCGTTGGAGAGGTATAATCCCATATCACTAGTCATACTACCAGTAAATTGTCCCACCCGCACTGGACCCACCAGTCCTGGCTGGACGCCCCCCAGCCCCCGGCCCCCGGCTTCTCAACGAGCCCCCCCCTCCGGTTCCTTTTTCAACAAGGGGTGAATGTATTAGTATGACTAGAGGTACTACGGTACCTGAGAGTGTGAGGTGCTATTGGTGGAGAAGGCTCGCTGCTCATTGGCCCGTGCTGCTTTCTCATTGGTCAAGACGAAGGTAGCTCCGCCCAATGAAGCGGAGTATAAGAACCCGTGTTTCCCAGCAGCCATCGTTCTTTCTGTACTCAAGCTGCTGGGGAAACATCTTGTAGATTAAAGCCTTCAATTCGGACTACTCCTTCGTTTCTGTGGTTATTGATCGCGCATCAATTATTATTAAATTGTTCCTCTACATTCAGGGCGTTGTAGTCTGACAGCGACTGTTGGAATTAAATTTAAGCAGTGAGCTTGGTAATGGAGGATGGAATACTTGAAGTAAGGAAACGATTAAAAGCATGTTAAAACAATTTTCTTATAAATGCACAAAATAAAATGAGTATGTTTATTTGTGGGTATTGAACCTAGAGGCTATGGTCAAACAGCCTTGTAGAGCCAGACTCGGTGACGCGACAAGGCCATTAAACCTGGGACGAGGCCTCTCGCTAGATTTGTGACGCTCGGAACGCCTCGCGAGATCTCGTGAGGCTTCACAATCTGGATCTCGCCCTCACTGGGCAGCATCCAGATATACATCTCAAATGGTCTATTCGGCTCATTTAAATATGTCGGCGCCCAATTCCCCCGAGGTCCGGAAACTAGCAGCCTGGCCTGGGAGACGTCGCCATGGCGCCGTTTAGCACTGGTCCACAGAAACGGGGGCCAGGTGTAACGATACCTGGGGGGGGGGGGAGCTCGCAGGCCATTGGAGACTCATGGGTGGTCGGGGACAGGGCAGGATGGCACCCTGGCTCTCACTCTGGCACCAAGACAACTTGGCAGTGCCAGGACAATCGGGTGCCAGGGTGGAACTGCCAAGGTTTGAGGCCTGAGGGGGGCATGCCCATGAAAGAATGGGTGAATGAAGGGTGGGTATGAATGGATCGTATGAAGGTTGGGGGGGGAGGTAAAGGGTGGGGGTCCGGAAATGGGGGGCTCAAAAGTGGCAAGTGGAGGAGGGTCCCTCAGAGACCCCATAGCAGAGTGACCTCATTTGGTTGGGGAGGGTGGGGGGGAAGAGTGAAAATATCCTGTGGGTGGGGGATGTCGGGCCCACAAACGGGGACCAGGCGATCAGTGACCCGCCCCAGGTAACTGGGCAGGGTGGCACCCTGGTGCTGATGCCACTGTGCACCTTTGCACTACCAGCCTTGCACCCTGACAGTGCCACTTGGCTACCCAGGCACTGCCACTGGTCATCAACCTGGCACTGCCAGTGTGCCAGGTGGCGCTGGCAGGGATACTGCCAGGCCGGCAGTACCAAGGTGTCAAGGACTAATGCTTTGTTTTTGGTAAGATTGCACTCTAAGTGGGTAAATACCATTGCAGATCTCACTGAAAAAAACAGCGAGAAATACTCTGCCAAACTCACCCAAAATGACACTTAGAAATTTTTCTTTTTTAAAATGTTTTTATTCAGGTTTTTCATTTTATACAATACAAAATAAACACGACGTTGTAGACCAGATACAATTTACAAAAGCCAAACATTGGAGGTTACCCCCAAGTCCCTACCCCCCCTTACCCATCACCAACTCCCCTGTCCCTTTTATTTTACTTTACTCAATTTTTACATCTGTACATTGTACAATAGGTGAGCAAGACAGTTCGATGTATAGTTTGTTACTGTTGGCCATGTTATGGGCAGTAGAGTGGTTAGCACTGGTTCTTCACAGCACCAGGGACCTGGGTTCGATTCCCAGATTGGGTCACTGTCTTATGCAGAGTTTTCCCCGTATCTGCGTGAGTTTCTTCCGGGTGCTCGGTTTCCTCCCACAAGTCCCAAAAGACGTGCTTGTTCGGTGAATTAGACATCCTGAAGACCGTTCACACTGGTCTTCCTCCTCCGGGAAGAACCTGTTCATGTGGGTTCTGGTTAGGTGCGCTCTGTGCACCACTTTGTACTGCATGAGGCTTGGCCTTGTGCAAGAGGTGGTGGAGTTTGCCCAGCTCAGTGCTTCACTCCAGAGTCCCCACCCTATGTCTGTCCCTAGTTTGTCCTCCCACGTCTGTCTTGCTCCATGTAATGGTGTTCTCACCTTCCTAACAGTTGTCCCTAAATGTCCCCACAGTTCCCCTTCTCAATACTGTCCACGTCTATCAGTTCCTCCACCAATGTGTCTCTCAGAGCCAGGGTGTACCTCGCCGTCTCCTCGCGGAAAACGTTTTTTGTTTGCAAGTGTTGGAGCTCCTGTCCGTTCGGTAGCTCCAGTCTTCCTGTCAGCTGGTCCAGGGTTGTGAGTCTGTCCCCCATGTAAAAGTCCCAAATCTCTAGCATCCCCCCTGCCTGTCTCCACTTCTTAACAATGGCGTCAAGCATGGCTGGTGGGAATTTGTGGTTACTGCATATGTGGGCCATGGTGGACATCTCAGTTAAGCCGACGTGCTGTCTCATCTGGTTCCAGATTTTAACATGGCTACCACCACTGGGCTGGATGTGTACTTTGCCAGGGTGGTTGGGCTTGGAGGGTTGTTCCTGTACAGGAGGACTCCTCCACATGCACTGTAGTGGTCCAAATACTGACATTTTTGCTGTTACAACTACAAATTCCAGACCAATGTAGATAAATATATTTAAGAAAGGTAAAGCCATTGCTTGCAATGAATGATGTACAGTTTACACTGCTTTGCCAGTCGCTAATTCATACCAACTGTGATAGATGATTAACCATTGCTAAAACCAGTGAAAGGGGAAAGTTTCTATTCTGGTGGGCTGCTCCTCTCAGCCAATTTGATGATCAAATCCTCAAGCCAAGTCTGGTATCAATCTAGGCCAGAGTGGGTTCATTCGTATTCAATCCCTGGCATGTGCCCAGATAGCTTATCCCATCTCAGATTTATCCAACAACTCAGGTGTACAGACTCCACATCAAGGGCAGCACGGTAGCATAGTGGTTGGCACTGTTGCTTCACAGCGCCACGGTTCAATCCCCATCTTGTGTCACTGTCTGGGCAGAGTCTCCGGGTGCTCCGGTTTCCTCCCACAGTCCAGTGATGTGCAGGTTAGGTGGATTGGCCATTCTAAATTGCCCTTCATGTCCAATGTGGTACGGTGGGGGATAGGGTGGAGGTGTGGGTTTAAGTAGGGTGCTCTTTCCAAGGGTCAGTGCAGACATGATGGGCTGAATAGCCTCCTTCTGCACTGTACATTTTATGACATTTAATCCTATCTATCCACGGACTTCCGGTGGCGGATATGAGGGAATAAGTCGCACATTTGGTGGCTCTCGCTCCATTCAGAATTTTGGACCTTTTCCCTCAACTTGTTTGTGCTTTGGAGCGTTGGACCTGAAGGCATAGGCACTCAGGCACTGACTCCAGATATAGGCGTACGGAATTAAGAAGCAGAAAGACTCGTAAACAGTTGAAGAAGTGGGCAAACAAGGGCGGTGTGGAGGCTGCTGCTGAGGACAGTATGGCCGCTGTCCGGACCCCGGTGCAGGCAGCCCAGCCAACAATGGAGCATCTCCTGAAGGTCATCCAAGGTCACCGCACTGAAATGGGACAGTTTAGATCCTATCCATAAATCCATCGAGCGCCTGGAGCACAGGTTGGATGCCCAGGATGGGACGATCCATAAGCTGGAGAAGGTGCTGGAGGAGCACCAAACAGTGGTGGAGGTGGAGATGGGGAGGCTGAAAGACCAACAAAAGAGGCTTCTGGAGAAGGTGGCCGGCCTGGAAAATAGGTCCCGTCGGCAGAATTTAAGAATCGTTGGTCTTCGGAGGGGGCCGAGGGAATGGATGCCGCCATATATGTGGCAGACATGTTCCAGAAGCTGTTGGGGATTCTTCTGTATTCTAGTTTTTATTGGTGAAGAGGGAAGTTAAGGTATTTGGTTCTGGGGGCTTTTTGTGTTCTGATGGGGGTGGTTGGAAGTGCCCGTTACTTACTTTGTATTACTTGAATTGCACTAGTGTCGGGGTTTTCTTTGTGTGGCACTAACAATTATACACAAAGACTCGAGTGATGTACAAAAGAGGCTTTATTACAGTAAGATGCTATTCCTCCGGAAGCAGCTGTAGAATGGCATTTCAGTGAAACTTACGAATATTTATACAGCTCCCTGTGGGCGGAGCTAGCCGGCAGGGGCTTACCGGAGAAACCTGTAATACAGGTACAGCCATACATCCCCCTAATGCAAGCACACACATATATACAGTGGTTGGATCACCCCATTCACCCCTGTAAAAATGAGGCAGGCGGGGGTGACGTGAAACTATAATACATAAAGTGATCTATGTACAAAAGGGTAAAACAAGAGAAAACCAAGAGTCCATCAGGCAATCTGGTCACAGGTTGAGTCGGATCGGCGGTCGAACGTTCCGTTGCGAGCGACGTAGCTGTGGTGGCGACGTTGGCATAGGCGGCGTTGGTGACGACGGTGCAGGTGCTGGCGGTGTTAGTGCTGGCCAGTGGCGGGATGACTCCGGGAGCGACCCGAAATCTTCCATGTCGTCCAGCGTGGGAAGGGGAATGAGGGATGGACCTGGTGGGGACGAATATGGGTGCGCCAGGGAAACGGAGGGTGGCGCGGGGGGGGGGGGGGGGGGGGGGGGGAGAAAGGGGCGTGGGATCGGAAGCCGAGCGAGCCAGGTCCCTGAGCGAGACTGTGTCCTGGCGGCCGTCGGGAACTCCACGTAGGCATACTGGGGGTTCGCGTGGAGCAGGCGTACTTTGTCCACCAGGGGTTCCACCTTGTGGTGCCTGACATGCCTACGAAGTATAACTGGGCCCAGAGTCATGAACCAAGTCGGGAGCGACACCCCGGATGTAGACTTCCTAGGGAAGGCAAAAACGCGTTCATGGGGTGTGTGGTTAGTCGCGGTGCACAGTAATGACCGAATGGAATGGAGCGTGTCAGGGAGGACCTGCTGCCAGCGAGAGGCTGGGAGGTTCCTGGACCATAGGGCCAGCTGGACTGCCCTCCAAACCGTCCTGTTCTCCCTTTTTACCTGCCCGTTTCCCCGGGGGTTGTAGCTGGTCGTCCTGCTGGAGGCGATACCCCTGCTGAGCAGGAACTGACGCAGCTCATCACTCATGAACGAGGATCCCCTGTCACTGTCGATGTAGTCGGGGAAACCGAACAGAGCGAATATGGAATCCAGGGCCTTGATGATGGTGGCAGACGTCATATCCGGGCATGGGATGGCGAAGGGGAACCTAGAAAATTATTTGACCACACTATGGATGTAGGTGTTGCGGTTGGTGGAGGGGAGAGGCCCTTTGAAATCCACGCTGAGGCGTTCAAAGGGGCGGGACGCTTTCACCAGGCGCGCGCGGTCTGGCAGTTAGAAGTGCGGCTTGCACTCAGCACAGACCTGGCAGTCTCTGGTGACTGTCCGTACTTCCTCGACGGAGTAGGGCAGATTGTGGGCTTTGACCAGATGGTACAACCGAGTGACCCCCGGATGGCAAAGGCTCTCGTGTGAGGCACGGAGCTGGTTCACTTGTGCGCTGGCACATGTACCCCGGGAGACGGCGTTGAGCTTGCCGGGGCGATACAAGGTCTCGTAATTATAGGTGGAGAGCTCGATCCTCCACCGCAAGATTTTATCATTTTTGATCTTGCCCCGCTGCGTGTTGTTGAACATGAAGGCTACCGACCGTTGGTCAGTGAGGAGAGTCAGTGAGCCGGCCAGGTAATGCCTCCAGTGCCGCACCGCTTCAACGATTGCCTGGGCCTCCTTTTCAACAGACGAATGTCGAATTTTGGAGGCATGGAGGGTGCGGGAAAAGAATGCCACGGGTCTGCCGGCCTGATTCAGCGTGGCGGCAAGGGCGACATCTGAAGCGTCGCTCTCTACTTGGAAGGGCAGTGTCTCGTCTACCGCGTGCATCCCGGCCTTGGCTATGTCAGCGCAAATACGAGCGAATTTGAGGGCGAGGCTCTGGAGGTTGCATTGAAAATCCAGGCCTAGTAAGAGTGACGCGCAGAGGGTGGGGAGAATGTACAGGCGGAAACAGTCGAATTCCACGCCCTGTACAGTGAGTTTAACCAGGCAGAAGCCCCGGATCGGGACAGAGTGGGAACCGGAGGCAAGGGAGATCTGCCGGTTGGCGGGATGGACAGCAAGGGAGTAGCGCCTTACCGTGTCCGGGTGAATGAAGCTCTCGGTGCTCCTGGAGTCGATGAGACAGGAGGTCACGTGTCCGTTGACGAGCACCGTTGTGGAAGATGGTGCCAGGTTGCGAGGACGGGACTGGTCGAGCGTCACGGAGGCGAGTAGCGGGCGATCGGCCGTCGAGTCTGACGAGTCCGACGTGTGGCGGCAGCGACCCCGGTCCCGTGGTCCCGTCCTGAGGGGAGGACAAAATGGCGGCGTCTGGAGTACCTGTGAGGAAGAAGATGGCGGTGGACAAGATGGCGGCGCCCATGGAGCGCACGTTGTGGGGGCGGGACAAAATGGCAGCGGGCAAGATGGCGCTGAACATGGCGGGGGCGGAGCCCATTGATCGCACGTGGGGTCGGGTCAGCGGGCGGCAGGGCCCATTGTGCGATTGCGATCTGCTGAGGCGGGGGGTTACGGGCACAATAGCATCAACCGT
The DNA here is from genome assembly GCF_902713615.1 of Scyliorhinus canicula. Taxonomy (NCBI): domain Eukaryota; kingdom Metazoa; phylum Chordata; class Chondrichthyes; order Carcharhiniformes; family Scyliorhinidae; genus Scyliorhinus; species Scyliorhinus canicula. The sequence goes on from NC_052151.1 coordinate 118,646,524, forward strand.
TCGGGACTTGCACACCGCTGCAAAGTGGCCTTTCTTGCCACAAGCTTTGCAGGTCATGGTGCGGGCTGCGCAGCGCTGGCGGGGATGCTTCTGCTGACCTCAGAAGTAGCAGCGGGGACCCCCAGGGTGCGCGGTGCGGCGAGCAGCACAGGCGTAGTGCGCGGGGGCGGCTGCTGGGGGGGCCGGTGGCGGGATCCACGAGGAGTAGGACAGGTGGGCCGAGTGGCCAGCGGGGTAGGATCGCGCATTCCGGGTGGCGGCCATCATTGATAGCGCCAGAGTCTTTGTAGCCACGAGATTGAGAGCGGCCCCTTCCAGCAGTCGTTGCCGGAGGTGGTCCGATGCAATGCCGGTAACAAAGGTTTCCCGCATGAGTAAATCGGAATGTTCTGTGGCTGTGAGGGCCTGGCAGTCGCAGTCTCGTACTAGAAGTATAAGAGCCCTCAAAAAGTCCTCAATCGACTCACCCGGCTGCTGGATGCGAGTAGAGAGTAGATGTCTCGCAAACAGGGTGTTCGTCGACTGTGCATAGTTCTCCTTGAGCAGTTCCATGGCCCGGGCGTAGGTAGGAGTGTCTCGAATTAGCGGAAACACGCTGGAGCTGAGTCTTGAGTAAAGAAGCTGTTGTTTCTGAGCCTCCGAAGGTGGAGGGTCCGCTGAAGAGATGTAGGCCTCGAAATCTGCAAGCTAGTGAACAAAGTCTTTCCTGGCGTGGGGCAACTGCGGATCCAGCTGCAGGCGGTCAGGTTTAATCCTGATGTCCATGGTGCAAGGAAAACCTCAGTAATAAATTGTGGTGCTAACAATTATACACAAAGACTCGAGTGATGTACAAAAGAGGCTTTATTACAGTGAGATGCTATTCCTCCGGCAGCAGCTGTAGAATGGCATCTCAGTGAAACTTATGAATATTTATACAGCTCCCTGTGGGCGGAGCTAGCAGGCAGGGGCTTACCGGAGAAACCTGTAATACAGGTACGGCCAGACATCCCCCTACTGCAAGCACACACATATATACAGTGGTTGGATCACCACACTTTGTTCCTTTGTCGGTGTTGTCGATGGGTGGGGGATGGGTCAGAGGGAACAATAGGTGGGATTCTTGTTGGCGCCAGAGTTGAGAGCCACCAGGCTAGCTGGGTGAGCTGGTCTGCGGAAGCCAGGTGGGGGGTGCACATCTAGCTAGTTTATGGCTGAGGTTAGGTTACAAGGGGTTGTTGCTGGGGGGTGATCTGCTGACAAGGGAGGGACTTGTATTTAGTAACATGGAGGTGGTCGGAGGTGGGGGCTGCCAGGAGGCGGGCCAGGGGAGGCGCGACACAGGGGCTAGGGGCGGGCCCAAGAAAGGAGATGGCTGATCGACGAAGGGGCGGGGGGGGTCATGGTGCTCCCCAACCAGGCTGATCACCTGGAATGTTAGAGGGTTACACGGGCCGGTAAAGAGGGTACGTGTGTTCTCGTATCTGAGGGCGCTGAAGGCGGACGTAATTATGCTACAGGAGACTGATCTGAAAGTAGCTGACCAAGTCAGATTAAGGAAGGGCTGGATTAGCCAGGTCTTCCACTCGGGGCTGGATACTAAAACCAGAGGGGTCGCGATTTTGGTTAATAAACTGGTGCAATTCAAGGTGGGCAGCACAATTTCGGATGGGGGTGTAGGTTTCTCATGGTGAGTGACAAGCTTGAGGGGGTGAGGGTAGTTTTGGTCAATGTATATGCCCCAAATTGGGATGATATGGATTTTATTAAGAGACTGCTGGGGAAGATACCTGACCTGGACTTGCACAGGCTGATTATGGGAGGTGATTTTAACACAGTCCTTGACCCCGACCTGGACCGGTCGTGTTCGAAGAACAGATAGGGTGCAGGCGACGGCAAAGGAACTGAGGGGCTTCACTGCGCAAATGGGGGGGGGGGGGGGGGGGGGGGGGGGGGATTGACCCATGGAGGGCTAGTTGGCCGACGGGGAGGGCGTTTTCATTCTATTCACATGTTCATCAGGTGTATTCCCAAATTGATTTTTTCATCATGAGCAGGGATTTGCTGGCAGGGTTGATAGACATAGCATATTCAGCAATCGCTATTTTGGACCATGCTCCACATCTGGTTGATTTGCAGGTCTGTAAGGAAAGCTTTCAGTGCCCACAATGGAGGCTAGAAGTGGTTCTGTTGGTGGACGAGGCGGTGTGTGAGGGTGAGGAAATGTATGCAAAACTACCTGCAGGTCTATGACCCAGGGGAAGTCTCAGCTGCGGTGCTCTGGGAGGCACTGAAGGCAGTGGTGAGAGGGGAGCTGATCTCGATTCGAGCACATAGGGACAGGACGGACAGGGCAGAAACAGACCGCCTGGTAAAGGAGATCTTACAGATAGACAGGAGGTATGCGGAGACCCCGAGGGCAGAGCTATTAAGGGAACGGCGAAGGCTACAGACGGAGTTTGGGGTGTTGTCCACAGATAAGGTGGTGGAGCAGCTTAGGAAGGAAAGGGGCACGATCTACGAGCATGGGGAGAAAGCCAGTAGAATACTGGCACAGCAATGGAGGAAGAGGGAGGCGGCTAGGGAAATAGGGAAGGTAGTCGACAGGGGGGAAACTTGGTGGGAGATACGACAGGGCTGAACATGATGTTCAGGGACTTCTACAGTAAACCTTATACTTCAGAACCCCCCCCCCCCACTCCACGGGGCTGGAGGGGATGAGGCGCTTTTTGGACGGACTGTCCTTCCCAAGTGGGTAGGGGGTTGGGGGGCCCCGATTAGGACTGAGGAAATATTGGAGGGCTTGAGGGCTATGCAATTGAATAAAGCCCCAGGGCCAAATGTGTATCTGGTGAAGTTCTATGAAAAAGTTCTGAGATAGTGGGACCGGTGCTGGTTAGGGTTTTTAATGAGGCAAGAGACAGAGGGGTTTTACCCCCGACAACGTCACAGGCCACCATCTCCCTGATACTGAAACAGGACGAAGACCAGGATAAGTGGATCCCATTGGCCGATCTCTCTGCTCAATGTGGATGCAAAATAGTAATTGCTGGTGTCTGAACATAAAGAATTAACTTGGGCATTCTATTTCCTAATTTATTGTTTTGCAGCATTGCTTGCTAAACATTGACTCAATAGACTACCTATTTTCAGTATGGCAATCAAAAAAATGACTTCAAGATATACCAGTGGATATGTAACAATACAGATGCTGGTTAAATATTTCAATAACATCATCATTGTGGTGAATGTGATTCACACTATATATAGTTGCCAATATCACTCCATGCATATATGTTTGTTATCTACCCATTGTAAGTGCAGTTGCACTATCCGACCACCAGGGGATTCGCTCTGGGAGTACGCGAGTTTGTACTGGGCTCCTCCCAGGTCTCCTCCCCCTGGGACCAATGTATAAAGATCAGTGCCTTAGAGCCAGCTTGCCATTTCACCTGAAGTTCAACGACGAATAGGCTGGCTCTATTGTAAGTGTATTAAAGCCTCTTGTTCAGATCCAACTACACGTGTTTGCTGAATTGATGGTTCCATCAATCATCAAATTCTATCATGTAGAAAGAGGCCATTCTGCTGGTCATGCATGTGCTGCCTCTTAAGAGCCACCCCGATTGTCCCACTGCAGATTCTCCCCTTAATTATCCAGTTGCTCTTTGAACATTACTGATTCCACCACAATTGCAGATCATACGTTTCAGATTTTACCAACCATATGCGTGAAGAAATTGCTCATTTTACCGAAGGTTCTTTTGCCAACTACTTTTAACCTCAAATTTTGAATACGTGCACTAGGTCTCTTTTAATGCTCCTCTTTTCGAAGAATAATCCCAGCCTCTCCAGTCTCTATGATGATGCTGGACCAGACCCCAACAGTGGCTGGGATACCAGACAGAAACACCCAATATTTTATTTTAATTTTGTACGACTGAGGTGAAAGGATACCTCACTCCAAAAGTGATGTCATACAAAAAATAGAGATATGGTGTAGTATTAACATTTCTTTAAAATCAGAGAGTCATAAATTTACAGTGCAGAAGGAGACCATTCAGCCCATCAGTCTATACGAGCTCCTAAAAGAGCACCCGACCCAAGCCCACACCTCCACCCTACCCCCGTAACCCAGCAAACCCATCTAACTTTCAGACACTACAGAGCAATTGAGCATGACAAATCCACTGAACCTGCACATCTTTGGACTGTGGGAGGGAACTGGAGCATCCAGCGGAATCACAGACACAGGAGAATGTGCAGACTACACAGACAGCAACCCAGCTGGGAATCAAACCTGGTCACAACAAATCCCTCTTCAGAGGCCATTCAGCTAATCAAGTCTGCACCACCCACACTTCCACCTTATCCTTGTAACCCCCAATAACATTCCTAACTTTTTGGATGCAAATTAGCATGGCCAATCCACCTAAACTGCACATCTTTGGACTGTGGGAGGAAGAGCACCCGGCAGAAACCCACAGACAGGAAGAATGTGCAGACTACACAGTCAGTAACCTTGCAGGGTATCGTACCTGGGACCCTGGTGCTGTGAAGCCAGTGTTATCCACTGGTGCTTCCGTGCTACCTCTTGGACTCTTCCCCGTTCCTCCATCGCTTCCTAGACTCATTCAAAGCTCATCTAGGCCCGGATGCCTCACCTCATGTTCACTTAACTAGGACAGTTTGAGGTCAGGTGCCCTCGTCTCAATTCCCTATGGAGGGGATTTTTTTCTGCAGACCCACCCTACCAAATCCTTCAATGCCTCAGATCAGCTTCAATCTTCAACACAGGAAGATTTAAACTCAGTTCTTAAACCCCAGTCTTCCTTCTGGCCAATCAGCATCAAGCCTGCTCAGAACAAGATGTCTCCTTTGAATCTTTGATTCCCAAATCCTGATGGAGCTCAAAAGCAGAACAATGAGATTAGAGGGCCTGGAGCCCCAATTTTTAAAAAACAAAATCAGATTCCATCTGTATTCCACCTGCAAACATTTGGATAACCAAGACCTGAATGAAGTTGAAGCACCAGATCAGATCTCTGGGGATCAGCAAATGTCAGTTCTCAAGTCAGACAATGTATTCCCTTCCCGGAGAGGGGAAACAGTGTTCCCACTCTCTGCAGGGGGTGGGGATTGGAATCCAGTAAACAGCCCCACCAGGAGCTCCCTGACCTACACACCCCCTCTCCCCACTGTATGGGGGGGGGGGGGGAAGAAACTGAAAATTAACAGCCCCTGTAAAAACAACCCTCAATTAGAAGAACCATTTAAGGAGGAGATGTGGTTCTTGGATCTTTTGGAGTGCATAAACCCCAGCCATTATTTCCATGGACTCAGACGAACGAAATGCAGACAACAATCAGCTGCCAGACACAAGGAATCACTGCTTTATTATAAATTAATTTGATGGCTGGGTGAACAGAGTTTGATTCCATTTTCTGTACAGGAACAAGGTGATCAATGAAGCAGAGATCAGAGAGACAGCTGTCACAGTCAGGGTCACGATCAGGACCACCTCAGACTCCACACCTACAAACCAATGAGAAGCCAATGGTTAGTGAAGGAAACACTGAGGGGCAAATAGAAACCAACAGTCAGCCAACTCACCACCTGGAGACCTCTCCTGCATCCTTCCCTCATTCAGGGAGTCCGTTGCCAGGTTGGTCACATCAGTATCCAGAATGATCAGGGGTCCAAGTGAGGCTTCAGCCTCCCACTTCAATCCAACTTCATTCTCTGCAATATCAAACATTCCAGTTAGAGAGGGGAAAGGGGAAACGTCCACCATCTAGAGAATCAATGTCCTACCAGCTTCAGCTACAAGATCTCTCCTTCCTCTGGATCCAAATCGCAGCTCCCTTGTGGCACAGTTACCCACACGGCAACATGCACAAATGTCAATGCTCGATTCCTCCAATGGGGTCCAGCTAAGCAAGACAAAAATCAGTCAAACAACTGTATTGTGCATCACAACAAAAGCCCATTTGAGAGAGAGCTTACATATTCTGCATCTTCTGGAAAGTACAAGCTTTGTTCCTGGAATCTCTCCGATCCACTGGAGCTACTTTCAGGTGACAGGTGATGAAAATCTGAGGGAAACATCAACACGTTGTTATTTAATGACTCCCTCCCAACACAGACCCCAATGATCAGTTTCCTCTTACCAATGAACGGTCATCTCCAAAGAAACGGAATGCATCCAGGTCAAACCGGAGCTTGTCCATCTCCCGCTCACCACTTGGCAACACAAAGGTTGAAAAGGAGTCCTCAGCTTGGCTGTCCAGGAGGCAACTGAAGATAGATTAAAAAGGGACATGAAGTGAATCAAGTGAAGCCAGAGAGATTGGAGCAGCTGGAGAAAGCAGAGAGCTCCTTACCCATTGTAGTCAATAATGCTGTATCTCGGGGTGGAGTCCTTGTCTGGGCTCAATGTAGCTACACAGCGGTCAATGTAGAGCTTCAGGCGCATGTGGTTGCTCATTGAAACAGAGGCCTCAATGTGAATGAGGTCACCCAGGTAGTAGACAGTGGAAGTGCGCTCTGTAAGCCAGTCACCTGAAGAACAAGAGGATAAGGGTTGGAGACAGTGGGTGTCACTCCCAGTGAGTGAAGACAGGAAATCACTCCATCACATACCATTCATTAGGCGCAGAGAGAATGAAAGATGTCCTTCTCCAGACCTGGTGGAGCTGAATGGGATCCAGGTAGGCCTGATGGGGTTACTGCTCACATTGCCCTTCCTGGAAAGACAGCAGAGTCATTTTAGGACAACTTCAGAGAACACCAACAGCTGTGGATCTTATTGGGCATCCAATAAAGATTCTCACCTAAAGTAACGACACTCAAGGGGAACGACAGCTCCATTCGTTCTCACAATGACAGATCCATGATACTCTGGGCTGTGGGTCAGGTGGGTGGTGTAGATCAGGAAATCTCCAGACATCTGAAAGACACCAGGTTAAGGAATGAAGAACTGATCTGAAATGAGAATGTTCTACACAGGGGTTAACAATGAACTCATCCCATCCAATTAAAACAATTCTAGGAGATTGGCTGGGTCAGTGCAAAGAGGCTGCTGGGCCCCAGCTGGAGTTGATGGGGGTTGGGAAATAGGAGGGTGCTCTCAGGTCAGGGTCCAATCATTTAGGAAAATCATGACAATGAATTTCTTCATTTAGCAGTTCATGAATCTCAAGAATTATCTATCCCAGAGAATTAGGAATGCTCAGTCACAGAGGATATTCAGTTCAGATGGATTTATTTTTGGACAGGGACACGAGGTTGTGGTAAGTCCAGCCCTCACCTTAATGGATGGGGTCCAGCCCTGATCCTAATGATTAGGAAACAGGCTGGAGGGGCTGCATGGCCTCATTTTGTTATTAGTGTTGCTCAGCAACCCCCAGCCATTAATACAACAAGATCATTAGCACAAGACCAGTATTAATTAAAAGGGAATTGGATTCAATAGAAGACAGTATTGGCATGAAAAGGAGCCACAAGTTGACAATAACATGGAGCCTGGAAATAGAACAGTTTTAATCCAGGGCCCCATTGATTCCAATGGCTGGGAAAGTGGGAAGTATGGAGTTCCTCTTTAGTCCAATCCATCTGAATTCCCATTTCATTCTGTGCATAAACACCCAACTGGATTAAACTGGACTGAAAGCTCAGTTGGATTGATGTGAATGAGGGGGAAATAGAGCTGAAAAATCAACGAGGAAAAGCTCAGAGGAACCAAAGAGAAGCTTCCAGACCAATGGGGTCGATGTCACAACATTGAAGAGACTCAGACCAGTGGAAACAAAGTACAATCAAGGATCTAGTTTGCAGGTTTAAGACACAGGAGACCAGTATCTCCTCAATATCAATGACATCTCACCAAGTGTTGGAATAAAGAATGCAGCCCAATCTCCAGCCTAAGCTTAGAGCCAGAGTTGAGGTTTGACATTACCTGCAATTTGCTGCCACACTCATGGAGCCCATAGTCAAAGAGGACAGTGTGGTTCTGAGAGTAGATCCTGGTTGGCCGACAGCCTGCTGCCCCCAGGGTCAGGTCAGCAGCTTTAACCAGGTGCCTGGTTCCAAATAAATCCAGCTGGACCCTGACCAACAGCTTGTCCTCTGCACACTGCACCATCACAGTCTGCAGTGGAGACACACTTTGACCCTCAGACACACGGAAATGGGAACCAAAGGGAGGAAGAGGGACTCTCTGAGGCACAGAGGTGGCTTTGACTCTGCTCCATGGAAACCTCTGGCCCAGAAACTGTTGCCAAGTATCAGAGGAACAAACAGTTCCAACTAACACCAGCACTGGGAACAAAGCCCTCACTCCAAAATCCCCCATGATACCAAACAACTGAACCATCCTGTCCACCAGGGAGCAGCACCTTTTATACTCACAACCTGTACTCACCTGAACTCGTTTGAGGTCAATCAGCTAATTATACTAAAAGAAACAAACTCAGGGACAATTAAAAGGGGCTGCTCCTGATAGGGGCACTGTCCAAATAATAATAATCTTTCTTATTGTCACAAGTAGGCTTACATTAACCTATTGAATGTAAGTTAATGAAGTCACTGTGAAAAGCCCCTGGTCGCCACAGTCTGGTGCCTGTTCGGGTACACGGAGGGGGAATTCAGAATGTCCAAATTACCTAACCGCACGTTTTTCAGGACATGTGGGAGGAAACTGGAGCACCCGGAGGAAACCCACGCTGACACGGGGAGACTGCAGACTCCGCACAGAAAGTGACCCAAGCCGAGAATCGAACCTGGGAACATGGTGCTGTGAAGCAACAATGGTAAGCACTGTGCTACCATGCCGACCAGGGACAAGACAATACCCCTTACAATTACCCCTTAAACAATGCTAATGAATATAGTGACACATTAACCCTTAATTGCTATCTTTATTTCCAGTCAAACAACAAAACCATCTCAGGTCACAATCCATTTTTAAATACAGTGAGCACTCAGGAATGCTTGCTATATAGAGTTGTCTTGGATACTCCACTTTGTGAAAGAGAGATCTTTTGAGACTGTTTGAAAGAAAGAGACCTGACACCCTGTCAGAGTAATGCAGAATCTCTGACTGTATTTCTTCAGAAACCTTCTCGGCTCAACTTGCAGCCAAAAGCTAAGGCTGAAAACCTTAACAGCTGACTGCTTCAACTCCTGGCTCCCATTAACTTGCACCTCCAGTAACCCCAGCTGACTGTCAAATGAGGATTCTTAAAAACATAACTGCAACAGTCACACAGTAGCCCAGGCTTTTAACTCTTACTGCACCAAACACATATAATATATCTGAAATTCCTACATTCTTCACACTCCACACAACTGAGTTCCCCTCTGTTCCGAAGTAGGGACAAAATATATGTTAGCTAACTTTACTGATGGCACCAAGATAGGTATCATCCTGGTAAACTTAACAATGTCTTCGTATCCTTCCAAAAATGTGATGACCAGAATTTCTTACAATATGCCTGAAGCCTAACCGGTGAATTGTGAAGATTTTGCATGATTGCCTTGGTTTTTATCAATGCCCCTGTTTACAGCGTTAAGTATGTTTTCTGAGTCTTGTTAGGCTGGGAGTTCTTAGAGCAGAGAAGGCTGAGAGGGGGCTTGGTTGAGGTGAACACAATTATGAAGGACAGAAGGTAGATAGGAAGAAACCTTTCCCCTCCGTAGAGTCCAACCAGCGGTATAGATTTATGGATCAGGAGTTTTGGGGGGATTTGTGGAAAAACCTTTTCATCCAGAGGATGTTGGGATTCTGGGTCTCACTGACTGAAAGAGGCGAGAACACTCAACATTTATGAAGCATTTTGATGAGCCATAGTGTACAAGGCTGAGGACCAAGTACTGGAAGATGGGATTAGAATAGATTGGTGTTTGAATGTGCTTGATGGCCAGCACTGTCACGAGGGGCCGAAGGGCGAAAGGCCTCTTTCTTTGTTGTAAAACTCTATGACTCAATGACTAAGAGTGTCAGTGACGTTCCTTACAAAACAATTGTGAGAAGTTACAAAAATCTCCATCTCCAATCTGGAAGGAGCTGACACGGGTTCATGGCCACAGACACCTTCACAGCCTCTGGCCCTGCTCTGTGGCTGCAGTTGCGGCTGGTGCAGGTGGCAGGTTTCAGTGAGAACATTCTTAATGAAATGCAGATGTCATGCGCACTGTTTCTGAGGTTTAGGTAGGAGAATACTCCTTGAACATCTCGAATGGAAATTTGCCCCGTCCCTGGTGAGAATCGTTCTTCCCCCTCACCCTCCTCTCTCTCCGAGCTGGTGAGAGCGAACCATTCTCGGCACTTTTGACAAGAAAACCTTCCTATGTTCCTAAGTAGAGACAAAATGAATGCCAGCTAAATTTACTGATGACACCAAGATAGGTAGGAAAGTAAGTTGTCAAGTTTGTAAAGGGATATAGGCAGGTTGGATGCATGGGTAAAACAATTGGCAGATTGAGTGTAATGAGGTAAAATGTGAACTTGTCCAGTTTGGCAGGAATACAGTAGTAATAAAATCTTTATTGTCACACATAGCCTTACATTAACACTGCAATGAAGTTACTGTGAAAATCCCCTAGTCGCCACATTCCTACGCCTGTTCGGGTACACTGAGGGAGAAATTCAGCATGTCCAAACCACGTAACAAGCACATTTTTCAGGACTTATAGGAGGAAACCGGAGCACCCGGAGGAAACCCGTGCAGACATTGGGAGAACATGCAGACCCCGCACAGACAGTGACCCAAGCCAGGAATCGAACCTGGAACCCTGGTGCTCTGAAGCAGCAGTGCTGACCACTGTGCTATCGTACTACCTAGGCCCAACCATTTTCAGCAGTTTCGTCAATCACCTTCCTTCCATCATAAGGTCAGAAATGGAGATGTCTGTTGGTGATTTCACAATGTTCCACATCATCTGTGACTCCTCAGATACTGAAGCAGTCCATGTCCAAATACAACAAGACCTGGAAAATATCCAGGCTTGGAATGGCAAATGGCAAGTAACATTCATCCCCAATAAGAGAGATTCTAACCATTGCCCCATGACATTCAATGGCATCACCATCCACAAGGCACAAGTCAAGAATGCGATGGAATACTTTCCCCTTACGTGGATGAATGCAGCTCCAACGACAGTCAAGAAGCTTGACACCATCCAGGACAAAGCAGCCTGCATGATTGGCATCCCTTCCACAAATATTCACTCCTTCCACCACTGATGCACAGTAACAGTGGTGTGTACCATCTACAAGATGAACTGCAGGAACTCACCATGGCACCTTAGATTGCAGCTTCCAAACCCAAGAGCACTACCATCTAAAAGGACAAGGGCAGCAGTAACCTCGGAACATCGCCACCCTGGAAGTTCCCCCTCCAAGTCACTCACTGTTCTGACTTGGAAAGATATCGCCGTGCCTTCACTGTGACTGGGTCAAAATCTTGGAACTCCCTCCCTAATATCTACTCCTTATGGGCTGCAGCAGTGCAAGAAGACAGGTTGCCACTACCCTTTCAAGGGCAATTAGGGATGGAAATAATTACTGGCCAGCGATGCCCACATCCTGTGAATTAATTATTTAAAAATTAGTTATTTTGGTTTTTGGTTCCCCCACAGGGATTGTAACAATGGACAACCAGGGGTTCCCTGCGTACCTGTGTTGTTTGTGAAATCATTGATGTAAACTCGGACTGAAACTGCAAATTAATGAATTCATCTCTACTTCTGTGGGGTGTCTTTTACTGTACATGTATGAACTTTTCACTATCCTACACTTGCCATCCAGTGTTTTGTGCTGTTTGATCATGGAAACTGCTGAATATGCTGGGCTGATTTTACTCGGGCAAAGATGTCCCTGTTGATGATGCCAGAATGAAGCTGATTTTGTGATAAGTGATATCGACATGCAACATTATTTCTATGTTCAATTCCCATTCTGGCTCTGTTCTCAGTCTCCAATGCTCTTCCCATGAAGCTCCAAAGAAACCTGAGAATAGCGCCCCATGAGCATTTACCAGCTGAATATCAATAAGGAGTTCAATATTTTGAGATCGGAATTATTGCTCCAGTTTTGGACAGCAGGAGCTGGTAATAATAGCGCTGTTGCAATTTACAGCTCCTCTAGACCTATCTTTTGTTTCTTATCCAATTCCGGTCCCCCTTCAACTTGCACCATTGACCCTTTTCTCATTTTAGTCACTTCTGCCTTCTAACCTATCACAGACTTTTGTTCTGTTCTCCCCTCCTCTCCCCACCACCTTAAAACTTGTTATATTCCTAATGTCTTCCAATTCCCAACAAAAGGTTACCAACCTGAAACATTGACTACGGGAGCAATTCTCCCTAAACATTTCTAAGTGTGTCTCTGGTGGGAACTGAGGTCAATTCCTGCCAGGTTGTTTGGCGCAATGCAGTTTGCAATCTACCTACACTTAGAATTTTGTTTGGAGGTTGGGGTGAGCTGCACCCTGATTGGGGGGCGCAGAGCTGAAGATGCCGCCAGGTCCGTCTCCTCCGAGATCGGGGCACAATTCTTCAAGGAAGATCTGATCTCAGACAAACGCTCAGCCCCCCACCCCGCCCCATTGCCAGTACCAGCACCCCCCCAGGTGAGTGACAGCTCGCTATGAGGATCCCAAATGCACCGCCCCGTGTTAGAACTGCCAAGGTGCCAGGGCACTGCGCTGCCATGTTTCTGACCAGCTGAGGGCTAAAATGGTCTCTGAACCCACCCTCATCTGCATGGTCATCACTTCATTTTTTTAAATTACTTGTTCAGAGTTACCGAGTGTGGACAGGGGAGAAATCCTAATCCAGCTCCTTGCCTGCTCCAAAAACCAATTCAAATTTAAATTGAATCCAATTCATGGTCCCCACAAGAGAGACGAACCAGATCTGATCCAAACGGCAGAGCAGATACTGCACTTGATCTTCGCCAAAAGGCTTCTGATCTCCATCACTCTGGCTTCACACTGCGCCGGTGGGTGGGAGAATTCCAGGAGCCAAGAGAATCCGGCTTGATTGAGCAAGATTTATTTACATGTGCGAGGCATAGGTTGCTGTAAGCACATTCAATCTTGTGGAAGACAAAATTTGTGTTCTGTAATCTTTTCACTACATGGTCTTGCAGAAACTTAAACAGCATTTTGTCTCCAGCACAAGTCTGTTTAATGCTGTATGTTCATGTTTTACAGAACAATGCCTGTTTAGTGCCTGTTGATGACCCAAAGGCCACCAGTGCCACAGAGGAAATAAATACTGTGACTAGTTCTATTACGATGCAGGAGTACTTTGCCAACAGGATGGCTCAACTGAAAAAATCAAAAACAGGGCATGAGATCAATCGAAGCAGTGCTGTTCAGGAACTCGAAGGAAATTATTTGAATTCATTCAAAGAAGTAAAAATTAAATCCAAAAAGAAGAAAAGACCCTGCAGAGGAGATGCTGACAGTATTTCTAACTTCAACCAACTGTCTCTCCCCCAAAGCAAGTCGAGGGTGAAGGTGATGTAGAATTAAATAGTGGTTGAATCGGAAGAGGTTCAGGTTGAACGGTACTCGGCAGTAAATGAGCCATCGGAGGAGCAAAATGAGCAGGATTGGGACGAGGATAAGAAGAAACGAAAGAAGGCTAAGAAGAAAGCAACAGCCATGGGTGAAGATGAGGTTTCTCAATCCTGTCATTCAATAGAAAGGAGGAGGAAAAAGAAAGTAAAGAAATAGAAGATTTGTAGCATGTCGAAATTCTTGGCCACATTTTTAATTTGAAATGATCCAAATGACTTATTTTATTACTAATTACAAAGTACAGGGGATGGTTTAGCACAGTGGGCTTAGACAGCTGGCTTGTAGTGCAGAACAAGACCAGCAGAGTGATTTCAATTCCCGTTCCAGCCTCCCCGAACAGGCGCCAGAATGTGGCGACTAGGGGCTTTTTACAATAACTTAATTGAAGCCTACTTGTGACAATAAGCGATTATTATTATTATTATTGTGGTAGTATGACTAGAGGTACTACGGTACCCACTACCTCTGTACTCAAGCTGCTGGGGAAACATCTTGTAGATTAAAGCCTTCAGTTCGGACTACTCCTTCGTTTCTGTGGTTATTGATCGCACATCAATTTAATCTACAAGTTTTAAAGGATGGAGCTCGGCATCAAGCCGGAGTGTCTTCGACTCAGCCCCCATGCAGCTAACGCAGCAGCCACACTCAAGCACTGGCTGGCTTGTTTCAACAGCTACCTCAGTATGGCGGAAAACGTACCGACGAGGGAGTAGAAGCTACACATCCTCCACTCGTGCGTCGGCACCGCCATCTACACGCTCATCGAGGACACGACCGACTACGACGCGGCCATGGACCTGCTCGAAGGACACTTCATCCGGCCGGTAAATCATGTTTATGCTCGGCACTTACTGGCCACAAGGCAGCAGATCCCTGGTGAGTCGTTGGACGATTTTTACCATGCCCTCCTCGTACTGGGGAGGAACTGCGGCTTCCCACAAGTGTCGGCTAGTGAGCACAACTGAACTCCTCATCCGAGACCCTTTTGTTGCAGCCATGCAGTCCCCACCGATCCGCCAGAGACTATTAGAAAGGGAAACCTTGAACCTCACGGAGGCACGGTCCCTCGCTACCTCCCTAGATGTCCGTCTGCCAGGCGAAGGAGGTCGCTGCGGTCCAGGGCAGCGACCGCGGGACTCTTCCTCCTCTCTCTCCAAGGGCCCCGTGCGGCCCGTGAACCTCTCTGCCCCCATCCCCCAACGCCACGTGCGGCCTCCGGGCGCCACCATCTTGTGCTTCCGACGCCACGTGCAGGTGACAGGCGCCGCCATTTTGTCCACCCCCCCGACATGTGCGACCGATGGGCGCCGCAATCTTGGATCGGCTCCGAGGACCCCGCGGGTGACTACGCACCGCCCGAAGGTGACGCCAACGATCTGCCATGACTCGCTTCCGTCACTCTGGACCAGTCTCAACCCTGCACCCTCTCTACGGCAACAACGATGGTCCTGCTCAACGGGCACGAAACGACCTGCCTACCGGACTCCGGGAGCCCGGAGAGGTTCGTTCACCCTACCACGGTAAGACGCTGCGCTCTCCCTGTCTATCCCGTCAAGCAAAAATCACCCTGGCCTCTGGCTCCCATTCAGTGGAGATCACGGAGTATTGTATAGCGGACCTCACGGTCCAGGTGAGGGAGTTTAAAAATTACAGACTCTACACCCTCCCCCACCTCTGCACGGCCGCACTCCTGGGGTTAGACTTCCAGTGTAACCTCCAGAGCCTAACATTTAAATTCGGCGTCCCTCTGCCTTCCCTCACTGTCTGCAGCCTCGTGACCCTCAAGGTCGATCCCCCGTCCTTGTTTGCAAACCTCACCCCGGATTGCAAACCTGTCGCCACCAGGAGCAGACGGTACAGTACCCAGGACCGGGTCTTCATCAGGTCCGAGGTCCAACGGCTTATGAAGGAAGGGGTCATCGAGGCTAGTAACAGCCCCTGGTGAGCACAAGTTCTGGTGGTAAAGACCGGGGAGAAGAATAGGATGGTCATACACTACAGTCAGACCATCAACAGGTTTACGCAGCTGGACGTGTACCCTCTCCCCCCGTAGATCCGACCTGGTCAAGAGGATCGCACAGTGCAAGGTCTTCTCCACGGTGGACCTCAAGTCCGCCTACCACCAGCTCCCGATCTGCACGAGCGATCGCAAGTACACTGCGTTCGAAGCGGACGGCCGGCTCTACCAATTTTTAAGGGTTCCCTTCGGTGTCAACAACGGGGTCTCGGTCTTCCAAAGAGAGATGGACCAAATGGTCGACCGATACGGTTTACGGGCAACCTTCCCGAATCTTGATAATGTCACCATCTGCGGCCACGATCAGCAGGACCACGACACCAATCTCCGCAAATTCCTCCAAACCACAAAACTCCTAAACTTGACTTATAACAAAGACAAATGCGTGTTCAGCACCGACCGCCTCGCCATCCTCGGCTACTTAGTGCGAAACGGAGTGAAAGGCCCCGACCCGGAACGCATACGCCCCCTGAAGGAGCTCCCCCTCCCCCACTACTTCAGTTTCTTCTCGTATTACGCCCAGTGGGGCCCTAACTACACCGACAAAGCCCGTCCCCTCATCCAAACAGCCACTTTCCCCCTGTCGACAGAGGCCCGCCAGGCCTTCAGCCACATCAAAGCGGATATCGCAAAAGCAACGATGCGCGCTATCGACGAGTCCCTCCCCTTCCAGGCCGAGAGCGACGCATCCGATGTAGCTCTGGCAGCCACCCTCAACCAAGAGGGCAGACCCGTGGCCTTCTTCTCCCGTACCCTCCACGCTTCCGAAATCCGCCACTCCTCGGTCAAGAAGGAAGCACAGGCCATAGTGGAACCTGTGCGACACTGGAGGCATTATCTGGCCGGCAGGAGGTTCACCCTCCTGACAGACCAACGGTCAGTGGCCTTCATGTTTGACAATGCACAGAGGGGCAAGATAAAAAACGACAAGATCTTGCGGTGGAGGATCGAGTTATCCACCTACAACAACGACATCTTGTATCGTCCTGGGAAGCTGAACGAGCCTCCCGATGCCCTGTCCCTGCCAACGCACAAGTGGACTGCCTCCGAGCCCTCCACGTGGGCCTCTGCCACCCGGGGATCACCCGCCTCTTTCATTTTGTAAAGACCCACAACCTGCCCTACTCCATCGAGGAGGTCAGGACAGTCACCAGAAACTGCCACATCTGCGCGCAGTGCAAGCCGCACTTCTACCTCCCCGGAAAAGCGCATCTGATAAAGGCTTCCCATCCCTTTGAATGCCTCACAATGGACTTCAAAGGTCCCCTCCCCTCTACCAACCGCAACACGTACTTCCTCAACGTGATTGACGAGTACTCCCGCTTCCCGTTCGCCATCCCCTGCCCCGACATTACCACAACCACCATCATAAAAACCCTCCACAGCATTTTCTCCCTGTTCGGATTCCCCGCCTACATACACAGCGATAGGGGGTCCTCCTTTATGAGCGACGAACTGCGTCAATTCCTGCTCAGCAAGGGCATTGCCTCAAGCAGGACGACCAGTTATAACCCCCGGGGTAATGGACAGGTTGAGAGGGAGAACGGCACGGTCTGGAAGACCGTCCTACTGGCCCTACGGTCCAGACATCTCCCAGTCTCCCACTGGCAGGAGGTCCTCCCAGACGCCCTCCACTCCATCCGGTCGCTACTTTGCACGTCTAGAAATCAAACGCCTCATGAACGCCATCTTGTCTTCCCCCAGGAAGTCTTCCTCAGGGACCCCGCTCCCGACCTGGCTTTCTGCCCCCGGGCCCATCCTGCTCCGGAAACACGTGTAGGCGCACAAATCGGACCCGTTGGTCGAGAGGGTCCAGCAGCTCCACGCTAACCCGCAATATGCGTATGTGGAATACCCTGACGGCCGACAGGACACGGTCTCTCTACGGGACATGGCGCCCGCCGGATCCCCACCCCCCCTCCAACCGCAACTGCTGCCTGCAGGCGCTCCCCTCCCTGGCCCTCCAACCCCCTCACCCGCGCCACCTAGAGGACTAGACTCCCGCATCTCCAACATCTCCGACGAAGATCCGCCAGTCGCAGAGGACGTCCAAGGCCCCCGATCGTCTGATCGAGTCGATATGAACTCTTAATGGACCCTTTTTTTCTGACTCTGTAAATAATTTGGCGTGTGATTACATATCCCTGGATATAGTTACGGGCCAGTGGGCAGCCACCGTTGGAGAGGTATAATCCCATATCACTAGTCATACTACCAGTAAATTGTCCCACCCGCACTGGACCCACCAGTCCTGGCTGGACGCCCCCCCCCCGCCTTCTCAACGAGCCCCCCCCCTCCGGTTCCTTTCTCAACAAGGGGTGAATGTATTAGTATGACTAGAGGTACTACGGTACCTGAGAGTGTGAGGTGCTATTGGTGGAGAAGGCTCGCTGCTCATTGGCCCGTGTTGCTTTCTCATTGGTCAAGACGAAGGTAGCTCCGCCCAATGAAGCGGAGTATAAGAACCCGTGTTTCCCAGCAGCCATCGTTCTTTCTGTACTCAAGCTGCTGGGGAAACATCTTGTAGATTAAAGCCTTCAATTCGGACTACTCCTTCGTTTCTGTGGTTATTGATCGCGCATCAATTATTATTAAATTGTTCCTCTACATTCAGGGCGTTGTAGTCTGACAGCAACTGTTGGAATTAAATTTAAGCAGTGAGTTTGGTAATGGAGGATGGAATACTTGAAGTAAGGAAACGATTAAAAGCATGTTAAAACAATTTTCTTATAAATGCACAAAATAAAATGAGTATGTTTATTTGTGTGTATTGAACCTAGAGGCTACGGTCAAACGGCTTTGGCGTGCCCGACTCGGTGACGCGACAAGGCCATTAAACCTGGGACGAGGCCTCTCGCTAGATTTGCGACGCTCGGAACGCCTCGTGAGATCTCGTGAGGCCTCACAATCTGGATCTCGCCCTCACTGGGTGGTATCCGGATATACATCTCAAATGGTCCATTCGGCTCATTTAAATATGTCGGCGCCCAATTCCCCCGAGGTCCGGAAACTAGCAGCCTGGCCTGGGAGACGTCGCCATGGCGCCGTTTAGCACTGGTCCACAGAAACGGGGGCCAGGTGTAACGACACCTGGGGGGGGGGGGGGGGGGCTCGCAGGCCATTGGAGACTCATGGGTGGTCGGGGACAGGGCAGGATGGCACCCTGGCTCTCCCTCTGGCACCAAGACAACTTGGCAGTGCCAGGACAATCGGGTGCCAGGGTGGAACTGCCAATGTTCGGGGCCTGAGGGGGGGGCATGCCCATGAAAGAATGGGTGAATGAAGGGCGGGTATGAATGGATCGTCTGAAGGTTGGGGGGGGGGGGGTAAAGGGTGGGGGTCCTGAAATGGGGGGCTCAAAAGAGGCATGTGGAGGAGGGTCCCTCAGGGACCCCATAGCCGAGTGACCTCATTTGGTTGGGGAGGGCGGGGGGGGGGGCTCGCAGGCCATTGGAGACTCATGGGTGGTCGGGGACAGGGCAGGATGGCACCCTGGCTCTCCCTCTGGCACCAAGACAACTTGGCAGTGCCAGGACAATCGGGTGCCAGGGTGGAACTGCCAATGTTCGGGGCCTGAGGGGGGGCATGCCCATGAAAGAATGGGTGAATGAAGGGCGGGTATGAATGGATCGTCTGAAGGTTGGGGGGGGGGGGGGGGGAAAGGGTGGGGGTCCTGAAATGGGGGGCTCAAAAGAGGCATGCGGAGGAGGGTCCCTCAGGGACCCCATAGCCGAGTGACCTCATTTGGTTGGGGAGGGTGGGGGTGGGGAATGAGTGAAAATATCCTGTGGGTGGGGGATGTCGGGCCCACAAACGGGGACCAGGCGATCAGTGACCCACCCCAGGTAACTGGGCAGGGTGACACCCTGGTGCTGATGCCACTGTGCACCTTTGCACTACCAGCCTTGCACCCTGACAGTGCCACTTGGCTACCCTGGCACTGCCACCTCATCATCAGCCTGGCACTGCCAGTGTGCCAGGTGGTGCTGGCAGGGATACTGCCAGGCCGGCAGTACCAAGGTGTCCAGAACTAATGCTTTGTTTTTGGTAAGATCACGCTGTAAGTGGGTAAATACCATTGCGGATCTCACTGAAAAAAACAGCGAGAAATACTCTACCAAACTCACCCAAAATGACACTCAGAATTTTTTCTTTTTTAAAATGTTTTTATTCAGGTTCTTCATTTTATACAATACAAAATAAACATGTGTGTGGGGAGTGGACCAGATACAATTTACAAAAGCCAAACATTGGAGGTTACCCCCAAGTCCCTACCCCCCCTTACCCATCACCAACTCCCCTGTCCCTTTTATTTTACTTTACTCAATTTTTACATCTGTACATTGTACAATAGGTGAGCAAGACAGTTCGATGTATAGTTTGTTACTGTTGGCCATGTTATGGGCAGCAGAGTGGTTAGCACTGTTTCTTCACAGCACCAGGGACCTGGGTTCGATTCCCAGATTGGGTCACTGTCTATGCAGAGTTCTCCCTGTGTCTGTGTGGGTTTCTTCCGGGTGCTCGGTTTCCTCCCACAAGTCCCAAAAGACGTGCTTGTTCGGTGAATTAGACATCCTGAAGACCGTTCACATTGGTCTTCCTCCTCCGGGAAGAACCTGTTCATGTGGGTTCTGGTGAGGTGCGCTCTGTGCACCACTTTGTATTGCATGAGGCTTAGCCTTGTGCAGGAGGTGGCGGAGTTTGCCCAGCTCAGTGCTTCACTCCAGAGTCCCCACCCTATGTCTGTCCCTAGTTTGTCCTCCCACGTCTGTCTTGCTCCATGTAATGGTGTTCTCACCTTCCTAACAGTTGTCCCTAAATGTCCCCACAGTTCCCCTTCTCAATACTGTCCACGTCTAGCAGTTCCTCCAGCAATGCGTGTCTCACCGTCTCCTCGCGGAAAAAGTTTTTGACTTGCAAGTGTTGGAGCTCCTGTCCGTTCGGTAGGTCCAGTCTACCTGTCAGCTGGTCCAGGGTTGTGAGTCTGTCCCCCATGTAAAAGTCCCAAATCGCTAGTGTCCCCCCCCCGGCCTGTCTCCACTTCTTAACAATGGCGTCAAGCATGGCTGCTGGGAATTTGTGGTTACTGCATATGTGGGCCATGGTGGACACCTCGGTTAAGCCGACGTGCTGTCTCATCTGGTTCCAGATTTTAATGTAGCTACCACCACTGGGCTGGATGTGTACTTTGCCAGGGTGGTTGGGCTTGGAGGGTTGTTCCTGTACAGGAGGAATACTCCACATGCACTGTAGTGGTGCAGATACTGACATTTTTGCTGTTACAACTACAAATTCCAGACCAATGTAGATAAATATATTTAAGAAAGGTAAAGCCATTGCTTGCAATGAATGATGTACAGTTTACACTGCTTTGCCTGTCACTAATTCATACCAACTGTGATAGATGATTAACCATTGCCAAAACCAGTGAAAGGGGCAAGTTTCTATTCTGGTGGGCTGCTCCTCTCAGACAATTTGATGATCAAATCCTCAGCCAAGTGTGGTATCAATCGAGGCCAGCAGAGTGGGTTCATTCGTATCCAATCCCTGGCATGTGCCCAGATAGCTTATCTCATCTCAGATTTATCCAACAACTCAGGTGTACAGAATCCACATCAAGGGCAGCACGGTAGCATAGTGGTTGGCACTGTTGCTTCACAGCCCCACGGTTCAATTCCCGCCTTGTGTCACTGTCTGGGCAGAGTCTCCGGGTGCTCCGGTTTCCTCCCACAGTCCAGTGATGTGCAGGTTAGGTGGATTGGCCATTCTAAATTGCCCTTCATGTCCAATGCGGTACGGTGGGGGATAGGGTGGAGGTGTGGGTTTAAGTAGGGTGCTCTTTCCAAGGGTCAGTGCAGACACGATGGGCTGAATAGCCTCCTTCTGCACTGTAAATTTTATGACATTTAATCTTATCTATCCACGGACTTCCGGTGGCGGATATGAGGTAATAAGTCGCACATTTGGTGGCTCTCGCTCCAGTCGGACGTTTGGACCTTTTCCCCCAACTTTCTTGTGCTATGGTGCTTTGGATCTGAAGGAATAGGCACTCAGGCACTGACTCCAGATATAGGCGTACGGAATTAAGAAGCAGAAAGACTCGTAAACAGTTGAAGAAGTGGGCAAACAAGGGCGGTGTGGAGGCTGCTGCTGAGGACAGTATGGCCACTGTCCAGACCCCGGTGCAGGCAGCCCAGCCAACAATGGAGCATCTCCTGAAGGTCATCCAAGAGGCCTTCACCGCACTGAAATGGGGCAGTTTAGATCCTATCCATAAATCCATCGAGCGCCTGGAGCACAGGCTGGATGCCCAGGATGGGACGATCCAGAAGCTGGAGAAGGTGCTGGAGGAGCACCAAACAGTGGTGGAGGTGGAGACTAAAAGACCAACAAAAAAGGCTTCTGGAGAAGGTGGGCGACCTGGAAAATAGATCCCGTCGGCAGAATTTAAGAATCGTTGGTCTCCCGGAGGGGGCCGAGGGAATGGATGCCGCCATATATGTGGCAGACATGTTCCAGAAGCTGTTGGGGATTCTTCTGTATTCTAGTTTTTATTGGTGAAGAGGGAAGTTAAGGTATTTGGTTCTGGGGGCTTTTTGTGTTCTGATGGGGATGGTTGGAAGTGCCCGTTACTTACTTTGTATTACTTGAATTGTACTAGTGTCGGGGTTTTCTTTGTTCCTTTGTCGGTGTTGTCGATGGGGGGGGGGGGGGGGGGGGGGGAGAATGGGTCAGAGGGAACAATAGGTGGGATTCTTGTTCTGGGTGAGCTGGTCTACTTAAGCCAGGTTGGGGGGGGGGGGGTGGGGTGTGTGCATATAGCTATTTTATGGCAGGGGTTAGGTTACAGGGGGTTGTTGCCGGGGGTGGGGGGTAGTTGATCTGCTGACAAGGGAGGGACTTGTGTTTAGTAATATGCAGGTGTCGGAGGTGGGGGCTGCCAGGAGGCGGGCCGGGGAGGCGTGACAAAGGGGCTAGGGGCGGGCCCAGGAAAGGAGATGGCTGATCGACGAAGGGGCGGGGGTTCATGGTGCCCCCCAACCAGGCTGGTCATCTGGAACGACACGGGCTGGTAAAGAGGGTACGTGTGTTCGTGTATCTGAGGGCGCTGAAGGCGGACGTAATAATGCGACAGGAGACTCATCTGAAAGTTGCTGACCAAGTCAGATTAAGGAAGGGCTGGATTAGCCAGGTCTTCCACTCGGGGCTGGATACTAAAACCAGAGGGGTCGCGATTTTGGTTAATAAATGGGTGCAATTCGAGGTGGGCAGCACAATCTCGGTTGGGGGTGTAGATTTCTCTGGTGAGTGGCAAGCTTGAGGGGGTGAGGGTTGTTTTGGTCAATCTATATGCCCCAAATTGGGATGATGTGGATTTTATTAAGAGATTGCTGGAAGGTACCTGACCTGGACTCACACAGGCCGATTATGGGAGGTGATTTTAACACAGTCCTTGACCCTGACCTGGGCCGGTCGTGTTCAAAAACAGGTAGGGTGCAGGCAAAGGAACTGAGGGGCTTCACTGCGCAAATGGGAGGGGGGGGGGGGGGGGGTTGACCCATGGAGGGCTGACCCATGGAGGGCTTGTTGGCCGACGGGGAGGGAGTTTTTGTTCTATTCTCGTGTTCATCAGGTGTATTCCCGAATTGATTTTTTTGATCATGAGCAGGGATTTGCTGGCAGGGGTGATAGACGTAGAATACTCGGCAAAACGTAGAATACTCGGCAATCGCTATTTTGGACCATGCTCCACATTTGGTTGATTTGCAGGTCTGTAAGGAAAGCTTTCAGTGCCCACAATGGAGGCTAGAAGTTGGTGGTGGACGAGGCGGTGTGTGAGAGGGTGAGGAAATGTATGCAAAACTACCTGCAGGTCAATGACCCAGGGGAAGTCTCAGCTGCGGTGCTCTGGGAGGCACTGAAGGCAGTGGTGAGAGGGGAGCTGATCTCAATTCGTGCACATAGGGACAGGACAGAAACAGACCAACTGGTAAAGGAGATCTTACAGATAGACAGGAGATATGCGGAGACCCCGAGGGCAGAGCTATTAAGGGAACGGCAAAAGCTACAGACGGAGTTTGGGTTGTTGTCCACAGATAAGGTGGTGGAGAAGCTTAGGAAGGAAAGGGGCACGATCTACGAGCATGGGGAGAAAGCCAGTAGAATACTGGCACAGCAACTGAGGAAGAGGGAGGCGGCTAGGGAAATAGGGAAGGTAGTCGACGGGGGGGGGGGGGGGGGCTGGAAACTTGGTAGGAGATACGACAGGGCTGAACAAGATGTTCAGGGACTTCTACAGTAAGCTTTATACCTCGGAACCCCCCGCGGGACCAGAGGGGATGAGGTGCTTTTTGGACGGACTGTCCTTCCCAAAAGTGGGTAGGGGGGGTGGTAGATGGGCTGGGGGCCCTGATGTGACCATCAATTCACAAGATACGTGGTTGGAATTGAACAGTGGTTTTAATAGTCTTACAACCGAGCCTGCCTGCGACGAGATGAACTGGCAGCAGGCTCACAACTGCAGATCTTTATACTTCCAGTTAGTGGGAGGAGCCATGGGCAAAGCCAAGGGTGGAGCCCAGTACAAACTCCTCATCTCCCCCTATGGGAAGAGTCGCGCAACTGCTCGTATACCGAGCTTACAGAGACACAACATACAATATAACAGTGTGAAACAGTGTGAATTACTAGGATTGAGATTCACCACATTCACCTGTAAAAAAAATCAAGTCCAGCGGTGGGTGATGGGTCCACAAATTGAGTCTGTGCGGCGGTTGAGTCGTCCTCCGAGATCTACGAAGCACCGGGGTTGCAGCCTCTTCTGGTGGCGGTCAGAGGGTACCATGGCGGACTCGGGGGGGGGGGGGGGTGATTTGGTCTGAGCTTCGTACCCGACTGGTTCGACTGGTGACGGGGAGCGCTGGAAACCCAGAGGTGCGGGGACACGAAGCACAGGCCGTGAACCTGCAGGCGTGGGGGCGCCTTCAGCGGTAGTGGTGTCAGAGTTGGATCCTGCAGGTGTCAGGTCCCAGAGGGAAACAGTGTCCTGACGGCTGTCAGGGTATTTGATGAATGCGTATTGGGGGTTCGAGTGGAGTAGGAGCACTCTCCATGAGTGGGTCAGTTTCGTGGGTCCGGACGTGCTTCCGGAGGAGAACCGGGCCCGGTGTCTTCAACCATGCTGGGAGCTAAACCCCCTTGGTAGTGCCCCTGGAAAAAACAAATAGCTGCGTGAGGGGTCGGATTGGGGGCAGTACATAGGAGGGACCTAATAGCATGGAGCATGTCGGGGAGGACCTCCTGCCAGTGGGAGGTCGGGAGCTTCCTGGACCGAAGGGTCAGTAGGGGTCTTCCAGACTGTCGCGTTCTCCCTCTCCACCTGCCCGTTCCCCCTGGGGTTGTAGCTGGTAGTCCTGCTCGAGGCAATGCCCTTGTCGAGCAGGTACTGACGCAGCTCGTCGCTGAGTATATAGCTGTGGAAACCAAACAGGGTGAAGATGCTGTGCAGGGCCCTAATGACTGTGTGTGAGGTCATATCGGGGCACGGGATAGCAAAGGGGAAGCGGGAGAACTCGTCTGTGACGTTTAAGAAGTACACATTCTGATTGGTTGAAGGGAGTTGCCCTTTGAAATCAATGCTCAGGCGTTCAAAGGGCTGGGAGGCCGTTACCAGGTGGACCCTGTCTAGTGTATAGAAGTGCGGTTTGCACTCCGCACAGATCGAGCAATACATGGCGATGGCTTTTACCTCCTCGGTGGAGAAAGGCAGATTTCAGGCTTTGATGTGGTGGGTGAGCCGGGTGACTCTCGGGTGGCAGAGGTCATTGTCGATAGCATTCAGGCAGTCATCTGGCGCGCGTGCTGCGGGACAGGGCATCCGGGGGCTCGTTGAGCTTCCCCAGTTGGTACACGATATCGTACTTGTAGGTGGAGAGTTCGATCCTCCATCGTAGGATCTTATCGTCTGTAATTTTGCCCCTTTGCGAGTCGTCAAACATAAAGGCAACCGATCTTTGGTCGGTGATGAGGGTGAACCTCCTACCTGCGAGGTAGTGTCTCCAGTGACGTAAAGCTTCCACGATGGCTTGTGCTTACTTTTCGACCGAGGAGTGTCGAAGTTCCGAAGCGAAGAGGGTTCAGGAGAAAAAGGCGACTGGTCTCCCTGCCTGGTTCAGTGTGGCTGCGAGAGCGACCTCGGAGGCATCGCTTTCCACCTGGAAAGGGATGGATTCATCCACCGCCCGAATGGCCGCTTTGGCGATGTCCTCCTTGATGCAGGTGAAGGCCTGGCAAGCCTCATCTGTCAGAGGAAAAAGTGTGGCCATAAAATAGTGGGCGGGCTTTGTCCGCATACTGAGGGACCCACTGGGCATAATACGAGAAAAACCACAGGCACCTTGAGGGCTCTGGGACAATGAGGGAGAGGGAGTTGCAAGAGGGGGGGGTCGGGTCGGGGCCCAGAACTCCATTTTCCACGACATAGCTGAGGATGGTTAAACTGGTCGTGCGGAAAACGCATTTCTCCGTGTTATATGCGAGGTTAAGTTTCTGGGCAGTCTGGAGAAATCGATGGAGGTTAGCGTCGTGGTCCTGCTGATCATGGCCGCAGATGGTGATGTTGTCCAAGTACGGAAACGTGGCCCGCAGCCTGTACTAGTCCACCATTCGGTCCATTGCTCGTTGGAACACCGAGACCCCATTTGCGACGGTGCGCCCTTGGAGGTGAACAGAGCGAGACCCCGAAGCAAGGGAGATAGTTTGCCATGCAGGGAAGATAGGGAGCGAACAGAGTCTTACCAGATCTGGGTGTACGAAGCTCTCGGTGCTCCCGGAGTCAAAGAGGCATGGTGTCCTGTACCCGTTGATTTTAGTCATCATTGAGTTGCGGAGGTGTTTCGGACGCGACTGGTCCAACATGACTGCGCTGAGTTGCGGGTAGTCGGCGGCTCAATCAGCTGTGCTAGAGTGGCCCCGTGATGACTGCCCTCCGAGTTCGTAGTCTTCGAGGGGAGTTTCAGAGTTTGAAGAGGATGGATCCCAAGATGGCCATCCCCGTAGATCACACGTGGTGGGCGGCGAGGAAGATGGTGCCCAAGATGGCGGCCCCCATGAGTCGCACGTGGCCGGCCATGTGGAGGGGGGTTGCCAAGATGGCGGCCCTCATGAGTCGCATGTGTCGGGTGGGGTCGGAGTCGGAGTACAGGCCGCAGCATTTCAGGGGCCTGCGGGCCTGAGTTTTGGAAACGAGTGCTCTGGGCTGCGGGAGAGTTTGGAGAGTGGGATTTCTTAGACAGGCAGACCCGGGCATAGTGTCCTTTGCGACCGCAGCTGCTGCAGGTCGCGTTGCGGGCCGGGCAGTACTGCCGTGGGTGCTGGGGCTGTCCGCACAAATGGCACACTGGGGCTGCGTAGCAGGTGGGTGGCCACGCGGCGCAGGCCTGGGGCAGTCGCTGGTCGGGGGCCCAGGATGGGGTCGCTTGGTCCGCGGGGAACGAGGTGAGGCTGCAGAACAAGACCTCCATGGTTGTAGCTAACTCTACAGTGTCCTCCAAGTTCTGGGCCCCTTTTTCAAGCAACCGCTGGCGCACATAGTTTGACCTGAGCCCTGCCACGTACACATCTGACAGCGAGCTCCATATGCTGTTCGGCTGATGGAGCTTGGTAATTACAGTCCCGAGCTAAAGCTTTTAAATCCCACAGGAATTCATCCAACGACTCAGTGGGGCGCTGGCAGCGGGTTGTAAAAATGTGGTGCGTGTAGACCTCGTTGATGGGCCTCACGTACATTTGATCTAGCATGGCTAGGGCCGAGGTAATACTGTTAAGTTGAGTAGAGATACGGTGGCTCACCCTTGCGTGCAGTAGACTGGGTTTCTGCTCCTCTGTAGTTTCTGATGTGCTTGATTCAGCCAGGTAGGCCTTGAAACATCTGAGCCAGTGTTGAAAGATTTATTTCGCCTCTGCAGCCTGCGGGTCGAGTTCTAGACCATCAATTCACAAGACACGTGGTTGGAAGTGAACAGTGGTTTTAATAGCCTTACAACTGAGCCTGCCTGCGACGAGATGAACTGGCAGCAGGTTCACAACTGCAGATCTTTATACTTCCAGTTAGTGGGAGGAGCCATGGGCAAAGCCAAGGGTGGAGCCCAGTACAAACACCTCATCTACCCCTATAGGCAGAGCCACGCAACTGCTCGTAGACCAAGCTTACAGAGACACAACATACAATATAACACAATATAACACAATGTGAACAACTAGGATTGTGATTCACCACAGGCCCCGACAAAATATTGGAGGGCTTGAGGGCCATGCAATCGGGTAAAGCCCCGGGGCCGGATGGGTAACCGGTGGAGTTCTATAAAAAAGTTCTAAGATAGTGGGGCTGGTGCTGGTTAGGGTTTTTAATGAGGCAAGAGTCAGAGGGGTTTTACCCCCGACAATGTCACAGGCCCCCATCTCCCTGATACTGAAACCGGACAAAGACCCGGAGGCATGTGGGTCCTATAGGCCGATCTCTCTGCTTAATGTAGATGCAAAATTACTGGCTAAATTCTTGGCTTCTAGGATTGAGGACTGCGTGCTCGACGTTATTATGGAAGACCAAACCAGGTTAGTCAATGGCAGGCAGCTGGGGCCAAGAAGTCTGCTTAATGTGATCATGAAGCCCCTGGGAGTAGAGAGGTAGAGGTAGTTGGAAGGGGCTGGTACAGGGTGGGAGAAAGAGACAGTTCATTTTCTGCCGACGACCTGCTCTTATACATCACCGATCCAGTGGCTGGGATGGATGGAATCACAGGGATCTTGAGGGAATTCAGCCGGTTCTCAGGGTATAAACTGAACATAGAGAGCGAGTTGTTTGTAGTCCTGGCGAGGGGCCAGGAGGGTAGGTTGAGGGGGCTGCCATTTAGGTTAGTCGGGGACAGTTTCAGATACTTAGGGATACAGGTGGCATGGGACTGGGGTCAGTTGCACAAGCTGAACTTATCCCGGTTGGTGGAGCAAATGAGGGTAGAGTTCCGGAGGTGGGACGCGCTCCCACTGACACTTGCGGGGAAAGTGCAGACGGTTAAAATGACATTCCTCCCAAGATTCCTGTTTGTATTCCAGTGTCTCCCCATTTTCATTCCACGGTCCTTTTTTAAAGAAGGTCAATAAAATGATTATGGGATTTGTGTGGGTGGGAAGGTCCCCACGGGTGAAGAGGGTGATGCTCGAGAGGAACCGAGGGGAAGGGGGGCTGGCGCTGCCAAACTTTAGTAATTACTACTGAGTGGCCAACATAGCTATGATAAGGAAGTGGATGGTGGCTGTGGGGTCGGTTTGGGGGCGGATGGAGGCCGCTTCGTGCAGGGGCACCAGTTTGGCAGCCCTGGATACAGCGCCCCTGAAGCTCCCGCCGGCACGATACTCCACAAGCCCAATAGTGGTGGCGACTTTGCGGATCTGGGGCCAATGGAGGAGGCACATAGGGGAAGAGAGAGCATTGGTTTGGTCCCTAATTTGCAACAATCACCGGTTTGCCCCGGGGAATATGGACTGTGGGTTCCGAATATGGTGTAGGGCTGGGATTGAGAAGATGGGGATCTGTTCTTAGAAGGGAACTTCCCGTGTAGGAGGTCATTGGAGAACTTTGGGCTGGCAAGAGGGAATGATTTCAGGTACTGGACTTTCTACACAAACAGATTCCATCCTTCCCACACTTGCCACTGAGGGGGAAATCCAGGACAGGATAGTGACCAGTGGATGAGTGGGGAGAGGAGGGTCTCAGATATATAAAGAACTTATAGGGGCAGAGGAGGCGCTGACAGAGGAGCTGAAGCAGGAAGAGGAGCTCTGAGATGAGATAGAAAAGGGCTTACAGGTGGATCCGTTGAGTAGGGTAAACGCGATCGCAACATGTGCTAGGCCCAGCCTGATCCCATTCAAGGTAGTCTGCTGGGCTCACATGACAGCTGCTCAGAGGAGTAAATTCTTTGGACTGGAGGCCAGGTGTGCAGGAGGACCAGTGAACCATGTCCATATGTTCTGGGCATGTCCAAAACTCAGGGGTGCTGGCAGGGATTTGCAGATGATATGTCCTGGGTACTGGAAACAAAGTGTGGTGATGAGTCCAGAGGTGGCAATTTTTGGGGTTTCGGAGGACCCAGGAGACGAGAGAGGCTGACGTTCCAGCCTTGGCTTCCCTGGTAGACCGGCGACGAATACTGCTGGCATGGAGGGACTAAAAGCCTCCAAAGTCAGAGGCCTGACTATCAGACATGGCAAGCTTCCTCAGTCTGGAGAAAATTAAGTTCACTGAGAGGGTCACTAGCAGGTTTCGTCCAGAGGTGGCAACCATTTAATCGACTTCTTTGTGGAATCATCAGTGGCAGGGGGCGAAGAGCATTAAGCATAAAGGAACCTCATGTTCCCTTAACTAGGTCAGTTTGAGGTCAGGTGCCCTTGTTCTTAATTCCCCCATGAGGGGATTATTTCTGCAGACCGACCAAACAAATTCTTCAATGCCTCAGATCAGCCTCAATCTTGAACACAGGAAGATTCAAACTCAGTTCTTAAGCCCCAGTCTTCACTCTGGCCAAACAGCATCAAGCCTGCTCAGAACAAGATTTTGATGTTGAAATGTTCGATTCCCAAATCCTGATGGAGCTCAAAAGCAGAATAATGAGATTGGAGGGCCTTGAGCCCCAATTAAAAATCAGATTCCATCTGTATCACTTACCTGCAAACATTTGGATAACCAAGACCTGAATGAAGTTGAAGCACCAGATCAGATCTCTGGGGGATCAGCACATGTCAGTTCTTAAGTCAGACAATGTATTCCCTTCCCAGAGACAGGAAACAGTGTTCCCACTCTGCAGGGGGTGGGGATTGGAATCCAGTAAACAGCCCCACCAGGAGCTCCCTGACCTACACCCCCCCCCCCCCTCCACCACAGTGGGTGTTTGGGGGGGGGGGGGGGGGGGGAGGAACTGAAGCTGACTGAAAATTAACAGCCCTTCTAAAAACAACCCTCAATTAGAAGAACCATTCAAGGAGATGTGGTTCTTGGAGCTTTTGGAGTGCACAACTCCCAGCCATTATTTCCATGGACTCAGACTAACAAAATGCAGAGACCAATCATCTCCCAGACACAAGGAATCACCACTTTATTGAAAATTAATTTGATCGCTGGGTGAACAGAGTTAGATTGCGTTTCCTGTACAGGAACAAGGTGATCAATAAAGCAGAGATCAGAGAGACAGCTGTCACAGTCAGGGTCACGATCAGGACCACCTCAGACTCCACACCTACAAACCAATGAGAAGCTAATGGTTAGTGAAGGAAACAGAGGGGCGAATAGAAACCAGCAGTCAGCCAACTCACCACCTGGAGACCTCTCCTGCATCCTTCCCTCAATCAGAGAGTCCATTGCCAGGTTGGTCACATCAGTATCCAGAATGATCAGGGGTCCAAGTGAGGCCTCAGCCTCCCACTTCAATCCAACTTCACTCTCTGCAATATCAAACATTCCAGTTAGAGAGGGGAAAAGGGGAAACCCCCAACATCTAGAGGATCAATGTCCTACCAGCTTCAGCTACAAGATCTCTCCTTCCTCTGGATCCAAATCGCAGCTCCCTTGTGGCACAGTTACCCACACGGCAACAGGCACAAATGTCAATGCTCGATTCCTCCAATGGGGCCCAGCTAAGCAAGACAAAAATCAGTCAACCAACTGTATTGTGCATCACTTCTTCACAAAAGCTCAGAGAGAGAGCACGGGAGAGGGCTTACATATTCTGCACCTTCTGGAAAGTACAAGCTTTGTTCCTGGAATCTCTCCGATCTACTGGAGCTACTTTCAGGTGACAGGTGATGAATATCTGAGAAACATAAACATGTTGTTATTTAATGACTCCCTCCCAACACAGAGACCCCCAATGATCAGTTTCCTCTTACCAAGGAACGGTCATCTCCAAAGAAACGGAATGCATCCAGGTCAAACCGGAGCTTGTCCATCTCCCGCTCGCCACTTGGCAACACAAAGGTTGAAAAGGAGTCCTCAGCTTGGCTGTCCAGGAGGCAACTGAAGATTGATTAAAAAGGGACATGAAGTGAATCAAGTGAAGCCAGAGAGATGGGAACAGCTGGAGAAAGTAGAGAGCTCCTTACCCATTGTAGTCAATAATGCTGTATCTCGGGGTAGAATCCTTGTCTGGGCTCAAAGTAGCTACACAGCGGTCAATGTAGAGCTTCAGGGGCATGTGGTTGCTCATTGAAACAGAGGCCTCAAGGTGAATGAGGTCACCCAGGTAGTAGACAGTGGAAGTGCGCTCTGTAAGCCAGTCACCTGAAGAACAAGAGGACAAGGGTTGGAGACAGTGGGTGTCACTCCCAGTGAGTGAAGAGAGGAAATCACTCCCCATCACATACCATTCATTAGGCGCAGAGAGAATGAAAGATGTCCTTCTCCAGACCTGGTGGAGCTGAATGGGATCCAGGTAGGCCTGATGGGGTTACTGCTCACATTGCCCTTCCTGGAAAGACAGCAGAGTCATTTTAGGACAACTTCAGAGAACACCAACAGCTGTGGATCTTATTCAGCATCAAATAAAGATTCTCACCTAAAGTAACGACACTCAATGGGAACGACAGCTCCATTCGTTCTCACAATGACAGATCCATGATACTCTGGGCTGTGGGTCAGGTGGGTGTTATAGATCAGGAAATCTCCAGACATCTGAAAGACACCAGGTTAAGGAATGAAGAACTGATCTGAAATGAGCAAGTTCTACACAGGGGTTAACAATAAACTCACCCTATCCAATTAAAATAATTCAAGGAGATTGGCAGGGTCAGTGCAAAGAGGCTGCTGGGCCCCAGCTGGAGAGTCTATGCGGGGAGGGGGAGGGGGAGGGGGAGGGGGAGGGGGAGGGGGAGGGGGAGGGGGAGGGGAGGGGGAGGGGGAGGGGGAGGGGGAGGGGGAGGGGGAGGGTCAATCGTTTAGGACAAACACAATTTCTTCATTGAGCAGCTCATGAATCTTAGGAATTCTCTATCCCACAGAGCTGGGAATGCTCAATCTGAGGATATTCAGGACAGATGGATTTATTTTTGGACATTAAGGGAATCAGAGGGCAGCACATTGGCAAGAAGAGGCCCTGCTGCCTCACAGCACCAAGGTCCCAGGTTCCATCCTGGCTCTGAGTCACTGTGTGGACATTCACTCCATGTTTGCATGGGTGTCACCTCCACAACCAAAAAGATATGCAGGCTAGCTGGATTGGCCACAGTAAATTGCCCCTTAATTGAAAAAATGAATTGGGTACTCTTAAATATAAAAAAAAAAATTAACAATCATGTTGCGAGGACAGGGACATCCAGCTCTGATCTTAATGAATGGGGAACAGGCTGTCCAGCCTCATCTTGTTATTAGTGTTGCTCAGCAACCTTCAGCCATTTATACAAAGAGAGATCATTAGCACAAGACCAGGGTCAATTAACAGGGAATTGATTCAATAAAGAGGACAGCTTCAGTTAACAGGAAAAGGAACCACAAGTTGACATGGAGCCTGGAAATAGAACAGTTTTAATCCAGGGCCCCCTTGATTCCAATGACTGGGAAATGGGAAGTGTGGAGTTCCTCTTCGGTCCAATCCATCTGAATTCCCATTTCATTATGTTCATAAACACCCAACCCAATTGGATTAAACTGGACTGAAACCTCCAATTCAATTGATGTGAATGAGGGAGAAATATAGCTGAAAATCAACAAGAGGAAAAGCTCAGAGGAACCAAAGGGAAGCTTCCAGACCAATGAGGTTGATGAGACTCATACCAGTGGAAGCAAAGTACAATCCATAATTAGAAAGCTAGTTTGGGGGTTTAAGACACAGGAGACCAATATCGCCTCAATATCAATGACATCTCACCAAGTGTTGGAATAAAGAGTGTAGAACAATCTCCAGCCTAAGTTTAGAGGCTGAGTTGAGGTTTGACATTACCTGCAATTTGCTGCCACACTCATGGAGCCCATAGTCAAAGAGGACAGTGTGGTTCTGAGAGTAGATCCTGGTTGGCAGACAGCCTGCTGCCCCCAGGGTCAGGTCAGCAGCTTTAATAAGGTGCCTGGTTCCAAATAAATCCAGCTGGACCCTGACCAACAGCTTTTCCTCTGCACACTGCACCATCACAGTCCGCAGTGGAGACACACTTTGACCCTCAGACACACGGAAATGGGAACCAAAGGGAGGAAGAGGGACTCTCTGAGGCACAGAGGTGGCTTTGACTCTGCTCCATGGAAACCTCTGGCCCAGAAACTGTTGCCAAGTATCAGAGGAACAAACAGCTCCAACTAACAACAGCACTGGGAACAAAGCCCTCACTCCAAAATCTCCCATGATACCAAACAACTGAACCATCCTGTCCACCAGGGAGCAGCACCTTTTATACTCACAACCTGTACTCACCTGAACTCTTTTGAGGTCAATCAACTAATTATACTCAAAGAAACAAGATCAGGGACAAATTTAAAGGGGCCACTCCTGATAGGGGCACTGCCCAAATAATATTTTTTGTTATTGTCACAAGTAGGCTTACATTAACCTATTGAATGTAAGTTAATGAAGTCACTGTGAAAAGCCCCTAGTCGCCACACTCCGGCGCCTGTTCGGGTAATTGGAGGGGGAATTCAGAATGTCCAATTTACCTAACCACACGTCTTTCAGGACATGTGCGGGTAACCAGAGCACCCGGAGGAAACCCTCGCTGACACGGTGAGAACGTGCTGCTTCTGCACAGACAGTGACCTGCCGGGAATCGAACCTGTGACCCTGGCGCTGTAGCTACAGTGCTAACCACTGTGCTACCGTACTGCCCCTAGCAGTTCACAGGTAGGCTTACATTAACACACAATGAAGTTACTGTGAAAATCCCCACGTTTCCACATTCCAGCGCCTGCTCGGGTACACCGAGGGAGAATTCAGAATGTCCAAATCACGTAATAAGCACACTTGTGGGAGGAAACGGGAGGACCCGGAGTAAACCCATGCAGACACTGGGAGAACATGCAGACCCCACACAGACAGTGACCCAACCCGGGAATCAAACCCGGAACCCTGGCGCTCTGAAGCAGCAGTGCTAACCACTGTGCTATCGTACTGCCTAGGCCCAACCATTTTTAGCAGTTTCGTCAATCACCGTCCTTCCATCATAAGGTCAGAAGTGGAGATGTCTGTTGGTGATTGCAACAATGTTCAACATGATTTGTGACTCCTCAGATACAGATAGAGTGTAATGTGGTAAAATGTGAACTTGTCCAGTTTGACAGGAATAGTAATAAAATCTTTATTGTCACACATAGCCTTACATTAACACTGCAATGAAGTTACTGTGAAAAGCCCCGAGTCGCCACATTCCTGCGTCAGAAGTGGAGATGTCTGTTGGTGATTTCACAATGTTCAACACCATTTGTGACTCCTCAGATACTGAAACAGTCCATGTCCAAATGGAACAAGACCTGGAAAATCTCCAGGCTTGGAATGACAAGGGGCAAGTAACATTTATGCCACCACAAGTGCCAGGCAGTGACCATCCCCAATAAGAGAGAATCTAACCATTGCCCCATGACATTCAACGGAACCACGGTCCACAAGGCACAAGTCAAGAATGTGATGGAATACTTTCCCCTTACCTGGATGAATGCAGCTCCAACGACAGTCAAGAAGCTTGGCACCATCCAGGACAAAGTAGCCAGCATGATTGGCATCCCTTCCACAAATATTCAGTCCTTCCACCACTGATGCAAAGTATCAGTTGTGTGTACCATCGACAAGATGAACTGCAGGAACTCACCATGGCACCTCAGATTGCAGCTTCCAAACCGAAGGCCACTACCATCTAAAAGGAAAAGGGCAGCAGTCACCTGGGATCATCACCACCTGCCAAGTCACTCACCGTTCTGACTTGGAAAGATATCGCCCTGCCTTCACTGTGACTGGGTCAAAATCCTGGAACTCCCTCCCTAATAGTACAGTGGGTGCACCTACTCCTTATGGGCTGCAGCAGTTCAAGAAGACAGCTTGCCACTACCCTCACAAGGACAATTAGGGATGGCAATAATTGCTGGCTAGCAATGCCCACATCCTGTGAATTAATTATTTAAAAATTAGTTATTTTGGTTTTTGGTTCCTCCACAGGGATTGTAACAATGGACAACCAGGAGTTCCCTGCGTACCAGTGTTGTTTGTGAAAGGATTGATGGAACCTCGGACTGAAACTGCAAATTAATGAATTCATCTCTACTCTGTGGGGTGCCCTTTACTGTACATGTATGAACTTTTCACGATCCTACACTTGCCATCCAGTGTTTTGTGCTGTTTGATCATGGTTACTGGTGAATGTGCTGGGCTCATTTTACTTGGGCAAAGATGTCCCTGTTGATGATGCCAGAATGGAGCTGACTTTGTGATAAGTGACATCGACGTGCAACATTATTTCTATGTTCAATTCCCATTCTGGCTCTGTTCTCAGTCTCCAATGCTCGTCCAATGAAGATCCAAAGAAACCTGAGAATAGCGCCCCATGAGCATTTATCATTGGGACTCAATAAGGATTTCAACATTTTGAGATCGGAATTATTGCTCCTATGTTTTGGGCACAGTAAGAAGTCTTACAACACCAGGTTAAAGTCCAACAGGTTTGTTTCAAACACGAGCTTTCGGAGCACGGCTCCTTCTTCAGGTGAATGGAAAGGCTTGTTCCAGAAATGTTTATATAGACACAGTCAGAGATGCCCCGGAATGCGAGCACCTGCAGGCAATCAAATCATCAAAGATGCAGAGAGAGAGGTAACTCCAGGTTAAAGAGGTGTGAATTGTCCCAAGCCAGTTCAGTCGGTAGGCCTCTGCAAGTCCAGGCTTGTTGGTGGGGGCCGAATGTAATGCGACATGAATCCCAGATCCCGGTTGAGTCCGCATTCATGCGTGCGGAACTTAGCTATAAGTTTTTGCTCAGCAATTTTGCGTTGTCGCGTCTCCTGAAGGCCTCCTTGTAGAATGCTGACCCGGAGATCAGAGGCTGAATGTCCTTGACTGCTGAAGTGTTCCCCAACTGGAAGGGAACAGTCCTGCCTGTTGATAGTCGCACGATGCCCGTTTATTCGTTGTCGCAGTGTCTGCATGGTCTCGCCAATGTACCACGCTTCGGGACATCCTTTCCTGCAGCGTATGAGGTAGACTACATTGGTCGAGTCGCACGAGTATGCGCCGCGTACCTGGTGGGTGGTGTTTCCACGTGTAATGGTGGTGTCCATGTCGATGATCTGGCATGTCTTGCAGAGATTACCCTGGCAGGGTTTTGTGGTGTTGTGGTTGCTGTTCTGAAGGCTGGGTAATTTGCTGCAAACAATGGTTTGTTTGAGGTTGCGCGGTTGTTTGAAGGCCAGTAGTGGGGGTGTGGGGATGACCTTGGCAAGATGTCCATCCTCGCTGATGATGTGTTGGAGGCTGCGAAGAACTACGACATCTTCTTCGCAGCCTCCAACACATCATCAGCGAGGATGGACATCTTGCCAAGGTCATCCCCACACCCCCACTACTGGCCTTCAAACAACCGCGCAACCTCAAACAAACCATTGTTTGCAGCAAATTACCCAGCCTTCAGAACAGCAACCACAACACCACAAAACCCTGCCAGGGTAATCTCTGCAAGACATGCCAGATCATCGACATGGACACCACCATTACACGTGGAAACACCACCCACCAGGTACGCGGCGCATACTCGTGCGACTCGACCAATGTAGTCTACCTCATACGCTGCAGGAAAGGATGTCCCGAAGCGTGGTACATTGGCGAGACCATGCAGACACTGCGACAACGAATAAACGGGCATCGTGCGACTATCAACAGGCAGGACTGTTCCCTTCCAGTTGGGGAACACTTCAGCAGTCAAGGACATTCAGCCTCTGATCTCCGGGTCAGCATTCTACAAGGAGGCCTTCAGGAGACGCGACAACGCAAAATTGCTGAGCAAAAACTTATAGCTAAGTTCCGCACGCATGAATGCGGACTCAACCGGGATCTGGGATTCATGTCGCATTACATTCGGCCCCCACCAACAAGCCTGGACTTGCAAAGGCCTACCGACTGAACTGGCTTGGGACAATTCACACCTCTTTAACCTGGAGTTACCTCTCTCTCTGCATCTTTGATGATTTGATTGCCTGCAGGTGCTCGCATTCCGGGGCATCTCTGACTGTGTCTATATAAACATTTCTGGAACAAGCCTTTCCATTCACCTGAAGAAGGAGCCGTGCTCCGAAAGCTCGTGTTTGAAACAAACCTGTTGGACTTTAACCTGGTGTTGTAAGACTTCTTACTGTGCTCACCCCAGTCCAATGCCGGCATCTCCACATCATGCCTATGTTTTGGGACAGCAGGAGCTGGTAATAATAGCGCTGTTGCAATTTACAGCTCCTCCAGATCCATCTTTTGTTTCTGATCTAATTCCTGTCCCCTTTCAATTTGCACCATTCACCCTTTTCTCATTTTAGTCACTTCTGCCTTCTAACCTATCACAGACTTTTGTTCTGTTCTCCCCTCCTCTCCCCACCACCTTAAAACTTGTTATATTCCTAAAGCCTTCCAATTCCCAACAAAAGGTTACTAACCTGAAACATTGACTACGGGAGCAATTCTCCCAAAACATTTCTAAGTGTGTCTCTGGTGGGAACCGAGGGGCTGGTTTAGCTCACCAGGCTAAATCGCTGGCTTTAAAGCAGACCAAGCAGGCCAGCAGCACGGTTCGATTCCCGTACCAGCCTCCCCGGACAGGCGCCGGAATGTGGCGACTAGGGGCTTTTCACAGTAACTTCATTGAAACCTACTCGTGACAATAAGCGATTTTCATTTCATTTCATTTCATTTCAATTCCTGCCGGGTGGTTTGGCGCAATGCAGATCGCAATCTACCTACAATTAGAATGTTGTTTGGAGGTTGGGGTGAGCTGCACCCTGATTGGGGGGCGCAGAGCTGAAGACGCCGGCAGGTCCGGCTCCTTCGAGACCGGGGCACCATTCTCAAAGGAAGATCTGATCTCAGACAAACGCTCAGCCCCCCACCCCGCCCCATTGGCAGTATCAGCACCCCGCCCAGATGAGCGACAGCTTGCTATGGGGATGGCAAAATGCACCGCCCCGTGTAAGAACTGCCAAGGTGCCAGGGCACTGCACTGCCATGTTTCCGACCACCTGAGAGCTACGATGGTCTCCAAACCCACCCCCATCTGCGCGGTCATCACTTTATTTCATGTGTGGACAGGGGCGAACCCCAAATCCAGCTCCTTGCCTGCTCCAAAAACCAATTGAAATTCAAATTGAATCCTATTCATGGTCCCCACAAGTGAGACAAACCAGAACTGAGCCATAAGGCAGAGCAGATGCTACTCTTGATCTTGGCCAATTACCTATTATTAGAAGTTTGTTTGGAGGTTGGGGTGAGCTGCACCCTGATTGGGGGGTCGCGGAGCTGAAGGTCCGTCTCCTCCGAGATCGGACAACATTCTTAAAGGAAGATCTTATCTCAGGAAAACTCTCAGCCCCCCACCCCGCCCCATTGCCAGTGCCAGCAACCCTCCCCAGGTGAGCGACAGCTCGCTATGGGGATGGCAAAATGCACCACCCCGTGTTAGAACTGCCAAGGTGCCAGGGCACTGCGTTGCCATGTTTCTGACCAGCTGAGGGCTACAATGGTCTCTGAACCCACCCACCCTCATCTGCGTGGTCATCACTTCATTTTTTAAAATTACTTTTACTGAGTTATAAAGCTAGGGCTCAGAGTGTGGACAGAGGCGAACCCCTAATCCAACTCCTTACCTGCTCCAAAAACCAATTAAAATTCAAATTGAATCCAATTCATGGTCCCCACAAGTGAGACAAACCGGGCGCGATTCTCCACAAAGGCGGAGAGTCATGAAGGCTGCCACGAAACCGGCCGTGTTTAACAGCAGCCTTCGCGCCCCCTCCCGGGACCCGATTCTGCTCCCCGTTCGGGGCTTGCATCGCGGCCCCGTGAACTCCGGCATCGCGGGCTTAACGAATTTCGCTAAGCCTGCGCGCCAAAGTTAGCGACGGCTGACGCATATGATGACGTCAGCCGCGCATGCGCGGATTGGACGACTCCAACCCGCGCATGCGCGGATGACGTCATCCACGCATATGCGTCAGACCCCCGCATGCGCAGTCCGTAATGCCCCTCAGCCGCCCCGCGGACTTATCCTGCGGGGCGGTGGAGGGATAAAGAGTGCGCGGGAATCGGACCCGCTGCCCACGATCGGTGCCCACCGTGGTGCGGCCGTGCCAATCGGTGGCATGGTTGTGCAGAACGGCACTTTGCGGCCGTTTTCACGAACTGGTATAGCAGGTGTATTAAAAATCGTGAAAACGGCCGTAAAGGCCTTGGAAATCGGCCCATCGGCCAGGGGAGAATCGCTGCTCGCCGTAAAAAAACGGCGCGCAGCGATTCGTGTCGGGGGGCGGGCGTGGGGGGGGGGGAGAATAGCGGGAGGGCATCGGACCAGCGTCGCCGTAAAAATTTGCGCCGCCCGCTATTCTCCGCCCCGTCGTGAGTGCGGAGAATTGCGCCCACCAGATCTGAGCCACAAGGCAGAGCAGATGCTGCTCTTGATCTTGGCCAAAAGGCCGAGAAGCGATATCACTTCTGATCTCCATCATTCTGGCTTCACATTGCGCCGGCGGGTGGGAGAATTTCAGGAGCCAGGAGAATCTGGCTTAAAACAGAACCTGCGTATTTAAATAAGGGTGTTCGGCACGAACCAACATGGCAGCTGGAGCGGTCAAGGAACATCGGAAATTGTTCGACACCCTCCGCGAATCCCTTTTCAGGCCTCTCCCAGGATTTTCCCGACTTTGCAGAATTTGCGCTGGGAGCAATGCGCTGGAGAATTGCCCCGCTGCTTCTCTACCGGTGCTGCCCAAATATTTCCAGAAGTTTCTGTTCATGTTGTACATTTAATAACTGAACTTGTTCAACATTGCTGATTTAACTAAATACAAATAACAGACTGATGCTTGAGCAAGATTTCTTTACATGTGCCAGGCATTGGTTGCTGTAAGCACATTGAATCTTGTGGAAGTTATAATTTGCCTTCTGGAATCTTTTCACTTCATAGTCTTTCAGAAACGTAAACAGCATTTTGTCTCCAGCACAAGTATGTTTAATGTTGTATGTTCATGTTTTTCAGAATGATGACTGTTTAGTGCCTGTTGATGACCCAAAGGCCGCCAGTGCCACAGAGGAAATAAATACTGTGACTTGTTCTATTACGATGCAGGAGTACTTTGCCAACAGAATGGCTCAACTGAAAAAATCAAAAACAGGGCATGAGATCGATCGAAGCAGTGCTGTTCAGGAACTCGAGGGAGATGATTTGAATTCATTCGAAGAAGTAAAAATTAAATCTCAATAAAGAAAAAACGCTGCAGAGGAGATGCTGAGGGGATTTGTAACTTCAACCAACTGTCTCCCCCCACAAAACAAGTCGAGGGTGAAGGTGATGGAGAACTAAATAGTGGTCTGATAGAAGACAGCCCAGTTAAGGAAAATTACCAGACTAAAAGAAACTCCAGAAAAAGCAGAGTAAATCCTTCAGTGTCACTCATCCAGAATATTTGTCCTTCAGGAGAAGTTGAATCTGTTCCTCTACATTCAGGGCGTTGTAGCCTTACAGCGCATTTGGATTTAAATTTAAGCAGTGAGCTTGGTACTGGAGGATGGAATACTTGAAGTAAGGAAAGTGATTGAAAGCATGTTAAAACAATTTTCTTATAAATGCGCAAAATAAAAAGAGTATGTTTATTTGTGGGTATTGACAATAGAGGCTACGATCAAACGGCCTCGTAACGCCCGACTCGGTGACGCGACAAGGCCATTAAACCTGGGACGAGGCCTCTCGCTAGATTTGTGACGCTCGGAACGCCTCGCGAGATCTCGTGAGACGTCACAATCTGGATCTCGCCCTCACTGGGCGGCATCCGGATATACATCTCAAATGGTCCATTCGGCTCATTTAAATATGTCGGGGTCCAACTCCCACGAGGAACGGGAACTGGCAGCCCCGCCTGGGAGACGTTGCCATGGCGCCGTTTAGCACTGGTCCACAGAAATGGGGGCCAGTCGTAACGGCACCTGGGGGGGGGGGGGGGAGGGTCGGATGGCACCCTGGCTCTCCCTCTAGCACCAAGACAACTTGGCAGTGCCTAACAGTTGGGGGGAGGGGGGGGGGGGGTAAAGGGTGGGTGTCCTGAAATGGAGCGGGGGGTGGGGGGGGCTCGAAAGCGGCATGAAGAGGCGGGTCCCTCAGCGACCCCATAGCCGAGTGACCTCATTTGGTTGGGGACGGGGTGGGGGAAGAGTGAAATTTCCTGTGGGTGGGGGATGTGGGGCCCACAAACGGGGACAGGTGGAACAGCACTTGGGGAGGGGGTTCCCCTAGGCGATCAGTGACCCGCCCCAGGTAACTGGACAGGGTGGGACCCTGGCACTGATGCCACCCAAGCACCTTTGCACTACCAGCCTTGCACCCTGACAGTGCCACTTGGCTACCCTGGCACTGCCACCTCATCATCAGCCTGGCACTGCCAGTGTGCCCATGTGGCGCTGGCAGGGATACTGCCAGGCCGGTAGTGCCAAGGTGTCCAGAACTGTTGGCCATATTATGGGCAGCACAGTGGTTAGCACTGTTTCTTCACAGCACCAGGGTCCCGGGTTTGATTCCCAGATTGGGTCACTGTCAATGCAGAGTCTGCACGTTCTCCCTGTGTCTGTGTGGCTTTCTTCCGTGTGCTGGGTTTCCTCCCACAAGTCCCGAAAGAAATGCTTGTTCGGTGAATTAGACATCCTGAATTCTCCCTCAGTGAGGCGAACAGGCGCGGAGTGTGGTGACGAGGGGATTTTCACAGTAATTTCATTGCAGTGTTAATTTAAGCCTACTTGTGACACCAATAAAGATTATTTATTATGGTTTTGTTGGGGGAAGGGGGGATGGTCTCTGGTTCCCCCTTTGGTCCCTTCCCGTGTTCCGTCCTGATTTTTCCCTGGGTACCTCCCTTGCTGCTCCCCTTTCTCCCACATGGGGGTGTGGTTGGCCGGGCCACCCTGGCACCGTTTACACTGGTCTTCCACCTCCAGGAAGAACCTGTTCATGTGGGTTCTGGTTAGGTGCGCTCTGTGGACCACTTTGTACTGCATGAGGCATAGCCTTGTGCAAGAGGTGGTGGAGTTCGCCCTGCTCAGTGCTTCACTCCAGTCCCCACCCTATGTCTGTCCCTAGTTCGTCCTCCCACGTCTGTCTTGCTCCATGTAATGGTGTTCTCACCTTCCTAACAGTTGTCCCTAAATGTCCCCACAGTTCCCCTTCTCAATACTGTCCGCGTCTAGTAGTTCCTCCAGCAACAGAAAAGAAAATGCTGGAAAATCTTAGCACGTCCGGCAGCATCTGTAGGGAGAGAAAAGAGCTAACGTTTTGAGTCCGATGACTCTTTGTCAAAGCAGATGCTGCCAGACTTGCTGACATTTTCCAGCATTTTCTCTTTTGTTTTGGATTCCAGTATCCGCAGTAATTTGCTTTTATCCAGCAGTTCCTCCAGCAATGTGTCTCTCAGAACCCGAGGGTACCTCGCCGTCTCCTTGCGGAAAAAGTTTTTGATTTGCAAGTGTTGGAGCTCCTGTCCGTTCGGTAGCTCCAGTCTTCCTGTCAGCTGGTCCAGGGTTGTGAGTCTGTCCCCCATGTAAAAGTCCCAAATCGCTAGTGTCCCCCCCGGCCTGTCTCCACTTCTTAACAGTGGCATCAAGCATGGCTGCTGGGAATTTGTGGTTACTGCATATGTGGGCCATGGTGGACATCTCAGTTAAACCGACGTGCTGTCTCATCTGGTTCCAGATTTTAACATGGCTACCACCCCTGGGCTGGATGTATACTTTGCCAGGGTGGTTGGAAGCACAGTCGTGACTAGGGCTCGGAGGGTTGTTCCTGTTCAGGAGGGCTACTCCA
Organism: Scyliorhinus canicula; assembly: GCF_902713615.1. Lineage (NCBI taxonomy): Eukaryota > Metazoa > Chordata > Chondrichthyes > Carcharhiniformes > Scyliorhinidae > Scyliorhinus > Scyliorhinus canicula. The sequence continues at coordinate 118,690,159 of NC_052151.1, forward strand.
TTTCCCCCCTTTCTTTGCCCTGCTCCCTTACTCATTCCCTCACTCTCTCGACTGTGGCTTCCCAGTGGTGGTATTGCAGGTTCGGAAGGGCTCAGCCTCCCGTATTTCTTCTCTGCAGTGTAGTTTTAGGGATTCTTCCCCACACAAATGCCATAATCATTTTATTTATTCCTTGGAAAAAGGCCTTCGGGATGATTGATCTTCTCACTGGTACTGAAATTTCAGAGTTAATGTTCCTCAACAGTGAGGCTTCTAATTGAGAGAGCTATGGGGTCGGAGAATTGCCCGCGGCCGGTGTCAATCCCGCCCCCACCAGTGTCCCAAATTCTCCGCCCCCTAGATTTGGTGGGGGCGGGAATTGCGCCACGCCGGTCGGCGGGCCCCGCAGTGTTGATTCTCCGGCCAATGTCCCGCCGCTGACAGGCTTTTCATGCCAGTGTGGTTTAAACCACCTCCAGTACCGGCGGGATTGGCGGGCTCCGGGTGATCTGATCCTGGGGGGTGCCCCCACGGTGGCCTGGCCCATGATCGGGGCCCACCGATCGGCAGGCGGGGCTGTGCCGTGGGGGGCACTCTTTCTTCCACCCAGCGTGGCCTTCACCATGGCGGGGGCTGAAGAGACCCCGCCCCTGCACCAGTATGACGTCAGCAGCTGCTGACACACAGCGCATGCGCGGAATTCCGCCAGCCCACGAAGGTCTTTTGGCCCCGGCTGGCATGGCTCCAAAGGCAGTTCGCGCCGGCCGGCGGAGCGGGAGCCACTCCGGCGTGGGCCAAGCCCCTCAATGCGAGGCCTTGGACCCTAAAGGTACGGAGAATTCCGCACCCTCGGGGAGGCCCGCGCCAGAGTGGTTCACACCCCACTATCCCGCCAGGACCACCCCCCCCCCCCCCGCCCTGCCGGGTAGGGGAGAAGCCCGGCCCAGATCTTCCCCTTAATCACCCCCCTTGAAGTACAGATCCAGTTGCTCTTTCAAAGTTCAGATAATGTGGTTCAGATTTGACCAACCAGACGTGTGAAGAAATTTGTTGTTTCCCTGAAAAGTGGTTTTGCTAACTATTTTAACCTCAATTTTGAATATGTGTACTAGGTGTTTGTTAAGCTTCCTATTTTCAAGAACAATCCCAGCATCTCCAGTCTCCTATTACGATGGCAGACCAGACGCTAACAGTGGCTAGGAGACTGGAATAGTATTAAAATGTCTTTAAAATCAGAGAGTCATACAATTTACAGTGCAAGTGGCCATTCAGCCCATCTGAGTCTACATCGGCTCCTGAAAGAGTATCCGACCCAAGCCCACACCTCCTCGCTATTCCTGTAAACCAGCAATCCCACAACTTTCAGACACTAGAGCAATTTAGCATGACAAAACCACCTAACCTGCACATCTTTGGACTGTGGGTGGAAATTGGAGCACCTGGAGGAAACCCACAGACACAGGGAGAATGTGCAGACTCCACACTGTCAGTGACAGATGGAAATCGAACCTGGAACCCTGGCTCTGAAGCTAGTGTTATCCACGTGTGCTTCCATGCCCCCTCGTGACACTTCCCTGTTCCTCCACCTCTTCCTAGACTCAAAGCACATCTTGGCCCTGATGCCCCACCTAATGTTCCCTTAACTAAATGGTAATTTTGAGGTCAGGTGCCCTTGTTCTTAATTACCCCATGAGGGGATTATTTCTGCAGACCCACCCTCCCAAATCCTTCAATGTCTCAGAACAGCCTCAATCTTGATCACAGGAAGATTCAAACTCCGTTCTTAAGCCCCAGTCTTCATTCTGGCCAATCAGCATCAAGCCTGCTAAGAACAAGATGTCTCATTTGACGTTTGAATGTTCGATTCCCAAATCCTCATGTGAGAGCTCAAAAGCAGAACAGATCAGATTAGCCTCAATTAAAAACCATGCAGTTATCAGATTCCATCTGTATCACTTACCAGCAAACAGTTAGATATCAGAGACCTGAATGAAGTTCAGGCACCAGATCAGATCTGGGGATCAGTACATGTCAGTTCAACAGTCGCAGATTGTATTCCCCCCCATCTGGGGGGGGGGGGGGAGAAACAGAGTGTTCCCCTCTCCGGGGGCAGATGATCCCCTGGGAGGGGGAGACAGCCCCTGTAAACAGCCCTACCAGCCAGGCTCAGCTCCACAAGGAGGTTGCAGACCTGCTCACACCCACTCCTCCACACTGGGTGGCCCAATTTTTTGGGGGGGGGGGGGGGGGGGGAGGGAAAGAAAAAGAAGAGAGGGAGACATTGAAATAAACAGAAATTAACACCCCCAAAACCAACTACCCTCTCAAGTAGAAGAACCATTTTTCAGGCAAGGAGGAGATGTGGTTCTTGGAGCTTTTGGAGTGCACAAACCCCAGCCATTATTTCCATGGACTCAGACTAATGAAATACAGAGACCAATCAGCTTTCAGACACACGGAATCACTGCTTTATTGAAAATTAATTTGATCACTGGGTGAACAGAGTTTGATTGCGTTTCCTGTACAGGAACAAGGTGATCAATGAAGCAGAGATCAGAGAGACAGCTGTCACAGTCAGGGTCACTATCAGGATCACCTCAGACTCGACACCTACAAACCAATGAGAAACCAATGGTTAGTGAAGGAAACACCAAGGGGGAAATGGAAACCAACAAGTCAGCCAACTCACCACCTGGGGACCTCTCCTGCATCCTTCCCTCATTCAGGGAGTCTGTTGCCAGATTGGTCATATCAGTATCCAGAATGATCAGGGGTCCAAGTGAGGCCTCAGCCTCCCACTTCAATCCAACTTCATTCTCTGCAATATCAAACATTCCAGTTAGAGAGGGGAAAAAGAGAAACCTCCACCATCTAGAGGATCAATATCCTACCAGCTTCAGCTACAAGATCTCTCCTTCCTCTGGATCCAAATCGCAGCTCCCTTGTGGCACAGTTACCCACACGGCAACAGGCACAAATGTCAATGCTCGATTCCTCCAATGGGGTCCAGCTAAGCAAGACAAAATTCAGTCAACCAACTGCATTGGGCATCACTTCTCCACAAAGCCCATCCCTTGAGAGAGAGAGAGAGAGAGAGAGAGAGAGAGAGGGAGCTTACATATTCTGCATCTTTTGGAAAGTACAAGCTTTGTTCCTGGAATCTCTCCGAGCCACTGGAGCTACTTTCAAGTGACAGGTGATAAAAATCTGAGGGAAACATCAACATGTCGTTATTTAATGACTCCCTCCCAACACAGACCCCAATGATCAATTTGTTCTTACCAATGAACGGTCATCTCCAAAGAAACGGAATGCATCCAGGTCAAACCGGAGCTTGTCCATCTCCCGATCGCTACTTGGCAACACAAAGGTTGAAAAGGAGTCCTCAGCTTGGCTGTCCAGGAGGCAACTGAAGATAGATTAAAAAGGGACATGAAGTGAATAGTGAAGCCAAAGAGATGGGAGCAGCTGGAGAAAGCAGAGAGCTCCTTACCCATTGTAGTCAATGATGCTGTATCTCGGGGTAGAGTCCTTGTCTGGGCTCAATGTAGCTACACAGCGGTCAATGTAGAGCTTCAGGGGCATGTGGTTGCTCATTGAAACAGAGGCCTCAATGTGAATGAGGTCACCCAGGTAGTAGACAGTGGAAGTGCGCTCTGTAAGCCAGTCACCTGAAGAACAAGAGGATAAGGGTTGGAGACAGTGGGTGTCACTCCCAGTGAGTGGAGAGAGGAAATCACACCCCATCACATACCATTCATTAGGCGCAGAGAGAATGAAAGATGTCCTTCTCCAGACCTGGTGGAGCTGAATGGGATCCAGGTAGGCCTGATGGGGTTACTGCTCACATTGCCCTTCCTGGAAAGACAGCAGTCATTTTAGGACAACTTCAGAGAATATCAACAGCTGTGGATCTTATTGGGCATCAAATAAAGATTCTCACCTAAAGTAACGACACTCAATGGGAACAACAGCTCCATTTGTTCTCACAATGGCAGATCCATGATACTCTGGGCTGTGGGTCAGGTGGGTGGTGTAGATCAGGAAATCGCCAGACATCTGAAAGACAACAGGTTAAGAAATGAAGAACTGATCTGAAATGAGAAAGTTCTACACAGGGGTTAACAATGAACTCACCCCATCGAATTAAAACCAGTCTCAAGGGGATTGACAGGGTCGGTGCAAAGAGGCTGTATTTAATCATTAACAGCTCATGAATCTGAGGAATTCTCTATCTCAGAAAGCTGGGAATGCTCAATCACAAGAGGATATTCAGGACAGATGGATTTATTTTTGGACATTAAGGGAATAATTTTGAGGACAGGGACATGAGAGGTTGCGGAAAGTCCAGCCCTGACCTTAAATGAATGGGGTACAGCACTGATCTTAATGATCAGGGACAGGCTGGAGGGGCTGTACAACCTCATCTTATTAGTCTTGCTCAGCAGTCTCCAGCCATTTATACAGAGAGAGATCATTAGCACAAGACCAGGATCAATTAACAGGGAATTGATTCAATAAAAGGACAGCTTCAGTTAACAGGAAAAGGAGCCACAAGTTGACAATAATACAGAGCCTGGAAATAGAACAGTTTCAATCCAGGGCCCCATTGATTCCAATGACTGGGAAAGTGGGAAGTGTGGAGTTCCTCTTTGGTCCAATCCATCTGAATTCCCATTTCATTCTGTTCATTAGCACCCAACCCAATTGGATTAATCTGGACTGAAACTGAACCCTCAGTTGGATTGATGCAAATGAGGGGGAAATAGAGCTGAAAAACAACAAGAGGAAAAGCTCAGAGGAACCAAAGGAAAGCTTCCAGATCAATGGGGTTGATGTCATAACACTGAAGAGGCTCAGACTAGTGGAAGCAAAGTACAATCCAGAACAGGAAGCTAGTTTGGGGGTTTAAGACACAGGAGACCAGTATCCTCAATATCAATGACATCTCACCAAGTGTTGGAATAAAGAGTGCAGCCCAATCTCCAGCCTAAGCTTAGAGCCAGAGTTGAGGATTGACATTACCTGCAATTTGCTGCCACACTCATGGAGCCCATAGTCAAAGAGGACAGTGTGGTTCTGAGAGTAGATCCTGGTTGGCCGACAGCCTGCTGCCCCCAGTGCCAGGTCAGCAGCTTTAATCAGGTGCCTGGTTCCAAATAAATCCAGCTGGACCCTGACCAGCAGCTTGTCCTCTGCACACTGCACCATCACAGTCTGCAGTGGAGACACACTTTGACCCTCAGACACACGGAAATGGGAACCAAAGGGAGGAAGAGGGACTCTCTGAGGCACAGAGGTGGCTTTGACTCTGCTCCATGGAAACCTCTGGCCCAGAAACTGTTGCCAAGTATCAGAGGAACAAACAGTTCCAACTAACACCAGCACTGGGAACAAAGCCCTCACTCCAAAATCCCCCATGATACCAAACAACTGAACCATCCTGTCCACCAGGGAGCAGCACCTTTAATACTCACAACCTGTACTCACCTGAACTCTTTTGAGGTCAATCAGCTAATTATACTAAAAGAAACAAACGCAGGGACAAATTAAAAGTGGCCGCTCCTGATAGGGGCACTGTCCAAACAATAATAATAATTTTTGTTATTGTCACAAGTAGGCTTACATTAACCTATTTAATGTGAGTTAATGAAGTCACTGTGTAAAGCCCCTAGTCGCCACACTCCGGCGCCTTTTCAGGTACACGGAGGGAGAATTCAGAATGTCCAAATTACCTAATAGCACATCTTTCAGGACATGTGCGAGGAAATTGGAGCACCCGGCGCAAATCCAGACAGACACGGGGAGACCGTGCAGACTCCGCACAGACAGTGACCCAAGCTGGGAATCGAACCTGGGAACATGGTGCTGTGAAGCAACAGTACAAACCACTGTGCTACCGTGCCGCCCCAAGACAAGACAATACCCCTTACAATTACCCCTTAAACAATGCTAATTAATATAGTGACACATTAACCCTTAACTGCTATCTTTATTTCCAGTCAAACAACAAAACCATCTCAGGTCACAATCCATTTTTAAATACAGTGAGCACTCAGGAATGCTTGCTATATAGAGTTGTCTTGGATACCCCACTTTGTGAAAGAGAGATCTTTTGAGACTGTTTGAAACAAAGAGACCTGACACCCTGTCAGAGTAATGCTGAATTTCTGACTGTATTTCTTCAGAAACCTTCTCGGCTCAACTTGCAGCCAAAAGCTAACACTGAAAACCTTAACAGCTGACTGTTTCAACTCCTGGCTCCCATTAACTTGCACCTCTGGTTCCAATAACCCCAGCTGACTTTCAAATGAGGATTCTTAAAAACATAACTGCAGCAGTCACACACTATCCCAGGCGTTTAACCCTTACTGCGCCAAACACATATAATATATCTGAAATTCCTACATTCTTCACACTCCACACAACTAGGTCCCCTCTGTTCCTAAGTAGGGACAAAATGTATGTTAGCTAACATTACTGATGGACACCAAGATAGGTGTCATCCTGGTAAACTTACCAATGTCTTCATATCCTTCCAAAAATGTGGTGACCAGAATTTCTTACAATACGCCTGAGGCCTACCGTTGAATTGTGAAGGTTTTGCATGATTGTCTTTTTTTGTACTCAATGCCTCTGTTTCCAGAGTTAAGTATGTTTTCTGAGTCTTGTTAGGCTGGGATTTCTTAGAGCAGAGAAGGCTGAGAGGGGGCTTGGTTGAGGTGAACACAATTATGAAGTATAGAAAGGGAGATAGGAAGAAACCTTTCCCCTCAGTAGAGTCCAACCAGGGGCATAGATTTAAGAATCTGGATGATTTGGAGGAGATTTGAGGAAAAACCTTTTCATCCAGAGGATGTTGGGATTGTGGGTCTCACTGATTGAAAGGGTGATAGAGGCGAGAACACTCAACATTTAAGAAGCATTTAGATGAGCCATAGTGTACAAGGCTAAGGACCAAGTACTGGAAGATAGATTAGAATAGATTGGTGCTTGAAATTGCTTGATGGCCATCACTGTCACGAAGGGCCGAAGGGCGAAAGGCCCTCTTTCTTTGTTGTAAAACTCTATGACTCAATGAATAAGAGTGTCAGTGACCTTCCTTACAAAACAAGTGATGGTAAATTGTGAGATGTTACAAAAATCTCCATCTCCAATTTGGAAGGAGCTGACACGGGTTCATGGCCACAGTCACCTTCACAGCCTCTGGCCCTGCTCTGCGGCTGTAGTTGCGCCTGGTGCAAGTGGCAGATTTCAACGAGAACATTCTTAATGAAATGCAGATGTCATGCACACTGTTTCTGAGGTTTAGGTAGGAGAATACTCCTTGAACATCTCAAATCAAAATTTGCCCCATCCCTGGTGAGAATCGTTCTTCCCTCTCCCCCTCCTCCCTCTCTTCGCTGGTCAGAGCAAACCATTCTCGGCTCTTTTGACAAGAAAGCCTTCCTATGTTCCTAAGTAGAGACAAAATGAATGTTAGCTAACATTACTGATGACACCAAGATAGGTAGGAAAGTAAGTTGTCAAGATGAGGTAGAGAGTTTGTAAAGGGAGAAAGGAAGTTTGGATGCGTGGGTAAAACAATTGGCAGATGGAGTGTAATGCGGTGGTAAAATGTGAACTTGTCCAGTTTGGCAGGAATAATAATAAAATCTTTATTGTCACAAGTAGGCTTACATTAACACTGCAATTAAGTTACTGTGAAAATCCCCTAGTCGCCACATTCCAGCGCCTGTTCGGGTACACTGAGGGAGAATTCAGCATGTCCAATCACGTAACAAGCACATCTTGCAGGACTTTTGGGAGGAAACTGGCGCACCCGGAGGAAACCCACGCAGACATTGGGAGAACATGCAGACTCCGCAAAGACAGTGACCCAAGCAGGGAATCGAACCCGGGACCCTGGCACTGTGAAGCAGCAAGGCTAACCACTGGGCTATCGTACCGCCTAGGCCCAACCATTTTCAGCAGTTTCATCAATCACCTTCCTGCCACCATAAGGTCAGAAGTGGAGATGTGTGTTGGTGATTTCACAATGTTCAACACCTTTGGAAAATATCCAGGCTGGGCTGACAAGTGGCAAGTAACATTCATCCCCAATAAGAGAGATTCTAACCATTGCCCCATGACATTCAATGGCACCACAGTCCACAAAGGCACAAGTCAAGAATGTGATGGAATGCTTTCCACTTACCTGGATGAATGCAGTTCCAACGACAGTCAAGAAGCTTGACACCATCCAGGATAAAGCAGCCTGCATGATTGCCATCCCTTCCACAAATATTCACTCCTTCCACCACTGATGCACAGTAACAGTGGTGTGTACCAGCTACAAGATGAACTGCAGGAACTCACCATGGCACCTTAGATTGCAGCTTCCAAACCCAAGACAATTATCATCTAAAAGGACAAGTGCAGCAGTCACGTGGGAACATCACCACCTGGAAGTTCCCCCTCCAAGTCACTCACTGTTCTGACTTGGAAAGATATCGCCGTTCCTTCACTGTGACTGGGTCAAAATTTTGGTACTCCCTCCCTAATAGTACAGTGGGTGCACCTACTCCCTATGGGCTGCAGCAGTTCAAGAAGACAGCTCACCACTACCACTTTGATGAATATGCTGGTCTGATTTTACTTGGGCAAAGATGTCCCTGTAGATGATGCCAGAATGGAGCTGACTTTGTGATAAGTGATATTGACATGCAACATTATTTCTATGTTCAATTCCCATTCTGGCTCTGTTCTCAGTCTCCAATGCTCTTCCCATTAAGCTCCAAAGAAACCTGAGAATAGCGCCCCATGAGCATTTACCATCTGGACTCAATAAGGAGTTCAATATTTTGAGATTGGAAATATTGCTCCTTTTTTGGATAGCAGGAGCTGGTAATAATAGTTCTGTTGCAATTTACAGCTCCTCTCGACCCATCTTTTGTTTCTTATCCAATTCTGGTCCCCTTTCAACTTGTATCATTGACCCTTTTATCATTTTAGTCACTTCTGCCTTCTAACCTATCACAGACTTTTGTTCTGTTCTCCCCTCCTCTCCCTAGCACCTTAAAACTTGTTATATTCCTAATGTCTTCCAATTCCCAACAAAAGGTTACCAACCTGAAACATTGACTACGGGAACAATTCTCCCAAAACATTTCTAAGTGTGTCTCTGGTGGGAACCGAGGTAAATTCCTGCCAGGTGGTTTGGCGCAATGCAGATCGCAATCTATCTACACTTAGAATTTTGTTTGGAGGTTGGGGTGAGCTGCACCCTGATTGAGGGCCGCAGAGCTGAAGACGCCGGCAGGTCCGGCTCCTCCGAGATCGGGGCACCATTCTTAAAGAAAGAATCTGATCTCAGGCAAACTGCTCAGCCCCCCCCCCCGCCCCATTATCAGTAACAGCACCCCCCCAGGTGAGCGACAGCTTGCTATCCGGCTGGTCAAATGCACCACCTGCGTGGTCATCACGTTTTTTTTTAGAACAGTACAGCACAGAACAGGCCCTTCGGCCCTCAATGTTGTGCCGAGCAATGATCACCCTACTCAAACCCATGCATCCACCCAATACCCGTAACCCAACAACCCCACTTTTTTTAGGATACTACGGGCAATTTAGCATGGCCAATCCACCTAACCCGCACATCTTTGGACTGTGGGAGGAAACCGGAGCACCCGGATGAAACCCACGCACACACGGGGAGGACGTGCAGACTCCGCACAGACAGTGACCCAGCCGGGAACTGAACCTGTGACCCTGGAGCTGCGAAGCATTTATGCTAACCACCATGCTACCGTGCTGCCCCCTTCTGATCTCCATCACTCTGGCTTCACATTGCGCCGGCGGGTGGGAGAATTCCAGGAGCCAGGAGAATCCGGCTTAAAACAGAACCTGTAGATTTAAATAAGGGTGTTGGGCATGAACCAGATCACGGCAGCTGGAGAGCTCAAGGAACATCGGAAATTGTTTGACACCCGGCGCAAATCCCTTTTCAGGCCTCTCCCGGGATTTTCCCAACTTCGCAGAATTTGCGCTGGGCGTAATGCGGCTGGTGAATTGCCCCGCTGTTTCTCTACCGGTGCTGCCCAAATATTTCCAGAAAGTTTCTGTTCATGTTGTACATTTAAGAACAGAACTTGTTCATCATTACTGACTTAACTAAATACAAATAACAGACTGATGCTTGAGCAAGATTTCTTTACATGTGCCAGAAATAAATACTGTGACTAGTTCTATTACGATGCAGGAGTACTTTGCCAACAGCATGGCTCAACTGAAAAAATCAAAAACAGGCATGAGATCGATCGAAGCAGTGCTGTTCAGGAACTCGAAGGAAATGATTTGAATTCATTCGAAGAATTAAAAATTAAATCCAAAAAGAAGAAAAGACGCTGCAGAGGAGATTCTGAGGGGATTTGTAACTTCAACCAACTGTCTCTCCCCACAAAGCAAGTCGAGGGTGAAGGTGATGGAGAACTAAATCGTGGTTGAATCGGAAGATGTTCAGGTTGAACAGTACTCGGCAGCAAATGAGTCATCGGAGAAGCAAAATGAGCAGGATTGGGATGAGGATAAAAAGAAACGAAAGAAGACTAAGAAGAAAGCAACAGCCACGGGTAATACATACCCTGATACAGACTCAGAAAGTAGTAAGGGCGTGGAATGCCCTGCCTGCAACGTAGTGGACTCACCAACATTAAGGGCATTTAAATGGTCATTGGATAAACATATGGATGATAAGGGAATAGTGTAGATGGGCTTCAGAGTGGTTTCACAGGTCGGCGCAACATCGAGGGCCGAAGGGCCTGTACTGCGCTGTACTGTTCTATGTTCTATGAAGATGAGGCTTCTCAATCCTGTCATTCAATAGAAAGGAGGAGGAAAAAGAAAGAAAAGAAATAGAAGATTTGGGAGCATGCCGAAATTGTTGGCCACTTTTTTAATTGAAAACTATCCAAATGACTTATTGTATTACTAATTACTGTGTACTTAAATTGTTCCTCTACGTTACGGGCATTGTAGCCTTACAGCGACTGTTGGAATTAAATTTAAGCAGTGAGCTTGGTAATGGAGGATGGAATACTTGAAGTAAGGAAAGTGATTAAAAGCATGTTAAAACAATTTTCTTATAAATGTGCAAAATAAAATGAGTATGTTTATTTGTGGGTATTGACAATAGAGGCTATGGTCAAACGGCCTCGTAGCGCCCGACTCGGTGACGTGACAAGGCCATTAAATCTGGGACGAGGCCTCTCGCTAGATTTGCGACGCTCGGAAAGCCATTGGAGACTCGTGGGTGGTCGGGGATAGGGCAGGATGGTAGCCTGGCTCTCCCTCTGGCACCCAGACAACTTGGCAGTGCCAGGACACTCAGGTGCCAGGATGGCACTGCCAAGGGTCGGGGCCTGAGGGGGGGCATGCTCATGAAAGGATGGGTGAATGAAAGGCGGGTATGAATGGATCGCCTAATGGTTGGGGGTGGGTTAAAGGGTGGGGGTCCTGAAATGAGGGCGGGGCTCGAAAGACGCATGAAGACGAGGGTCCCTCAGCGACCCCATAGCCGAGTGACCTCATTTGGCTGGGGTGGGGAGGGGGACAGTGAAATTTCCTGTGGGTGGGGGATGTGGGGCACACAAACTGGGACCAGGTGGAACAGCACTTGGGGGGACGGGGGGAGATGGGGGGGATGGGGGGGGGAGGGACGGGACGGGGGGGTGTGTTCTCTCAGGCGATCGGTGACCCGCCCCAGGTAACTGGACAGGGTGGCACCCTGGCACTGATGCCACCCGAGCACCTTTTCACTACCAGCCTTGCACCCTGACAGTGCCACTTGGCTATTCTGGCACTGCCACCTGGTCATCAGCCTGGAACATCGGTGGAGCTGGAGGTGGGATGCTTCGAGAGCAGCAGAAAAGGCTCTTGGAAAAGGCAGGAAGACCTTGAGAACCAGTCCCGCCGACAGAATCTAAGAATTGTCGGGCTCCCTGCGGGAGCTGAGGGAGCAGATGCAGGAGTATCTGTGGCAGGTCTGTTCGAAAAGCTGCTTGGCAAGGGGGCATTCCCCTGACCGCTGGAGGTGGACAAGGCGTATCGGGAGCTTGTCAGGAAGCCATGGGCAGGGGGCCCTCCGAGGGCAATGGTGGTGAGATTCCACAGGTTCCTGGATAAGGAATGTATTCTGCAGTGGGCCAAGCGCACGCGGAGCTGTAAGTGGGAGAACAGCATCCTGCGGGTATACCAGGACCTGAGCCTGGAGGTGGCGAGGAAGAGGGCAGGCTTCAACCAGGTCAAGGCCATCTTCTTTAAGAAGCAGGTGAAGTTCGGCCCGCTGTACCCAGCGCGCTTGTGCAGCACGCACGCTCATAGGGGCTGATTTAGCTCATTGGGCTAAATCGCTGGCTTTTAAAGCAGACCAAGCATGGCCAGCAGCACGGTTCGATTCCCGTATCAGCCTCCCCGGACAGGCGCCGGAATATGGCAACTAGGGGCTTTTCACAGGAACTTCATTGAAGCCTACTCGTGACAATAAGCGATTTTCATTTTCATTTCATTTTTCATTACTTTGAGTCGCCTGATGAGGCGCTGGACTATGCAAAAAGAAACGGACTGGTGGCAGCTTGAGAACATTTGGACTCAGTGACAATATGTTGGCCTAGATTGGGCCCTTTTTCTTTGTCTGTTCTTTTTTCTGGTTTTTGTTTTTTGTTTATTTGTTTTTTTCATCTCTCCCCCCTCCGACTGTCGATGGGGCTGCGGTTGGGGGGGTGGGGGGGGGGTTGTTTTTTTCCTGTTGTTAAAATTGGCTATGTTTTTTCGTACTATTTTGTATCAGTCTTATTTTGAAGCTTTGTTGAGTGGAGAGGGGAGTGGGTGGGGAGAATCGATTTTCATTTTGTTTTTTCGGTTCTTTTCTGTTTGTGGGGTAGATTTTGGTAATTGTTCTTTTTGTGCTGTAGTTTGGGTAATTATTTGGTGGGATGGAGACGTGCCTGTCTGGGTTTTGGTGGGTGGTGCTTTGTTCTTTGTTTATTTGCTGCTGGGTGTTCGTTGGGGGATGGTTGGATGAGGAAACTTGTTTGCAGGAGCGGGGGAAGGGGAGTGAGGGAACAATGAGTGGGAGACTTCTTGGTGCCAGAGGCGGGGGTGGGGGTCGCCAAGCTAGCTAGAGTGAGCTAGCTCACGGGGGCACAGTGGGGTGTGTTTAATATTAGTTTATTAGCTGGGTTGGGATTTAGAGTCGTGTTGCTCGGGGGGTGTGGGGGGGGGATGGGTTCTGCTGACATGGGAGGGACTTCGATGGAAGGTCACTGAGGGGGTCTGGGGTAGGGGCTGCCACCTGGCGGGCCAGAGGAGGTGCGGCAGACGGGCTGGAGGCGGGCCCAAGAAGGGTGATGGCTGGCCGGGGGGGGGGGGGGGGGGGGGGGGGGGGGGGCGGGTGGAGGCACTTTGCCCCCCAACTAGGCTGGTCACATGGAGCGTCCGGGGGCTCAATGGGTCGGTGAAGAGGGCTCGTGTGTTTGCACACCTTAGGAGTCTGAAGGCGGATGTGGTGCTGTTGCAGGAGACACGTGGTAGTTCAGGTCAGGTTGAGGAAAGGCTGGGTTGGGCAGGTTTTCCACTCTGGACTGGGCTCGAACACAAGGGGTGCTGCGATTTTGATCAGTAAGCGGGTGGCATTTGAGGCGGGGAGGATAGTCTCGGATGTAGGAGGGAGATTTATCATGCATAGTGGTAGGCTGCAGAGGATAAAGGTAGTGTTGGTCAACGTATACACACCAAATTGGGATGATGGGGATTTTATAAAGGGGGTGCTGGGGAAGATTCCGGACCTGGATTCACACAGGCTGATTATGGGTGGGGATTTCAATAATGGTATTGATCCAGGCCTGGACCGGTCATGTTCGAGAACGGGTAGGGTACCAGCAATGGCAAAGGAGCCGAAAGGGTCCATGGAGCAGATGGGGGGTGGAGGGAGGGGGGGTCGATCCGTGGAGATTTAGGCAGCCGAGAGCCAGGGAATTTTCTTTCTTCTCCCACGTTCACAAGGTCTATTCCCGGATAGATTTCTTTGTTGTGGGCAGGGCCCTGTTGGCAGGGTGGTGGACACGGGATATCCGGCAATTACAATCTCAGACCATGCTCAGCACTGGGTGGACCTGCAGGTCATTATGGATCGCACTGGAGATTGGATGTGGGGCTGTTGGCGGACAAAGAGGTCTGCGAGAGATTGAGGAAGTGCATGCTTAACTACCTGTAGCTAAATGACACGAGGGAGGTCTCAGCAGCAGTGGTCTGGGAAGAACTGAAGGCAGAGGTGAGAGGGGAGCTGATCTCGATCAGGGCTCACAGGGAGAGGACAGATAGGGCAGAAATGGACCGACTGGTAAGAGAGATCCGACAAGTGGATAGGAGTTATGTGGAGGCGCCAGAGGCAGGGCTATTGAGGGAACGCCGGAGGCTGCAGGCGGAATTTAATTTGTTAACTACAGGTAGGGCAGTGGAGCAGCTCAGGAAGGTGAAGGGAGCGGTGTACGAGCAAGGGTAAAAGACCAGTAGGTTGCTTGCACAGCAGGTCAGAAAAAGGGAGGCAGCTAGGGAAATAGGGAAAGTGGTTGACGGGAATGGGAACTTAGTTAGGGACTCGGAGGGGGTGAGCAAGTCCTTTCAGGACTTTTATAGTAGGCTGTATAGATTGGAACCCCTAGGGGACCGGAGGGGATGAGGCACTTTTTGGATGGGCTGACTTTCCCGAAGGTGAACAGGGAGCTGGTAGAAGGGCTGGGAGCCCCGGTCGGGCTGGAGAAGATAACGGTGGGCTTGAAGGCCATGCAATCGGGGAAGGTCCCGGAACTGGACGGCTACCCAGTCGAGTTCTATAAAAAGTTCTCCAGGATATTGGGGAGAGTGCTGTTGAAAGTCTTTAATGAGGCCACGGAAAGAGGAGTTTTACTCCAGACACTGTCACAGGCTATGATTTTGCTCATTTTGAAAAGGAAGTTGTAGTTTGCGATGGACACGGAAAAAGTGTTCGACCGGGTCGAGTGGGATTACTTCTGGGAGGTGCTGGAGCGGTTCGGGTTTGGGAGGGGCTTTTTTGACTGAGTTAGGCTGCTGTACCGGGTGCCAGTAGCTACTGTACGGACAAATAGGACGACGTCGGAATATTTCAGACTTCACAGGGGGACGAGACAGGGATATCCCCTCTGCCCACTGTTTGCGCTGACGATAGAGCCACTGGCGATTGCTCTGACCGCCTGAGGGCCTCAAGGGGATGAAAGCGGCTGGTCCCGGGGGTGGGGGGGTGGTCTGTGGAACACAGAGTCTTGTTGTATGCGGATGTCTTGCTGCTGTCTGTCTCTGAGAGAGTGGTGAAGGACAGTTTTAGATACTTGGGTATTCAGGTGGTGAGGGATTGGAATAGGCTACACAAATTGAACCTGGGCCGGTTGGTGGACCAAATGAAGGAGGATTTCCGGACACAAAATGCGCTCCCGCTGTCTCTGGCGGGTCAGTAAAAATGACGGTCCTCCCGAGGTTTCTCTTCGTTTTCCAATGCCTCCTCATCTTCATCCCGCGTTCCTTTTTCAAGTGGATTAATAAGATTATTGTGGGCTTTGTGTGTGTGGGGGGGGGGGGGGGGGGAAGAGCCCTCGCGGGTGAAGAGGATAATGCTGGAACGGAACCGGGGAGATGACGGACTGGCACTGCCGAATTCAGTAATTACTATTGGGCGACCAACATAGTCATGGTGAGGAGGTGACTGGTTGGGGGGGGGGGGGGGGGGGGGGTAGGGGGGTGGTGTAGGGTGTGTGTGTGTGTGTGCCGCCATGGGTGCGCATGGAGGTGGCCTCGTGCAAGGGCACAAGTTTAGGAGCACTGGTGACGGCGCCCCTGCTGTTCCCGCTGGAACGTTACTCCACCAGTCCAGTGATGGTGGCCAAGGAGCTGAAACTTAAGTAGGAGCTGTGAGGTGAGATGGAGGAGGGTCTGTGGGTGGACGCACTAGGAGGGGTTAATGCCACTGCAACATGTGCCAGGCTCAGCCTAATCCAGTTTAAGGTTGTTCACCAGGCTCACATGGCAGTGGCCCGGATGAGCAGATTCTTTGGGTGGAGGGCAGGTGTGCGAAGTGTGCAGGGGGGGAGGGGGGGGAAACAGCGATCTATGTCCACATGTTCCAGGCATGTCCAAAACAGAGGGGATTTTGGCAGGGGTTTGCCGACACCATGTCCACGATATTAAATACGAGGGTGGCAATGAGGCTCGAGGTGGCGATTTTTAAGGTATCGCAGGACCCGGGAATCCAGGAGGAGAAAGAGGCAGATGTTCTGGCCTTTGCTTCTCTGGTAGCCCGGAGGAGGATATTACTAGCATGGAGGGACTCAAAGCCCCAGAAATCGGACACCTGGCTTTCAGACATGGCTAGCTTCCTCTATCTGGAAAAAATTAAGTTCGCCATGAGAGGGTCACTGTTAGGGTTCACCCAGAGGTAGCAACCATTTGTCGACTCCCTCGCAGAGAATTAAACATCAGCAGAAGTTTTGGGGGGGGGGGTGGGTTAGTGTAGCATAGGGGGGTAAGCAATGGCAGGACCTGTTGGAGAGAGTGGCAGAATTTGCACTATGTATTTTTTTTTGTTATTTATATTGTTGATTTTGTTGCTGTTAAACTGCCAAACAAAATACCTCAATAAAATATTTATTTAAAAAAATATATGTTTTGGTAGAGTTTCAGTCCCCTTCATTATGATAAACCTGGGACAGCAAACCCTGTGGAGAAGCAGGGGATTCATTCTGAACTTCCACATTTAATGACAGATGTGCAGATACTGGAAGTTGTGCTATCAGCCTTGCACTGTCATGGTGCAAATACTGACAATTTCGCTGTTACAAATCCCAGGCCAATAGATAAATATATTTAAGAAAAAGGTAAGGCCATTGCTTTCAATGGATCATGTACAGTTTGCATTGCTTTACCCGTCACTAATTCATACCAACTGAGAAAGATGATTAACCTTTGGCAAAACCAGTTAAAGGGGCAAGTTTCTATTCTGGTAGGCTGCTCCTCAGCCAAGTCTGGTATCAATCCAGCCCAGAGCAGGTTCATTCATATGCAATTCCTGGCATGTGTCCAGATAGCTTCTATCTCAGAAGATGTATCCAAGAACTCAGGTATACAGAATCCACATCAAGGGTAGCATAGTGGTTAGCACTGTTGCTTCACAGCACCAGGGTTCAATTCCTGCCTTGGGTCACTGTCTGGGCAGAGACTCCTTGTCCTCTGGTTTTCTCCCACAATCCAAAGATGTACAGGTTAGGTGGATTGGCCATTCGAAATTGCCCTCAATGTCCAATGTGATATGGTGGGGGACAGGGTGGAGGTGTGGGCTTAAGTAGGGTGCTCCTTCCAAGGGTCAGTGGTGACACGATGGGCTGAATGGCATCATTTTGCACTGTAGATGACATAATCCTGTCTGTCCATCTTCACTCCTATAACTTGTCTGCTAAAGAGATTTTAATTAATAAAATGAACTATGAATTAATTAAGGCAATATTTTCTCACCTCAACCTTGCTGGAGACTTCTGGGTTTATTGCTTGCACCTGAACATGAAGTTTAAGAATTAACTTTGGCATTTCTATTTGCTAAACTATCGTTTTGTGGCATTGCTTACTAAACATGTAAATGGGATTGCCTTACCTGCAAATAGTTACATCTATTGAGTCAATTGAGTCAATCAAAAAATGACTAAGATGTACCAGTGGATAAGCAACAATACAGATGGCACAGTGAAAATTAAATATTTCAATTGAAAACAAATCAAATCCTATGGTATAGAAAGAAGCCATTCTGCTCATCCTGCCTCTTTGAAAGAAATCCAGATTGCACTACTCCAGATTTTTCCCTCAATTACCCCCTTGGAAGTACATATACAGTTGCTCTTTGAACGTTACTGATTCCACCACATTGCAGATCATGCGTTTCGGATTTTACCAACCATACACGTGAAGAAATTTCTAATTTCCCCAAAAGTTGTTTTAATCTCAATTTTGAATACGTGAACTAGGTCTCCTCCTCTTTTCCAAGAGCAATCCCAGCATCTCCAGTCTCTATGACGATGCTGGACCAGACCCCAAAAGTGGCTAGGATACTGAACTGAAACCCAATAGTTTATTTTAATTTTATACGACTGAGGGGAAAGGATACCTCACTCCAAGAGTGAGGTCACACAAAATAGAGATATGGTGTAGTATTAAAATTTATTTTGAAATCAGAGTCATAGAATTTACAGTGCAGAAGGAGGCCATTCAGCCCATCCAGGTCCTACACCAGCTCCTGAAAGAGCATCCTACCCAAGTCCACAATCTGCACCCTTTCCTGTAACCCAGCAAACCCACCTAACTTTCAGACACTACAGAGCAATTTAGCATGACAAATCCACTGATCCTGCACATCTTTGACTGTGGGAGGAAACTGGAGCACCTGGAGGAATCCCATGCAGACCCAGGAGAATATACAGACTCCTGCACAGACAGCAACCCAGCTGGGAATCGAACCTGGTCACAACAACTCCCTCTTGAGGCAATTTGGCCCATCAAGTTTGCACCGCCCCACTCAAGCCCTCACTTCCACCTTATCCCTGTAACCCCCAATAACGTTCCTAACCTTTTTGGACACCAAGGGCAATTTAGCATGGCCAATCCCCCGAACCTGCACGTTTTGAGGAAACCCACAGACATGGGGAGAATGTGCAGACTCCACAAAGACAGTGACCTAGCAGGGAATCGTACCTGGGACCCTGGTGCTGTGAAGCCAGTGTTATCCACTTGTTCTTCAGTGCCACCTCTTGGACTCTTCCCCGTTCCTCCATCGCTTCCTAGACTCATTCAAAGCTCACCTAGGCCCAGATGCCTCACCTCATGTTCCCTTAACCCAAAGGTCAGTTTGAGGTCAGGTGCCCTGGTTCTTAATTCCCTATGATGGGATTATTTCTGCAGACCCACCCTACCAAATCCTTCAATGCCTCAGATCAGCTTCAATCTTTAACACAGGAAGATTCAAACTCAGTTCTTATGCCCCAGTCTTCATTCTGACCAATCAGCATCAAGCCTGCTCAGAACAAGATGTCTCCTTTGATGATGTTGGATTGTTAGATTCCCAAATCCTGATGCGAGAGCTTGAAAGCAGAGTGGAGGGGCCACTGTTCCATTATCCTAGATTAAAAACCATGCCATTATCAGATTCCACCTGTGTCACTTAGCTGCAAACATTTGGATAACAGAGACCTGAATGATTAGATCTCTTGGGGATCAGCAAGTCAGTTCGCGACAGTCACACAATGTTCCCCCTATCCAGGGAGGGAATACAGAGTGTTCCCCTCTCTTCTCCACAAGGAGGCCCCTGAACTGCTCACACCCTCTCCCCCACACTGGGGTGGAAACTGAAGCAGACAGAACAGCCCCCACAAAAAAAACTACTCCCAAATAGAAAAATCATTCAAGGAGGAGGAGGAGATGTGGTCCTTGGAGCTTTGAGTGCACAAACCCCAGCCATTATTTCCATGGACTTAGACGAATGAAATGCAGAGACCAATCAGCTCCCAGACAAAAGGAATCACTGCTTTATTGATAATTAATTTGATGACCGGGTGAACAGAGTTGGATTGCGTTTCCTGTACAGGAACAAGGTGATCAATGAAGCAGAGATCAGAGAGACAGCTGTCACAGTCAGGGTCACGCTCAGGATCACCTCAGACTCCACACCTACAAACCAATGAGAAGCCAATGGTTAGTGAAGGAAACACTGAGGGGAAAATGGAAACCAGCAGTCAGCCAACTCACCACCTGGAGACCTCTCCTGCATCCTTCCCTCATTCAGGGAGTCTGTTGCCAGGTTGGTCACATCAGTATCCAGAATGATCAGGGGTCCAAGTGAGGCCTCAGCCTCCCACTTCAATCCAACGTCATTCTCTGCAATATCAAACATTCCAGTTAGAGAGGGGAAAAAGAGAAACCTCCAACATCTAGAGGATCAATATCCTACCAGCTTCAGCTACAAGATCTCTCCTTCCTCTGGATCCAAATTGCAGCTCCCTTGTGGCACAGTTACCCACACGGCAACAGGCACAAATGTCAATGCTCGATTCCTCCAATGGGGTCCAGCTAAGCAAGACAAAAATCAGTCAACAAACTGTATTGTGCATCACAACAAAAGCCCATTTGAGAGAGACTTACATATTCTGCATCTTTTGGAAAGTACAAGCTTTGTTCCTGGAATCTCTCCGATCCACTGGAGCTACTTTCAGGTGACAGGTGATGAATATCTGAGGGAAACATCAACACGTTGTTATTTAATGACTCCCTCCCAACACAGACCCCAATGATCAATTTCCTCCTACCAATGAACGGTCATCTCCAAAGAAACGGAATGCATCCAGGTCAAACCGGAGCTTGTCAGTCTCCCGCTCACCACTTGGCAACACAAAGGTTGAAAAGGAGTCCTCAGCTTGGCTGTCCAGGAGGCAACTGAAGATAGATTAAAAAGAGACATGAAGTGAATAGTGAAGCCAGTGAGATGGGAGCAGCTGGAGAAAGCAGAGAGCTCCTTACCCACTGTAGTCAATGATGCTGTATCTCGGGGTGGAGTCCTTGTCTAGGCTCAATGTAGCTACACAGCGGTCAATGTAGAGCTTCAGGGGCATGTGGTTGCTCATTGAAACAGAGGCCTCAATGTGAATGAGGTCACCCAGGTAGTAGACAGTGGAAGTGCGCTCTGTAAGCCAGTCACCTGAAGAACAAGAGGATAAGGGTTGGAGACAGTGGGTGTCACTCCCAGTGAGTGAAGAGAGGAAATCACTCCCCATCACATACCATTCATTAGGCGCAGAGAGAATGAAAGATGTCCTTCTCCAGACCTGGTGGAGCTGAATGGGATCCAGGTAGGCCTGATGGGTTACTGCTCACATTGCCCTTCCTGGAAAGACAGCAGAGTCATTTTAGGACAACCTCAGAGAACACCAACAGCTGTGGATCTTATCGGGCATCCAATAAATATTCTCACCTAAAGTAACGACACTCAATGGGAACGACAGCTCCATTCGTTCTCACAATGACAGATCCATGATACTCTGGGCTGTGGGTCAGGTGGGTGTTATAGATCAGGAAATCTCCAGACATCTGAAAGACATCAGGTTAAGGAATGAAGAACTGATCTGAATGAGAAAGGTCTACACAGGGGTTAACAATGAACTCACCCCATCCAATTAAAACGATTCAAGGAGATTGGCAGGGTCAGTGCAAAGAGGCTGCTAGGCCCCAGCTGGAGAGTCAGTTTTTGGGGGGGGGGGGGGGGGGGGGAGAAAGAGAAGGAAGAGAAAGAGAGGTCATCCCAGGTCAGGGGTCAGTCATTTAGGATAAACAAGACAACACATTTCCTAATTTAGCAGCTCATAAATCTTAGGAATTCTCTTATCCCAGAGAGCTTGGAATGCTCAGTCACTGAGGATATTCAGGACAGATGGACTTATTTTTGGACATTAAGGGAATCATGTTGAGGAGAGGGACACAAGGTTGTGGGAAGTCCAGCCAAGATCTTAACAATCAAGCAATGTTGTGGAGGCAGGAAGGGCTGTCCAGCCTCATCTTGTCATTAGTGTTGCTCAGCAACCCCCAGCCATTTAGACAAAGACCATTAGCACAAGACCAGGATCAATTAACAGGGAATTGATTCAATAAAAGGACAGCTTCAGTTAACAGGAAAAGGAGCCACAAGTCGACAATAATATGGAGCCTGGAAATAGAACAGTTTTAATCCAGGGCCCCATTGATTCCAATTACTGGGAAAGTGGGAAGTGTGGAGTTCCTCTTTGGTCCAATCCATCTGAATTCCCATTTCATTCTGTTCATAAAACCCAACCCAATTGGATTAAACTGGACTGAAACTGAACCCTCAGTTCAATTGATCTGAATAAGGGGGAAATAGAGCTGAAAATCAACAAGAGGAAAAACTCAGGAACCAAAAAGAAGCTTCCAGACCAATGGGGTTAATGTCACAACAGTGAAGAGACTCAGACCAGCAGAAGCAAAGTACAATCAGGGAGCTAGTTTGGGGGTTTATGAAGCAGGAGACCGATATCTCCTCAATATCAATGACAACTCACAAGTGCTGGAATAAAGAGCGCGGAACAATCTCCAGCCTAAGCTTAGAGCCAGAGTTGAGGTTTGACATTACCTGCAATTTGCTGCCACACTCATGGAGCCCATAGTCAAAGAGGACAGTGTGGTTCTGAGAGTAGATCCTGGTTGGCAGACAGCCTGCTGCCCCCAGGGTCAGGTCAGCAGCTTTAATCAGGTGCCTGGTTCCAAATAAATCCAGCTGGACCCTGACCAACAGCTTGTCCTCTGCACACTGCACCACCACAGTCCTCAGTGGAGACACACTTTGACCCTCAGACACACGGAAATGGGAACCAAAGGGAGGAAGAGGGACTCTCTGAGGCACAGAGGTGGCTTTGACTCTGCTCCATGGAAACCTCTGGCCCAGAAACTGTTGCCAAGTATCAGAGGAACAAACAGTTCCAACTAACATCAGCACTGGGAACAAAGCCCTCACTCCAAAATCCCCCATGATACCAAACAACTGAACCATCCTGTCCACCAGGGAGCAGCACCTTTTATACTCACAACCTGTACTCACCTGAACTCTTTTGAGGTCAATCAGCTAATTATACTAAAAGAAACAAACTCAGGGACAAATTAAAAGGGGCCGCTCCTGATGTGGGAACTGCCCAAATAATAATAATAATCTTTCTTATTGTCACAAGTAGGCTCTGTCTCTGGATACAGTGTGTGGCAGAGATGGGAAACATTCACAGCTTGTTGGGTAGGGGTCAGAGGGGTCACGTCCGCGCAAAACTGTAGGGATCCCGCGAAGATCCAAATGTAGACTATGATGTCCGTCTTCATGTTCTCTTCTTTCTTCCGTAGTCTTCCTGAGGCTTCTGTGCTTCTGGATTTCTGTGGGCCCAAGCATAATATCTGTATTATCTTGCTTAAGATCTCGTATGTCTGTCTTTCTGTCCTTTTATTACCAATTACCCATTATAATCAGTCACCATCTGTGACTCGCTCATTTAAAAAACAAATATTTGGGACAAGACAGCCGATAAGGAAATACTGTCACAGCGCGAGCAGTCTCGCAGCCTATACGATTGATGCGGTGAGTGTACCATCCCAGTGTTGGAGGATGTAAATAGCAGATGGGGAGCAACCTAAAGGTCGCCGTAAAGCAAACAAAAGAGTTTTGAACCAAAAGTTCCGAATGGGGTGCGTATGGGCCACGGCGGGTAAGAATGGGTGGAATCCCCTGGTAGGACGGTGACCAGTGCTGTATGTGCTCTACCTGAGCATAGCTGACCAGGGGGTCCTCAGGCAGGGTGGGGACCAGTGCCGTTACTCCACTGCCTGAGTGACCGGACAAGAACAGTAAGAATTTGTGATCGTTGTGGGTGTAGCTTTTTGTGGCTTACTGTAAATCAGGAGAGTAGATATGAGCGGTTGTCTGCAGACAAACTAGTTCCATTAACTGCCAGTGGGCATTAAAAGAGTTGTGGCGTTGGGCCGTGAAAAACGTTAAGTGGATAAACAACATTCAACATTCACAATAACAAACATGTAACGTAACACACAAACGTAACAGAAATCATGCAGGTTCCATCAGAAAGGACACCGTAAAGCTCCATCGGTTCCTTTTTACCATCATCTGGGCACCTCATTGCTCTATAGTGAACAGAGTTGCAAAGGGGTTCGTTTGGTGGGAGCCAGACTCTAAGTTATCATCCTCTCCCCGGTTGCCATACTCGTGACTGGAGTAGTCGTGCCAAAGCTGCTTGGGGCGAATTGTGGTCCATCACATAATTCCGGATGAGCCTGTATGAGTTGTCTCTATGCCAATGATTCGTGTCGAGGTTGGAGGCTAGGGGGCAATCCATAATCGTCAGGCGGTGGGTCTGGATCAGGGGTTTTAATGTACGTGGTCTCAAAGGGGTCACTGGAATCTTGTTCGGAGTCGCTGGGAGTGGGGCCTGGTGCAGGGGTGTAATCGTGGCGTGGTGTGCTGGGGCTGTCGCTATCACTGTCACTGTCGCTATCGCTGTCGCTATCACTGTCGCTGTCGCTGCTGGTTGGAGGAAGGGAGATGCAAAGTCGTGCCTTTGTGGGTGTAGTCAAAATAGTTTGTGAGGATGGGCTGGACTGCTTGGGGGAGGGTAGGAAAAGGTCGTTCGTGGGCGGGGTGTGTTCATCTGCTGCTGCAAGCGAGATGTGGTGTGAATGGTTGTTCTGCGAGCCATAAGCCTTAAGATGGTTTCTGTGGAACCACGCAGACTTGCCATTGGGATATGTGATTTTATATACGGAGGGGCTGACTTTATCAGAAATGGAGTACGGTCCTGCAAATTAGGGGGAAAGGAATGAACTGGGGTTGTATAGGGCTAGCATGACCTGCTGCCCTACTACAAATTCTGTGGTGTTGCTCGTTATGCGTTCCTTAATTTGCTCTGTTTTAATTACCTTTGCTCAAGAGTCACCAGGTACCTTTTTGATACCACCACACGGTTCAAAACCGAATACTGATCAATGACTCGATACACCAGTTAGTAAGTTTGAAATCAATGCACATTTATTTACACACACAGTCAATTATTACTCATGCACAAACTCTTCTCACTAAACTACAACTATTACTAAAAACCGATACTTAGCTTCGGGCGCCCACTCAGTCAGAGGAACAATGGCCGTTGTCCGGTTCTGAGACTGCTGGCTTCGAGCTGGTATAGAATAGTAGCTAGGAGCGCCTATCGCGTAGCGTGCGTTGACCTCAGACTTACTCGGCTGGTGCTTGGCAGGCCTCTCGTCGCTGAGAGCCAAATGCCAAGATGAAGGTGAAGAAGAAGAGAGTGATCTGACTTTGGGAACTTTTCTTTATACCCCAAAGGGTTTCGCGCCATTCTGGGTGGTTCCTGAACCTGGCCCCAATTAATTGGATCATGTCCCAATCATTTGTATTGATTCTCTCCAATAAAGGGGTCGTTGCTTGATCACTGGGCGGGTCCTAGGTGACCGTTGACCTGCCTTCGTTTTAGTCTCCACTGGTGCCGGGGAGTCTGCCCTGGTACCGATTGCTTAACTGTTTCTCTTTTGTCCCCGGAGATAGCTCATTACTGTGCTAATGGATTGTAGTATCAGTTCTGTCTGGGAGCTGCAAGTTCCAATCCACAGGCAAACCTTGCACCTGCTTGTTTTCCTAGCATTGTCCATTTTTCCCTGTACTCTTTGCAAATGTCCATTTTGAAATCGGGACATGGCCACCCCAGGTGGCTACACTCCCTCCTTGTGATCCTCAATGCGAAGCGTGAAGGATTACATTACTGCGTTGTCTTCGTTCTCTGACGAAGCCGGGCACCCATGACTAGGCTCTACACTGACCTAAACGATGCAACATATTTTTACCTGGACTTACATACATACATCATCAAAACTCTACGGGGCGCTATGGCATTAAGGCATGCATTACAAATAAAAAACTAGAACCTCTAACTATTCTTAATAAACTATCCTCAAACAAACAATTCAAAAATATCCTAACGTTTTAAACTGTACAAATAGCAGCATTCAAATTTATCTGGTTTGGCAGTCAAACACAGAGATCACATTTCTTTATTGAAACAAACGAACACACACATAAAACAAAAAAAATGGATGCACTTTAATCCATGTCAAGGGGTCCGGGGGTCTGGTGAAAACCGAAGATAGGGGATCTAATTCTGCATACTGTGGTGCGAGAGCGGTAGCCTCTCCTTCGCCATTTCCTCATTCTAATGGTCTGCATGACACTGCAAAGTATCGCCAGTGCTAAAAGTGCTTCTACGACATATGAGAGTGAATACCAAGTGATAAATTTATCACAACAGGTTGGGGTACTGCTGGCTGTTGCTGGGCTCTGTGTACTGTGGGGGAGTGAATCATTGACGGCCGGTGGGGTGGGGGTGAGGGGGTTAGCGTCCGCGCGCAACCAAAGGGATCCTGCTAGTGTCCATATAACAAAGATGGGGGTCGTCTTCATCTTTCCTTCTCTTCTCTTCTTTTCTTCTCTTCTGGTATTCTTCGGGTTTCTGGAATCCTGTGAACACAAGCATAATATCTGTCATTATCTTGCTTAAGATCTTGTGTGTTTGTCTGCCTGTCCCTTATTGCCAATTACCCTTCATAATTGGTCACCATCTGTGACTCCCTCATTTTTTTTAAAACCGAAGTTCTGGACAAGACATTTTGGAAAAATACTGACACAGTGCGAGCCGTCCCACAGCCTGTGCGATTTACCATCCCAATGTTTGAGGATGTAAATAGCATGAGGAAAGCAACATAAGGGTCACTGTGAAACAAAACAAAAATTTTTTGAAATGAAAGAGCCAAAATGAGGTGCGTATGGGCCGCGGCGGGTAAGAAATGGATGGAATCCCCGGGTAGGACGGTATGTGCTCTACCCGAGTGGAGCTGACCAGAGGGGGGTGTCCTCAGGCAGGGCGGGGATAAGTGCCGTTTCTCCACTGCCTGAGTAACCGGCAAGAACGGGTACGAATGTGGTCATCATGGGGGTTGCAGTAATGCTTCTACCGTTAAATCAGAAGAGCAGTTACAAACGGGTGTCTGGGCAAATTCTCAGAGGTTTCTGCAGACAAACTAGGCGGTTGTCCGTGGTCAAACTTGTTCCATTAACTACGAGGGGGCGTTAAAGGAGTGGTGGCAGGGCTGTGAAAAGCTGCTTAACTTCTAAACATTGAACACTTAACAAAACACATACAAACAAACATGCAACAAACATGGTGCAGGCTCCATCAGAAAGGACACCGTATCTCTCTAGCGGTTCCTTTTAAACCATCACCTGGCCACCTCAGTTCTCAGTTGCGAACAGAGTCGCAAAGGGATTTGTTTGGTTGGAGTCAGACTCAATGTCATCATCTTCTCCCGGCTGCCATACTCTCGACTGTAGTAACTTTGCCAAAGCTGGGTGGGGTGACTTGGGGTCCATCTCATCGTTCCGGATGAGCCTGAATGAATTGTCGCGGTGCCAGATTCGTGTGTCTAGGTTGGAGCTACTGGAGTTCAGTTCGTAATCGTCGGGCGGTGGGTCTGGGTCAGGGGCTTTAATGTATGTGATCTCAAAGGGATCACTTGAATTGTACTCGGAATCGCTGGGAGTGGGGCCTGGTGCAGGGGGATAGTTGTAACGTGGTGTGCTGTGGCTGTCGTCGGTGCTTTCGCAGTCACTGTCGCAGCTGTTTGGGGGCGGGGAGAGACGGAGTCGTGTGTCTGGGGGCGGAGTCGAAGTTGAGTCTGAGGACGGGCTGGACTGGCTGGGGGAGGGTAGGAATGTGTCTTCTGTGGGTGGGGCGTGGTTGTCTGCTGCTGAGAGCAGGATGTGGTGTGTGTGGTTGTTCTGCGAGCCCTAAGCCTGAAGCTGGTTTATGTGGAACCACGCAGACTTTCCATTAGGATATTTGATTTTGTAGACAGAGAGGCTAACTTTGTCCAAAATGGAGTACGGATCTGAGTATTTTGGTGAAAGGAATGTGCTCGGGTTGTAGAGGGAAAGCATCACTTGCTGCCCTACTGCAAATTCAGTGGCATGCACTGTTTTATCGAAACAAGCCTTGCTCTGTTTCTTCCTTGTTCCCAGTCTCGCAGCCGCTGCGAGTTGGGCCGCTTTAACATTTTCTATTAGCTGTTGCACATCATTTTCGTGTGTGAGGGCTGTCACTGCGGGGCTGCTCAAATCTAAACCTAATAAATATTCTGTCCCTTTCATGGGGTGTCCGGTCATGAGAGTGTGGGGGGTGTATCGTGAGGACGTGTCTCGTAAAAACATTAACGCAAATCGGAGAACTGAATCCCAGGTGTTATTATTCTGCTGGACCATTTTTCTGAGGGTGGCTTTTAGTGTCCTATTCATGCGTTCGACGATACCACTTGACTGGGGGTGGTATGCGCTATGAAACTTCTGCGTTATTCCGAAAATTGTGAGGACGTTTTTCATAACGTATCCTGTAAAATGGGAGCCTTGATCGGACTCTATGCTGTGGGGAAGTCCCCATCTTGTAAAGATGTGGTAGGTCAGGATTTCTGCCGTGGTCTTTGCCGTATTGGTGCGTGATGGAAAAGCTTCCACCCATTTTGTGAAGGTGTCGATGACCACCAACACATACTTCCAAAATAACCATGTCTAGAGCCTGCCTTTGCTAGGGCGTCTGCTTTAACATTACCAGGAGGAGAAGAACGGTGGTGACTGCGGACGTTAACAATTCCATATTTCCTGTCCTTTGCCTGCTTTAAAATATGGCGGAGTAATGGGGCTGATGGTAGGGGTTTTCCGACTGCGGAAACAAATCCTCCTGTTTCCCACAGGGGTAGGAATTCCGTCAAACTATTGCAGACGTACAGGTTGTCTGAATAGATGTCTGCTGGGGTGGGGAACGAATCGGGATGGTCTACTATATACGCTATCGCTGCCAGTTCTGCTGCCTGCAAGCCTAAGTGTCCTGGCAACTTCAGGGAAATCTCTTTTAGGGCGCATCCCTGCGCGTCCTCTACATCTACATAAATGCCGCAACCTGTTATACGTTTGCCATCTAACACTGTGGAGGAGCCATCCACATAAATCTTCAGGGGTGCACACGTGTCTGTGGGCTGGGGTCTCTGGGGTGAACTACCTATTTTCCTGGGAGGTGTCTTTGGAATGAATGGGCATGTGTTGTGCTGTGTGGAGATAATCTCACATTCATGAGGGGTGCCTGGGTACTGTAAATTGTCTGCAAGGAAAGTGTGGGTTTTTGTGCGTTTGCCTGTGATGTCCCGTCCCTGTAAAAGAAGGGTCCAACGGGCTGCTCGGATTTGGCTGACTGTGCCATCGTTAAGTCGGCCGTTTAATAAAAGCTGTGTTGGGGTGTGTTCAGTGAGGATGGTGATGGGGTTGAGTCCTGTGATGTATGAGAAGTACTGTACTGCCCAAAAAACTGCGAGCAGGTGCCTTTCACAGGCAGAAAATCCTTGCCCAACAGGGTCTAAAACTCATGAGGCGTATGCCACGGGTCTTAACTGGTCATGGCGTTCCTGGAGGAGCACTGCCGAAAGGGTTCGGTCGGTGCTTGTTACCCCGATAGTGTACGGGGAAAGGGGGTCTGGGACCTGTAGTGCTGGGGCTGTGCTGAGTGCTCTTTTTAAAGCATCCACGGCATCTGTATGCTGCGGAAGCCATTCCCAAGGTGCCTGCTTCTTGAGAAGTTCCGAGAGGGGTGCTGCTTTAGTGGCGATACCGTCGATATGGTTTCGGCAGTAGCCAACCAGTCCTAAAAATGACCGGAGGGCTGTGACATTGTGGGGAAAGGGCAATTTAGCAATCGAGTCAATCCTTTTCTGCTCGATCTCATGTTTACCATGTGTGATAACTGTTCCCAAGTATATCACTTTTTCTTCCAAAATCTGGGCCTTTTTGGGATTTACCTTACAGCCAATTTCTTTCAGGATTCCTAGGAGTTCTGCGAGAAGTGAAATATGCTCTGCTTTTGTGTCTGTCTGTAGTAGCAGGTCGTCTACATACTGGACCAGACATTCGGGGCGGG
Source organism: Scyliorhinus canicula (assembly GCF_902713615.1). Lineage (NCBI taxonomy): Eukaryota > Metazoa > Chordata > Chondrichthyes > Carcharhiniformes > Scyliorhinidae > Scyliorhinus > Scyliorhinus canicula. The sequence continues at coordinate 118,719,804 of NC_052151.1, forward strand.
AAAATTTAGCTAATCCATTTGCCAGCTGTCGGTGGAAAATGGAGGGGGAGTTGTGGAAGCCTTGTGGAAGGCACTTCCACATATACTGCTGTCCTTTAAAGGTGAAGGCAAATTTGTACTGGCACGCTTTAGCCAATGGTATGGACCAAAACCCGTTTCTAATGTCTAAAACCGTAAAGAATCGTGACTGGAGTCCCTGCTTGAGCATGGTCTCGGGACATGTGGCTATGGTGGGGGCTGCTGCTGGGGTTACTTTGTTCAGTTCCCGGTAATCAATGGTCAGTCACCATGATCCATCCGGTTTCCTGACGGGCCAAATCGCGGCATTATTAGTGGAAGCTACTGATCTCAGTACTCCCTGGTGTAACAGGCTGTCTATAACTTTCGAGATTTCTCCCTCTGCTTCCTGGGGAAATCCGTACTGCTTCTGGGGTCTGGGGTCAGGACCTGTAATCTGCACAGAGCCAGCCATTCTGCCACAGTCATGCTTGTGCTGTGCAAATGCTGCTTTGTGTTCTTGCAGGACTGCCCAAACCTGTTTGTCTGTACTAATGGTTCGCGGGTCGAACCAGTAGTCTCCTACTGAGCTAATCCTGTTTACATACTCTCCTACTGTGAGCATGGCGGGGGGTCGTGCTGCCTTTGCCATTCTCCAAACACATTTCTTAACTGGATCAAATGAAAGGCTGTGGGAGCTCATAAATTCGATCCCTAAAATATGTTCTGCTGTGTGGGGCAGATCAACTAACACTATGGGGTGCTTGGTTGTTATGTTACCGATTTGTATGGATACAGGGGCTGTGATGTGTCCCTGCTGTAAGTGACCTGTAAAGCCGCTGAGGGTGATGGTGTCTGTTGTGGGCCATGTGTCCCTCTGGAACATCGTGGATGAATTGAATGTGGTGCGGGATCCTCCTGTGTCCCAAATAAATTCTGCGGGCTGACCCCGGACTTTGCCTGCTACGACCGGTCGACCGGACTTATCCCAAAGGGTGTCGCAGACCCAAGTTGAGGAGCCCGAACACCGTCAGTCTGTGTTGTTCATGTCTCCATGGTCTGAATGGGTGCTAACACTATGGATAGACTTTGCCCTATTCCTATTTAGGGTGCCTGTCTGTTGGTCTCTCTGTTGTTTCTGTGGCGCGTTGCACTCTCGTGCAAAGTGTCCTAACTGTCCACAGTTGTAACACTCCTGTGATTTGGGCTGGGGTGGGCTGTTGCTACTCTCATTTACCCATGCTGAGTTCTGGTGTGGTTTAACTGTATGCATGTCTGCATCTGCCTGTTCTTCCTTGGGTTTCTTAAATGTGGGTTTGTTCTGAATGGATTGCTCCCAAGCGCGGGATAACCTTTTCAAAACCCATTTCTCATTTTGGGCCTCATCTGAGGGGTCGTAATTCGCGCAAGCTCTCTGTCCTGCCTCTGTTGCATTAGAGACCAAGATTCGAGTCCATTTTGCCATGTTATCTGGGGACAAATGGGCGCGGGCTAATTCACCAAAAATTGCTGTGAAATAAATCTACAAGTGTCCAGCAAACGCTGTGGGGTGCTCTGTTTTCTTTTGCCTACATCTATTTAGGTATTCTACCGGGTCTCCTCTGTTATAGCCGATCGCATCAAGGATCGCTGTGTGCATCTCTTGGAGTGTGCCTCCTCCTACATTCTGTGGGTCAGGAAGGGCTGCCATGACTGAAGGGTCGAGGCTTAAAACTGTGAGCTTTATCTGCTCTCTCTCGTCCAGGCCATACATGGTGGCCTGCTGTTTAACCTTAACGAAGAATTGGTGGGGGTCTGAAGTGGGGAGGAACGGTGTAATTTTCTCACATGCGTCCCGTAATTGGGTCACGGTTAAGGGGGTTGTGTACAGAAAATCTGCCTCTCCTTCTGCTGCGGCCCTGCGGTGTGTGGTTACTGAGTTCATGGGGGTATGTTCTGCCTGTTCAGTGAGGGGTTGGGGTGCTCTCCTTTTCTGGGGTTTCTTCTGCGTACATGCTCCATGTACGTATCTATGGGCTGTTTTGTTTAATACCTGCCAATCTGGGCCGTTTTCCTGGTCTAGTTGGGGTCCGAATGTGCTCTGAAAGCGATTTTGACCAGAAAGCAGGGATTGCAATTCTGCAATTTGCTTCCGGCACTTTGCGTGGTCTACGGAGCTCTGCCTCTGTTCCGTTGTGGAAGCATGGAGTGCTCGTAGGGCTGCTTTCAAATCATTGCACTGTTTCTGCAATGTTTCTACCTGCTGCTCGGTTTCCTGTCTTGCCAAGACTGCACGTTGTGTGTCCTGGTAGGCCTTATCGTACTGTGTCTCAAAGCTACTTAAGTGCGCAAGACAAGACTGGTGTGCCCTCTTGGCATCATCCACCTCTCTGTCCTTTGCTGCTAGCTTCTCTTTCAAATCTTTATTCTCCTTCTCAATTTCACTCACATCTACCTTACTGGTTCTATCTCTCTCCTCTATCTCTCTATGGAGCGTCCAAACGACCTCCTCTGTGCCTCACAATTGTGCCAGACAGGACACGATTGCCATTGGCTTGCGAGCTTTTCCCAAGCTCTTCTTGTGGATCTCTGTCAGGTTCTCCCACCAAGTATGTCCTATACTCCCGGAACCTGTTTCCTCATTAGCACAGAATTCGCTCCAAAGGGGCCATCCTTTCCCTTTGAGGTACTTCCTAATTTCCTCTTCCCAAATGGGACACTGTCCTACTCTACTGGTCGCTGCGACCTCGAATTCCTGTGGGTTCATAAGGCGTTCCAATGCCTTCATTGCCATCTTTCCTATCTCTGGGTTCTCTACTGAATTTGGAACAGGGGGTGATAAAGCGGTGATGGAAACATGGGTACGGCTTACGCTAATTTCCGGCCTACAAAACTCTTGACAGTTTTACGCAACAAAATCTCTCCGGTTTATCTTATATCCCTGTTAGTACGCATGCATTAACACACTTCCGAATTCTGGAGGCTTGATCAGTACTGCTTAAACTCTTGTGGTTTTCCTGTTTCCAATTGGATTTCTAATCCAAATTTGGGTTCTCTCGGAGTGGTGGGGCCACTTCTAAGTCGAGTCCCGTCAGTTCCCGTACCAGCCTCCCCGGACAGGCGCCAGAATGTGGCGACTAGGGGCTTTTCACAGTAACTTCATTGAAGCCTACTCGTGACAATAAGCGATTTTCATATACAAAATATGCTAACGTATTTACATGGGAAGGTGTCTAGTGCAGATAGAGGGCAGATAACACATGAGAAAAAAACCAATATGTACAGATGTGTAAACGATGAGAGAACAAGGTAATGCAACATTCAGTCTATAAATTCAGTCTCTGTGGCGGGCGACGAATTCTGGTTGACCATCTCAAGGGTGGGTAAGGGGCCGCCTGCACTTGAATGAGCGGAACTGCCTCCAATATAGAGGTCGGTAGAATAAGTGGCAGATCAGTGGCCTCGTGGAAGGGCGCGTCCTGAGGAACCAGCGTGCAAGGCGGGACATCACGGTTAGGTGGCGGGCATGGAAGTCGCCGCAGTGCCTGCCTATTACGCCGAAGAAAGGAGCCATCAGCCATGCGAACGAGGAACGATCTCGGGGCCACTTGCTTGACCACCACAGCTATGGCAGACCAGCCACCGTCAGGTAGCTCAACACGAACTCGGTCAGCAGGGACCAGGTCAGGGAGATTTGTGGCGTGGGCGCATACGCCGACTTGCATTGGGCCCGAGACTGTTGCATCCTCTGTGGGACCGGGAAGTTGTCAAGGTCCGGAATGTGGATAGGCGTCGTTCGCAGTGTGCAGTTCATTAGGAGCTGCGTTGGGGACAGGCCAGTGAACAAAGAAATCGCCCTGTAGGCTAACAGCGCCAGGTTGAAATCCGAACCCGAGTCAGCAGCTTTGCACAACAGTCTTTTAACGATGTGGACCTCTTTTTCAGCCTTGCCATTCAACAGGGGTTAGTGGGGGCTTGATGTGACATGCCGAAAATTGTACAGCCAGGCAAAATCTGTCCGTTCCTGGCTGAAGAAGCAGGGGCCGTTGTCACTCATAACTGTGAGTGGGATGCCATGCCGGGCAAAAGTCTCCTTGCATGCTTTGATTACTGTTGCTGAGGTGAGGTCAGTCAGTTTGACCACCACGGGGTAGTTGGAAAAGTAGGCCACTAGGAGGACATAGTCTCGGCCCTTTGATTGGAAGAGGTCAGCACCAACTTTGGACCATGGGGAGGTCGCTATTTCATGCGGCTGTAGAGTCTCTTTAGGCTGAGCCAGCTGGAACCTTTGACACGTTGGGCAATTGAGGACTGTGTTGGCGATATCTTGGCTGATGCCTGGCCAATATACTGCCTCTCAGGCTCGATGGCAACACTTTTCGACCCCCAGGTGACCCTCGTGGATTTGGCCATGGACCAACTTTTGCATGCTTTGTGGGATCACAATTCTGTCCAGCTTCATTAGTGTGCCGTCCACCACCGCCAGATCATCCTTTATATTATAAAACTGGGGGCACTGCCTCTTTTGCCAACCATCCGTGAGATGTTGCATGACCCGCTGGAGTAAAAGATCCCTGGCCGTCTCCTGACAAATTTGCACGACCCTTTCATCAGTGGCCGGAAAGTTGGAGGCACAGAATTTCACCTGCGCGTCTATTTGACAGACAAAGTCAGTCTGCACACATGGTGTGGTGATAGATCTGGAGAGTGCATCGGCCACAATGAGCTCTTTGCCCGGGGTGTGCACCAGGTCGAAATCGTAGCGGCGGAGTTTGAGGAGGATACATTGTAGCCGTGGCGTCATGTCATTGAGGTCTTTTTGGATGATGTGAACCAATGGCCTGTGGTCCGTGTTGACCGTGAATTTGGGGAGGCCATACACATAATCATGCAACTTGTCGATCCCTGTGAGGAGGCCCAGGCATTCTTTTTCAATCTGAGCGTATCGTTGCTCAGTAGGTGTCATGGCTCTAGAGGCATATGCGACTGGGGCCCAGGAGGAGTCGTCGTCCCGCTGGAGGAGCACTACCCCAATGCCAGCCTGGCTCGCGTCGGTGGATATTTTGTCTCCTTAGCCGGGTCAAAAAACGCCAGCACCGGGGCCTTGGTGAGTTTCACCCTGAGCTCACGCCACCCTTGCTCATGAGCGGGTAGCCACTGGAAGTCCGTAGTTTTTTTAACGAGATAGCGGAGAGCTGTGGTATGTGATGCAAGGTTGGGGATAAACTTCCCAAGGAAGTTGACCATCCCTAGGAAGCGGAGGACCGCCTCTTGTCCTCCGGGTTCTTCATGGCATTGATCGCCGACACCTTGTCTGCAGCTGTATTTGCCAAAACCCCTTGGAGGCATCCAGCTTCGTGCAGAACTTGGCATGAGCCATCTCGCTGGTTAGCTCTTCTCGTTTAGGTATTGGGTAGTGTTCCCTCATGATGTTACGGTTCAAATCTTTGGGGTCGATACAGATTCGAAGTTCCCCTGACGGCTTTTTGACACAAACCATGGAGCTAACCCAGTCCGTGGGTTCAGTGACCTTAGAAATGACGCCCTGGTCCTGAAGGTCTTGCAGCTGCTGCTTGAGGTGGTCCTTAAGGGGTACCGGCACCTGACGCGGTGCGTGGACCACAGGGGTGGCATTTGGCTTCAACAGTATTTTGTATCGGAAGGGAGTGTGCCAATACCTTCGAACACGCTATGGTATTGCGCTAGGATGTCATCGAGTTGGGCTTGGAAGTTAACATCTGGCAAGGACGTTGCCTCTGCGGATGACATGGTGTGAACCCACTGCACAAGGTTCAGGAGTTTGCAGGCCCGAGCACCGAGCAGGGAAGCTCTGTTGGTTCCTTCAATTTAAAAACGCAGCGTTGCTTTTGAAGAACGATGGGACACCGCAAGCTGGCATGAGCCACTGGCAGCAATGGCATTGCCATTGTAGTCAAGGAGCTGGCAGGCCGGTGAAATAATGCTTGGCTTGACGTGGATGGTGTTGAGGTCAGACTTTGAAATGAGGTTTGCTGAAGCGCCAGTGTCCAGCCTGAAGCGTATGCGAGCCTTGTTGACCGTGAGGGTGGCACACCACTCGTCGTCCGGATCAATGCTCATTATTGATCAATGCTCATTATTTCACCATCGTTGATAAAGGCAGCGTATGCTTGGTGATGATGCCCACCCGGAATGGGGATGTGAGGCCCTCAGTGTCGGGATCTGGATGTATGTCGGGGTCGGGGTCTGTGACGGGTTGCTGTACTGACCGGACGCTCCTGCGCTGTGGCTGGGATCGCTGTGTGTTGGGCAGTTGAGCAGATCTGCAAAGGGCTGCGTAGTGGCCAAGCTTGCCACGCTGGAGACAACGTCGAGATTTCGCGGGACTTTGCCATTTTAATGGGCGGAGCCACAGTTGGAGCACATCATAGCGCTGCCGTCAGGACGTTCCGTGCGCCACTGCGCATGTGCAGTGCAGCCGAATGACGTGCGCGCTTGCGCGGTTCGGTCTTCGGCTTTGCCGTCCCCTTGGTCATGGCGCGCATGCGCAGGAACCCGGGAAAAGAGCGCGAAATGGCCGCCCTCATCCAGACTCACGCCCTGCATTTGTTCGATGGCCTGCACCCGTTCCGCATCGTGGGGGTTTTGCCGTGCCGATTCTGCCGCCTTGATATGGGAGTACCGGTTATTAGCTCGTGGAGGACGCATCTCGATGGCGATGGTAAGGGTGAGCTGCTTAACTTTTAGGAGCTTCTAGCGAAGTGGATCGGAGTGGAGCCCGAAAACGATCTGATCCCGGATCATGGAATCGGAAGTGGAGCCATAGTTGCATGACTGTGCGAGGATGAGGAGATGGGTTAAAAAGGACTGAAAAGGTTCATCCTTACCCTGAAGCCTCTGCTGGAATACATACCATTCAAAGCTCTCATTGACTTTGATGTCACAGTGGCTGTCAAACTTTAGCAGGACTGTTTTAAACTTCGTCTTGTCCTCGCCTTCAGCAAAGGTGAGGGAGTTGAAGATGTGGATAGCGTGGTCCCCGGCTGTAGAAAGGAAGAGAGAGATCTTCCTGGCATCCGATGCGGCTTCGAGGTCGGTGGCTTCAAGATACAGCTGGAACTTCTGCTTGAAAATCTTCCAGTTATCCCCAAGGTTGCCGGCGATGCGGAACTGCGAGGGAGGGCGGACGCTGTCCATGTTTCCGGATGGCTGATCGCTGGTCAAAGGCAGATTATCTCAAGGTAGGTCCGTCAAACTTGAGCATAACTCACTGGTACCATGATGTGTTGGGTAAGCTGGGTCTGCGAGGACTGTGATTACTGCAGTGGTGAGAGAGACAGGCTTCCAACACTTGAAGAAATGCAACTCGATTTTATTGAACACTTAACTATAATACATGCTTTAACTGTGGGTTGACACTATGCTGACTTGACTGGAGACCTGAGGCTAACCTGACCAGACTAACTGACTACCACATGGTGTTTGTTCTAGTTGCTGCTCACGAGCTCTGACTGTCTCAGAGGCTGGATCCCGAGAGAGTGGGATAACTAGTGCCCTCTGGCTTTATAGTTGCCGTGTCCTGTCTGGTGATTGGCTGCTGTGTTGTGTGTGTTCACTGGTCATCCTGTGTGTCAATCACAGCCTGTCTGCACACCATCATATACCTGGATGTATATTATGACACGGGCGTCTGCCTTAACGTTACCGGGGGGGGGGGGGGGGGGAAGAACGATGGTGACTACGATCTTTAATAATCCCATATTTCTGGTCTCTTGCTATCTTTAGGATATGCTGGAGTAATGGGGCTGAGGGTCGGGGTTTTCCGTCTGCCAAAATGAATCCTCTATATTCCCACAAGTGGGAATCCTGTCAAACTATTCCAGACATATAAACTGTCGGAATATATGTTGGCTGGGGTCGGGAACGAGTTGGGGTGTTCTACAATATACGCTACGGCTGCCAGTTCTGTTGCCTGTGAGCTTAAACGTCCTGGCAATTTCAAGGATATCTCCTCTAACGTGCGTCCCTGCGCATCCTCTACATAAATACCGCAACCGGTAATCCTTTTTCCATTCAAAACTGTGGAGGAGCCATCCATATAAATCCTAAGGGGTGCACCTATGTCTGTGGGCTGGGGTCTCTGGGGTGTTGTTCCTGGTTTCAGGGGAGCTGACTTTGGTACAGAGGGTCCTGTATTGTGCCTAGTGGTTATTATTTCACATTCATGTGGGGTGCCTGCAGTGCGTAAATTGTTTGCAAGGAAAGTGTGTCTTTGTCCTCTTGACTGTTATGTCCCATCCCTGTAAGAGAAGGGTCCATCGGGATGCGCGGATTTGGCTGACCGTGCCGTCCTTTAATCTACCATCAAGTAGGAGTTGTGTTGGGGTGTGCTCAGTTAAAATGGTGATGGTGTTGAGTCCTGTAATGTAGGCAAAGTATTGTACTGCCCAAAAACCGCAAGCAGGTGCCTTTCGCAGGCAGAAAATCCTTGCTCAACTGGATCAAGTACTCGCGAGGCGTATGCAACGGGGCCTAAACAATCATGTCTTTCTTGGAGGAGCACGGCTGAAAGGGTTCGGTCGGTGCTTGCAACTTCAATTGCGTACGGGTGAGTGGATCTGGGACCTGTAACGCCCCCCGCGTTTTAATGCATCCACGGCATCTGTGTGCTGTGGAAGCCATTCCCATGGTGCTTGCTTCTTGAGAAGATCGGATAGGGGCGCTGCCTTTGTGGCAAAACTGTCGATGTGATTCCTACAGTAGCCAACCAGTCCTAGAAATGACCGGAGGGCTGTGACATTATGGGGCACATCGAGTCGATGTGTTTCTGCTCGATCTCGCGTTTGCCATGTGTCATCACTGTTCCTAAGTAAATCACTTTTTCCTGAAGAATCTGGGCCTTTTTGGGATTCACTTGACAGCCAGTTTGTTGAAGGAGTCCAATAATTCGTCGAGAAGCAAAATGTGCTCTTTTTTAGTGTCTGTCTGTAGAAGCAAGTCATCTACATATTGGGCCAGACAATCAGGTCAGGAAAATTTGGCTAAACCATTTGCCCACTGTCGGTGGAAAATGGAGGGGGAATTGTGGAAGCCTTGTGGAAGGCACGTCCACGTGTATTGCTGTCCCTGGAAGGTGAAAACAAATTTATATTGGCACGCTTTATCCAATGAATGGACCAAAAGCCGTTGCTAATGTCCAAAACCGAAAACAATTTCGACTGGAGTCCCTGTTTGAGCATTGTCTCGGGACTCATGGCTATGGTAGGGACTGCTGCTGGGGTTACTTTGTTTAGTGCCCGATAATCGATGGTCAGTCGCCATGATCCATCGGATTTCCTGACAGGCCAAATTGGTGCATTGTTCAGGCTACTGAACGGAGTACGCCTTCGTCAAGCAGACTCTGTATCACCTTTGTGATTTCTCCTTCTGCTTGTTGGGGAAAACCGTACTGCTTTTGGGGTATGGGGTCAGGACCTGTAATGTTCACCAAGTCAGCGATCTTGCCACAGTCGTGTTTGTGCTGTGCAAATGCTGCTTTGTGTCACTGCAGAACTTCCCTAACTTCTTTATTCTGACTAATGGCTCGAGGGTCGAACCAGAAGTCTCCTACTGTGCTAATTCTCTTTTCATAGTCTCCAACTGTGAGCGTGGCGGGGGCTCGTGCTGCCTTTGCCATTCTCCACACACATTTATTTACGGGGTTGAATGATTGATTTTATAAGCTCCCACAATCTATGCCTAAAATGTGTTCGGCTGTCTGGGGTAGGTCAACCAGAACCATGGGGTGTTTTAATGTTCCCGATCTGTATTGCTACAGAGGCTGTGATGTGTCCCTGCTGTAAGTGCCCTATAAAACCGCTGAGAGTAATGGTGTCTATGGTGGGCCATGTGTCTTGCTGAAACATTGTGGAGGAATTTATCGTGGTATGGATCCCTCCTGTATCCCAAAGAAATTCCACAGGGTGTCCCCGGACTGTGCCTGCCACTACCGGTCTCCCGGACTTGTCCCAAAGGGTGTCGCAGACCCAAGTTGGGGAGTCCAAACACCGTCAATCGGTGCCGTTCATATCTGCGTTATCAGAGCGGGCGCTAATACTATGGATTGGCTTTGCCCTATTCTTATTTAGGGTGTCTGTCTGCTGGTTTCGCTGCTGCTTTTGGGGCGCTTTGCACTCTCGTGCGTAGTGTCCTAATTGTCCGCAATTATAACATTCTTGGAATTTAGGCTGCTACGGGTCGTTTCTTCCCTCATTTATCCATGCGGGGTTCTGATGTGTCCGAACTGGATGCATGTTTGCATCTGCCTGCTCTTCTTCTGCTCTACCATAAGCTGATTTTCCCTGCATGGACTGTTCCCAAGCACAGGACAGTCTCTTTAGTACCCATTTCTCATTGTGGGTCTCGTCTGAGGGGTCGTAATTTGCGCAAGCTCTCTGTCCTGCTTCTGTCGCATGAGAGACAAGGGTTCGAGTCCGTCTGGCCATATTGTCTGGGCTCAAATGGGCGCGGGCTAACTTTCCAAATACCGCTGTGAAATGAATCCACAGGCATCCAGCAAACGCTGTGGGGTGCTTTGTCTTTTTCTGCCTACATTTGTTTAGGCCTTCTACGGGCGGGGTCTCCTTTGTTGTAGCCAATAGGGTCTAGGATCTCTGCATGCATTTCCTGGAGTGTGCCTCCTCCTACATTCTGTGGGTCAGGAAGGGCTGCCACGACTGAGGGGTCGAGGCTCAAAACTGTGAGCTTCACTTGCTCCTTTTCATCCAGGCCGTACATGGTCTCCTGTTGTTTGACCCTTGCAAAATAATGGTGTGGGTCCGCTGTGGGTTGGAAAGGTGTAATCTTATCACACGCATCCCTTAATTGAGTGACGGTTAATGGGGTGGCGTACAGGAAATCTGGGTTTCCTTCCACTGTGGCCCTGCGCTGTGTGGTGACAGGGTTCATTGGATTATGCTCTGCCTGTGCAGTCGGGGGTGGGGGTGCTTTCCTTTTCTGTGGTTTGTCCTGCGTAAATGTGCCATGCACGTATCTATGGGCAGTTTCACTTAACGCTTGCCAATCGGGGCCATTTTCTTGGTCTGACTGCGGTCCAAACGTGCTCTGGAACCCATTTTGGACAGAAAGCAGGGTTTGCAGTTCTCAATTTGCTTCCGGCATTTTGCGTGATCTACCGAGCTCTGCCTTTAGAACATAGAACACTACAGCGCAGTACAGGCCCTTCGGCCCTCGATGTTGCGCCTTTGTTCCGTTATGGAACTGTGGAGTGCTCGTTGGGCTGCTTTTAAATCATTGCATTGTTTCTTTAATTGCTCGACTTGGTGTTCTGTCTCTTCTCGTACCAACACCGCATGTTGCGTGTCTTGGTAGGCCTTATCATATTGCGACTGAAAGCTGCTTAAATGGGCGAGACAAGATTGGTGTGCCCAGTTGACATCCTCGATCTCCTTGTCCTTCGCCACTATCTGCTCTCCAGTTTCCTGTTTTCTTTCTCATACTCACTCACGCTTCCTCCACTATTCTGGTCTCTCTCTTCAATCTCTCTGTGGAGCGTCCTCACGGCCCTCCTCTGTGCCTCGCAATTGTGCAAGCAGGACATGATTGCCATTGGCTTGCGAGCTTTCCTTAAGCTCTTCTTATGGATCTCTGTTAGGTTCTCCCACCAAGTATGCCCGATACTTACCTGTTTCATCATTCGCACAAAAATCACTCCAATCCTTTCCCTTTGCGATATTTTCTAATCTCCTCTTCCCATACATGACACAGTCCTACTCTACTGGTCGCTGCAACCTCGAATTCTTGGGGGTTCATAAGGCATTCCATTGCCTTTATTACCATTTCTATCACTATCTCTGGGCTATCCACCGAATTTCGAACAGGGGGTGAAAAAGTGGTGATGTAAACACGGGTACAGCTTGTGCTATTTTTAGGCCTACAAAACTCCAGACAGCTTTACGCAACAAAATCTCTCAGGTTTACCTTTATCCCTGTTATTTTGGTGGTTTGATCAGTATTGGTCTCATGCTTGTGGTTTTTCTTTTTCCAATTGGATTCTAATTCAAATTTGGGTTTTCTCGGAGTGACTAGGCCACTTCTAGGTTGAGTCCCGTCAGATGTCGCCAGTAATGTTACTCTGTTTACTTGCTATAAATATAACAGTCAATATGGTCGCCTTCCTTAATCCTAATTATGTTTTACTCTAGAGTCATCAGGTATCTCTCGATAACGCCACAAGGTTCAAACCCGAATACTGATCAAAGAGCCAATACACCAGTTAGTTAGTTCAAAGTCAATACTATTTATTTACACACACAGTAAGATCTACTCATGTACAAAGTACTACAAACTAAACTATCTCTAACACCTATACTTAACTTTGGGTGCCCACTCAGTCAGAGGAACAATGGCCGTTGTTCGGATCTGAGGCTGTTGGGTTCAAAGAGGTAACAGGAGAACAGCGAAGGTCGTCCGTCTGGTAGCGAGCGTTGACCTTGAACTTACTTGCTTCTGGTGCAGCTGGTGGAAGGGTCTCTCCGCTTTGAGAGACAAGTCCAAAAGAGCGATTCTCTCATGGGGGTTCCTTCTTATACCCGGAGGGGCTTCGCGCGCTTTTAGGTGGGCCTTAAACTTGGCCCCAATTAATTGGGCTGCTTCTCGATCATTGTTATCGATCTTGTCCAATAAAGGGGAGGGTACCCTGATGACTGGGCGTGCCTTATGTGGCCGTTGGCCTTGTTTTGTTTGTGTCTTTCTGGCGCCGGGATGTCTGCAACAGCAGCAACTACCTGAATGTTAGTCCTTTGTTTCCCGGAGATGGGCCATCAATATGCTGATTGACCCAGAATTTCAATTCCATCTGGTAACTGCTTCCCGAATATACATTTAGGCACTGTGCCTGCTTGTTTTAATAACATTGTCCACAGTTCCCTACATTCTTTGCAAGCATCCATTTTGAATTCTGGAAGTGGCCATCCCAGATGGCTACAGCTGACAAACGGCAAGTACCATTCATGCCACACAAGTGCCAGGAAGTGACCATCCCCAATAAGAGAGATTCTAACCATTGCCCATGACATTCAATGGAACCACGGTCCACAAGGCACAAGTCAGGAATTTGATGGAATGCTTTCCCCTTACCTGGATGAATGCAGCTCCAACGACAGTCAAGAAGCTTGACACCATCCAGGACAAAGTAGCCAGCATGATTGGCATCCCTTCCACAAATATTCACTCCTTCCACCACCGATGCACAGTAACAGTGGTGTGTACCATCTACAAGATGAACTGCAGGAACTCACCATGGCATCTTAGATTGCAGCTTCCAAACCCAAGACCACCACCATCTAAATGGACAAGGGCAGCAGTCACCTGGGAACATCACCACCTGGAAGTTCCCTCTCCAAGTCACTCACCGTTCTGACTTGGAAAGATATCATTGTTCCTTCACTGTGACTGGGTCAAAATCCTGGAACTCCCTCCCCAATAGTACAGTGTGTGCACCTACTCCTTATGGGCTGCAGCAGTGCAAGAAGACAGCTTGCCACTACCCTCACAAGGACAATTAGGGATGGCAATAATTGCTGGCTAGCGATGCCCACATCCTGTGAATTAATTATTTAAAAATGGGTTATTTTGGTTTCTGGTTCCCCCGCAGAGATTGTAACAATGGACAACCAGGAGTTCCCTGGATACCAGTGTTGTTTGTGAAATCAATGATGGAAATTCGGACTGAAACTGCAAATTAATGAATTCATCTCGACTTCTGTGGGGTGCCCTTTACTGTACATGTATGAACTTTTCACTATCCTACACTTGCCATCCAGTGTTTTGTGCTGTTTGATCATGGCTACTGGTGAATGTGCTGGGCTGATTTTACTTGGGCAAAGATGTCCCTGTAGATGATGCCAGAATGAAGCTGACTTTGTGATAAGTGATATCGACGTGCAACATTATTTCTATGTTCAATTCCCATTCTGGCTATGTTCTCAAGTCTCCAATGCTCTTCCCATGAAGCTCCAAAGAACATATATATAACATATAACATTCATCTGTCCACCTTTCACTCCTATAACATGCCCTTGAAAGAGATTTTAATTAATAAAATTAACTACGAACTACTTTAGACAATACTTTCTCACCTCAACCTTGCTGGAGACTTCTGGGTTTGTACTATTGCTTGCATCTGAACATGAAAAATTACCTTTGGCATTTCTATTTACTTATCTATTGTTTTGCAGCATTGCTGACTAAACATGAAAATGGGATTGCCTTACCTGAAAATAGTTAAGTATTGAGTCAACAATACAGATGCCAGTGAAAATTAATATTTCAATTATCAGTGCAATCCTATTGTGTAGAAAGAGGGCAATCTGCTTGTCCTGCCTCTTTGAAAGAGCTCTGCAGATTGTCCACTCCAGATTTTCCCCTTGATCCCTTCAATTAGGCCCTTGGAAGTACTTCTCCAGTTGCACTGGTTCAGTTGCCCTTGTTCTTAATTCCCCCATGAGGGTATTATTTCTGCAGACCCACCCGACCAAATCCTTCAATACCTCAGATCATCCTCAATTTTTAACACAGGAAGATTCAAACTCTGTTCTTAATCCCCAGTCTTCATTCTGGCCAATCAGCATTAAGCCTGCTTAGAACAAGAGGCAGAATTCTCCGACCCCGGGGGGTTGGAGAATCACCCAGCGCCGGTGTCAATCCCGTCCCCGCAGTGGCCCGAATTCTCCACCACCCGGGAATCAGCAGGGGCGGGATTCGCGGCACGCCGATCAGCGGGCCCCCCGCAGCAATTCTCCGGCCTGAAGTCCCGCCGCTGACAGGCCAATCCTGCCAGTGGGAATCAAAACACCTGATGCCGGTGGGATTGGCAGCATGGGTGGGCTCAGGGGTCCTGGGGGTGGGGGGGGGGGGGGGGGAGCGCAGGCACTCTGACCCAGGGACCCCCTCCCCTGTGCTGGTATCACGTCAGCAGCCGCTGACGCACCGGCGCATGCAGACGTCCACCGACCGGCGAAGGCCTTAAGGCCCCAGCTGGTGTGGCGCTAAAGGCCGTTTCCACTGTTCGGCAGAGCAGCAACCACTGCAGCACGGGACTAGGCCCTCAATGGAGGAGAATTCCACACCTTTGGGGAGGTCCAACGCCAGAGAGGTTGACGCCACTCCAATAACCAGGACTCCCCCACCCCGCCTGGTAGGGGAGAATCCCAGCCATGATGTCCTTGATGTTTGAATGTTTGATTCCCAAAACCTGATGTGCGAGCTCAAAAGCAGAAAAAGATTGGACGGCCTTTATCCCGGATTAAAAACCATGCCGTTATCCGATTCCAACTGTATGACTTATCTGCAAACAGTTAGATATCAGAGACCTGAATGAAGTTCAGGCACCAGATCAGATTTCTGGGAAACAGCACATGTCAGTTCTCGACCGTCAATGTTCCCACTCTCAGGGAGAGGTGAACACCCTGGGAATACAGTGTTCCCACTATCCGGGGGGGGGGGGGGGGGGGGCTGCGATCCCATAACAGCCCCACCAGCCAGGTTCAGCTCCACAAGGAGGTCCCAGACATGCTCACACCTACTCCCCCCACATAGTGTGGCCAGGGGGGGGGGGGGGGGGGGGGCAGCTGACAGAAAAAATTAAAGCAGCCCCCAGAAAAACAACCCTCCCACTCGAAGAACCATCCAATGAGATGTAGTTCTTGGAGCGCACGAACCCCAGCCATTATTTCCATGGACTCAAGACGGACAAAATGCAGATGCCAATCAGCTCCCAGACACAAGGAATCACTGCTTTATTGATAATTAATTTGATCACTGGGTGAACAGAGTTTGATTGCGTTTCCTGTACAGGAACAAGGTGATCAATGAAGCAGAGATCAGAGAGACAGCTGTCACAGTCAGGGTCACGGTCAGGACCACCTCAGACTCCACACCTACAAACCAATGAGAAGCCAATGGTTAGTGAAGGAACCACCGAGGGGGAAATAGAAACCAGCAGTTAGCCAACTCACCACCTGGAGACCTCTCCTGCATCCTTCCCTCATTCAGGGAGTCCGTTGCCAGGTTGGTCACATCAGTATCCAGAATGATCAGGGGTCCAAGTGAGGCCTCAGCCTCCCACTTCAATCCAACTTCATTCTCTGCAATATCAAACATTCCAGTTAGCGAGGGGAAAGGGGAAATGTCCACCATCTAGAGGATCAATATCCTACCAGCTTCAGCTACAAGATCTCTTCTTCCTCTGGATCCAAATCGCAGCTCCCTTGTGGCACAGTTACCCACACGGCAACATGCACAAATGTCAATGCTCGATTCCTCCAATGGGGTCCAGCTAAGCAAGACAAAAATCCGTCAACCAACTGCATTGGGCATCACTTCTCCACAAAAGCCCATCCCGAGAGAGAGAGAGAGAGAGAGAGAGAGAGAGAGAGCGAGCTTACATAGTCTGCATCTTCTGGAAAGTACAAGCTTTGTTCCTGGAATCTCTCCGATCCACTGGAGCTACTTTCAAGGTTGACAGGTGATAAAATCTGAGGGAAACATCAACATGTTGTTATTTAATGACTCCCTCCCTCCCAACACAGAGACCCCAGTGATCAATTTTCTCCTACCAAGGAACGGTCATCTCCAAAGAAACGGAATGCATCCAGGTCAAACCGGAGCTTGTCCATCTCCCGATCGCCACTTGGCAACACAAAGGTTGAAAAGGAGTCCTCAGCTTGGCTGTCCAGGAGGCAACTGAAGATAGATTAAAAAGGGACATGAAGTGAATCAAGTGAAGCCAGTGAGATGAGAGCAGCTGGAGAAAGTGAGCTCCTTACCCATTGTAGTCAATAATGCTGTATCTCGGGGTAGAATCCTTGTCTGGGCTCAATGTAGCTACACAGCGGTCAATGTAGAGCTTCAAGGGCATGTGGTTGCTCATTGAAACAGAGGCCTCAATGTGAATGAGGTCACCCAGGTAGTAGACAGTGGAAGTGCGCTCTGTAAGCCAGTCACCTGAAGAACAAGAGGACAAGGGTTGGAGACAGTGGGTGTCACTCCCAGAGAGTGAAGACAGGAAATCACTCCCCATCACATACCATTCATTAGGCGCAGAGAGAATGAAAGATGTCCTTCTCCAGACCTGGTGGAGCTGAATGGGATCCAGGTAGGCCTGATAGGGTTACTGCTCACATTGCCCTTCCTGGAAAGACAGCAGAGTCATTTTAGGACAACTTCAAAGAACATCAGCAGCTGTGGATCTTATTGGGCATCAAATAAAGATTCTCACCTAAAGTAACGACACTCAATGGGAACGACAGCTCCATTCGTTCTCACAATGACAGATCCAGGATACTCTGGGCTGTGGGTCAGGTGGGTGGTGTAGATCAGGAAATCTCCAGACATCTGAAAGACACCAGGTTAAGGAATGAAGAACTGATCTGAAATCAGAAATTTCTACAGAGGGAACTCACCCCATCCAATAAAGTTGGGGGGGGGGGGGGGGGGGGCAGTGGGGTGTCAATCATTTAGGATACAAATGACAAAGAATTTCTTCATTTAGCAGCTCACGAATCGTTTTAATTATCTATCCCAGAAAGCTGGGAATGCTCAGCCACTGAGGATATTCAGGACAAATGGAATCAGAAAGCAGCACAGTGGCAAAGGGGGTTAGCACAGCTGCATCACAGCACCAAAGTCCCAGGGTCGATCCCAGCTCTGGGTCACTGTCTGTGGTGAGTTTGCACATTCTCCCTGTGTTTGCATGGATTTCACCCCCACAACCCAAGAGATGTGCAGGCTAGGTGGACTGGCCACATTAAGTTGCCCCTTAAGCAGAACAAAAGTGTATTGCATTGTGAAAAATCCAGTCCTAGTCTTAACAAATGGGGAACAGGCTGAAGGGGCTGTCCAGCCTCACCTTGTTATTAGTGTTGCTCAGCAACCCCAAGCCATTTATACAAAGATCATTAGCACAAGACCAGGATCAATTAATAGGGAAAGGACAGCTTCAGTTAACAGGAAAAGGGGCCACAAGTTGACAATAATATGAAGCCTGGAAATAGAACAGTGTTGATCCAGGGCCCCATTGATTCCAATGACTCGGAAAATGGAAAGTGTAGAGTTCCTGTTTGGTCCAATCTATCAGAATTCCCATTCCATTCAGTTCATTAACAGCCAACCCAATTAGATTAAACTGGACTGAAACTTAACTCCCAGATCAATTAATGTGAATGTGAATGAGCTGAAAAAGCAACAAGAGGAAAAGCTCAGAGGAACCAAAGAGAAGCTTCCAGACCAATGGGGTTGATGTCACAACATTGAAGAGACTCAGACCAGTGGAAGCAAAGTACAATCCAGAATAGGAAGCTAGTTTGGGTGTTTAAGACACTGGAGACCAGTATCTCCTCAATATCAATGACATCTCACCAAGTGTTGGAATAAAGAGTGTAGAACAATCTCCAGCCAGGGCTTAGAGCCAGAATTGAGGTTTGACATTACCTGCAATTTGCTGCCACACTCGTGGAGCCCATAGTCAAAGAGGACAGTGTGGTTCTGAGAAGTAGATCCTGCTTGGCCGACAGCCTGCTGCCCCCAGGGTCAGGTCAGCAGCTTTAATCAGGTGCCTGGTTCCAAATAAATCCAGCTGGACCCTGACCAGCAGCTTGTCCTCTGCACACTGCACCATCACAGTCTGCAGTGGAGACACACTTTGACCCTCAGACACACGGAAATGGGAACCAAAGGGAGGAAGAGGGACTCTCTGAGGCACAGAGGTGGCTTTGACTCTGCTCCATGGAAACCTCTGGCCCGAAACTGTTGCCAAGTATCAGAGGAACAAACAGCTCCAACTAACACCAGCACTGGGAACAAAGCCCTCACTCCAAAATCCCCCATGATACCAAACAACTGAACCATCCTGTCCACCAGGGAGCAGCACCTTTTATACTCACAACCTGTACTCACCTGAACTCGTTTCGGTCAATCAGCTAATTATACTAAAAGAAACAAACTCAGGGACAAATTAAAAGGGGCCGCTCCTGATAAGGGCACTGTCCAAACAATAATAATAATCTTTCTTATTGTCACAAGTAGGCTTACATTAACCTATTTAATGTAAGTTAATGAAGTCGCTGTGAAAATGCGCCAGTCGCCACACTCCGGCGCTTGTTCGGGTACACGGAGGGGGAATTCAGAATGTCCAAATTACCTATCCGCACGTCTTTCAGCACCTGGAGGAAACCAACGCCGACACGGGACGAACGTGCAGACTCCGCACAGACAGTGACCCAAGCCGGGAATCGAACCTGGAAACGTGCTGCTGTGAAGCAACAGTGCTAATGACTGTGCTACCGTGAAACCCCGAAACAAGACATTATCTTACAATTATCCCTTAAACAATGCTAATTAATACAGTGACACAATAACCCTTAACTGCTATCTTTATTTCCACTCAAACAACAAAACTCTCAGGTTACAATCCATTTTTAAATACAGTGAGCACTCAGGAATACTTGCTATATAGAGTTGTCTTGGATACGCCACTTTGTGAAAGAGAGATATTTTGAGACTGTTTGAAAGAAAGAGACCTGACACCCTGTCAGAGTAATGCAGAATCTCTGACTGTATTTCTTCAGAAACCTTCTCGGCTCAATTTCGAGCCAAAAGCTAACACTGAAAACCTTAACATCTGACTGCTTCAACTCCTGGCTCCCATTAACTACATCATCTCACTAGTGTCTCTACGTATCTACGCTCCAGGGAACCCTCTGAATATTAAATAACAGTCCATCAACCCAAACCTTTACGATGCTTTAATTGCACCTCTGTCTCCAAAAACCCTAGCTGGCTTTCAAATGAGGATTCTTAAAAACATAACTGCAGCAGTCACACACGATCCCAGGCGTTTAACCCTTACTGCATCAAACACATATAATGTATATGAAATTCCTACATTCTTTACAGTCCACACAACTGAGATCCCCTATGTTCCGAAGTAGGGACAAAATGTATGTTAGCTAACATTACTGATGGCACCAAGATAGGTATCATCCTGGTAAACTTACCAATGTCTTCATATCCTTCCAAAAATATGTTGATCAGGATTTCTTACAATACTCCTGAAGCCTAACTGGTGAATTGTGAAGATTTTGCATGATTGCCTTGTTTTTGTACTCAATGCCCCTGTTTACAAAGTTAAGTATGTTTTCTGAGTCTTGTTAGGCTGGGGGTTCTTGGAGCAGAGAAGGCTGAGAGTGGACGTGGTTGAGGTGAACACAATTATGAATGACAGAATGTAGATAGGAAGAAACTATTCCCCTTAGTAGAATCCAACCAGGGCCATAGATTTATGGATCAGGAGATTTGGAGGGGATTTGAGGAAAAACCTTTTCATCCAGAGGATGTTGGGATTGTGGGTCTCACTGACTGAAAGGGTGATAACTCCACCAATCTCCCTGGCCGCATCCCGCTTACGGAGCTGGAGTTAGCATCCTGCTCGCCTTCTCCCCACATTCATACACCGCACCCTGTGCCGTCCTCCACTGAGCTTCCGCCTTTCTGGTGGTCAACAAGTCGAACTCAGCCTGGAGGCTGCGCCGCTCCCTCAGCAATCCCTCCTCTGCGGCCTCCGCATATCTCCTGTCCACCCTCACCACCTCCCCTACCAATCTCTCCCTCTCTCTCCGCTCCCTTCCCTCCCTGTGGGCTCGAATGGAGATCAACTCCCCCCTAACCACCGCCTTCAGCGCCTCCCAGACCATCCCCACTCGGACCTCCCTATTCTCATTGGCCTCCAGGTACCTCTCAATACATCCTCGAACCCGCCCGCCCACCTCCTCGTCTGCCAGCAGCCTCACCTCCAAACGCCAAAGCGGGCGCTAGTCCCTCCCCTCCCCCAGCTCGAGGTCCACCCAACGCGGGGCATGGTTGGAAATGGCTATCGCCGAATAGTCAGCATCCTCCACCCTCGCAATCAGCGCCCTACTCATAACGAAGAAGTCGATCCAGGAATAGGCCTTATGCACATGGGAGAAATATGAAAATTCCCTGGCCCTCGGCCTCGCAAACCTCCATGGATCCACCCCTCCCATCTGGTCCATAAACCCCCTCAACACCTTAGCTGCCGCAGGCCTCCTACCCGTCCTGGAACTGGATCGATCCAGTGGTGGATCCAGCACTGTGTTGAAATCCCCCCCCATTATCAGGCCTCCCACCTCTATATCTGGAAACTGGCCCAACATGCGCCGCATGAAACCTGCATCGTCCCAATTTGGGGCGTATACATTAACCAGCACCACCCGCTCCCCTTACAGCTTGCCACTCACCATCACATACCTCCCGCCACTGTCTGCCACCACATTCGACGCCTCAAATGACACCCTCTTCCCCACCAGAATTGCCACCCCCCGATTATTTGCATCCAGCCCTGAATGAAACACCTGGCCTACCCATCCCTTCCTCAATCGAACCTGATCCGCCACCTTCAGGTGCGTCCCCTGAAGCATGGCCACATCCGCCTTCAGCCCCTTCAGGTGCGCAAACACTCGGACCCGTTTGACCGGACCATTCAGTCCCCTCACATTCCAGGTGATCAGCCGGATCGGAAGGCCACCTGCCCCCATCCCCTGTTGGCTAGCCATCACCCTTCCGTAATCCGCCACGTGCCCGCGCCCCCCGCTCAGCCCGTTCCCCACAGCGACAGATCCCCATCCCGGCCCCCCCCTCTACATGCTCCAGGTCTGCCTTGGCCATTCCAGCAGCAACCCGGTACCCCCCTCCCTCTTCCCCTCCCCCCAAACCCAACCCCCCCCAAGCTAGGGCCCCCCTAGCTGCGTAACCCCTTCCATTGTACTTCCATAAGTCAGCTGACTCCTGCTGACCCCGGCTGCTCCCGCCACCCCAATGTCCCCCCAGTGCAACACAACCACCTCCCCAGTGCCGGCCCCGCCCACCGCTCCTCTAGCGCGGGAGAAAAGCCCGCGCTTCCATCCCAAGCCCCCCCCCCCCCGACCCAAAACACGGGAAAAGACGGGCACATGACCCAACAGGACAGCAAACCCCACCCAAACTCTCAACCAGTGAACAAAATACAGACCCCAAACATGACAAAACACCAAAATAAACAGATAACAGTCCCAAACAAGCAAAAAAAAAATAAAGCAGACAGCAAAAACAAATCATCCAATAGAACCGATAAAGCGAAAGGATACCCAGGAGGACAAAGCCTCTGGGCTGTATACAGCATTCCCCAGCCCTCAGTGCTCAGTTCAAGTCCAGCTTCTCTGCCTGAACAAAAGTCCAGGATTCCTCCGGGGAGTCAAAATATAGCTGGCGATCTTTAAACGTGACCCACAGGCGTGCCGGCTGTAACAAGCCAACCTTGACCCCCTTCTTGTGAAGCACTGCCTTCGGCCGGTTAAAGCCAGCCCTTCTCTTCGCCACCTCCGCACTCCAGTCCTGGTATATCCTGACCTTCACATTCTCCCACTTGCTACTCCTCTCCTTCTTCGCCCAACGCAGCACACACTCGCGGTCGACAAAGTGGTGAAAATGGACCAGCACCGCGCGAGGCGATCGTTTGGCCTGGGTTTCCTCAGCAGCACCCGATGGGCACCCTCCAGCTCCAAAGGCCCCTGGAACAACCTCGCACCCATTAGCGTGTTCAGCATCATGGCCACATAGGCCCCCAAATCCGAACCTTCCAGCCCCTCTGGGAGACCCAGGATCCGCAGGTTCTTCCGACGGGCCCAGTTCTCCATCTCCTCCATCCTCGCTGACCACTTCTTATGGAGCGCCTCGTGTGACTCCACCTTCACTGCGAGGCCCAGGAGTTCATCCTCGCTCTCCGAGGCCTTTTGCCGAAGCTCTCGGATCTCCGCACCCTGAGCCGTCTGGGACGCCATAAGCTTGTCCAGAGAGGCCTGAAACGGCTCCAGAATCTCTGCCTTCAGCTCCTCAAAGGAGCGCTGAAGCAGCTCCTGCTGCTCTCGTGCCCACTGCTGCCACGCTGCTGCTGCTTCCCCGCCCACAGCCACCTTGCTTCTTCTGCCTCCCACCTTTCTCTGCTCCAAAGCCGATATGTTGACTGCTCCGCTCCTAGTCCAGGCCATCCACCAGCGGAGAATCTTAGCGAGAGTGTTCCCACACGGGGAAAAGTCCAACCAACACCGCTACGGGCCCTTAAAAGAGCCCAAAAGACCGGAAAAAGCGGGAGCTACCGAACGTGCGGCTTAGCTCCGCATCACCGCAACCGGAAGTCCCAGTGAGAACATTCTTAATGAAATGCAGATGTCATGCGCACTGTTTCTGAGGTTTAGGTAGGAGAATACTCCTTGAACATCTCAAATGGAAATTTGCCCCATCCCTGGTGAGAACCATTCTTCCCCCTCCCCCTCACTCTCCTCTCTCTCCGAGCTGGTGAGAGCAAACCATTCTCGGCACTTTTGACTAGAAAGCCTTCCTATGTTCCTAAGTAGGGACAAAATGAATGTCCGCTAAATTTACTAATGATACCAAGATAGGTAGGAAAGTAAGTTGTCAAGATGAGGTAGAGAGTTTGTAAAGGGATATAGGCAGGTTGGATGCGTGGGTAAAACAGTTGGCAGATAGAGTGTAATGTGGTAAAATGTGAACTTGTCCAGTTTGGCAGGAATAGTAATAAAACCTTTATTGTCACACATAGCCTTACATTAACACTGCAATGAAGTTACTGTGAAAAGCCCCGAGTCGCCACATTCCTGCGTCAGAAGTGGAGATGTCTGTTGGTGATTTCACAATGTTCAACACCATTTGTGACTCCTCAGATACTGAAACAGTTCATGTCCAAATGGAACAAGACCTGGAAAATCTCCAGGCTTGGAATGACAAGTGGCAAGTAACATTCATGCCACACAAGTGCCAGGAAGTGACCATCCCCAATAGGAGAGATTCTAACCATTGCCCATGACATTCAATGGAACCACGGTCCACAAGGCACAAGTCAAGAATGTGATGGAATGCTTTCCCCTTACCTGGATGAGTGCAGCTCCAACGACAGTCAAGAAGCTTGACACCATCCAGGACAAAGTAGCCTGCATGATTGGCATCCCTTCCACAAATATTCACTCCTTCCACCACCGATGCACAGTAACAGTTGTGTGTACCATCTACAAGATGAACTGCAGGAACTCACCATGGCACCTCAGATTGCAGCTTCCAAACCCAAGAGCACTACCATCTAAATGGACAAGGGCAGCAGTCACCTGGGAACATCACCACCTGGAAGTTCCCCCTCCAAGTCACTCACCGTTCTGACTTGGAAAGATATCATCGTTCCTTCACTGTAACTGGGTCAAAATCCTGGAACTCCCTCCCTAATAGTACAGTGTGTTCACCTACTCCTTATGGGCTGCAGCAGTTCAAGAAGACAGCTTGCCACTACCCTTACAAGGACAATTAGGGATGGCAATAATTGCTGGCTAGCGATGCCCACATCCTGTGAATTAATTATTTAAAAATTGGTTATTTTGGTTTTTGGTTCCCCCACAGCGATTGTAACAATGAACAACCAGGAGTTCCCTGCGTACCTGTGTTGTTTGTGAAATCATTGATGGAAACTCGGTCTGAAACTGCAAATTAATGAATTAATCTCTTGTTCTGTGGGGTGCCTTTTACTGTACATGTATGAACTTTTCACTATCCTACATGTAGTGAATGTGTAACCACTATAATTCACGCTGTACATTACTGTGTCGATGTGGGCTCCATCTGTGAGCCGTTGCGCGGCTCTGCCCACAGAGGGAGATGAGGAGCATGTACAGGGCTCCTCCCCCTTCAGGAAGTATAGGTGCTGCGGTCCTGCGAGTCTGCCCTCAGTATCGTGCAGTCGCAGGCAGGCTCAGTTGTAAGCCGATTAAAGCCAGTTTACTCCAACTCATGTCTCAGAGTGAATTGATGGTTGCATCACTACACTTGCCATCCAGTGTTTTGTCCTGTTTGATCATGGCTACTGGTGAATGTGCTGGGCTCATTTTACTTGGACAAAGATGTTGATGATGCCAGAATGGAGCTGACTTTGTGATCAGTGATATCGACATGCAACATTATTTCTATGTTCAATTCCCATTCTGGCTCTGTTCTCAGTCTCCAATGCTCTTCCAATGAAGCTCCAGAAACCTGAGAATAGCGCCCCATGAGCATTTACCATCTGGACTCAATAAGGAGTTCAACATTTTGAGATCGGAATTATTGCTCCTTTTGTGGACAGCAGGAGCTGGTAATAATAGTTCTGTTGCAATTTACAGCTCCTCCAGATCCATCTTTTGTTTCTTATCCAATTCCGGTCCCCTTTCAACTTGCACCATTCACCCTTTTCTCATTTTAGTCACTTCTGCCTTCTAACCTATCACAGACTTTTGTTCTGTTCTCCCCTCCTCTCCCCAGCACCTTAAAACTTGTTATATTATAGTGTAGATTGGCTTTAGAGTGGTTTCAGAGGTCGGCGCAACATCGAGGGCCGAAGGGCCTGTACTGCGCTGTAATGTTCTGTGTTCTCTGTTCTATGTTCTATTCCTAATGTCTTTCAATTCCCAACAAAAGGTTACCAACCTGAAACATTGACTACGGGAGCAATTCTCCCAAAACATTTCTAAGTGTGTCTCTGGTGGGAACCGTGGTCAATTCCTGCCGGGTTGTTTGGCGCAATGTAGATTGCAATCTACCTATACTGTTTGGAGGTTGGGGTGAGCTGCACCCTGATTGGTGGGGGTGCAGAGCTGAAGACGCCGGCAGGTCCGTCTCCTCCGAGATCGGGGCACCATTCATAAAGGAAGATCAAATGCACCATTCCATGTTAGAACTGCCAAGGTGCCAGGGCACTGCACTGTCATGTTTCTGACCAGCTGAGGGCTACAATGGTCTCTGAACCCACCCTCATCTGCGAGGTCATCACTTCATTTTTTAAAATTACTTTTACTGAGTTATAATGCGCGGGCTCAGAGTGTGGACAGGGGCGAACCCCTAATCCAACTCCTTGCCTGCTCCAAAAACCAATTCAAATTCAAATTGAATCCAATTCATGGTCCCCACAAGTGAGACAAACCAGATCTGAGCCACAAGGCAGAGCAGATGCTGCTCTTGATCTTGGCCAAAAGGCCGAGAAGCGATATCACTTCTGATCTCCATCACTCTGGCTACACATTGCAACGACGGGTGGGAGAATTCCAGGAACCAGGAGAATCCGGCTTAAAACAGAACCTGCAGATTTAAATAAGGGTGTTGGGCACGAACCTGATTACGGCATCTGGAGTGGTCAAGGAACATCGGAAATTGATTGACACCCGGCGCAAGTCCTTTTCCCGACTTTGCAGAATTTGCGCTGGGAGCAATGCGCCTGGAGAATCGCCCCGCTGTTTCTCTACCGGTGCTGCTCAAATATTTCCAGAAATTTCTGTTCATGTTGTACATTTAAGAACTGAACTTGTTCATTATTACTGACTTAACTAAATACAAATAACAGACTGATGCTTGAGCAAGATTTATTTACATGTGCCAGGCATAGGTTGCTGTAAGCACATTGAATCTTGTGGAAGTTATAATTTGTGTTCTGCAATTTTTCACTTCATGGTCTTGCAGAAACTTAAACAGCATTTTGTCTCTAGCACAAGTATGTTTAATGCCGTATGTTCATGTTTTTCAGAATGATGCCTGTTTAGTGCCTGTTGATGACCCAAAGGCCACCAGTGCCACAGAGGAAATAAATACTGTGACTAGTTCTATTACGATGCAGGAGTACTTTGCCAACAGCATGGCTCAACTGAAAAAATCAAAAACAGGGCATGAGATCGATCGAAGCAGTGCTGTTCAGGAACTCGAAGGAAATTTTTTGAATTTATTCGAAGAAGTAAAAAGTAATTCCAAAAAGAAGAAAAGACGCTGCAGTGGAGATGCTGAGGGGATTTGTAACTTCAACCAACTGTCTCTCCCCACAAAGCAAGTCGAGGGTGAAGGTGATGGAGAACTAAATAGTGGTCTGATAGAAGACAGCCCAGTTATGGAAAATTATCAGACTAAAAGGAACTCCAGAAAAAGCAGAGTAAAAACTTCGGTGTCACTCATCCAGAATATTTGTCCTTTAGAAGAAGTTGAATCGGAAGAGGTTCAGGTTGAACAGTACTTAGCAGTAAATGAGTCATCGGAGAAGCAAAATGAGCAGGATTGGGACGAGGATCAGAAGAAATGAAAGAAGACAAAGAAGAAAGCAACAGCCACGGGTGAAGATGAGGTTTCTCAATTCTGTCATTCAATAGAAAGGAGGAGGAAAAAGAAAGAAAAGAAATAGAAGATTTGGGACATGCTGAAATTGTTGGTCACATTTTTAATTGAAAACTATCCAAATGACTTATTTTATTACTAATTACTGTGTACTTAAATTGTTCCTCTACATTAAGGGCGTTGTAGCCTTACAGCGACTGTTGGAATTAAATTTAAGCAGTGAGCTTGGTAATGGAGGATGGAATACTTGAAGTGAGGAAAGTGATTAAAAGCATGTTAAAACAATTTTCTTTTAAATGCGCTAAATAAAATGAGTATGTTTATTTGTGGGTATTGACAATAGAGGCTACGGTCAAACAGCTTCGGGGCGCCCCACTCGGTGATGTGACAAGGCCATTAAATCTGGGACGAGGCCTCTCGCTAGATTTGTGACGCTCGGAACGCCTCGCGAGATCGCGTGAGGCCTCACAATCTGGATCTCGCCCTCACTGGGCGGCATCCAGATATACATCTCAAATGGTCCATTCGGCTCATTTAAATATGTCGGGGCCCAATTCCCCTGAGGTCCAGGAACTAGCAGCCTGGCCTGGGAGACGTCGCTATGGTGCTGTTTAGCACTGGTCCACAGAAACGGGGCCCAGGCGTAACGGCACCTGGGGAAGGGGGGGTGGTTCCCCAGGTGATTGCAGACTCATGGGTTGTCGGCGACAGGGCAGGATGGCACCCTGGCTCTCACTCTGGCACCCAGACAACTTGGCAGTGCCAGGGCACTCAGGTGCCAGGGTGGCACTGCTAGCATCGGTGCCTGAGGGGGAGGGCATGCCCATGAAAGGATGGGTGTATGAAGGGCGGGTATGAATAAATCGCCTAACGATTGGGGGGGGGGGGGGGGGTGGGGAGTTAATGGGGGGGGGGGGTCCTGAAATGGAGGGGATGGGCTCGAAAAAGGCATGGAAAGGACGGTCCCTCAGCTACCCCATAGCTGAGTGACCTCATTTGGTTGGGGTGGGGCGGGGGAGAGTGAAATTACCTGTGGGTGGGGGATGTGGGGGCCACAAACGGGCAGAGGTCGAACAGCACTTGGGGGGGGGGGGGGGGGGGGGTGGGGGGGGTCTCACAGGCGATCAGTGACCCGACACAGGTAACTGGACAGGGTGGCACACTGGCACTGATGCCACCTGGGCACCTTTGCACTACCAGCCTTGCACCCTGACAGTGCCACTTGGCTACCCTGGCACTGCAACCTGGTCATCAGCCTGGCACTGCCAGGGTGCCCAGGTGGCACTGGCAGGGATACTGCCAGGCCAGCAGTGCCAAGGTGCCCAGAACTAATGCTTTGTTTTTGGTAAGATCATGCTCTAAGTTTGGGTAAATACCATTGCGGATCTCACTGAAAAAAACGGTGAGAGATTCTCTGCCAAACTCATCCAAAATGACACGTAGAATTTTTTTTAAAATGTTTTTATTCAGGTTTCTCATTTTATACAATACAAAACAAACACGTCTGTGTGGACCAGATACAATTTACAAAAGCCAAACATTGGAGGTAACCCCCAAGTCCCTACCCCCCCTTACCCATCACCAACTCCCCTGTCTCTTTTATTTCAATTTATTAAATTTTTACATCTGTACATTGTACAATAGGTGAACGAGACAGTTCGATGTATAGTTTTGTTACTGTTGGCCATATTATGGGCAGCATAGTGGTTAGCACTGTTTCTTCACAATGCCAGGGTCCTGGGTTCGATTCTCAGATTGGGTCACTGTCTATGCAGAATCTGCACGTTCTCCTCGTGTCTGCGTGATTTTCTTCCGGATGCTCGGTTTCCTCCCACAAGTCCTGAAAGTCGTGCTTGTTAGGTGAATTAGACATCCTGAATTCTCCATCCGTGTAGCGAACAGGTGTCGGAGTGTGGTGACTAGGTAATTGCATTGCAGTGTTAATGTAAGCGTACTTGCGGCACTAATAAAGATTATTTAATATGCCTTTGTTGGGCGGGTGGGCCTTCTGGCCCCCTCTTCGGTCTCTTCCCATTTCTAGCTACCTGTGTGATAGGTAACCAGTGCTACTCAATCCTTGGTTGATGGTGAGGTCTTCTCAATCTTGATGAAGAAAACTCTAACTTGTCCAGTTACATCATCTGTGATCTCTTTATGCTCCTTTTCAGGAGTTATTTCTGGTTCATTTGAATCACCTTTGATTTCTTGGTGCTCCTCTTCTGGAGTCAAAATCTTCAAGATTTCAATTGACCTGGTCTCAATGGATCCAAGAGTAGACCTACTCTGTGCGTCTGTCCAGACAAGCTGAGATCTGTCAGTCTCGCTGCGATCCTGCAAACTCTGTATGTCGGGTGTGATCACTTTATCACTGTTTTCACACACAGTGGGTAGACATTCAGTGTCTTCTTGCCGGTTAAATGAGCTGGGTAGACTTTCATAGTCTGCTGCTGGATAGCCCTTCATTCATTCATTCATGCACGGTTGTCGCTCTTTAATTGTTTCCATTCTGGAGTCTGTCGCCGTGGAGGCCTGTATTGCTCTCTCTGTGGAGTCTTTCATCGCTCTCTCTGTGGAGTCGTGCAGTGTTCTCTCTGTGGAGTCGATTTGTGCTCTTTGCGTGGCATCGCCTTCTTCTTGGATATTGCTGTCATCCAATGTATAGACGATCATGGTATTGGATTCATCTACCATGAGAAGATTCGTGTTGAGCTTTTCAACCGTGTTGCTGTTGCAATGACCATCAATTCCGAATAGCTCATCCATGACTGAGCAGTAGTCTTCAATGAACAAATCATCTATTTTCATTTCGGATTTGTCACTGTTATTTCTATGTCCAATGAGGAACTCATCATCTCAGTAGTAATCATCAATGAACAAATCCTCTCTTTTTACTTTGGATTTGTCATTGTGCTCTCCTCTTTGGGTGTTGCAAACTGATTGTTCCAGGGTGCTGCGGAGGTAATCTTTAACTGTGGGTGGAGGCTTGGGCTTCATTCTGTCGTTCGAGTTAAAAAATGTGTGTTTTGTAGCTTTAAATTTATTTTTTGCAATTTCCGAGCATTTCCCTTTTAAGTGGGCATGGTCCGGGTCCTCTGACATCATGACGCTGGTGACGTAAAGCGAGGAATCGATTGCGCATGTGCCGTCCGAACTTCCTTGACTGTGCGCTCTTTTCGCAACTGCATGCAAGTGTATTTTGCCGTTTTTAAATCTGAGAAGTGCGCATGTGCGTATTGGTTGGAACGCTCTCGCTCAAGATGGCTGCCAATCAAAAAGTGCTGTTGCATCGAGTGAGATCCTGCCTCTGCCTCGTGGTAAGTTTTGGCGCCGTTTTTTCTTTGCATAAATTGAAGGTACTGATTTATTTTGTGTTCATGCACTACCCACTGTTTAATCGCGATTTCTAGTTTTAGATACTGTTGTTGTGAAAGTTTGTTCACTAATGTTTTATCGGATAGTCCGTAAATTAATTGATCTATTATCATAGCAGCTCTGAGATCAGCATAATTACAGCCTTATGCTAGTACCTGGAGGTCTGCAATAAAATCAATGATTGATTCTCCAAATCTCTGGCACCTATTATGAAATTTTAGTCTTTCCAGCATCTCACCAGACTGACTCTTAGTGTTCTTCAAATTTTGTGATAATTTGCGCAACGGTCATGTCCTTAATTTCCAGAAATAGATTAAATTGTTGAAGGAAAATTTTCCAATTATACTGGAGATTACCAGAGGTTCTGAGGTTTTTTTGTTTTGCCTGAGATGTCCGAATGCTGCGATGCCTTCCGTGGTCGAATATTTATCCAAATTTTTTTTCTCTTGCTGTTTAACCTGATCTAACTAGTTCTGTTACAGCCACTCACCTGGTGCCATGTCTAGCTACCTGTGTGATAGGTAACTAGTTATACTCAATCCTTGGTTGATGTCGAGATCTTCTGAATCTTGATGAAGATTCTTGATGAAGTCATCCAGTAACAACAAAGGTTTATTGAGTAAATATAACAAGTGCATGAGTTCTTTACTTTAACTTTGATTCTAGTGATAAGGTTAACACGATCCAACAACAGTAACTATATGTGACTCCACTATATGTACTATTCTAACATGACCTTGATCACAGTGCACCTGAGAGAGAGAGAGACTGAGGGAGACACAATGTGGTTGCTTTTTATCTCCCTGTTGGTCCGGCCCTCTAGTGATCATGTGGTGCTGCTGATTACACATTAACCCCTTGTGTACATGCACATACAGAGATCACTACAACCGTGTCCCCTACTGATTTTTCCCTGGGTACGTCCCTTGCTGCTCCCCTTCCTCCCACCTGTGGGTGTTGTCTGCCAAGCCTCCCTGGCACTATTGACACTGGTCTTCCACCTCCAGGAAGAACCTGGTCATGTGGGTTCTGGTTAGGTGCAATCTGTGCAACACTTTGTAGTGCATGAGGCATAGCCTTGTGCAAGCGGTGGTGGAATTCGCCCTGCTCAGTGCTTCACTCCAGAGTCCCCACCCTATGTTTGTCCCTAGTTCGTCCTCCCACGTCTGTCTTGCTCCATGTAATGGTGTTCTCACCTTCCTAACAGTTGTCCCTAAATGTCCCCACAGTTCCCCTTCTCAATACTGTCCACGTCTATCAGTTCCTCCAGCAATGTGTCTCTTAGGGCCCGGGGGTACCTCGCCGTCTCCTTGCGGAAAAAGTTTTTGACTTGCAAGTGTTGGAGCTCCTGTCCGTTCGGTAGCTCCAGTCTTCCTGTCAGCTGGTCCAGGGTTGTGAGTCTGCCCCCATGTAAAAGTCCCAAATCGCTAGCATCCCCCCAGCCTGCCGCCACGTTTTAACAATGGCGTCAAGCATGGCTGGTGGAAATTTGTGGTTACGGCATAGGTGGGCCATGGTGGACATCCCGGTTAAGCCAACGTGCTGTCTCATCTCGTTCCAGATTTTAACATGGCTCCCACTACTGGGCTGGATGTGTACTTTGCCAGGGTGGTTGGGAGCACTGTCGTGGCTGGGGCTGGGAGAGTTGTTCCTGTACAGGAGGACTCCTCCATTTTCACCCATTCCTTGCTCAGCTCCCTTACTCACCCCCTCACTCTCTCGGCTGTGGCTTTGGTGGTATTGCGGGTTTGGAAGGGCTAGGCCTCCCATATTTCTTCTCTGCAGTGTATTTTTAAGGATTCTTGCCCACACAAACGCCACAATCATTTTGTCTAAACCTTGAAAAAAGGCCTTCGGGATGAAGATCAGTTTGGATCTTCTCAATGGTATTGAAATTTCAGAGTTAAGATCCTGACCAGTGAGGTCCTAATTGAGAGAGCTAGGTTACATTTATTCTAGTCTTTTCCATGACCCTCCCTGGTAACTTGATCTAGATCGTACTATTTATTTCAACGTTTTAACTAGTTTTGGCCTTTTTAAAAGATTTGAAATGAAATGAAAATTGCTTATTGTCACGAGTAGGCTTCAATGAAGTTACTGTGAAAAGCCCCTAGTCGCCACATTCCGGCGCCTGTCCGGGGAGGCTGGTACCGGAATCGAACCGTGCTGCTGTCCTGCTTTAAAAGCCAGCGATTTAGCTCAGTGAGCTAAACCAGCCCCTAGGAGTGAAGTTTTGTAAAAGATTGAAAGAAAAGGCTGATAAAATTATCAGAAATAGGAATAAACCTGAGGATTGGGACGATTTTACAATAGAGCAGAGGACCAAGACACCGAGAAAGCAAGGGAGAATAGAATCTGAATGTGAACCAGCAAATTACATAAAAATGGCCGGTGGTAAAGGTTTCTATAGGTACGTAAAAAGGAAACATTTGTCCGTTCCAGATAGAGTCAGGAGAATTTAGAAAGAGGAATAGAGATCTCTACAGCCACCTCGTTCAACACTCTGGAATGTAGATCATCAGCTTTTGGGGATTTATTCACTTCCAACCCCATTAATTTCTCCAGTACTACTTTTTCACTAATTCTCATCTCTTACTGTTCCTTGTGCTCCGAGCCCCTTGCGTCTCTAGGGTTTGGGGGAAATTTTTGGTATTTGATAGAATTTCAGTCCCCTTCCTAATGATAAAACTTGGACAGCAAATCCTGTGGAGAAACAGGGATTCATTTTGAACTTCCACATTTAACTACGGATGTGCAGATACTGGAAGTTGTGCTATCAGCCTTGCACTGTAGTGGTGCAAATAGTGGCATTGTCACTGTTACAAATTCTAGGCCACTATAGATAAATATATCTAAGAAAGGTGAGGCCATTGCTTTCAATGGATCATGTACAGTTTGCATTGCTTTGCCTGTTGTTGCTAATTGTGCTTTTACTTAATTGCTCTGTTTAATAACCTTTTCTCTAGTGTCACCAGGTATCTTTCCGATACCACCACGAGGTTCAAAGCCAAGTGCTGATCAATAACTCAATACACCAGTTAGTCAGTTTCAAATCAAAACACATTTATTATACACAGTCAATCACTACTCATGCATAAAACTCTACTTTCATTTTCATTTCACTTACTAGACTATCTCTAACACTAAAAGGCCTATACTTAGCTTTGGAAATGGCCCACCAGGTCAGGGGAACATTGGCCTTTCGTTCGATTCTGAGGCTGCAGGGTGGTATGGACTAGTCGCGCCGATCTCATAGCGTGCATTGACTGGAGACTTACTTGGCTGATGAAGCTGCTGGGCAGGTCTCTCCTTGTTGAGAGTCACGGTCAAGAGTTGTTTTGAGCTGCTGAGAGACCCTGCCAAGAAGAACAAATTGAACTTCGGGGTTTCTGTTTTATAGCCCCCAGGGGTTTCGCACACTTTTGGGTGGACCCCGGGCCTGGTCCCAATCAATTCGACCAAGTCCCAATCGCTTGAATCGATTTCTCCAATACTGGAGCTGTTCCCTGATCGCTGGGCGGTTCCTATGTGTCTGTTGGCCTTCCTTTGTCCTGGCTCCCGCTGGCACCAGGGAGTCTGGTTTAGTTCCGATCGTTTCAATGTATCTAACTGTTCCTGGGGAATGCTCATTAATATGTAGATGGTTGCTGGTTTCGGTTCTGTCTGGGGTTTTGCAAGTCTTAATATACAGGAAACCTTGCACCTGCTTGTTTCCCTGTTCCTGACCATTTTTCCCTGTGTTCTTTGCAGGCCTCCATTTTGGAATCTGGAAGTGGCCATCCTAGGTGGCTACACTGTCACTAATTTGTACCAACTGCAAGAGATGATTAACCATTGCCAAAACCAGTGAATGGGGAGAGTTTTTATTCTGGTAGGCTGCTCCTCTCAGCCAATTTGATGATCAAATCCTCAGCCAAGTGTGGTATCAATCTAGGCCAGAGCAGGTTCATTTGCTAGATAGCTGATCCCAGCTCAGAGATTTATTTAAGAACTCGATTGTAACTTTGGCATTTCTATTTGCTCACTTAAATGCACTTAAAGTTGGCGAGTCTACTACTGTTGCAGGCAGGGCGTTCCACACCCCTACTACTCTGAGTAAAGAAACTGCCTCTGACATCTGTTCTATATCTACCACCCCTCAATTTAAAGCTATGTCCCCTCATGTTGGTCATCACCATCCGAGGAAAAAGACTCTCACTGTCCACCCTATCTAACCCTCCGACTATCTTATATGTCTCTATTAAGTCACCTCTCAGCCTTATCCTCTCTAACGAAAGCAACCTCAAAGTCCCTGAGCCTTTCCTCGTAAGACCTTCCCCCCATACCAGGCAACATCCTGGTAAATCTCCTTTGCACCTTTCCAAAGCCTCCACATCCTTCCCAAAATGAGGCGACCAGAACTGCACAGTACTCCAAATGTGGCCTGACCAAGGTTTTGTACAGCTGCATCTCATGGCTCTTAAATTCAATCCCTCTGCTAATGAACAAGAGCACACCATAGGCCTTCTTCACAGCTCTATCCACTGGAGTGGCAACTTTCAAAGATCTATGAACATAGACCCAAAGATCTCTCTGCTCCTCCACATTGCCAAGAACCCTACCATTAACCCTGTATTCCACATTAATTTGCCCTTCCAAAATGGACAACCTCACTTGTCAGGGTTAAATTCCATCTGCCACTTCTCAGCCCAGCTCTGCATCCTATCTACATCTCTTTGAAGCTGACAACAGCCCTCCTCACTATCCACAACTCCACCAATCTTCGTATCATCTGCAAATTTACTGACCCACCCTTCAACTCCCTCATCCAAGTCGTTAATGAAAATCACAAACAGCAGAGGACCCAGAACTGATCCCTGTGGTACGCCACTGATAACTGGGCTCCAGGCTGAATATTTGCCATCCACCACCACTATCAGTTAGCCAGTTTGTTATCCAACTGGCCAAATTTCCACTATCCCATGCCTCCTTACTTTATGTACAAGCCTACAATGGGGAACCTTATCAAATGCCTTACTAAAACCCATGTACACTACATCCACTGCTTTACCTTCATCCGCTTTACCTTCATCCACATGCTTGGTCACCTCCTCAAAGAAGTCAATAAGACTTGTAAGGCAAGACCTACTCCTCACAAATCCGTGCTGACTATCCCTAATCAAGCAGTGTCTTTCCAGATGCTCAGAAAACCTATCCATCAGTACCCTTTCCATTACTTTGCCTACCACCGAAGTAAGACTAACTGGCCTGTAATTCCCAGGGTTATCCATATTCCCTTTTTTGAACAGGGGCACGACATTCGCCACTCTCCAATCCTCTGGTACCACCCCTGTTGACAGAGAGGACAAAAAGATCATTGCCAACGGCTCTGCAATTTAATTTCTTGCTTCCCATAGAATCCTTGGATATATCCAGTCAGGCCCGGGGGACTTGTCTATCCTCAAGTTTTTCAAAACGCACAACACATCTTCCTTCCTGACAAGTATCTCCTCAAGCTTATCAGTCTGTTTCACACTGTCCTCTCCAACAATATAGCCCCTCTCGTTTGTAAATACTGAAGAAAAATACTTGTTCAAGACCTCTCCTATCTCTTCAGACTCAATACACAATCTCCCGCTACTGTCCTTGATCAGATCGACCCTCGCTCTAGTCTTTCTCACATTTCACGTGTAAAAGGCCTTGGGGTTTACTTGATCCTACCTGCCAAGGATTTTTCATGCCCTCTCTTAGCTCTCCTAATCCCTTTCTTCAGTTCCCTCCTGGCTATCTTGTATCCCTCCAGCACCCTGTCTGAACCTCGTTTCTTCAGCCTTACACAAGTCTCCTTCTTCCTCTTAACAAGACATTCAACCCCTCTTGTCAACCATGGTTCCCTCACTCGACCATCTCTTCCCTGCCTGACAGGGACATGCATATCAAAGACACGCAGCACCTGTTCCTTGAACAAGTTCCACATTTCACTTGTGTCCTTCCCTGACAGCCTATGTTCCCAACTTCTGCACTTCAACTCTTGTCTGACAGCATTGTATTTACCCTTCCCCCCCAATTGTAAACCTCGCCTTGTTGCACACACCTATCCCTCTCCATAACTAAAGTGAAAGTCACAGAATTGTGGTCACTACCTCCAAAATGCTCCCCCACTAACAAATCTATCACCTGCCCTGGTTCATTACCAAGTACTAAATCCAATATGGCCTCCCCTCTGGTCAGACAATCTACATACTGTGTTAGAAAAGCTTCCTGGACACACTGCCCAAACACCACCCCATCCAAACTATTTGATCTAAAGAGTTTCCACTCAATGTTTGGGAAGTTGAAGTCACCCATGACTACTACCCTGTGACTTCTGCACCTTTCCAAAATCTGTTTCCCAATCTGTTCCTCCACATCTCTGCTGCTATTGGGGGGCCTATAGAAAACTCCCAACAAGGCGACTGCTCCTTTCCCATTTCTGACTTCAACCCATATTACCTCAGTAGGCAGATCCCCCTTGAACTGCCTTTCTGCAGCTGTTATACTATCTCTAATTACCAATGCCACACCCCCCCCCCCCTCTTTTTACCATCCTCCCTAATCTTGTTGAAACATCTATAACCAGGAACCTCCAACAACCATTTCTGCCCCTCTTCTATCCAAGTTTCCGTGATGGCCACCACATCGTAGTCCCAAGTACCGATCCATGCCTTAAGTTCACCCACCTTATTCCTAATGCTTCTTGCATTAAAGTATACACACTTCAACCCATCTCCTTGCCTGCAAGTACTCTCCTTTGTCAGTGTTACCTTCCCCACTGCATCACTACGTGCTTTGGGGTCCAGAATATCAGCTTCCTTAGTTCCTGGACTACAAATCCGGTTCCCATTCCCCTGCCAAATTAGTTTAAACCCTCCCGAAGAGTACTAGAAAACCTCCCCCCCAGGATATTGGTGCCCCTCTGGTTCAGATGCAACCCTTCCTGCTTGTACAGGTCCCAACTTCCCCAGCATGCGCTCCAATTATCCAAATACCTGAAGCCCTCCCTCCTACACCATTCCTGCAGCCACGTGTTCAACTGCACACTCTCCCTATTCCTAGCCTCGCTATCACGTGGCACCGGCAACAAACCAGAGATGACAACTTTGTCTGTCCTGGCCTTTAACTTCCAGGCTAACTCCCTAAACTTGTTTATTACCTCAACACCCTTTTTCCTACCTATGACGTTGGTACCAATGTGCACCACGACTTCTGGCTGCTCACCCTCCCCCTTCAGGATCCCGAAGACACGATCCGAGACATCCCTGGCCCTGGCACCCGGGAGGCAACATACCTTTCGGGAGTCTCGCTCGCGACCACAGAATCTCCTATCTATTCCCCTAACCATTGAATCTCCCATTACTATTGCTTTTCTATGCTCCCCCTTCCCTTCTGAGCCCCAGAGCCAGACACCTGGCCGCTGGGGCCTTCCCCCGGTAGGTCATCATCATCCCCCCCGCCAACAGCATCCAAAACGGTATACTTGTTTTGAAGGGGAACGGCCACGAGGGATCCCTGCACTGTCTGCCTGTTAGTTTCCTTTACCCCTGACTGTAACCCAGCTACTCTGGTCAGTACCTTGGGTGTGGCTACCTCCCTGTAACTCTTCTCGATAACCCCCTCTGCCTCCCGGATGATCCAAAGTTCATCCAGCTCCAGCATACGGTTTCTTGAGCAGCTGGAGTTGGGTGCACTTCGTGCAGATATAGTCAGCGGGGACACCGGTGGTATCCCTCACCACCCACATCCTACAGGAGGAGCATGCAACTGCCCTAGCCTCCATCCCCTCTTATTTTACAGAATTAGCTGCCCCGTGGACCAACTGGACCTCCACCCTCTGACTCTGCTTCCAGTCAGCTGTACTCTAAACTCCTGACTCCCTTCACGCTCTGATAAATATAGGAAATGAAATGAAAGCAGCACCTTACTCCCTCCTCACCTAACTCCCTCAGTCACCAAACTCTCTACCAAGTCACCCTGTTGGGAGTTTTCTATAGGCCCCCCAGTAGCACTCAAATGCAACAAGCTCACCACCTTCTAGTGTTCTGCCTGGTGATTGGTTGTATTCTGTCCTGTGTGTTATTGGCTGTCTGTATCTCATTATATGCATGAGTGCATATTATGACCAAGTCCATTCTGCTCATCATGCCTGTGCTACTTCTTTGAAAGTGCGACCCAGACTGTCCCACTCCAAATTTTCCCCTTAATCCCTTCAATTAACCCCTTGAAGAACATATCCAGTTGCTCTTCCATAGTTCAGATCATGAGTTTCAGATTTTACCAAGCATACGTCATTTCCCTACAAGTTCTTGAGCAAACTATTTTAACCTCTATTTTGAATATGTGCACTAGGTCTCTGTTAAACTTCCTTATGCCCAAGAATAATCCCAGCATCAACAGTCTCTATGATGTCAGACCAGACATCAACAGTGGCTGGATACTGGACAGAAACCCAATATTTTATTTCAATTTTGTACAACTGAGTGGAAAGGATAACTCACTCAGAATCATTTCACACAAAATAGGGATATGGTATAGTATTAAAATTTCTTTAAAATCAGTCATAGAATTTACAATGCAGAAGGAGGCCATTCAGCCCATCCAAGTCTATGTTAGCTCCTGAAAGAGCATCTTACACAAGCCCCCACCTCCACCCTAGCCCAGCAATCCCACCTAACTTTTGGACACTACAGAGCAATTTAGCATGACAAATCCACTGACCCTGACTGTGGGAGTAAACTGGAGCACCCGGAGGAAATCCATGCCGACATGGAGAGATTGTGCCGACTCCGCACAGACTGTGACCGAAGCTGGGAACCGAACCAGGTCACAACAATCCCTCTTGGACTCCCTGTTCCTCAAGCTCTTCAGGCTCATCTTGTCCCCGATGAAACGGACTGGTTCAGTTGCTCTTGTTCTTCACTCCCCGGGAGGGAATTATTTCTTGCAGACCCACCCGACCAAGTCCTTCAATGCCTCAGATCAGCCTCAATCTTTAATACAGGAAGATTCAACCTCAGCTCTTATGCCCCATTCTTCATTCTGGCCAATCAGCATCAAGCCTGCTCAGAACAAGATGTCTCCTTTGATGTTTGAATCTTCAATTCCCAAATCCTGATACGAGAGCTTGAAAGCAGAACAATCAGATCAGAGGGGCCACCGTTCCATTAGCCTCAATTAAAAACTATGCAGTTATCAGATTCCATCTGTATCACTGACCTGCAAACAGTTAGATATCAGAGACCTGAATGAAGTTCAGGCACCAGATCAGATCTGGGGATCAGCTCATGTCAATTCTCGACAGTCACACAATGTTCCCCCTCTCGAGGGGGGTGGGGGTGAACACCCTGGGAATAGAGTGTTCCCCCTCTTCAGGGGGTGGGTGATCTCCTAGGGAGAGACGACGACAGCCACACCAGCCAGGCTCAGCTCCACAAGGAGGTCCGAGACCTACTCACAATCCCCTCCCCCACAATGTGGCCAAACAGGGGTGGGAAGAGAAAGAGGGGGACTGAAATACAGAAAATTAACAGACCCCACAGAAACAACCCTTTCAAGTAAGAACCATTCAAGGAGATGTGGTTCTTGGAACGCACAAACCCCAGTCATTATTTCCATGGATTCAGACTAACCAAATGCAGAGACCAATCAGCTCCCAGACACAAGGAATCACTGCTTTATTGATAATTAATTTGATTACTGGGTGAACAGAGTTGGATTGCGTTTCCTGTACAGGAACAAGGTGATCAATGAAGCAGAGATCAGAGAGACAGCTGTCACAGTCAGGGTCACGATCAGGACCACCTCAGACTCCACACCTACAAACCAATGAGAAGCCAATGGTTAGTGAAGGAAACACCGAGGGGAAAATGGAAACCAGCAGTCAGCCAACTCACCACCTGGAGACCTCTCCTGCATCCTTCCCTCATTCAGAGAGTCTGTTGCCAGGTTGGTCACATCAGTATCCAGAATGATCAGGGGTCCAAGTGAGGCCTCAGCCTCCCACTTCAATCCAACTTCATTCTCTGCAATATCAAACATTCCAGTTAGAGAGGGGAAAAAGAGAAACCTCCAACATCTAGAGGATCAATGTCCTACCAGCTTCAGCTACAAGATCTCTCCTTCCTCTGGATCCAAATCGCAGCTCCCTTGTGGCACAGTTACCCACACGGCAACAGGCACAAATGTCAATGCTCGATTCCTCCAATGGGGTCCAGCTAAGCGTGAAAACAGATACCAGTCAACCAACTGCGTTGTGTATCACTTCTCCACAAAAACCCATCACCGAGAGAGAAAGAGAGAGAGAGCGCACTTACATATTCTGCATCTTCTGGAAAGTACAAGCTTTGTTCTTAGAATCTCTCCGATCCACTGGAGCTACTTTCAGGTGGCAGGTGATGAAAATCTGAGGGAAACATCAACACGTTGTTATTTAATGACTCCCTCCCAAACCAGAGACCCCAGTGATCAGTTTCCTCTTACCAACGAACGGTCATCTCCAAAGAAACGGAATGCATCCAGGTCAAACCGGAGCTTGTCCGTCTCCCGCTCACCACTTGGCAACACAAAGGTTGAAAAGGAGTCCTCAGCTTGGCTGTCCAGGAGGCAACTGAAGATAGATTTAAGGGACATGAAGTGAATAGTGAAGCCAGTGAGATGGGAGCAGCTGGAGAAAGCAGAGAGCTCCTTACCCATTGTAGTCAATGATGCTGTATCTCGGGGTAGAGTCCTTGTCTGGGCTCAATGTAGCTACACAGCGGTCAATGTAGAGCTTCAGGGGCATGTGGTTGCTCATTGAAACAGAGGCCTCAATGTGAATGAGGTCACCCAGGTAGTAGA
Source organism: Scyliorhinus canicula (assembly GCF_902713615.1). Lineage (NCBI taxonomy): Eukaryota > Metazoa > Chordata > Chondrichthyes > Carcharhiniformes > Scyliorhinidae > Scyliorhinus > Scyliorhinus canicula. The sequence goes on from NC_052151.1 coordinate 118,761,222, forward strand.
CAGTGGAAGTGCGCTCTGTAAGCCAGTCACCTGAAGAACAAGAGGACAAGGGTTGGAGACAGTGGGTGTCACTCCCAGTGAGTGAAGACAGGAAATCACTCCCCATCACATACCATTCATTAGGCGCAGAGAGAATGAAAGATGTCCTTCTCCAGACCTGGTGGAGCTGAATGGGATCCAGGTAGGCCTGATGGGGTTACTGCTCACATTGCCCTTCCTGGAAAGACAGCAGAGTCATTTTAGGACAACTTCAGAGAACACCAACAGCTGTGGATCTTATTGGGCATCCAATAAAGATTCTCACCTAAAGTAACGACACTCAATGGGAACAACAGCTCCATTCGTTCTCACAATGACAGATCCATGATACTCTGGGCTGTGGGTCAGGTGGGTGGTGTAGATCAGGAAATCTCCAGACATCTGAAAGACACCAGGTCAAGGAATGAAGAACTGATCTGAAAGGAGAAAGTTCTACACAGGGGTGAACAATGAACTCACCCCATCCAATTAATACAAGTCTCAAGGGGATTGACATGGTCAGCACAAGAGAGGCTGCTGAGCCCCAGCTGGAGTGTCTATGCAGGGGGTGGGGGGGGGGGGGGTGTCAATCATTTAGGATAAACATGACAAAGAATTTCTTCATTTAGCAGCTCATGAATCATTTTAATTATCTATCCCAGAAAGCTGGGAATTCTCAGTCACTGAGGATATTCAGGATAAATGGAATCAAAAGGCAGCACAGTGGCAAAGGGGGGTTAGAACAGCTGCATCACAGCACCAAGGTCACAGGTTCAATCCTGGCTCTGGGTCACTGTCTGTGGTGAGTTTGCACATTCTCCATGTTTGCATGGATTTCACCCCCACAACCCAAAAGATGTGCAGGGTAGGTGGACTGGCCACATTAAATTGCCCCTCAATTGGAACAAAAATGAATTGCATTGTGCAAAATCCAGCCCTGGTCTTAATGAATGGGAAACAGGCTGAAGGGGCTGTTCAGCCTCATTTTGTTATTAGTGTTGCTCAGCAACCTCCAGCCATTTATGCAAAGAGAGATCATTAGCACAAGACCAGGATCAATTAACAGGGAATTATTCAATAAAAGGACAACTTCAGTTAACAGGAGAAGGAGCCACAAGTTGACAATAATATGGAGCCTGGAAAAAGAACAGTTTCAATCCAGCTAGTTTGGGGGTTTAAAAACACAGGAGACCAGTATCCTCAATATCAATGACATCTCACCAAGTGTTGGAATAAAGAGTGCAGCCCAATCTCCAGCCTAAGCTTAGAGCCAGAGTTGAGGTTTGACATTACCTGCAATTTGCTGCCACACTCATGGAGCCCATAGTCAAAGAGGACAGTGTGGTTCTGAGAGTAGATCCTGGTTGGCAGACAGCCTGCTGCCCCCAGGGTCAGGTCAGCAGCTTTAACCAGGTGCCTGGTTCCAAATAAATCCAGCTGGACCCTGACCAACAGCTTGTCCTCTGCACACTGCACCATCACAGTCCGCAGTGGAGACACACTTTGACCCTCAGACACACGGAAATGGGAACCAAAGGGAGGAAGAGGGACTCTCTGAGGCACAGAGGTGGCTTTGACTCTGCTCCATGGAAACCTCTGGCCTCGAAACTGTTGCCAAGTATCAGAGGAACAAACAGCCCCAACTAACATCAGCACTGGGAGCAAAGCCCTCACTCCAAAATCCCCCATGATACCAAACAACTGAACCATCCTGTCCACCAGGGAGCAGCACCTTTTATACTCACAACCTGTACTCAGCTGAACTCTTTTCGGTCAATCAGCTAATTATACTAAAAGAAACAAACTCAGGGACAAATTAAAAGGGGCCGCTCCTGATAAGGGCATTCTCCAAACAATAATAATAATCTTTCTTATTGTCACAAGTAGGCTTACATTAACCTATTTAATGTAAGTTAATGAAGTCGCTGTGAAAATGCGCCAGTCGCCACACTCCGGCGCTTGTTCGGGTACACGGAGGGGGAATTCAGAATGTCCAAATTACCTATCCGCACGTCTTTCAGCACCTGGAGGAAACCAACGTCGACACGGGACGAACGTGCAGACTCCGCACAGACAGTGACCCAAGCCGGGAACCGAACCTGGAAACGTGGTGCTGTGAAGCAACAGTGCTAATGACTGTGCTACCGTGAAACCCCGAAACAAGACATTATCTTACAATTATCCCTTAAACAATGCTAATTAATACAGTGACACAATAACCCTTAACTGCTATCTTTATTTCCACTCAAACAACAAAACTATCTCAGGTCACAATCCATTTTTAAATACAGTGAGCACTCAGGAATGCTTGCGATATAGAGTTGTCTTGGATACTCCACTTTGTGAAAGAGAGATATTTTGAGATTGTTTGAAAGAAAGAGACCTGACACCCTGTCAGAGTAATGCAGAATCTCTGACTGTATTTCTTCAGAAACCTTCTCGGCTCAACTTCCAGCCAAAAGCTAACACTGAAAACCTTAACATCTGACTGCTTCAACTCCTGGCTCCCATTAACTACATCATCTCACTAAGCTGAACACAGTGCCTCTAAATATCTACGCTCCAGGGAACCTTCTGAATAGAAAATAACATTCCATTATTCCATTCCAAACTTTTATGATGCTTTAATTGCACCTCTGGCTCCAAAAACACGAGCTGACTTTCAAATGAGGATTCTTAAAAACATAACTGCAGCAGTCACACACAATCCCAGGCTTTTAACCCTTACTGCACCAAACACATATAATATATCTGAAATTCCTACATTCTTCACACTCCACACAACTGTTCTGAAGTAGGGACAAAATGTATGTTAGCTAACTTTACTGATGGCACCAAGATAGGTATCATCCTGGTAAACTCACCAATGTCTTCATATCCTTCCAAAAATGTGTTGACCAGAATTTCTTACAATAATCCTGAAGCCTAACCGGTGAATTGTGAAGATTTTGCATGATTGTCTTGTTTTTCTCAATGCCCCTGTTTCCAGAGTTAAGTATGTTTTCTGAGTCTTGTTGGGCTGGGATTTCTTAGAGCAGAGAAGGCTGAGAGTGGACGTGGTTGAGGTGAACACAATTATGAAGCACAGAAGGTAGATAGGAAGAAGCCTTTCCCCTCGGTAGAGTCCAACCAGGGGCATAGATTTATGGATCAGGAGTTTTGGAGGGATTTGAGGAAAAATCTTTTCATCCAGAGGATGTTGGGATTGTGGGTCTCACTGACTGAAAGGGTGATAGAGGCGAGAGCACTCAACATTTAAGAAGCATTTAGATGAGCCATAGTGTACAAGGCTGAGGACCAAGTACTGGAAGATGGGATTAGAATAGATTGGTGCTTGAATGTGCTTGATGGCCAGCACTGTCACGAGGGGCCGAAGGGCGAAAGGCCTCTTTCTTTGTTGTAAAACTCTATGATTTAATGAATAAGAATGTCAGTGACCTTCCTTACAAAACAAGTGATAGCAAATTGTGAGATGTTACAAAAATCTCCATCTCCAATCTGGAAGGAGCTGACATGGGTTCATGGCCACAGACACCTTCACAGCCTCTGGCCCTGCTCTGTGGCTGCAGTTGCGGCTGGTGCAGGTGGCAGGTTTCAGTGAGAACATTCTTAATGAAATGCAGATGTCATGCGCACTGTTTCTGAGGTTTAAGTAGGAGAATACTCCTTGAAAATCTCGAATGGAAATTTGCCCCATCCATGGTCAGAATCGTTCTTCCCCCTCCCCCTCACCCTCCTCTCTCTCCGAGCTGGTCAGAGCAAACCATTCTCGGCACTTTTGACAAAAAAGTCTTCCCATGTTCCTAAGTAGGGACAAAATGAATGTCAGCTAAATTTACTGATGACACCAAGATAGGTAGGAAAGTAAGTTGTCAAGATGAGGTAGAGAGTTTGTAAAGGGATATAGGCCGGTTGGATGCGTGGGTAAAACAAATGGCAGATGGAGTGTAATATGGTAAAATGTGAACTTGTCCAGTTTGGCAGGAATAGTAATAAAATCTTCATTGTCACACGTAAGGTTACATTAACAGTGCAATGAAGTTACTGTGAAAATCCCCTAGTTGCCACATTCCGGCGCCTGTTCGGGTACACTGAGGGAGAATTCAGAATGTCCAAATCACATATCAAGCACATCATTCAGGACTTGTGGGAGGAAACCGGAGCACCCGGAGGAAACCCGTGCAGACATTGGGAGAACATGCAGATCCCGCACAGACAGTGACAGACAGGTCAGAAGTGGAGATGTCTGTTGGTGATTTCACAATGTTCACCACCATTTGTGACTCCTCAGATACTGAAGCAGTCCATGTCCAAATGCAACAGGACCTGGAAAATATCCAGGGTTGGAGTGACAAGGGGCAAGTAACATTCATGCCACACAAAGGCCAGGAAGTGAGCATCCCCAATAAGAGAGATTCTAACCATTGCCCATGACATTCAATGGAACCACGGTCCACAAGGCACAAGTCAAGAATGTGAAGGAATACTTTCCCCTTACCTGGATGAATGCAGCTCCAACGACAGTCAAGAAGCTTGACACCATCCAGGACAAAGTAGCCTGCATGATTGGCATCCCTTCCACAAATATTCAGTCCTTCCACCACCGATGCACAGTAATAGTCGGTGTGTACCATCTACAAAATGAACTGCAGGAACTCACCATGGCATCTTAGATTGCAGCTTCCAAACCCAAGACCACCACCATCTAAATGGACAAGGGCAGCAGTAACCTGGGAACATCACCACCTGGAAGTTCCCCCTCCAAGTCACTCACCGTTCTGACTTGGAAAGATATCATCGTTCCTTCATTGTGACTGGGTCAAAATCCTGGAACTCCCTCCCTAATAGTACAGTGGGTGCACCTACTCCTTATGGGCTGCAGCAGTTCAAGAAGACAGCTCACCACTACCCTCACAAGGACAATTAGGGATGGCAATAATTGCTGGCTAGCGATGCCCACATCCTGTGAATTAATTATTTAAAAATTGGTTATTTTGGTTTTTGGTTCCCCCACAGGGATTGTAACAATGGACAACCAGGAGTTCCCTGCGTACCTGTGTTGTTTGTGAAATCATTGATGGAAACTCGGACTGAAATGTGCTGGGCTCATTTTACTTGAGCAAAGATGTCCCTGTAGATGATGCCAGAATGGAGCTAACTTTGTGATAAGTGATATCGACGTGCAACATTATTTCTATGTTCAATTCCCATTCTGGCTCTGTTCTCAGTCTCCAATGCTCTTCCAATGAAGCTCCAAAGAAACCTGAGAATAGCGCCCCATGAGCATTTACCATTGGGACTCAATAAGGAGTTCAACATTTTGAGATCAGAATTATTGCTCCTTTTTTGGACAGCAGGAGCTGGTAATAATAGTTCTGTTGCAATTTACAGCTCCTCTAGACCCATCTTTTGTTTCTTATCCAATTCCTGTCCCCTTTCAACTTGTACCATTGACCCTTTTATCATTTTAGTCACTTCTGCCTTCTAACCTATCACAGACTTTTGTTCTGTTCTCCCCTCCTCTCCCCACCACCTTAAAACTTGTTATATTCCTAATGTCTTCCAATTCCCAACAAAAGGTTACCGACCTGAAACATTGACTACGGGAGCAATTCTCCCAAATAATTTCTAAGTGTGTCTCTGGTGGGAAATTAGGTCAATTCCTGCCGGGTTGTTTGGCGCAATGCAGTTTGTAATCTACCTATTTGGAGGTTGGGGTGAGCTGCACCCTGATTGAGGGACGCAGAGCTGAAGACGCCGGCAGGTCCGGCTCCTCCGAGATCTGGGCAACATTCATAAAGGAAGATCTTATCTCAGGAAAACTCTCAGCCCCCCACCCCGCCCCATTGCCAGTACCAGCACCCCCCCCTCTCAACCCCCCACCCCGCCCCATTGCCAGTACCAGCAACCCCCCGCCCCGGTGAGCTATGGGGCTGGCCAAATACACCATTCCATGTTAGAACTGCCAAGGTGCCAGGGCACTGCGCTGTCATGTTTCCGACCAGCTGAGGGCTACAATGGTCTCCAAACCCACTCCCATCTGCATGGTCATCACTTTATTTTTTAAAATGACTTTTACTGAGTTATAAAGCGCGGGCTCAGAGTGTGGACAGGGGCGAACCCCTAATCCAACTCCTTGCCTGCTCCAAAAACCAATTCAAATTCAAATTGAATCCAATTCATGGTCCCCACAAGTGAGACAAACCAGATCTGAGCCACAAGGCAGAGCAGATGCTGCTCTTGATCTTGGCCAAAAGGCCGAGAAGCGATATCACTTCTGATCTCCATCACTCTGGCTACACATTGCAACGACGGGTGGGAGAATTCCAGGAACCAGGAGAATCCGGCTTAAAACAGAACCTGCAGATTTAAATAAGGGTGTTGGGCACGAACCTGATCACGGCATCTGGAGCGGTCAAGGAACATCGGAAATTGATTGACACCCGGAGCAAGTCCTTTTTCAGGCCTCTCCCGGGATTTTCCCAACTTCGCAGAATTTGCGCTGGGAGCAATGCGGCTGGAGAATCGCCCCGCTGCTTCTCTACCTGTGCTGCCCAAATATTTCCAGAAGCTTCTGTTCATGTTGTACATTTAAGAACTGAACTTGTTCATCATTACTGACTTAACTAAATACAAATAACAGACTGATGCTTGAGCAAGATTTCTTCACTTGTGCCAGGCATAGGTTGCTGTAAGCACATTAAATCTTGTCGAAGTTATAATTTGTGTTCTGCAATCTTTTCACTTCATGGTCATGCAGAAACTTAAACAGCATTTTGTCTCCAGCACGAGTCTGTTTAATGCCGTATGTTCATGTTTTTCAGAACATAGAACATAGAACATAGAACAGTACAGCACAGAACAGGCCCTTCGGCCCTCGATGTTGTGCCGAGCCATGATCACCCTACTCAAACCCACGCTATACCCGTAACCCAACGGGGAATGGGCAGCATCCAGATATACATCTCAAATGGTCAATTCGGCTCATTTAAATATGTCGGGGCCCAATTCCCCCGAGGTCCAGGAACTAGCAGCCTGGCCTGGGAGACGTCGCCATGGTGCTGTTTAGCACTGGTCTACAGAAACGGGGGCCAGGCGTCACGGCACCCGGGGAAGGGGGGGTGGTTCCCCAGGCGATTGGAGACTCATGGGTGGTCGGCGACAGGGCAGGATGTCACCCTGGCTCTCCCTCTGGCACCCAGACAACTTGGCAGTGCCAGGGCACTCAGGTGCCAGGGTGCCACTGCCAGCATCGGTGCCTGAGGGGGGGGGGGGCATGCCCATGAAAGGATGTGTGTACGAAGGGCGGGTATGAATAGATCGCTTAACGGTTGGGGGGGGGGGTTAATGGGGGGGGTCCTGAAATGGAGGTGAGGGGCTTGAAAGAGGCATTAAAAGGACGGTCCCTAAGCTACCCCATAGCCGAGTGGCCTCATTTGGTTGGGGTGGGGTGGGGGAGAGTGAAATTACGTGTGGGTGGGGGATGTGGGGCCCACAAACGGGGTCAGGTCGAACAGCACTTGAGGGTGGGGTGCAGGGGTCTCACAGGCGATCAGTGACCCTACCCAGGCAACTGGCGCTGATGCCACCTGGGCACCTTTGCACTACCAGCCTTGCACCCTGACAGTGCCACTTGGCTACCCTGGCACTGCCACCTCATCATCAGCCTGGCACTGCCAGGGTGCCCAGGTGGTGCTGGCAGGGATATTGCCAGGCCGGCAGTGCCAACGTGCCCAGAAGTAACGCTTTGTTTTTGGTGAGATCATGCTCTAAGTTTGGGTAAATACCATTGCGGTTCTCACTGAAACAAACGGTGAGAGATTCTCTGCCAAACTCATCCAAAATGACACGGAGAATTAAAAAAATATATTTTTATTCAGGTTTCACATTTTATACAATACAAAATAAACACGGCTGTGTAGACCAGATACAATTTACAAAAGCCAAACATTGGAGGGAACCCCCAAGTCCCTACCCCCCCCCTTACCCATCACCAACTCCCCTGCCCTTTTATATTACTTTACTCAATTTTTACATCTGTACATTGTACAATAGGTGAATGAGACAGTTCGATGTATAGTTTTGTTACTGTTGGCCATATTATTCGCAGCACAGGGGTTAGCACTGTTTCTTCACACTGCCAGGGTCCTGGGTTCAATTCTCAGATTGGGTCACTGTCTATGCAGAATCTGCACGTTCTCCTCGTGTCTGCGTGATTTTATTCCGGATGCTCGGTTTCCTCCCACAAGTCACGAAAGTCGTGCTTGTTAGGTGAATTAGACATCCGGAATTCTCCATCCGTGTAGCGAACAGGTGCCGGAGTGTGGTGACTAGGTAATTGCATTGCAGTGTTAATGTAAGCGTACTTGCGGCACAAATAAAGATTATTTAATATGGCTTTGTTGGGAGGGTGGGCCTTCTGGCCCCTTCTCGGTCTCTTCCTATTTCTAGCTACCTGTGTGATAGGTAACCAGTGCTACTCAATCCTTGGTTGATGGTGGGGTCTTCTCAATCTTGATGAAGAAGACTCTAACTTGTCCAGTTACAATAAAGGTTTATTCAGTAAATGTAACAGCAAGTGCATGAGTTCTTTACTTTAACTTTGATACTAATGATAAGGTTAACAAGATCCAACAACAGTAACTATATGTAACTCCACTAACTATCTGTACTATTCTAATATTACCCTGATCACAGTGCGCCCGAGAGAGAGAGCGAGTCAGCGAGAGAGAGAGAGAACGAGAGAGAGAGAGCGAGCGAGAGAGAGAGAGAGAGAGAGAGACTGAGGGAGACACAGTGTGGTTGCTTTTTGTATCCCTGTAGGTCCGGCCCTCTAGTGATCATGTGGTGCTGCTGATTATACATTGACCCCTTGTGTACATGCGCATACAGAAATCACTACATCCAGCCTTTTTTCTTGTGTTACATATTTTCTGTATGTTGTAAATAAAATTGAACAAACATAATGGATGCAGTTTTCTTGAGACAGGTAGACAAATAATGCTGTGTATTATTTGTGATGATATTGATGATTATACAAAGCTAATTAATATCTATGAGTCCAAACTCAATAAAAAAAAGAGTCTGTGAGTCCAAACGTCATGAATTTATTCGGTTGAGTTGCTTTCTTCTTCTGTTGTTGAAGTGGTGATGTTGATATTGTTATATCTTTGTGAGCATCATCAGTGTTCCTGTGTTTAAGTAACCAAGAAGTCAGCAATGAGATGTTTGAACGTTCGAATCACTTTGTTGTCTGATTTATAATTTTTTGTTTTCTATGCTTGTGGTAGTGATGCTATGTTACATCTTTGTTGTCTGACCTCGACTTTTTCCTGTGCATATGGTATTGATTCTGTATGTCATCTTTGTCATCTGACCTGGACTTTTTCTTGTGTTTGTGGTATTGATTCTGTATGTCATCCTTCTTGAAAGCTGGTTTGCTTGTTTGTTGTGGAGCAAATGTGAATTTGTGAGATTCTTTGTCATGCCATGGCATGTTTGTACTCTTGTCATTGTTTTGCTTCTTGTTGTTTTTGTTGTTCTTGTAGTTTGTGCTGTTGTTGTGCTTCTGGTTTCACTCAATGAGTGTTCCGTGTGGACAATTTGAGTAATTGTCACAGTTATTGGCGTCAGTGTCCTTTGTGGTGTCTGTTACATTGAGCGTTCCTTTTGAGAATTGTGAGATGTTGTATTGATGTTCGTGACGTCAGTCATTTGTGGTGGATTTGATTGCACTTCTTTGTTTCCTTGATGCCCCTCTGCTGGAGACATTTCCGGTACATTTCAATCATCTGTGATCTCTTTATGCTCCTCTTCAGGAGATATTTCTGGTTCATTTGAATCACCTTTGATTTCTTGGTGCTCCTCTTCTGGAGTTAAAATCTTCAAGATTTCAATTGACCTGGTCTCAATGGATCCAAGAGTAGACCTACTCTGTGCGTCTGTGCAGACGAGCTGAGATCTGTCAGTCTCACTGCGACCCTGCAAACTCTGTATGTCGAGTGTGATCACTTTATCACTGTTTTCACACACAGTGGGTAGACATTCAGTGTCTTCTTGCCAGTTAAATGAGCTGGGTAGACTTTCATAGTCTGCTGCTGGTCGCTCAGATAAGGTGGATAGACCTTCATAGTTTCCTTCATGCACGATTGTCGCACTTTAATTGTTTCCATTCTGGAGTCTGTCGCCGTGGAGGCTTGTATCACTCTCTCTGTGGAGTCTTTCATCGCTCTCTCTGTGGAGTCGTGCAGTGTTCTCTCTGTGGAGTCGATTTGTGCTCTTTGCGTTCCATCGCCTTCTTCTTGGATATTGCTGTCATCCAATGTATCGACGATCATGGTATTGGATTCACCTACCCTGAGAAGATTCGTGTTGAGCTTTTCAACCGTGTTGCTGTTGCAATGACCATCAATTCCGAATAGCTCATCCATGTCTGAGCAGTAGTCTTCAATGAACAAATCATCTATTTTCATTTCGGATTTGTCACTGTTATTTCTATGTCCAATGAGGAACTCATCATCTCAGTAGTAATCATCAATGGACAAATCCTCTCTTTTTACTTTGGATTTGTCATTGTGCTCTCCTCTTTGGGTGTTGCAAACTGATTGTTCCAGGGTGCTGCGGAGGTAATCTTTAGCTGTGGGTGGAGGCTCGGGCTTCATTCTGTCGTTCGAGGAAATAAATGTGTGTTTTGTAGCTTTAAATTTCTTTTTTGCAATTTTCGAGCATTTCCCTTTTAAGTGGGCGTGGTCCAGGTCCTCTGACATCATGACGCTGGTGACGTAAAGCGAGGAATCGATTGCGCATGTGCCGTCCGAACTTCCTTGACTGTGCGCTCTTTTCGCAACTGCATGCAAGTGTATTTTGCCGTTTTTAAATCTGAGAAGTGCTCATGTGCGTATTGGTTGGAACGCTCTCGCTCAAGATGGCTGCCAATCAAAAAGTGCTGTTGCATCGAGTGAGATCCTGCCTCTGCCTGGTGGTAAATTTTGGCGCCGTTTTTTCTTTGCATAAATTGAAGGTACTGATTTATTTTGTGTTCATGCACTACCCACTGTTTAATCGCGATTTCTAGTTTTAGATACTGTTGTTGTGAAAGTTTGTTCACTAAATTTTTATCAGATAGTCCGTAAATTAATTGATCTATTATCATCACATCTATGAGATGTCCGAATGCTGCGATGCCTTCCGTGGTCGAACATTTATCCACATTTTTTTCTCTTGTTTTTTAACCTTATCTAACTAGTTCTGTTAACGCCACTCACCTGGTACCATGTCTAGCTACCTGTGTGATAGGTAACTAGTTATACTCAATCCTTGGTTGATGGCAAGATCTTCTGAATCTTGATGAAGGTTCTTGATGAAGTCATCCAGTAACAACAAAGGTTTATTGAGTAACTATAACAACAAGTGCATGAGTTCTTTACTTTAACTTTGATTCTAGTGATAAGGTTAACACGATCCAACAACAGTAACTATATGTGATTCCACTATATGTACTATTCTAACATTACCCTGATCACAGTGCACCCGAGAGAGAGAGAGACTGAGGGAGACACAATGTGGTTGCTTTTTATCTCCCTGTTGGTCCGGCCCTCTAGTGATCATGTGGTGCTGCTGATTACACATTAACCCCTTGTGTACATGCACATACAGAGATCACTACAACCTACTGATTTTTCCCTTGCTGCTCCCCTTCCTCCCACCTGTATCTGTGGTCCACCAGGCCTCCATAGCACCATTCACACTGGTCTTCCACCTCCGGGAAGAACCTGTTCATGTGGGTTCTGGTGAGGTGCGCTCACTGCACCACTTTGTACTGCATGAGGATTAGCCTTGTGCAGGAGGTGGTGGAGTTAGCCCTGCTCAGTGCTTCACTCCAGAGTCCCCACCCTATGTCTGTCCCTAGTTCGTCCTCCCACATCTGTCTTGCTCCATGTAATAGTGTTCTCACCTTCCTAACAGTTGTCCCTAAATGTCCCCACAGTTCCCCTTCTCAATACTGTCCACGTCTATCAGTTCCTCCAGCAATGTGTCTATCCGGGCCAGGGGGTACTTCGCCGTCTCCTTGCGGAAAATGTTTTTCATTTGCAAGTGTTGGAGCTCCTGTCCGTTCGGTAGCTCCAGTCTTCCTGTCAGCTGGTCCAGGGTTGTGAGTCTGTCCCCCATGTAAATGTCCCAAATCGCTAGCGTCCCCCCAGCCTGTCTCCACGTCTTAACAATGGCGTCAAGCATGGCTGGTGGGAATTTGTGGTTACGGCATATGTGGGCCATGGTGGACATCCCGGTTAAGCCGACGTGCTGTCTCATCTCGTTCCAGATTTTAACATGGCTACCACCACTTGGCTGGATGTGTACTTTGCCAGGGTGGTTGGGAGCACTGTCGTGGCTGGGGCTGGGAGGGTTGTTCCTGTACAGGACGACTCCTCCATTTTCACCCATTCCTTGCTCGGCTCCCTTTCTCACCCCCTCACTCTCTCGGCCGTGGCTTTGGTGGTATTGCGGGTTCGGAAGGGCTAGGCCTCCCATATTTCTTCTCTGCAGGTGTATTTTTAAGGATTCTTGCCCACACAAACGCCACAATCATTTTGTCTAATCCTTGAAAAAAGGCCTTGGGGATGAAGATCGGTTTGGATCTTCTCAATGGTATTGAAATTTCAGAGTTAAGATCCTGACCAGTGAGGTCCTAATTGAGAGAGCTAGGTTACATTTATTCTAGTCTTTGCTGTGACCCTCCCTGGTAACTTGATCTAGATCGTACTATTTATTTCAACGTTTTAACTAGTTTTGGCCTTTTTAAAAGATTTTGGTATTTGATTGAATTTCAGTCCCCTTCGTAATGATAAAACTGGGACAGCAAACCCTGTGAAGAAGCAGGGATTAATTCTGAACTTCCACATTTAACTACGGATGTGCAGATACTGGAAGTTGTGCTATCAGCCTTGCACTGTAGTGGTGCAAATAGTGATATTGTCACTGTTACAAATTCTAGGCCACTATAGATAAATATATCTAAGAAAGGTGAGGCCATTGCTTTCAATGGATCATATACAGTTTGCATTGCTTTGCCTGTTGTTGCTAATTGTGCTTTTACTTAATTGCTCTGTTTAATAACCTTTTCTCTAGAGTCGCCAGGTATCTTTCTGATACCACCACGAGGTTCAAAGCCAAGTGCTGATCAATAACTCAATACACCAGTTAATAAGTTTCAAATCAAAACACATTTATTATACACAGTCAATCACTACTCATGCATACAACTTTACTTACTAGACTATCTCTAACACTAAAAGACCTATACATAGCTTTGGAAATGGCCCACCAGGTCAGGGGAACATTGGCCTTTCGTTCGATTCTGAGGCTGCAGGGTGGTATGGACTAGTAGCGCCTATCTCGTAAGCGTGCATTGACTGGAGACTTACTTGGTTGGTGAAGCTGCTGGGCAGGTCTCTCCTTGTTGAGAGTCACGGTCAAGAGTTGTTTTGAGCTGCTGAGAGACCCTGCCAAGAAGAACAAATTGAACTTGGAGCTCTGTTTTATAGCCCCCAGCGGTTTCGCACCCTTTTGGGCGGACCCCAGGCCTGGTCCCAATCAATTCGACCAAGTCCCAATCACTTGAATCGATTTCTCCAATACTGGAGCTGTTCCCTGATCACTGGGCGGTTCCTATGTGTCCGTTGGCCTTCCTTTGTCCTGGCTCCCGCTGGCGCCAGGGAGTCTGGTTTAGTTCCGATCGTTTCAATGTATCTAATTGTTCCTGGGGAATGCTCATTAGTATGTAGATGGTTGCTGGTTTCGGTTCTGTCTGGGGTTTTGCAAGTCTTAATATACAGGAAACCTTGCACCTGCTTGTTTCCCTGTGCCTGACCACTTTTCCCTGTGTTCTTTGCAGGCCTCCATTTTGGAATCTGGAAGTGGCCAACCGAGGTGGCTACACTATCACTAATTTGTACCAACTGCAATAGATAATTAACCATTGCCAAAATCAGTGAAAGGGGAGAGCTTTTATTCTGGTGGGCTGCTCCTCTCAGCCAATTTGATGATCAAATCCTCAGCCAAGTGTGGTGTCAATCTAGATCAGAGCGGGTTCATTCGCTAGATAGCTCATCTCAGCTCAGAAGATTTATTTAAGAACTCGATTGTAACTTTGGCATTTCTATTTGCTCATCTATCGTTTTGTGGCATTGCTGACTAACCATGAATTTGGGATTACCATACCTGAAAAGTTACATTATCTAATGAGTCAATCAAAAAATGACTTAAGATACACAGTGGATAGGCAACAATACAAACTCCAGTGAAAATTAAATATTTCAAGTAAAATAATCTTATCCCATTGTGTAGAAAGAGGCTGTGGTGTTATTCACCCTTGGGTAACATGGACTGCAACTGGAGTCTGTTGTACTTGAAAGTAGACTCCAAACTGATGTTAACAAATTCAATAATGCTTTATTGAATTTGTTAAGCAGTGCACAGTTTGCTATGGGTTTACACTCTACTAATCTAAGCATGCTTACTATAATTAACTAGTCAAGACTAGCTCTGAGCCATGTGCAGAAGGTGCTAACTGATATATACACCCTGACTGTCACTACAGTTAGCACCAGTGGAAAGAGGCGAAGTGTTGATGCCTTGTGTGTTTTGTAGTGGGAAACCACCTTCTAGTGTTCTGCCTGGTGATTGGTTGTATTCTGTCCTGTGTGTTATTGGCTGTCACAGCCTGTTTATATACATGAGTGCATATTATGACCAAGGCCATTCTGCTCATCATGCCTGTGCTACTTGTTTGAAAGTGCGACCCAGATTGTCCCACTCCAGATTTTCCCCTTAATCCCTTCAATTAACCCCTTGAAGAACATATCCAGTTGCTCTTTCAAAGTTCAGATCATACGTTTCAGATTTTACCAAGCATATGTCATTTCCCTACAAGTTCTTGAGCAAACTATTTTAACCTCTATTTTGAATATGTGCACTAGGTCTCTGTTAAACTTCCTTATGCCCAAGAACAATCCCAGCATCTCCAGTCGCTATGATGTCAGACCAGACATCAACAGAGGCTGGATACTGGACAGAAACCCAATATTTTATTTTAATTTTGTACAACTGAGTGGAAAAGGATAACTCACTCAAAGAATCATTTCACACAAATAGGGATACGGTATAGTATTAAAATTTCTTTAAAATCAGTCATAGAATTTACAATGCAGAAGGAGGCCATTCAACCCATCCAAGTCTACGTCGGCTCCTGAAAGAGCATCCTACACAAGCCCACACCTCCACCCTAGCCCCGTAACCTAGCAATCCCACCTAACGTTTGGACACGACAGAGCAATTTAGCATGACAAATCCACTGAACCTGCACATCTTTGGACTGTGGGAGGAAACTGGATCACCCGGAGGAAATCCATGCAGACATGGAGAATGTGCGGAGTCCGCACAGACAGTGACCGAAGCTGGGAACCGAACCAGGTCACAACAATCCCTCTTGGACTCTCCCTGTTCCTCAATCTCTTCAGGCTCATCTTGTCCCCAATGAAATGGACAGGTTCAGTTGCTCTTGTTCTTCACTCCGTGAGGGAGTTATTTCTTGCAGACCCACCCAACCAAATCCTTCAATGCCTCCAATCAGCCTCAATCTTTAATACAGGAAGATTCAACCTCATCTCTTATGCCCCATTCTTCATTCTGGCCAATCAGCATCAAGCCTGCTCAGAACAAGATGTCTCCTTTGATGTTTGAATCTTCAATTCCCAAATCCTGATAGGAGAGCTTGAAAGGCAGAACAATCAGATCAGAGGTGCCACCGTTCCATTAGCCTCGTTTAACAACCATGCAGTTATCAGATTCCATCTGTACCACTGACCTGCAAACAGTTAGATATCAGAGACCTGAATGAAGTTCAGGCACCAGATCAGACCATGTCAGTTCTCGACAGTCACACAATGTTCCCCCTCTCGAGAGGGGTGGGGGTGAACACCCTGGGAATAGAGTGATCGCCCTCTTCAGGGGGTGGGTGATCTCCTAAGGAGAGAAGAAGACAGCCACACCAGCCAGGCCCAGCTCCACAAGAAGGTCCTAGACCTACTCACATCCCCTTCCCCACAATGTGGCCAAACAGGGGTGGGAAGAGAAAGAGGGGGACTGAAATACAGAAAATTAACAGCCCTCACAGAAACAGCCCTTTCAAATAAGAACCATTCAAGGAGATGTGGTTCTTGCAGCTTTTGGGTGCACAAACCCCAGTCATTATTTCCATGGACTCAGACTAACCAAATACAGAGACCAATCAGCTCCCAGACACAAGGAATCACTGCTTTATTGATAATTCATTTGATCACTGCTTTATTGATAATTAATTGGATCACCGAGTGAACAGAGTTTGATTGCGTTTCCTGTACAGGAACAAGGTGATCAATGACGCAGAGATCAGAGAGACAGCTGTCACAGTCAGGGTCACGCTCAGGATTCACCTCAGACTCCACACCTACAAACCAATGAGAAGCCAATGGTTAGTGAAGGAAACACTGAGGGGAAAATGGAAACCAGCAGTCAGCCAACTCACCACCTGGAGACCTCTCCTGCATCCTTCCCTCATTCAGGGAGTCTGTTGCCAGGTTGGTCACATCAGTATCCAGAATGATCAGGGGTCCAAGTGAGGCCTCAGCCTCCCACTTCAATCCAACTTCATTCTCTGCAATATCAAACATTCCAGTTAGAGAGGGGAAAGGGGAAACGTCCACCATCTAGAGGATCAATATCCTACCAGCTTCAGCTACAAGATCTCTCCTTCCTCTGGATCCAAATCGCAGCTCCCTTGTGGCACAGTTACCCACATGGCAACAGGCACAAATGTCAATGCTCGATTCCTCCAATGGGGTCCAGCTAAGCGTGAAAAAAAATACCAGTCAACCAACTGCGTTGTGTATCACTTCTCCACAAAAACCCATCGGAGAGAGAGAGAGCGCACACTTACATATTCTGCATCTTCTGGAAAGTACAAGCTTTGTTCTTGGAATCTTTCCGATCCACTGGAACTACTTTCAGGTGGCAGGTGATGAAAATCTGGAGGGAAACATCAGCACGTTGTTATTTAATGACTCCCTCCCAACACAGAGACACCAATGATCAGTTTCCTCTTACCAACGAACGGTCATCTCCAAAGAAACGGAATGCATCCAGGTCAAACCGGAGCTTGTCCGTCTCCCGCTCGCCACTTGGCAACACAAAGGTTGAAAAGGAGTCCTCAGCTTTACTGTCCAGGAGGCAACTGAAGATAGATTAAAAAGGGACATGAAGTGAATCAAGTGAAGCCAGTGAGATGGGAGCAGCTGGAGAAAGCAGAGAGCTCCTTACCCACTGTAGTCAATGATGCTGTATCTCGGGGTGGAGTCCTTGTCTGGGCTCAATGTAGCTACACAGCGGTCAATGTAGAGCTTCAGGGGCATGTGGTTGCTCATTGAAACAGAGGCCTCAATGTGAATGAGGTCACCCAGGTAGTAGACAGTGGAAGTGCGCTCTGTAAGCCAGTCACCTGAAGAACAAGAGGACAAGGGTTGGAGACAGTGGGTGTCACTCCCAGTGAGTGAAGACAGGAAATCACTCCCCATCACATACCATTCATTAGGCGCAGAGAGAATGAAAGATGTCCTTCTCCAGACCTGGTGGAGCTGAATGGGATCCAGGTAGGCCTGATGGGGTTACTGCTCACATTGCCCTTCCTGGAAAGACAGCAGAGTCATTTTAGGACAACTTCAGAGAACATCAACAGCTGTGGATCTTATTCAGCATCCAATAAAGATTCTCACCTAAAGTAACGACACTCAATGGGAACGACAGCTCCATTCGTTCTCACAATGACAGATCCATGATACTCTGGGCTGTGGGTCAGGTGGGTGGTGTAGATCAGGAAATCTCCAGACATCTGAAAGACACCAGGTTAAGGAATGAAGAATTGATCTGAAAGGAGAAAGTTCTACACAGGGGTGAACAATGAACTCACCCCATCTAATTAATACAAGTCTCAAGGGGATTGACATGGTCAGCACAGAGAGGCTGCTGAGCCCCACATGGAGTGTCTATGCGGGGGGGGGGGGGGGGGGGGGGGCAGTGGGGTGTCAATCATTTAGGATAAACATGACAAAGAATTTCTTCATTTAGCAGCTCATGAATCATTTTAATTATCTATCCCAGAAAGCTGGGAATGCTCAGTCACTGAGGATATTCAGGACAAATGGAATCAAAGGGTAGCACAGTAGCAGAGGGGGGTTAGCACAGCTGCATCACAGCACCAAGGTCACAGGTTCAATCCTGGCTCTGGGTCAGTGTCTGTGGTGAGTTTGCACATTCTCCATGTTTGCATGGATTTCACCCCCACAACCCAAAAGATGTGCAGGGTAGGTGGACTGGCCACATTAAATTGCCCCTCAACTAGAACAAAAATGAATTGCATTGTGGAAAATCCAGCCCTGGTCTTAATGAATGGGGAACAGGCTGAAGAGTCTGTTCAGCCTCATCTTGTTATTAGTGTTGCTCAGCAACCTCCAGCCATTTAAACAAAGAGAGATCATTAGCACAAGACCAGGATCAATTAACAGTGAATTGATTCAATAAAAGGACAGCTTCAGTTAACAGGAAAAGGAGCCACAAGTTGGCAATAATATGGAGCCTGGAAAAAGAATAGTTTCAATCCAGCTAGTTTGGGGGTTTAAGACACAGGAGACCAGTATCCTCAATATCAATGATATCTCACCAAGTGCTGGAATAAAGAGCGTAGAACAATCTCCAGCCAGGGCTTAGAGCCAGAGTTGAGGTTTGACATTACCTGCAATTTGCTGCCACACTCGTGGAGCCCATAGTCAAAGAGGACAGTGTGGTTCTGAGAGTAGATCCTGGTTGGCCGACAGCCTGCTGCCCCCAGGGTCAGGTCAGCAGCTTTAACCAGGTGCCTGGTTCCAAATAAATCCAGCTGGACCCTGACCAGCAGCTTGTCCTCTGCACACTGCACCACCACAGTCTGCAGTGGAGACACACTTTGACCCTCAGACACACGGAAATGGGAACCAAAGGGAGGAAGAGGGACTCTCTGAGGCACAGAGGTGGCTTTGACTCTGCTCCATGGAAACCTCTGGCCTCGAAACTGTTGCCAAGTATCAGAGGAACAAACAGTTCCAACTAACACCAGCACTGGGAACAAAGCCCTCACTCCAAAATCCCCCATGATACCAAACAACTGAACCATCCTGTCCACCAGGGAGCAGCACCTTTTATACTCACAACCTGTACTCACCTGAACTCTTTTCGGTCAATCAGCTAATTATAATAAAAGAAACAAACTCAGGGACAAATTAAAAGGGGCTGCTCCTGATAAGGGCACTGTCCAAACAATAATAATAATCTTTCTTATTGTCACAAGTAGGCTTATATTAACCTATTTAATGTAAGTTAATGAAGTCGCTGTGAAAATGCGCCAGTCGCCACACTCCGGCGCTTGTTCGGGTACACGGAGGGGGAATTCAGAATGTCCAAATTACCTATCCGCACATCTTTCGGCACCTGGAGGAAACCAACGTCGACACGGGACGAACGTGCAGACTCCGCACAGACAGTGACCCAAGCCGGGAATCGAACCTGGAAACGTGGTGCTGTGAAGCAACAGTGCTAACCACTATGCAACCGTGACACAGAGGGCGCAATTCTCCGCACTCACGACGGTGCGGAGAATAGCGGGCGGCGTAAATTTTTACGGCCACGCTGGTCCGACGCCCTCCCGCTATTCTCCACCCCCAAGCCCGCCTCCCGACACGAATCGCTGCCCGCCGTTTTTTTACTGCGAGCAGCGATTCTTAGCTGGCCGATGGGCCGAATTCCAAGCCCTTTACGACCGTTTTTATGAACGTCAAACACACCTGGTCTGACCGTTCGTAAAAACGGCCGTAAAGTCCCGATCTGGGGAACCATGGCACCGATTGGCACGGCAGTACCACGGCCGTGCCAAGGGTGCCATGGGCCCACGATCGGTGGGCACCGATCGCGGGCAGTGGGTACTTACCCCACGCACTCTTTATCCTTCCGCTGCCCCGCTGTATCCATTCGCGGGGCGGCTGAGGGGCATACCGGCCCGCGCATGCGCGGGTTTCACGCAAATGCGTGATAACGTCCAAATGCGTGATAACGTGCATGCGCGGCTGACGTCATCTGACGCGTCAGCCGTCGCTAACTCTGGCTAGCGGGCTTAACGAAATTCTTTAAGCCCGCGATGCCGGAGTTCACGGCCGCGGGATGCTAGCCCCGACCGGGGACCAGAATCGGTTCCCGGTTGGGGGGGCGGAGGCTGGCGTCACACCCGCCCGTTTTTGACGCCAGCCTCACGATTTCTCCCGGGTGCGGAGAATCACGCCCCATGAAACAAGACAATAGCTTACAATTATCCCTTAAACAATGCTAATGAATGCAGTGACACAATAACCCTTAACTGCTATCTTTATTTCCACTCAAACAACAAAATTATCTCAGGTCACAATCCATTTTTAAATACGGTGAGCACTCAGGAATACTTGCGATATAGAGTTGTCTTGGATACTCGACTTTGTGAAAGAGAGATCTTTTGAGACTGTTTGAAAGAAAGAGACCTGACACCCTGTCAGAGTAATGCAGAATCTCTGACTGTATTTCTTCAGAAACCTTCTCGGCTCAACTTCCAGCCAAAAGCTAACACTGAAAGCCTTAACATCTGACTGCTTCAACTCCTGGCTCCCATTAACTACATCATCTCACTAAGCTGAACACAGTGCCTCTAAATATCTACGCTCCAGGGAACCTTCTGAATAGAAAATAACATTCCATTAACCCAAACCTTTATGATGCTTTAATTGCACCTCTGGTTCCAAAAACCCAAGCTGACTTTCAAATGAGGATTCTTAAAAACCAAATGCAACAAGACCTGGAAAATATCCAGGCTTGGAATGACAAGTGGCAAGTAACCTTCATGCCACACAAGTGCCAGGAAGTGACCATCCCCAATAAGAGAGATTCTAACCATTGCCCCATGACATTCAATGGCACCACCGTCCACAAGGCACAAGTCAGGAATGTGATGGAATACTTTCCACTTACCTGGATGAATGCAGCTCCAAAGACAGTCAAGAAGCTTGACACCATCCAGGACAAAGCAGCCTGCATAATTGGGAAGATCTTATCTCAGGAACTCTCAGCCCCCCACCCCGCCCCATTGCCAGTACCAGCACCCTCCCCAGGTGAGTGACAGCTCGCTATGGGGATGGCAAAATGCACCGCCCCGTGTTAGAACTGCCAAGGTGCCAGGGCACTGCACTGCCATGTTTCTGACCAGCTGAGGGCTAAAATGGTCTCTGAACCCACCCTCATCTGCATGGTCATCACTTCATTTTTTTATGGGCTCAGAGTGTGGACAGAGGTGAACCCCTAATCCAACTCCTTACCTGCTCCAAAAACCAATTAAAATTCAAATTGAATCCAATTCATGGTCCCCACAAGTGAGACAAACCAGATCTGAGCCACAAGGCAGAGCAGATGCTGCTCTTGATCTTGGCCAAAAGGCCGAGAAGCAATATCACTTCTGGGGCGATATTCTCCGACCCCCAGCAGGGTCGGAGAATTGCCTGGGGGCGACTAAAATCCTGCCCCCACCGTGGCAGAGATTCTCCGCCACCCGGGAAGTGGCGGTGGCGGGAACCTCGGCACTCCGAACGGAGAGGCCCCTGCGGTGATTCGCGATGTGGGGTTCTCTTCCGCCTCCGCCATGGCGGAGGCCGTGGCGGACGCGGAAGAAACTAGTGCAGCCAGGGCACTGAGGTCCCGCCGCTGGGAGGCCTCTCCCGCCGCCGAGGTTTAAACCACCTCTGGAACGGCGGGCTCAGCGGCGCGAGCAGGCCCCCGGGGTCCTGGGGGGCGGGAGGCGATCGAACCCCGGGGGGTGCCCCCACGGTGGCCTGGCCCGTGATCGGGGTCCCCCCCCTCAGTGTCCGCGCCAGTGCCCTGGCTGCACTATATATTTCCGCGTCCACCACAGCCTCCGCCATGGCGGAGGCGGAAGAGAACCCCACATCGCGCATGCGCCGGCAGTGACGTCAGCGGCCAGCGCATGCGCGGACCGGAGAAAGCCTTTCGGCCAGCAGCGCATGACGTCAGCGGCCAGCGCATGCGCGGACCGGAGAAAGCCTTTCGGCCAGCCCTGCTGGTCTTCTTGTGCAAACAGCTCCGGCGCGGGGCTGGCCCCCAAAGGAGAATTCCCCACCTTTGGGGAGGCCCGACCCCTGAGTGGTTGGTGCCACTCCCCTACTCCGGGACCCTCCGTCACGCCGGGTAGGGGAGAATGCCGCCCCTGATCTCCATCACTCTGGCTTCACATTGCGCCGGTTGGTGGGAGAATTCCAGGAACCAGGAGAATCCGGCTTAAAACAGATCCTGCAGATTTAAATAAGGGTGTTGGGCATGAACCCGATCACGGCATCTGGAGCGGTCAAGGAGCATCGGAAATTGATTGGCAAGTCCTTTTTCAGGCCTCTCCCGGGATTTTCCCAAGTTCGCAGAATTTGCGCTGGGAGCAATGCGGCTGGAGAATCGCCCCGCTGTTTCTCTACCGGTGCTGCCCAAATATTTCCAGAAGTTTCTGTTCATGTTGTACATTTAAGAACTGAACTTGTTCAACATTACTGACTTAACTAAATACAAATAACAGACTGATGCTTGAGCAAGATTTATTTACATGTGCCAGGCATAGGTTGCTGTAAGCACATTGAATCTTGTGGAAGTTATAATTTGTGTTCTGCAATCTTTTCACTTCATGGTCTTGCAGAAACTTAAACAGCATTTTGTCTCCAGCACAAGTATGTTTAATGCCGTATGTTCATGTTTTTCAGAACGATGCCTGTTTAGTGCCTGTTGATGACCCAAAGGCCACCAGTGCCACAGAGGAAATAAATACTGTGACTAGTTCTATTACGATGCAGGAGTACTTTGCCAACAGGATGGCTCAACTGAAAAAATCAAAAACAGGGCATGAGATCGATCGAAGCAGTGCTGTTCAGGAACTCGAAGGAGATGATTTGAATTAATTCAAAGAAGTAAAAATTAAATCCAAAACGAAGTAAAAACGCTGCAGAGGAGATGCTGACAGGATTTGTAACTTCAACCAACTGTCTCTCCCCACAAAGCAAGTCGAGGGTGAAGGTGATGGAGAACTAAATAGTGGTCTGATAGAAGACAGCCCAGTTAAGGAAAATTACCAGACTAAAAGAAACTCCAGAAAAAGCAGAGCGAAACCTTCGGTGTTACTCAACCAGAATATTTGTCCTTTAGGAGAAGTTGAATCGGAAGAGGTTCAGGTTGAACAGTACTTGGCAGTAAATGAGTCGTCGGAGAAGCAAAATGAGCAGGATTGGGACGAGGATCAGAAGAAACGAAAGAAGACAAAGAAGAAAGCAACAGCCACGGGTGAAGTAGAGGTTTTCTCAATTCTGTCATTCAATAGAAAGGAGGAGGTAAAAGAAAGAAAAGAAATAGAAGATTTGGGACATGCCGAAATTGTTGGTCACATTTTTAATTGAAAACTATCCAAATAACTTATTGTATTACTAATTACTGTGTACTTAAATTGTTCCTCTACGTTAAGGGCATTGTAGCCTTACAGCAACTGTTGGAATTAAATTTAAGCAGTGAGCTTGGTAATGGAGGATGGAATACTTGAAATAAGGAAAGTGATTGAAAGCATGTTAAAACAATTTTCTTATAAATGCGCAAAATAAAATGAGAATGTTTATTTGTGGGTATTGACAATAGAGGCTACGATCAAACGGCTTTGGCGCGCCCGGACTCGGTGATGTTACAAGGCCATTAAATCGGGGAAGAGGCCTCTCGCTAGATTTGTGACGCTCGGAACGCCTCGCGAGATCGCGTGAGGCCTCACAATCTGGATCTCGCCCTCACTGGGCGGCATCCGGATATACATCTCAAATGATCCATTCCGCTCATTTAAATATGTCGGGGCCCAACTCCCCCGAGGTCCGGGAACTAGCAGCCCTGGCCTGGGAGACTTCGCCATGGCGCCGTTTAGCACTGGTCCACAGAAACAGGGCCCAGGCGTAACGGCACCTGGGGAAGCGGGGGGTTCCCCAGGCGATTGGAGACTCATGGGTGGTCGGCGACAGGGCAGGATGGCACCCTGGCTCTCCCTCTGGCACCCAGGCAACTTGGCAGTGCCATGGCACTCAGGTGCAAGGGTGGCACTGCCAGCGTCAGCGCCTGAGGGGGGGCATGCCCATGAAAGGATGGGTGCTTGAAGGGCGGGTATGAATAGATCGCCTGACTTCCGGTTGCGACTATGCGGAGCTAAGCTGCACGTTCGGCAGCTCCCGCCAGGAATGGACCTTTGGGCTCTTTTAAGGGCCCCCAGCGGTACTTGCTCAACGGTTCCCGACGTGGGAAGGTGTCTGCAGCGGATCCCCAGTGGTCTATGGTCTTGACCAGGAGTGGGGCCAGCAAAATAGCGGTGGCAGCGCCTAAGAAAAAGCGGGGGAAGAGAATCAAGATGGCGGCCGACGGAGGCCTCGAGGAATGGAGGCAGTGGGCACAGGTGCAGCAGGAAACTCTCCAGAGATGTTTTCAGGAGATAAACGTGGAGCTGCTAGACTCGCTGAAGGCGAATGCGGACAAGCTGCTGGCGACGCAGGCAGCCCAGTGGGTGGAGATCCGGGAGCTCCGACAACAAGCCTCCGAAAGAAAGGATGAGACCGCGGCCCTCGCGGTAAAGGTGGAGATGCATGCGGCGCTCCATAAGAAGTGGCAGGAGCGGTTCGAGGAGATGGAGAACCGGTCGAGGCGGAAAAATTTGCGGATCCTGAGCCTCACGGCGGGGCTGGAGGGGTCAGACCTGGGGGCCTATGTGGTTGTTTTGTTGAACTCGCTGATGGGAGCTGGGTCTTTCCAGGGCCCCTGGAGCTGGAAGGGGCCCACAGAATACTGGCCAGGAGGCCCAAGCCGAATGAGCCGCCACGGGCGGTGCTGGTGCGGTTCCACCGGTTCGCTGGCCGAGAGTGCGGAGTGGAGCAGCAAGTGGGAGAACACGGTAGTGCGGATCTACCAGGACTGGAGTGTGGAGTAGGCTAAGCGGAGGGCCAGGTACAACCGGACGAAGGCAGTGCTCCACAGAAAGAGTGTGAAGTTTGGCATGTTACAGCCGGCGCGTCTGTGGGTCACTTTCAAGGACTGTCACCATTATTTCGAGTCCCCGGAGGAGGCGTGGGCCTTTGTGCAGGCCGAGAAGTTGGACTCTGACTGAGGGTCGGGGGTTTGTAAATAACTGTGTTAACTTTTGGTCGGAAGGGTCTCTGTATTATGCTGTTTGAAGCTGTTTTAAGCTGTTTTATGCTGTTTTAAGCTGGTTGTGTGTTGGTTCTTTGGCGGGTGGGGTGCTGTCTTTTTTGCGTGGGCGGGGTCGGGCAGAGGGAAAGCGCGGGCTCTTCTTCTGTTTCCCGCGCTGAGGGTGGTTGGGGGCGGGGTCGGAGCTGAGAAGCGCGGGCTTTTTTCCCGCGCGAGAGCGGGAGGGGGAGGAGGAGGGTCTGCTGATGGGTCTGGGGGAGGAGGAGTAGCCCCACGTTGGGGGGGGATCGGAGGTGTGGCGGGAGTCGCCGGGGTCAGCAGAAGTTAGCTGGCTCACGGGAGTGCTACGGAGGGAGTAACGTGGCTGGGAGGAGTCCTAGACTGGGGGGGGGGAAGTGCGGGGGGGATGGGGCGGTACCAGTTTGCTGCTGAAATGGCCAGGAAGGAGCTGGAGTATGCAGGGGGGGCCGGGGTTGGGGGTTTGCCGCCGTGGGGAATGGGCCGAGCGGGGGGCACTGGCCTGGGGCGGGCAGGGGATGGGTTATGGCTAGTCGGCAGGGGAGGGGGCCAGGGAGCCCTCTGATCTGGCTGATAACTTGGAATGTGAGGGGGCTGAATGGGCCGGTCAAACGGGCCCGGGTGTTTACGCACCTGAAGGGGCTGAAGGCGGACATGGCTATGCTCCAGGAGACGCACCTGAAGGTGGCGGACCAGGTTAGACTGAGGAAGGGCTGGGTAGGTGTGGTGGTATGGATATGAGCACTGCCATTGGTGCAGAGCACTGGCTTCCCATTGGCTCTGGCTGGTCATGTGCCTCTCATCCGATTGGTTGGGACTAGTCACTTGACTGCTCTCCAATTGGTCGAGAGGAAAGTAGGCCCCGCCTCCGAGGCGGGGTATAAGGACCCAGAGTTCACGGCGGTCGGCCATTCTCTGTAGTCGACCACCGGGCTAACAACTAGCTGATTAAAGCCACAGTTCGGATCCTAATTGTGTCTTGAGTCGAATTGATGGTACATCAATTTAATCAGCTAGAATTTTGGAATGGAGCTTCGCATCAAGCCTGACTGCCTCCGCACCAGCCCGCATGCTGCAAATCCGTCTGCAATCTTTAAACACTGGCAGGCGTGTTTTAATAGTTACCTGACAACTGCAGCCGGCAAGCCCACCAAGGAGCAGAAACTCCACATCCTCCACTCATGCGTGGGCATATCGGTCTACGCAATGATCGAGGACGAAGGCGACTTTGATGCGGTCATGGAGATACTCAAAGGACACTTTCTCCGGACGGTCAAGTATACGCACGGCATCTCCTGACTATTAGACAACAGTTCCCTGGTGAGTCACTCGACGGGCTTTACCAGGCCCTCGCAGCTCTAGGGAGAACGTGCGCATATCTCCAAGTTTCGGTGACTGAGCACATGGAACTTTTAATCAGAGCCACTTACGTTGCTGGCATGTAGTCCCCTTCTATCCGCCAACGATTGCTGGAGAAGAACGCCCTCAGCCTAGCTGAGGCACGGACTCTTGCAACCTCCCTGGAGGTTGCTGACCTGAATGCCCGCGCATACGCCCTGGGCCGCGCAGCAACCCCCTGGACTTCATGGCACGCGCCACCCCCATCCTCCGTGGACCCCGACCCCCCTCCAAGCCTGCGCCGAGGGTCGCTCCGACAAACTATCGGGGCCCCGCTGCTATTTCTGTGGTCCCTCCAGGCACCCCCGCCCGCGCTGCCCGGCCCGCTCCGCTCTGTGTATGAGCTGCGGGAAGAAGGGCAACTACGCGGTGGTCTGCCAGACCAAGTCGGTCGCTGCTGTTCCGCGCAGCGACCGCGGATCGCCCCCCCCCCAGGTCCCCCCAAGGCCCCACGTCGCGCACCAACCTCTCCGGCCTGCCTCCCGGCTCCCGCAACGGCCCCACGATCCTCCCAACCCGCGCTCCCAGCTGCCCCGACCGGCCCGCAGACGTCGCTGACACTGCCCCCAGCCGCCACGAGGGTCGCACAGGCGCCGCCATATTGGGCTCCAGACGCCATGTGCGGGCCATGGGCGCCGCCATCTTGGGGCCCCGGCTCCACGTCCGGGTCCTGGGTGCCGCCACCTTGGGACCCCGACTCCACGTGCGGGTCCTGGGAGCCGCCACCTTTGGCCTACATGGAAGGCCCTGCAAGCGATTACTCTGCCACTGAGGATGATCTGAAACTCTGTCACCGAGGATGGCCAGTCTGTTTGTGCGGAAAACGCATTTGTGTGTATGAAGGGCGGGTATGAATAGATCGCTTAACGGTGGGGGGGGGGTTTAATGGGGGGGGTCCTGAAATGGAGGTGAGGCGCTTGAAAGAGGCATGAAAATGAGGGTCCCTCAGCTACCCCATAGCCGAGTGACCTCATTTGGTTGGGGTGGGGTGGGGGAGAGTGAAATTTTTGTGGGTGGGAGATGTGGGGCCCACAAACGGGGACAGGTCGAACAGCACTTGGAGATGGTGGGCGGGGGTCTCACTAGGCGATCAGTGACCCGACCCAGGTAACTGGACAGGGTGGCACCCTGGCACTGATGCCACCCAAGCACCTTTGCACTACCAGCCTTGCACCCCGACAGTGCCACTTGGCTACCCTGGCACTGCCACCTCGTCATCAGCCTGGCACTGCCAGGGTGCCCAGGTGGCACTGGCAGGGATACTGCCAGGACGGCAGTGCCAAGGTGCCCAGAAGTAACGCCTTGTTTTTGGTGAGATCATGCTCTAAGTGGTAAATACCATTGCGGATCTCACTGAAAAAAACGGTGAGAAATACTCTGCCAAACTCATCCAAAATGACACTTAGAATTAAAAAAAAAATGTTTTTATTCAGGTTTCTCATTTTATACAATACAAAATAAACACGTCTGTGTAAACCAGATACAATTTACAAAAGCCAAACATTGGAGGTAACCCCCCAAGTCCCTACCCCCCCCCCCCTTACCCATCACCAACTCCCCTTTCCCTTTTATATTACTTTACACAATCTTTACATCTGTACATTGTACAATAGGTGAACGAGACAGTTCGATGTATAGTTTTGTTACTGTCGGCCATATTATGGGCAGCACAGTGGTTAGCACTGTTTCTTCACAACGCCAGGGTCCCGGGTTCGATTTTCAGATTGGGTCACTGTCTATGCAGAGTCTGCACGTTCTCCTCGTGTCTGCGTGATTTTATTCCGGATGCTCGGTTTCCTCCCACAAGTCCTGAAAGTCGTGCTTGTTAGATGAATTAGACATCCTGAATTCTCCCTCAGTGAGGCGAACAAGTGTCGGAGTGTGGTGACTAGGTAATTGCATTGCAGTGTTAATGTAAGCGTACTTGCGGCACTAATAAAGATTATTTAATATGGCTTTGTTGGGCGGGTGGGCCTTCTGGCCCCCTCTTCGGTCTCTTCCCATTTCTAGCTACCTGTGTGATAGGTAACCAGTGCTACTCAATCCTTGGTTGATGGTGATGAAGAAGACTCTAACTTGTCCAGTTACAATAAAGGTTTATTCAGTAACTATAACAGCAAGTGCATGAGTTCTTTACTTTAACTTTGATACTAATGATAAGGTTAACAAGATCCAACAACAGTAACTATATGTAACTCCACTAACTGTCTGTAGTATTCTAATATTACCCTGATCACAGTGCGCCCGAGAGAGAGAGCGAGTAAGCGAGAGAGAGAGAGAGAGAGAGAGAGAGAGACTGAGGGAGACACAATGTGGTTGCTTTTTATCTCCCTGTTGGTCCGGCTCTCTAGTGATCATGTGGTGCTGCTGATTATACATTGACCCCTTGTGTACATGCGCATACAGAAATCACTACATCCAGCCTTTTTTCTTGTGTTACATATTTTCTGTATGTTGTAAAGAAAATTGAACAAACATAATGGATGCAGTTTTCTTGAGACAGGTAGACAAATAATGCTGTGTACTATTTGTGATGATATTGATGATGATACAAAGCCTATTAATATCTATGAGTCCAATCTCAATAAAAAAAGAGTCTGTGAGTCCAAACTTCATGAATTTATTCGGGTGAGTTGCTTTCTTCTTCTGTTGTTGAAGTGGTGATGTTGATGATGTTATATCTTTGTGAACGTCATCAGTGTTCCTGTGTTTAAGTAACCAAGAAGTCAGCAATGAGATGTTTGAACGTTCAAATCACTTTGTTGTCTGATTTATAATTTTTTGTTTTCTATGCTTGTGGTAGTGATGCTATGTTACATCTTTGATGTCTGACCTCGACTTTTTCCTGTGCATGTGGTATTGATTCTGTATGTCATCTTTGTCATCTGACCTGGACATTTTCTTGTGTGTGTGGTATTGATTCTGTATGTCATCCTTCTTGAAAGCTGGTTTGCTTGTGTGTTGTGGAGCAAATGTGAATTTGTGAGATTCATTTGTCATGTCATGGCATGTTTGTACTCTTGTCATTGTTTTGCTTCTTGTTGTTTTTGTTGTTCTTGTAGTTTGTGTTGTTGTTGTGCTTCTGGTTTCACTCAATGTGTGTTCCGTGTGGACAATTTGAGTAATTGTCACAGTTATTGGCGTCAGTGTCCTTTGTGGTGTCTGTTACATTGAGCGTTCCTTTTGAGAATTGTGAGATGTTGTATTGATGTTCGTAACGTCAGTCATTTGTGGTGGATTTGATTGCTCTTCTTTGTTTCCTTGGTGCCCCTCTGCTGGAGACATTTCCGGTACATTTCAATCATCTGTGATCTCTTTATGCTCCTCTTCAGGAGTTATTTCTGGTTCATTTGAATCACCTTTGATTTCTTGGTGCTCCTCTTCTGGAGTTAAAATCTTCAAGATTTCAATTGACGTGGTCTCAATGGATCCAAGAGTAGACCTACTCTGTGCGTCAGTCCAGATGAGCTGAGATCTGTCAGTCTCACTGCGACCCTGCAAACTCTGTATGTCGAGTGTGATCACTTTATCACTGTTTTCACACACAGTGGGTAGACATTCAGTGTCTTCTTGCCGGTTAAATGAGCTGGGTAGACTTTCATAGTCTGCTGCGGGTTGCTCAGATAAGGTGGATAGACCTTCATAGTTTCCTTCATGCACGGTTGTCGCTCTTTAATTGTTTGCATTCTGGAGTCTGTCGCTGTGGAGGCTTGTATCGCTCTCTCTGTGGAGTCTTTCATCGCTCTCTCTGTGGAGTAGATTTGTGCTCTTTGCGTGGCATCGCCTTATTCTTGGATATTGCTGTCATCCAATGTATCGACGATCATGGTATTGGATTCATCTACCCTGAGAAGATTCGTGTTGAGCTTTTCAACCGTGTTGCTGTTGCAATGATCATACATTCCGAATAACTCATCCATGTCTGAGCAGTAGTCTTCAATGAACAAATCATCTATTTTCATTTCGGATTTGTCACTGTTATTTCTATGTCCAATGAGGAACTCATCATCTGAGTAGTAATCATCAATGAACAAATCCTCTCTTTTTACTTTGGATTTGTAATTGTGCTCTCCTCTTTGGGTGTTGCAAACTGATTGTTCCAGGGTGCTGCGGAGGTAATCTTTAACTGTGGGTGGAGGAAAAATGTTTGTGTTTTGTCGCTTTAAATTTCTTTTTTGCAATTTTCGAGCATTTCCCTTTTAAGTGGTTTAAGTAATTACAGCCTTGTGCTAGTATCTGGAGGTCTGCAATAAAATCAATGATTGATTCTCCAAATCTCTGGCACCTATTATGAAATTTTAGTCTTTCCAGCATCTCACCAGACTGACTCTTACAGTGTTCTTCAAATTTTGCGATAATTTGCACAGCGGTCATGTCCTTAATTTCCAGAAATAGATTAAATTGTTGAAGGAAAAATTTCCAATTATACTGGAGATTACCAGAGGTTCTGGAGCTGGAAGTGAGTCCATCTTACCGGTTTTTTTGTTTTGCCAGAGATGTCCGAATGCTGCGATGCCTTCCGTGGTCGAATATTTATTCAAATTTTTTTTTCTCTTGTTGTTTAACCTTATCTAACTAGTTCTGTTAAAGCCACTCACCTGGTACCATGTCTAGCTACCTGTGTGATAGGTAACTAGTAATACTCAATCCTTGGTTGATGGCAAGATCTTCTGAATCTTGATGAAGATTCTTGATGAAGTCATCCAGTAACAACAAAGGTTTATTGAGTAACTATAACAACAAGTGCATGAGTTCTTTACTTTAACTTTGATTCTAGTGATAAGGTTAACACGATCCAACAACAGTAACTATATGTGACTCCACTATATGTACTATTCTAACATGACCTTGATCACAGTGCACCCGAGAGAGAGAGAGACTGAGGGAGACACAATGTGGTTGCTTTTTATCTCCCTGTTGGTCCGGCCCTCTAGTAATCATGTGGTGCTGCTGATTACACATTAACCCCTAGTGTACATGCACATACAGAGATCACTACAACAGTGTCCCCTACTGATTTTTCCCTGGGTACGTCCCTTGCTGCTCCCCTTCCTCCCACCTGTGGGTGTTGTCTGCCAAGCCTCCCTGGCACTATTGACACTGGTCTTCCACCTCCAGGAAGAACCTGGTCATGTGGGTTCTGGTTAGGTGCAATCTGTGCAACACTTTGTAGTGCATGAGGCATAGCCTTGTGCAAGCGGTGGTGGAGTTCGCCCTGCTCAGTGCTTCACTCCAGAGTCCCCACCCTATGTTTGTCCCTAGTTCGTCCTCCCACGTCTGTCTTGCTCCATGTAATGGTGTTCTCACCTTCCTAACAGTTGTCCCTAAATGTCCCCACAGTTCCCCTTCTCAATACTGTCCACGTCTATCAGTTCCTCCAGCAATGTGTCTCTTAGGGCCCGGGGGTACCTCGCCGTCTCCTTGCGGAAAAAGTTTTTGATTTGCAAGTGTTGGAGCTCCTGTCCGTTCGGTAGCTCCAGTCTTCCTGTCAGCTGGTCCAGGGTTGTGAGTCTGCCCCCATGTAAAAGTCCCAAATCGCTAGCGTCCCCCCAGTCTGCCGCCACGTCTTAACAATGGCGTCAAGCATGGCTGGTGGGAATTTGTGGTTACGGCATATGTGGGCCATGGTGGACATCCCGGTTAAGCCGACGTGCTGTCTCATCTCGATCCAGATTTTAACATGGCTACCACCACTGGGCTGGATGTGTACTTTGCCAGGGTGGTTGGGAGCACTGTCGTGGCTGGGGCTGGGAGAGTTGTTCCTGTACAGGAGGACTCCTCCATTTCACCCATTCGTTGCTCGGCTCCCTTACTCACCCCCTCACTCTCTCGGCTGTGGCTTTGGTGGTATTGCGGGTTCGGAAGGGCTAAGCCTCCCATATTTCTTCTCTGCAGTGTATTTTTAAGGATTCTTGCCCACACAAACGCCACAATCATTTTGTCTAATCCTTGAATAAAGGCCTTGGGGATGAAGATCGGTTTGGATCTTCTCAATGGTATTGACATTTCAGAGTTAAGATCCTGACCAGTGAGGTCCTAATTGAGAGAGCTATGTTACATTTATTCTAGTCTTTT
Source organism: Scyliorhinus canicula (assembly GCF_902713615.1). Lineage (NCBI taxonomy): Eukaryota > Metazoa > Chordata > Chondrichthyes > Carcharhiniformes > Scyliorhinidae > Scyliorhinus > Scyliorhinus canicula. The sequence continues at coordinate 118,794,084 of NC_052151.1, forward strand.
CCATGACCCTCCCTGGTAACTTGATCTAGATCGTACTATTTATTTCAACGTTTTAACTAGTTTTGGCCTTATTGAAAAGATTTTGGTATTTGATAGAATTTAAGTCCCCTTCCTAATGATAAAACTTGGACAGCAAACCCTGTGGAGAAACAGGGATTCATTCTGAACTTCCACATTTAACTATGGATGTGCAGATACTGGAAGTTGTGCTATCAGCCTTGCACTGTATCACTACTCTAGTGATCCCTGGCGCCAGGGAGTCTGGTTTGGTCCCGATCGTTTCAATGTATCTAATTGTTCCTGGGGATTGCTCATTAATATGTAGATGGTTGCTGGTTTTGGGTCTGTCTGGGGTTTTGCGAGTCTTAATATACAGAAAACCTTGCACCTGCTTGTTTCCCTGTTCCTGACCATTTTTCCCTGTGTTCTTTGCAGGCCTCCATTTTGGAATCTGGAAGTGGCCATCCGAGGTGGCTACACTGTCACTAATTTGTACCAACTGCAATAGATGATTAACCATTGCGAAAACCAGTGAATGGGGAGAGTTTTTATTCTGGTGGGCTGCTCCTCTCAGCCAATGTGATGATCAAATCCTCAGCCAAGTGTGGTATCAATCTAGGCCAGAGCAGGTTCATTCGCTAGACAGCTCATCTCAGCTCAGAAGATTTATTTAAGAACTCGATTGTAACTTTGGCATTTCTATTTGCTCATCTCTCGTTTTGTGGCATTGCTGACCATGAATTTGGGATTGCCATACCTGAAAAGTTATATTATCTAATGAGTCAATCAAAAAATGACATAAGATATACAGTGGATAGGCAACAATACAGACCAGTGAAAAATGAAATATTTCAATTAAAATAATCAAATCCCATTGTGTAGAAAGAGGCTGTCGTATTATTCACCCTTGGGTAACATGGACTGCAACTAGATGCAGTTGTACTTGAATGTAGACTCCAAACTGTGATGTTAACTCAATATGCTTTATTGAACTTGTTAATCAGTGCACAGTTTGCTGTGGGTTTACACTCCACTAATCTAAGCATGCTTACTATAATTAACTAGTCATGACTAGCTCTGAGCCATGTGTAGAAGGTGCTAACTGATATATACATCGAGACTGTCACTACAGTTGGCACCAGTGGAAAGAGGCGAAGTGTTGATGCCTTGTGTGTTTTATAGTGGGAAACCACCTTCTAATGTTCTGCCTGGTGATTGGTTGTATGCTGTCCTGTGTTATTGGCTGTCTGTATCTCATGATGTGCATGTGTGCATATTATGACCAAGGCCATTCTGCTCATCATGCCTGTGCTTCTTCTTTGAAAGTGCGACCCAGATTGTCCCACTCCAGATTTTCCCCTTATCCCTTCAATTAACCCCTTGAAGAACATATCCAGTTGCTCTTTCATAGTTCAGATCATGCGTTTCAGATTTTACCAAGCATACGCCATTTCCCTACAAGTTCTTGAGCAAACTATTTTAACCTCTATTTTGAATATGTGTACTAGGTCTCTGTTAAACTTCCTTATTTCCAAAAACAATCCCAGCATCTCCAGTCTCTATGCTGATGTCAGACCAGACATCAATAGGGGCTGGATACTGGACAGAAACCCAATATTTTATTTTAATTTTGTACAACTGAGTGGAAAAGGATAACTCACTCAAAGAATCATTTCACACAAATAGGGATTATGGTATAGTATTAAAATTTCTTTAAAATCAGTCATGGAATTTACAATGCAGGAGGCCATTCAGCCCATCCAAGTCTACGTCAGCTCCTGAAAGAGCATCCTACACAAGCCCACATCTCCACCCTAACCCCATAACCTAGCAATCCCACCTAATATTTGGACACTACAGAGCAATTTAGCATGACAAATCCACTGAACCTGCACATGTTTGGACTGTGGGAGGAAACGGGATCACCCGGAGGAAATCCATACAGACATGGAGAGAATGTGCAGACTCTACACAGACAGACAGTGACCGAAGCTGGGAACCGAGCCAGATCACAACTCCCTCTTCCTCAATCTCTTCAGGGTCAATCCAAGCTCATCTTATCCCTGATGAAATGGACTGGTTCAGTTGCTCTTGTTCTTAATAACCTACGAGGGGATTATTTCTTGCAGACCCACCCGACCAAGTCCTTCAATGCCTCAATCTTTAATACAGGAAGATTCAACCTTAGCTCTTATGCCCCATTCTTCATTCTGGCCAATCAGCATCAAGCCTGCTCAGAACAAGATGTACATAGAACATAGAACACTACAGCGCAGTACGGGCCCTTTGGCCCTCGATGTTGCGCCGACCTGTGAAACCATCTGAAGCCTATCTGACCTACACTATTCCATTTTCCATCCATATGTCTATCCAGTGACCACTTAAATGCCCTTAAAGTTGGTGAGTCTACTACTGTTACAGGCAGGGAGTTCCACACCCCTACTACTCTCTGAGTAAAGAAACTGCCTCTGACATCTGTCCCATGTGTATCACCCCTCAATTTAAAGCTATGTCCCCTCGCATTGGTCATCACCATCCGAGGAAAAAGACCCACTGTCCACCCTATCTAACCCTCTGACTATCTATTAAGTCACCTCTCAGCCTTCTCCTCTCTAAACGAAAACAACCTCAATTCCCCGAGCCTTTCCTCGTAAGACCTTCCCCCCATACCAGGCAACATCCTAGTAAATCTCCTCTGAACCCTTTCCAAAGCTTCCACATCCTTCCTATAATGTGGTGACCAGAACTGCACGCAGTACTCCAGGTGTGGCCACACCAGAGTTATGTACAGCTGCAGCATGACCTTGTGGTTCTGAAACTCAATCCCCCTGCTTATAAAGGCTAGGACACCATATGCCTTCTTAACAGCCCTATTTACCTGGGTGGCAACTTTCAGGGATTTATGTACCTGGATGCCAAGATCTCGGTTCATCTACACTACCAAGAATCTTGCCATTAGCCCAGTACTCTGCATTCTTGTTACTCCAGTACTCTGCATTCTTGTTACTCCTTCCAAAGTGAACCACCTCACACTTTTCTGCATTAAACTCCATCTGCCACCTCTCAGCCCAGCTCTGCAGCTTATCTATGTCCCTCTGTATCCTATAACATCCTTCAGCACTATCCACAACTCCACCGACCTTCGTGTCATCTGCAAATTTACTACCCCATCCTTCTACACCCTCTTCCAGGTCATTTATAAAAATGACAAACAGCAGTGGCCCCAAAACAGATCCTTGCGGTACACCACTAGTAACTGAACTCCAGGATGAACATTTGCCATCAACCACCACCCTCTGTCTTCTTTCAGCTAGCCAATTACTGATCCAAACCGCTAAATCACCTTCAATCCCATACTTCCTTATTTTCTGCAATAGCCTACCATGGGGAACCTTATCAAACGCCTTACTGAAATCCATACACACCACATCAACAGCTTTACCCTGATCCACCTGTTTGGTCACCTTCTCAAAAAACTCAATAAAGGTTTGTGAGGCATGACCTACCCTTCACAAAACCGTGTTGAGTATCGCTAATCAACTTGTTCTTTTCAAGATGATTATAAACCCTATCTCTTATAACCTTTTCCAACATTTTACCCACAACCGAAGTAAGGCTCACAGGTCTATAATTACCAGGGTTGTCTCTACTCCCCTTCTTGAACAAGGGGACAACATTTGCTATCCTCCAGTCTTCCGGCACTATTCCTGTCGACATAAAGATCAAGGACAAAGGCTCTGCAATCTCCTCCCTGGCTTCCCAGAGAATCCTAGGATAAATCCCATCTGGCCCAGGGGACTTATCTATTTTGACATTTTCTAAAATTGCTAACACCTCCTCCTTTTGAACCTCAATTCCATCTAGCCTGGTCGACTGAACCAGAGTGTTCTCCTCGACAACATTGTCTTTCTCCAGTGTAAACACTGACGAAAAATATCCATTTAACGCTTCCCCTATCTCCTCTGATTCCACACACAACTTTCCACTACTATCCTTGATTGGCCCTAATCTTACTCTAGTCATTCTTTTGTTCCTGATATATCTATAGAAAGCCTTAGGACATGATCCTATCCGCCAACGACTTTTAGTGTCCTCTCCTCGCTTTTCTTAACTCCCTTTTGGTCCTTCCTGGCTAACTCTCAAGTGCCCTAACTGAGCCTTCATGTCTCATCCTAACATAAGCCTTCTTCCTCTTGACAAGTGCTTCAACTTCCTTAGTAAACCACAGTTCCCTTGCTCGACAACTTCCTCCCTGCCTGACAGGTACATACTTATCAAGACACGCAGTAGCTGTTCCTTGAAAAAGCTCCACATTTCGATTGTACCCATCCCCTGCAGTTTCCTTCCCCATCCTATACATCCTAAATCTTGCCGAATAGCATCATAATTACCTTTCTCCCAGCTATAATTCTTGCCTTGCGGTATATACCTATCTCCTTTGATGTTCGAATCTTCGATTCCCAAATCCTGATGAGAGCTTGAAAGCAGAACAATCAGATCAGAGGGGCTACCGTTCCATTAGCCGCAATTAAAAACCATGCAGTTATCAGATTCTATTTGTATCACTTACCAGCAAACAGTTAGATATCAGAGACCTGAATGAAGTTCAGGCACCAGATCAGATCTGGGGATCAGCACGTCAGTTCTCAGTCACACAATGTTCCCCCTCTTCAGGAGGCGGGTGATCTCCTGGGGAGAGAAGACAGAAACACCCACCAGGCATAGCTCCACAAGGAGGTCCTAGACCTGCTCACATCCCCTCCCCAACACTGTGGTCACACTCTGGCCAAACAGGGGTGGGAAGAGAAAGAGGGGGACTGAAATACAGAAAATTAACAGCCCCCACAGAAACAACCCTTTCAAGTAATGACCATTCAAGGAGGAGATGTGGTTCTTGGAACGCACAAACCCCAGTCATTATTTCCATGGACTCAGACTAACCAAATGCAGAGACCAATCAGCTCCCAGACACAAGGAATCACTGCTTTATTGATAATTAATTTGATCACTGGGTGAACAGAGTTGGATTGCGTTTCCTGTACAGGAACAAGGTGATCAATGAAGCAGAGATCAGAGAGACAGCTGTCACAGTCAGGGTCACGATCAGGACCACCTCAGACTCCACACCTACAAACCAATGAGAAGCCAATGGTTAGTGAAGGAAACACTGAGGGGCAAATGGAAACCAGCAGTTAGCCAACTCACCACTTGGGGACCTCTCCTGCATCCTTCCCTCAATCAGGGAGTCCGTTGCCAGGTTGGTCACATCAGTATCCAGAATGATCAGGGGTCCAAGTGAAGCCTCAGCCTCCCACTTCAATCCAACTTCATTCTCTGCAATATCAAACATTCCAGTTAGCGAGGGGAAAGGGGAAACCTCAACCATCTAGGAGGACCAATATCCTACCAGCTTCAGCTACAAGATCTCTCCTTCCTCTGGATCCAAATCGCAGCTCCCTTGTGGCACAGTTACCCAAACGGCAACAGGCACAAATGTCAATGCTCGATTCCTCCAATGGGGTCCAGCTAAGCAAGACAAAAATCAGTCAACAAACTGTATTGTGCATCACTTCTTCACAAAAGCTCAGAAGAGCGCGAGAGCTTACATATTCTGCATCTTTTGGAAAGTACAAGCTTTGTTCCTGGAATCTCTCCGATCCACTGGAGCTACTTTCAGGTGACAGGTGATGAAAATCTGAGGGAAACATCAACACTGTTATTTAATGCCTCCCTCCCAACACAGACCCCAATGATCAGTTTCCTCTTACCAAGGAACGGTCATCTCCAAAGAAACGGAATGCATCCAGGTCAAACCGGAGCTTGTCCGTCTCCCGCTCGCCACTTGGCAACACAAAGGTTGAAAAGGAGTCCTCAGCTTGGCTGTCCAGGAGGCAACTGAAGATAGATTAAAAAGGGACATGAAGTGAATCAAGTGAAGCCAGTGAGAGGAGAGCAGCTGGAGAAAGCAGAGAGCTCCTTACCCATTGTAGTCAATGATGCTGTATCCCGGGGTAGAATCCTTGTCTTGGCTCAATGTGGCTACACAGCGGTCAATGTAGAGCTTCAGGGGCATGTGGTTGCTTATTGAAACAGAGGCCTCAATGTGAATGAGGTCACCCAGGTAGTAGACAGTGGAAGTGCGCTCTGTAAGCCAGTCACCTGAAGAACAAGAGGACAAGGTTTGGAGACAGTGGGTGTCACTCCCAGTGAGTGAAGACAGGAAATCACTCCCCATCACATACCATTCATTAGGCGCAGAGAGAATAAAAGATGTCCTTCTCCAGACCTGGTGGAGCTGAATGGGATCCAGGTAGGCCTGATGGGGTTACTGCTCACATTGCCCTTCCTGGAAAGACAGCAGAGTCATTTTAGGACAACTTCAGAGAACACCAACAGCTGTGGATCTTATTGGGCATCCAATAAAGATTCTCACCTAAAGTAACGACACTCAATGGGAACTTCAGCTCCATTCGTTCTCACAATGACAGATCCATGATACTCTGGGCTGTGGGTCAGGTGGGTGGTGTAGATCAGGAAATCTCCAGACATCTGAAAGACATCAGGTTAAGGAATGAAGAACTGATCTGAAATGAGAAAGTTCTACACAGGGGTTAACAATGAACTCACCCCATCCAATTAATACAAGTCTCAAGGGGATTGACATGGTCAGTGCAAAGAGGCTGCTGAGCCCCAGCTGGTGTGTCTATGCAGTGGGATGTCAATCATTTAGGATAAAAATGACAAAGAATTTCTTCATTTAGCAGTTCATGAATCATTTTAATTATCTATCCCAGAAAGCTGGGAACGCTCAATCACTGAGGATATTCAGGACAAATGGAATCAGAAAGCAGCACAGTGGTGAAAGGGGTTAGCACAGCTGCATCACAGCACCAAGATCCCAGGTTTAATCCTGGCTCTGGGTCACTGTCTGTAGTGAGTTTGCACATTCTCCCTGTGTTTGAATGGATTTCACCCCCACAACCCAAAAGGGGCAGCACAGTAGTTAGCATAAATGCTTCACAGCTCCAGGGTCCCAGGTTCAGTTCCCGGCTGGGTCACTCTGTGCGGAGTCTGCACGTCCTCCCAGTGTGTGCGTGGGTTTCCTCCAGGTGCTCCGGTTTCCTCCCACAGTCAAAGATGTGCGGGTTAGGTGGATTGGCCATGCTAAATTGCCCGTAGTGCCCTTGTGAGGTTAAGGGGGGGTTGTTGGGTTACAGGTATAGGGTGGATACGTGGGTTTGAGTAGGGTGATCATTGCTCGGCACAACATCGAGGGCCGAAGGGCCTGTTCTGTGCTGTACTGTTCTATTTTATTTTATGTGCAGGCTAGGTAGACTGGCCACATTATATTGCCCCTTAACTGGAACAAAAATTGCATTGTGGAAAATCCAGCCCTGGTCTTAATGAAGGAGGAACAGGCTGAAGGGGCTGTTCAGCCTCATCTTGTTATTAGTGTTGCTCAGCAACCTCCAGCCATTTATATAAAGAGATAATTAGCACAAGACCAGGATAAATTAACAGAGAATTGATTCAATAAAAGGACAGCTTCAGTTAACAGAAAAAGGAGCCACAAGTTAATAATATGGAGCCTGGAAATTGAACAGTTTCAATCCAGGGCCCCATTGATTCCAATGACTGGGAAAATGGGAAGTGTGGATTTTCTGTTTGGTCCAATCCATCAGAATTCCCATTCCATTCATTAACACCCAACCCAATTGGATTAAACTGGACTGAAACTTAACCCCCAGTTCAATTGATGTGAATGAGGGGGAAATAGAGCTGAAAATCAACAAGAGGAAAAGCTCAGAGGAACCAAAGGAAAGCTTCCAGACCAATGGGGTTGAAGAGACTCAGACCAGTGGAAGCAAAGAACAATCCAGAATAGAAAGCTAGTTTGGGGGTTTAAAGACATAGGAGACCAGTATCCTCAATATCAATGACATCTCACCAAGTGTTGGAAGAAAGAATGCAGCCCAATCTCCAGCCTAAGCTTAGAGCCAGAGTTGAGGTTTGACATTACCTGCAATTTGCTGCCACACTCATGGAGCCCATAGTCAAAGAGGACAGTGTGGTTCTGAGAGTAGATCCTGCTTGGCCGACAGCCTGCTGCCCCCAGGGTCAGGTCAGCAGCTTTAACCAGGTGCCTGGTTCCAAATAAATCCAGCTGGACCCTGACCAACAGCTTGTCCTCTGCACACTGCACCATCACAGTCCGCAGTGGAGACACACTTTGACCCTCAGACACACGGAAATGGGAACCAAAGGGAGGAAGAGGGACTCTCTGAGGCACAGAGGTGGCTTTGACTCTGCTCCATGGAAACCTCTGGCCTCGAAACTGTTGCCAAGTATCAGAGGAACAAACAACTCCAACTAACACCAGCACTGGGAACAAAGCTCTCACTCCAAAATCCCCCATGATACCAAACAACTGAACCATCCCATCCACCAGGGAGCAGCACCTTTTATACTCACAACCTGTACTCACCTGAACTCTTTTGAGGTCAATCAGCTAATTATACTAAAAGAAACAAACTCAGGGACAAAATTTAAAAGGGGCCACTCCTGATAAGGGCACTGTCCAAACAATAATAATAATCTTTCTTATTGTCACAAGTAGGCTTACATTAACCTATTTAATGTAAGTTAATGAAGTTGCTGTGAAAATGCGCCAGTCGCCACACTCCGGCGCTTGTTCGGGTACACGGAGGGGGAATTCAGAATGTCCAAATTACCTATCCGCACATCTTTCAGCACCTGGAGGAAACCAACGCCGACACGGGACGAATGTGCAGACTCCGCACAGACAGTGACCCAAGCCGGGAACCGAACCTGGAAACGTGGTGCTGTGAAGCAACAGTGCGAACCACTGTGCTACCGTGACACCATGAAAAAAGACATTATCTTACAATTATCCCTTAAACAATGCTAATTAATACAGTGACACAATAACCCTTAACTGCTATCTTTATTTCCACTCAAACAACAAAACTATCTCAGGTCACAATCCATTTTTAAATACAGTGAGCACTCAGGAATGCTTGCTATATAGAGTTGTCTTGGATACTCCACTTTGTGAAAGAGAGATCTTTTGAGACTGTTTGAAAGAAAGAGACCTGACACCCTGTCAGAGTAATGCAGAATCTCTGACTGTATTTCTTCAGAAACCTTCTCGGCTCAACTTCCAGCCAAAAGCTAACACTGAAAACCTTAACATCTGATTGCTTTAACCCCTGGCTCCCATTAACTACATAATCTCACTAAGCTGAACACAGTGCCTCTAAATATCTACGCTCCAGGGAACCTTCTGAATAGAAAATAACATTCCATTAACCCAAACTTTTATGATGCTTTAATTGCACCTCTGGCTCCAAAAACCCAAGCTGACTTTCAAATGAGGATTCTTAAAAACATAACTGCAGTAGTCACACACGATCCCAGGCTTTTAACCCTTACTGCACCAAACATATATAATATATCTGAAATTCCTACATTCTTCATACTCCACACAACTGAGGTCCCCTCTATTCCGAAGTAGGGACAAAATGTATGTTAGCTAACTTTACTGATGGCACCAAGATAGGTACCATCCTGGTAAACTTACCAGTGTCTTCGTATCCTTCCAAAAATGTGTTGACCAGAATATCTTACAATACTCCTGAAGCCTAACCGGTGAATTGTGAAGATTTTGCATGATTGCCTTGTTTTTGTACTCAATGCCCCTGTTTACAGAGTTAAGTATGTTTTCTGAGTCTTGTTAGGCTGGGATTTCTTAGAGCAGAGAAGGCTGAGAGTGGACGTGGTTGAGATGAACACAATTATGAAGCACAGAAGGTAGATAGGAAGAAGCCTTTCCCCTCAGTAGAGTCCAACCAGGGGCATAGATTTATGGATCAGGATATTTGGAGGGGATTTGAGGAAAAATCTTTTGATCCAGAGGATGTTGTGATTGTGGATCTTACTGACTGAAAGGGTGATAGAGGCGAGAACACTCAACATTTAAGAAGCATTCAGATGAGCCATAGTGTACAAGGCTAAGGACCAAGTACTGGAAGATGGGATTAGAATAGATTGGTGCTTGAATGTGCTTGATGGCCATCACTGTCATGAAGGGCCGAAGGGCCTTTTTCTTTGCTGTAAAACTCTATGACTCAATGAATAAGAGTGTCAGTGACCTTCCTTACAAAACTAGTGATAGCAAATTGTGAGATGTTACAAAAACCTCCATCTCCAATCTGGAAGGAGCTGACACGGGTTCATGGCCACAGACACCTTCACAGCCTCTGGCCCTGCTCTGTGGCTGCAGTTGCGGCTGGTGCAGGTGGCAGGTTTCAGTGAGAACATTCTTAATGAAATGCAGATGTCATGCGCACTGTTTCTGAGGTTTAGGTAGGAGAATACTCCTTGAAAATCTCGAATGGAAATTTGCCCCAACCATTCTCGGCAATTTTGACAAAAAAGTCTTCCCATGTTCCTAGTAGGGACAAAATGAATGTTAGCTAACTTTACTGATGATACCAAGATAGGAAGGAAAGTAAGTTGTCAAGATGAGGTAGAGAGTTTGTAAAGGGATATAGGCCGGTTGGATGCGTGGGTAAAACAATTGGCAGATGGAGTGTAATGTGGTAAAATGTGAACTTGTCCAGTTTGGCAGGAATAGTAATAAAATCTTCATTGTCACACGCAAGGTTACATAAACAGTGCAATGAAGTTACTGTGAAAATCCCCTAGTCGCCACATTCCGGCACCTGTTCGGGTACACTGAGGGAGAATTCAGAATGTCCAAATCACATATCAAGCACATCATTCAGGACTTGTGAGAGGAAACCGGAGCACCCGGAGGAAACCTACGAAGACACTGGGAGAACATGCAGACCCCGCACAGACAGTGACAGACAGGTCAGAAGTGGAGATGTCTGTTGGTGATTTCACAATGTTCAACTCCATTTGTGACTCCTCAGATAATGAAACAGTCCATGTCCAAATGCAAAAAGACCTGGAAAATATCCAGGGTTGGAGTGACAAGTGGCAAGTAACATTCATGCCACACAAGTGCCAGGAAGTGACCATCCCCAATAAGAGAGATTCTAACCATTGCCCATGACATTCAATGGAACCACGGTCCACAAGGCACAAGTTGAGAATGTGATGGAATGCTTTCCCCTTACCTGGATGAATGCAGCTCCAACGACAGTCAAGAAGCTTGACACCATCAAGGACAAAGCAGCCTGCATGATTGGCATCCCTTCCACAAATATTCACTCCTTCCACCACCGATGCACAGTAACAGTGGTGTGTACCATCTACAAGATGAACTGCAGGAACTCACCATGGCATCTTAGATTGCAGCTTCCAAACCCAAGACCACTACCATCTAAAAGGACAAGGGCAGCAGTAACCTGGGAACATCACCACTTGGAAGTCCCCCCTCCAAGTCACTCACCGTTCTGACTTGGAAAGATATCGCCGTTCCTTCACTGTAACTGGGGCAAAATCCTGGAACTCCCTCCCTAATAGTACAGTGTGTGCACCTACTCCTTATGGGCTGCAGCAGTGCAAGAAGACAGCTTGCCACTACCCTCACAAGGACAATTAGGGATGGCAATAATTGCTGGCTAGCGATGCCCACATCCTGTGAATTAATTATTTAAAAATTGGTTATTTTGGTTTTTGGTTCCCCCACAGGGATTGTAACATTGGACAACCAGGAGCCCCCTGCATAGGAGCATGAGGAGCATGTACAGGGCTCCTCCCCCTTCAGGAAGTATAGGTGCTGCGGTCCTGCGAGTCCGTCCTCAGTTCAGCACAGTCGCAGGCAGGCTCAGTTGTAAGCCGATTAAAGCCAGTTTATTCCAACTCATGTCTCAGAGTGAATTGATGGTCGCATCACTACACTTTCCATCACGTGTTTTGTGCTGTTTGATCATGGCAACTGGTGAATGTGCTGGGCTCATTTTACTCGGGCAAAGATGTCCCTGTTGATGATGCCAGAATGGAGCTGACTTGGTGATAAGTGATATTGACGTGCAACATTATTTCTATGTTCAATTCCCATTCTGGCTCTGTTCTCAGTCTCCAATGCTCTTCCAATGAAGCTCCAAAGAAACCTGAGAATAGCGCCCCATGAGCATTTACCATCTGGACTCAATAAGGAGTTCAACATTTTGAGATCACAATTATTGCTCGTTTTTTGGATAGCAGGAGCTGGTAATAATCGTGCTGTTGCAATTTACAGCTCCTCTCGACCCATCTTTTGTTTCTTATCCAATTCCGGTCCCCTTTCAACTTGTATTATTGACCCTTTTATCATTTTAGTCACTTCTGCCTTCTAACCTATCACAGACTTTTGTTCTGTTCTCCCCTCCTCTCCCCAGCACCTTAAAACTTGTTATATTCCTAATGTCTTCCAATTCCCAACAAAAGGTTACCAACCTGAAACATTGACTACGGGAGCAATTCTCCCAAAACATTTCTAAGTGTGTCTCTGGTGGGAACCGAGGTCAATTCCTGCCGGGTGGTTTGGCGCAATGCAGATCGCAATCTACGTACAATTAGAATGTTGTTTGGAGGTTGGGGTGAGCTGCACCCTGATTGGGGGGCGCAGAGCTGAAGACGGCGGCAGGTCCGGCTCCTCCGAGATCGGGGCACAATTCTTCAAGGAAGATCTGATCTCAGACAAACGCTCAGCCCCCCACACCGCCCCATTGCCAGTACCAGCACCCCCCCAGGTGAGTGACAGCTCGCTATGGGGATGGCAAAATGCACCACCCCGTGTTAGAACTGCCAAGGTGCCAGGGCACTGCACTGCCATGTTTCTGACCAGCTGAGGGCTACAATGGTCTCTGAACCCACCCTCATCTGCGTGGTCATCACTTCATTTTTTTAAATTACTTTTACTGAGTTATAAAGTGAGGGCTCAGACTGTGGACAGGGGCGAACCCCAAATCCAACTCCTTGCCTGCTCCAAAAACCAATTCAAATTCAAATTGAATCCAATTCATGGTCCCCACAAGTGAGACAAACCAGATCTGAGCCACAAGGCAGAGCAGATGCTGCTCTTGATCTTGGCCAAAAGGCCGAGAAGCGATATCACTTCTAATCTCCATCAGTCTGGCTACACATTGCACCGGCGGGTGGGAGAATTCCAGGAACCAGGAGAATCCGGCTTAAAACAGAACCTGCAGATTTAAATAAGGGTGTTGGGCACGAACCTGATCACGGCATCTGGAGCGGTCAAGGAGCATCGGAAATTGATTGACACCCGGCGCAAATCCCTTTTCAGGCCTCTCCCGGGATTTTCCCGACTTTGCAGAATTTGCGCTGGGCGCAATGCGCCTGGAGAATCGCCCCGCTGTTTCTCTACCGGTGCTGCCCAAATATTTCCAGAAGTTTCTGTTCATGTTGTACCTTTAAGAACTGAACTTGTTCATCATTACTGACTTAACTAAATACAAATAACAAACTGATGCTTGAGCAAGATTTCTTTACATGTGCCAGGCATAGGTTGCTGTAAGCACATTGAATCTTGTGGAAGTTATAATTTGCCTTTTGTAATATTTTCACTACATGGTCATGCAGAAACTTAAACTGCATTTTGTCTCCAGCACAAGTCTGTTTAATGCCGTATGTTCATGTTTTTCAGAACGATGCCTGTTTAGTGCCTATTGATGACCCAAAGGCCACCAGTGCCACAGAGGAAATAAATACTGTGACTAGTTCTATTACGGTGCAGGAGTACTTTGCCAACAGGATGGCTCAACTGAAAAAATCAAAAACAGGGCATGAGATCGATCGAAGCAGTGCTGTTCAGGAACTCGAGGGAGATGATTTGAATTTATTCGAAGAAGTAAAAATTAAATCCCAATAAAGTAAAAACGCTGCAGAGGAGATGCTGACAGGATTTGTTGAATCAGAAGATGTTCAGGTTGAACAGTACTCGGCAGTAAATGAGTCATCAGAGAAGCAAAATGAGCAGGATTGGGACGACGATCAGAAGAAACGAAAGAAGGCTAAGAAGAAAGCAACAGCCACGGGTGAAGATGATGTTTCTCAATCCTGTCATTCAATAGAAAGGAGGAGGAAAAAGAAAGAAAAGAAATAGAAGATTTGGGACATGCCGAAATTGTTGGTCACATTTTTACTTGAAAACTATCCAAATGACTTATTTTATTAGTAACTACAGAGTACTTAAATTGTTCCTCTACATTAAGGGCATTGTAGCCTTACAGCAACTGTTGGAATTAAATTTAAGCAGTGAGCTTGGTAATGGAGGATGGAATACTTGAAATAAGGAAAGTGATTGAAAGCATGTTAAAACAATTTTCTTATAAATGCTCAAAATAAAATGAGTATGTTTATTTGTGGGTATTGACAATAGAGGCTACGATCAAACGGCTTTGGCGTGCCCGACTCGGTGACGTGACAAGGCCATTAAACCTGGGAAGAGGCCTCTCGCTAGATTTGCGACGCTCGGAACGCCTCGCGAGATCTCGTCAGACGTCACAATCTGGATCTCGCCCTCACTGGGCAGCATCCGGATATACATCTCAAATGATCCATTTGGCTCATTTAAATATGGCGGGGCCCAAGTCCCCCGAGGTCCGGGAACTGGCAGCCTGGCCTGGGAGACGTCGCCATGGCGCCGTTTAGCACTGGTTCACAGAAACGGGGCCCAGGCGTAATGGCACCTGGGGGAGGGGGGTGTTCGCAGGCGATTGGAGACTCATGGGTGGTCGGCGACAGGGCAGGATGGCACCCTGGCTCTCCCTCTGGCACCCAGACAAATATGCAGTGCCAGGGCACTCAGGTGCCAGGGTGGCACTGCCAGCGTCAGCACCTGAGGGGGGGCATGCCCATGAAAGGATGGGTGTATGAAGGGCGGGTATGAATAGATCGCCTGACTTCCGGTTGCGGCTATGCGGGAGCATTCGGCAGCTCCCACCAGGAATGGACCTTTGGGCTCTTTTAAGGGCCCCCAGCGGTACTTGCTCGACGGTTCCCGACGTGGGAAGGTGTCTGCAGCGGATCCCCAGTGGTCTATGGTCTTGACCAGGAGAGGGGCCAGCAAAATAGCGGCGGCAGCGCCTAAGAAAATGTGGGGGAAGAGAATCAAGATGGCGGCCGGCAGAGGCCTCGAGGAATGGAGGCAGTGGGCGCAGATGCAGCTGGAGACTCTCCAGCGATGTTTTCAGGAGCTGTTAGACTCTCTGAAGGCGAATGCGGACAAGATGCTGGCGACGCAGGCAGCCCAGGGGGTGCAGATCCGGGAGCTCCGACAACAAGCCTCCGAAAGAGAGGATGAGGCCGCGGCCCTCGCGGTAAATTTGGAGATGCGCGAGGCGCTCCATAAGAAGTGGCAGAAGCGGTTCGAGGAGATGGAGATCCGGTCGAGGCGGAAATATTTGCGGATCCTGGGCCTCACTGAGGGGCTGGAGGGGTCAGACCTGGGGGCCTATGTGGTCGTTTTGTTGAACTCGCTGATGGGAGCTGGGTCCTTCCAGGGGCCCCTGGAGCTGGAGGGGGCCCATAGAATACTGGCCAGGAGGCCCAAGCCGAATGAGCCGCCACGGGCGGTGCTGGTGCGGTTCCACCTGTTCGTTGACCGAGAGTGCGTGCTTAGGTGGGCCAAGAAGGAGCGGAGTAGCAAGTGGGAGAACACGGTAGTGCGGATCTACCAGGACTGGAGTGCGGAGGGCCGGGTAAAACCGGACGAAGGCGGTGGTCCACAGAAAGAGTGTGAAGTTTGGCATGTTACAGCCGGCGCGTCTGTGGGTCACTTTCAAGGACCGGCACTTTTATTTTGAGTCCCCGGAGGAGGCGTGGGCCTTTGTGCAGGCTGAGAAGTTGGACTCTGACTGAGGGTCGGGGGTTTGTAAATAACTGTGTTAACTTTTGGTCGGAAGGGTCTCTGTATTATGCTGTTTTATACTGTTTTATGCTGTTTTAAGCTGGTTGTGTGTTGGTTCTTTGGCGGGTGGGGTGCTGTCTTTTTTGTGGGGGCGGGGTCGGGCAGAGGGAAAGCACGGGCTCTTCTTCTGTTTCCCGCGCTGAGGGTGGTTGGGGGCGGGGTCAGAGCTGAGAAGCGCGGGCTTTTTTCCCGCGCGAGAGCTGGAGGGGGAGGAGGAGGGTCTGCTGATGGGTCTGGGGGAGGAGGAGTAGCCCCACGTTGGGAGGGGCCGGAGGTGTGGCGGGAGTCGCCGGGGTCAGCTGAAGTTAGCTGGCTCACGGGAGTGCTACGGAGGGAGTAACGCTGCTGGGAGGGGTCCTAGACTGGGGGGCGGGAGGGGGGGGAAGGGGGGGTACCAGGTTGCTGCTGAAATGGCCAGGAAGGAGCTGGAGTATGCCGGGGGGGCCGGGGTGAGGGTTTGCTGCCGTGGGGAACGGGCCGAGCGGGGGGCACTGGCCTGGGGCGGGCAGGGGACGGGTTATGGCTAGTCGGCAGGGGAGGGGGGCAGGGAGCCCTCTGATCCGGCTGATAACTTGGAATGTGAGGGGGCTGAATGGGCCGGTCAAACGGGCCCGGGTGTTTACGCACCTGAAGGGGCTGAAGGCGGACATGGCTATGCTCCAGGAGGCGCACCTGAAGGTGGCGGATCAGGTTCGATTGAGGAAGGGCTGGGTAGGCCAGGTGTTTCATTCAGGGCTGGATGCAAAAAATCGGGGGGGGTGGCGATTCTGATCGGAAAAAGGGTGTAATTTGAGGCGTCAAAGGTGGTGGCTGACAGTTGAGGGAGGTATGTGATGGTGAGCGGCAAGTTGCAAGGGGAGCGTGTGGTGCTGGTGAATGTCTATGCCCCAAATTGGGACGATACGGGTTTTATGCGGCGCATGCTGGGCCGCATTCCGGATCTAGAGACGGGGGGCCTGATATTGGGGGGGGATCCCCATTGGATCGATCCATGTCCAGGACGGGCAGGAGGTCCGCGGCGGCTAAGGTGTTGAGGGGGTTTATGGACCAGATGGGAGGGGTGGATCCTTGGAGGTTCGCTAGGCCGAGGGCCAGGGAGTATTCATTTTTTTCCCACGTGCATGAAGCCTATTCCCAGATCGATTTTTTTTGTCCTGAGCAGGGGGCTGATTTTGAGGGTGGAGGATGCCGAGTATTCGGCCATAGTCATTTTGGACCATGCCCCGCACTGGGTGAGCTGGGGGAGGAGAGGGACCAGCGCCCGCTCCGGCGCCTGGAGGTGGGGCTGCTGGCGGATGAGAAGGTGGGCGGGAGGGTTCGGGGGTGTATCAAGAGGTACTTAGAGGCCAATGATAATGGGGAGGTCCGGCTGGGGACGGTTTG